>NC_139512.1:207367496-207967496 GCF_947247035.1 Vipera ursinii
AATTAAGAGACGGGATGTGGGGACTGCTGTCTTTTAAAAAATTGCTATACCAAAATAATATATATGAAATGTAAGGAAGGATTTGGGGGTACTGTATAGTCAGGTAGGGTACTTGTACATTAAAGTTTTAAAAACTGAATTAGATAACCTTTATTGTCATTTTATAATGGCACAATGGCATACATTAAAAATGAAATTTAGTTGCCTGCTCTTAAAGTGTACACATACATAGCACACATTTAAACATACTATATACAACACATCTATAGACCTATACCCTTAAATATAAGTAACATAAATATTAATATGCAGTGATCAGCAAAAAATTGTGAAATTACTATTGTGACTGGCTTTTCCAATGACCTGATGTTTTAGCTTTCTGATGTTATAATTGGTGAAAAGTGAAAAAATACTACAGCAAACAAGCATATGTACGTCAAGATGCCATGTGCCTCACATCACTCTTCCTTTAAAAAGCATTTTAGAACAAAATGTTAATGTTAATGCTATGTTAATTTTTTTCAGGAAGACAAAGAAAATGCCAACAAATCTATATGGAATGAAGTGGACAGTATACTTGAAAGCACTTTCAGTTCCCCTAAAAACTTAAACTCCCATGTATTGAAACAAATTAAGACAGATACAAATTCTAATTCTCCAAACAATATGACAGCAGATCCTGAGTCTACAGCAGTAAAATCCAAGGTTATGTCATTTACTCAGAGCTTTCTACAGAAAGCAAACGTAAAGAAACAGATAAAACCAGATGTCCCCAGCTCTGTTCCATGCATTTCAGAGAAACACGTACTTGGCTCATATCATGGCAAAATAGTTTCTTCTAAGGTAAACTCATTCAGAAAAGTTCCAGCCAATGAGCCTAGAAATTCCCTTCCTGCTCTGCCTAAATCAAGAGTAAAGTTAGCCACAACTAATAATGCTAAAGTTGCTGGCAGTGCTGGTGCTTCTAAGGTCCCAAATTCTACCCCTTTTCAAACCAGCACTGTGAGAGTTTCTGTTTATCATCCCAAAACTATTCTGAATCATGAGAAACAATCTGTCAGTGGTAGCACAGAGAATAATGGGACAACCCAAAAAAACACTTGCAGCAATCCGAAATCACTATTAAAGACTGCTCCAACCAATGCTAGTAATTCTGTCCCAAGGACAAAGAAACTTGCACCATCTAAAACTGTAAGTGGAAGCCTAAAAGTACCAGTTTCTGAATGTCATCCTACTATGTCATCTTCAAAATCAATTAACAAAGCTCCGACATCTGTAGATGTGAGAAGGTAATGTAAATGCCTCCATTTTTGATATCAAGATGTTTTGGGATAATACAACATCAAAAAAAACAGTTGAAATTTTTCAGACTATTCCCACATTGTGGTTTAAAAGCAGGCTTATGTGTGAATGAGTGCATGTATATAATGTACCACTAAGCCATGGCTTGCTTGCTAGAATTTATGGAATAAATCTCATTTGGCTGGGTTTGGTCAACATGGTACACCAAAAACAAGCAAATAGGTTTATGACTAAACAAAGAAATTCAGATTGTACAAAAGAGAAATTAAACCCGTTGCCCCACCACCACATGTTCATATTTATGACTTGGATTTTTTTATTTACTGTCTTAAATTAGCCTTGAATATTTAAAGCAATTGCACATACTGACTTTGGGGGCTTGAAAACAGGATGCTTTCACATCTGCTATTACAGATGATAAATGTTTAACTGTGTGTTCCCTCACCCAGTCTGATAAATCATATTTTGTTAGCTCTAGACCTATATATCTGATAATTATGGTTAAATATAATTGTACATGTGACATCTTAGATCAGGGTTGTTAAACTGCCGGCCCACGGGCCGGATGCATCATCCAGAAGCCACACCCACCCCATTGCCAGCAATGGCAAAACCGTCCCGATATGTTGCGCGACGTCACGTGATGTAGTGAGTTGACATGTCCGTCTTAGATGCTATTTAGGCTTACAGGCTTATTTCTGCGTTTTCACTGGAATTGGTGTTTCATTTTGGTAGGCCATTGGAACTGAACTGCAATTGCCAGTTGATCGCCGGATGGCACAAAAATACAGGCAGCTTTGGCTTTTTCAGCTTAGCTCTGATAACTGCAAATAGCAGTTATCTTTGCCTTATTTTTCTGACAATCATGACTTGTAATTGCAATTTTGAGTGTTTAACTGTTCTGAATGGTTCTGGAACAAAGAGAAATTATTTAGTCTAACTGTTGTTTTCTTGCTTTTTGTAATCAGTTTTTGCACCAGAGAAATTTCATGCAAGCTTGGGAAACATGTACATGGATGGGATATACTGAAGTAGGGAATAAGGGAGTGTATGGGAATGACTGATGTCTTTCTTATGATGTAATGGCTCTGTTGTCTGATTTTCATTGGCTAGCAAAGTTTATAAAGCAATGCTACCAATTTTCTAATGTGTGGCACTTCTGGATGTAACTGCCAGCGTTCCAGATCGTTGGCCACCCAGCCGCTTAATTTGATCAAATAAAGTGCTGCTTGATCAAGAAGTCTCCGCTTGGGTTATCTGATTAGACTGATGTGGTATCTGAAGTTCAAGTAAGGAACTTGAGATACCACAGTTGTTAATAGTTGATTTTATTTCTTTTGTAATATAAACGTCTTGAGATAGGTATGAGGAGCTGTGAATTGACATTCTCATTTCCCTGTGGCTAGCTGCTACACAAACTTTCTAGCTAAAAACCAAAATGAAGTACTATGCTAATCAACTTACATATTTATCTTTTAGACTTCAGCTAGCTGAATGGCAGGCTTCAAAAGGGACAAAGAAGCTACAAAATACCATAGCTGCAAATAGCCAGCCTAAAAAAGCAACATCTCAGCAAACTACAAAAAAGCCCGCTGAATCCTTTTGGGCCACAATTGTTGAAGAAGATGAGCAAAGATTACTTAGTGATAAGGTCAACGAGACGCTTACAGAATGTCTGCATCTCATTGAAAAGGTATGATGTTTAAATAAACCACTATAACGATGAATTAAGTTTTATAACATTCTTGTACTTTATTCAGTTCTATAAATCCTGAAGGTACAAGGCAGACTGGGCTTTCAAGACAACTGGCCTTATAATGGATCAACATGAAGAGCTTGGTAGGCTACATCATCAGAAAATCTTGTATGTCATTTTTCTATTTTAGAATAATCAGATCTGTCCTGAATGGGGATAAAAGACTGAATTGTGGAACACAGATATGTTTATTACTACAATAGAGAAGATTCTTTGAAGTTTTGTATTACATAAAAGGCTACTCGTTCTTCTCTGGATTATGAAAATATAAACTAATTCACAGAAGCTTATACATCACAGGTAGTCCTTGGCTTAAAACCACAATTGGGACTGGCATTTCTGATGTAAGGTGGTGTACTTGTAAAGTGAGTCATCACATGACCAGACCCAATTTTTATAGCAGTCATGTGAACTACACAATTAAGTGAATCACTTTGGTCATTAAGTGAGTCTGATTTCCCAATTGACTTTGTCAGAGCTCCAATACTGGAAGTTTTAAAAGATTAGATAACCATTTGTCTGAAATGGTGTAAGGTTTCCTGCCTGAGCAGGGGGTTAGACTAGAAGACCTCCAAGGTCCCGTCCAACTCTGTTATTCTATTTTATTCAATTGCTATCACAATTGGGGATGATGAAATGGTCGTAAGTCGGAGAACAGGTCATCAATCATTTTTTTCAAACTAGTATATTTGAACTGTTAAATGAACAGTTGTAAGTCAACTACCTATAGTCTGCTTATGCAACATACTAACATTTCTCTAGAACTCATACAGTTTAAAGAAATTCAGTGCATTTTCTTTCTCCTTGTTATTTCTCTTTAGGGCTCTGTAGGTGAAAGAGTACAATCCATTTTGGAAAACCTGATAATAAACATACCAGATGCAAAAAGATTTGCTAAGTATTGGGTGTGCCAGATGCGTCTTGAAGAGTTTTGCTCCATGGAAAAAGTAATCACTATCTATGAAAAGGCAATTCTTGCAGGAGCCCAGGTAAACACTCTTAAACCTGCTTCACTAAATTTAATTTTCTTTTCAGTTGCTTTGCCAATGATATGTATATATATTTATAAACTTTCTCTCACTTCAACTGTTTAAATTAAAAACATTCTACCATTTATTTAAAGAAACCAAGTTGGTATAGTTGGTTCTCCAATCCTATTCTATTAGAACTATCTTTTTTTTAACAAATTTAATTGGTTTTTCCAGTTTTACATTTAAATATTTGGAAAAGCCGGGTGGTGATTGGGCAGTCAATAGTTCAATAACAAAATCTTTAGTACTTATCTCAGGTTGCATCATCAAAAATTCCTTCTCTATTTCCCTTAACATTTGCTATATCATCTTTAAGCTATTACATTTCTAGTAATAGTGCGTTCAGTTAAAACATTTATCAATATGTTTACTGATACATATCCATGTCCTGTTTTTAAATTTTACCTAATTTTTAATTACAGTATTCCAATTTAACCTTTAATATCCATAGTATTTAAATTTCGGGTAACCCAAATTTCCTTTATTTCACTCCATAAAATATCTAAAATACACATATTACTTAAATACATTCTTATTTTATTTCATAAACATTTTCTAATTCTCATCCTAATACCTCACCACTTACTAATAAAATATCCTTTATTGTCTGTCCATCTTTTATATTATAGTTCAAAACTGTATCCTAATAATTTTCATTTCCCTTATAAATCTAAATCCTAAATATTAAGCCAATTAGTCTCATTTTTATCATTTTCTACAATATTTAAATCTATATTCATATGTTCTGAAGTTCTCCCTTTAGCCCATTAATTGAGACCTTAGGCTCTTTTATCATAAATCAAAAAACCCCATTTTAAAAATCTAACTCTAGCTTTTTATGCCAAGCAGGCTTCCATACCAGTGCCTTTAAATCTTCAGATGGATCTACCTTCATTCCTGTACATGTTACCTGAATCAAAGGAGACCATCTAGTTATCAATTTTCCAAAAGAACTGGCCCATTTATAATCATTGAATTGCTGCCCTGGTAGTTCAAATCTCCATGTTTGGTTTGGTACATTTTATCTTTAATTCAGTCTGGTCGTCTTCTTCCTCAGGTTTCATCTGGTTTAAGTAAAAAGTCATGTCCAATGTTGTAGATATTGTTTGGTTGTCTAGATTTTCAATATGCTGTACTTGTTGATCTTTAGCACCCTCCATCTTGGTATTGCTTTCTTCCGCTTCCATTGCTTTTTGGGTTGTAAGTTCTTTAATTGCAGCCAGGGTTTGGCTGTCAAACTTCTCAACAGATTCTGCTTGTTGATCTTTAAAATCCTCTCTCTTGGTATTAATTTCTTTGTCTTCTGTTGCTTCTTGGATTGTAAGTTCTTTAGTTGGAAGGATTTCGTTTTGTATGTTTAAACTGGCGCCTTTGTCTTTCAACCTGGATTTCATTATTTCAGTAGCTTCAAGAATTTTTTCAAGTATAAGCTTATAGTTAGCCGAAATTTGTTGGTGATATTCCTCAATTTCTAGGATGGTTACAGATAGTCCTTTAGTGGAGGCTATTTTTTTAAATAAGAATCAGTAAGTGTTTACCTCCACTATTCCTAAAGGGTAGTTTCACCGCCCAGCTGTTTCAGCTTTTTATGTTTTAGATAATACCAAGGACAAGTCTAGGCTGTAAGCAAATCTCTCAGTCAAGACTATTCACTTGCTGTACCAGGCTTTGCCACAAGATGTCCTCGATGGCATTTGGAGTCTTTTTCCAAATTCAGATTAGGCTTTTATCCAATTTAAATTCTTTTTCAACTTTTAACTAGATAAGGTAATAGGTTCCCGTAGAAATAGGAACTTTTTGGGCCCCAAATATCAAAAGTGCAAGTCCAATTGTAGTTGTTTTAGTTGTTCTTTTCAGGGCTTTATTTTCCCCAAAGTAGTCAAATGCCACCATTTTAAAGGGGGGAAGAAGTTTCAAGAAGCTTTTACAGGGAAATACTTGGGATACAAACAAGGTAAGTTCTCACCCAATTCCTCCGCGGTGCTTTCGTTGTGCTTGGTAGTAATTCTGGCTATGGCTGGTAGCGGCTTAGTGATCGGCCATGTTAAGAGCTGCCCCAGAAACAATCTTATATGGGAGTGACAGGCGTAAGATTACGCTAAACTTATTATTTTACACTGCCCAGAGTCACCTGTGTGGTGGTGGCCATATAAACTTGATTAATAAAATAGCTGAGGAAATTTGAACCTGGATGTCCAGTTTTATTTGAATACTGATCTTTTATAACATTGTGAATAATTACAAGACATGGATTTGCCAGCGGCCTGAGGACCTTAAGGTGATAAAGAGCACATCAAGTGGTTGGTTTGTTGTCATGTGGGGAGGTAAGGGTTTATTGCATTTGTATTTAGGGCTTTTACTTTTATAAGCCGCCTATAATCACAGTGAGTGAGCTGGGCAGTCATATACATTTTCTAAAATAATTAGCTAAGCTAACTGGAAATTAATACTTGGTTTTTCAGCCTAAGGATGAGTTACGCCATACACTTGCAGATGTTTTAAAGGCTAGACGAGATCTACCAAAAACTGATGGTAAGATTTAACATTATTGATTAGTTTCTTCAAATCTTCAATTTTGCCCTGCTAAACCCAATCCTGAATGATGCAAAGTAATTTTATTTTATTTATTTTAATTCCATTTATATCCCGCCCTTCTCCGAAGACTCAGGGCGACTTACAAGCTTAGCAGTAGCCTTCATTCTATGTATATGCCTGCTTATTAGGGCTTTCACACACACCCCAAGCGGCATTATTACAAAGTCAGCTTAATTGCCCCCAACAATCTGGGTCCTCATTTTACCTACCTCGGAAGGATGGAAGGCTGAGTCAACCTTGAGCCTGGTGGGATGAGAACCTGCACTAATTGCAGGCAGCTGGTGTTACTTAAGGAGGCATTAGCCCACTGCTCCACCACAGCTCTAATAATGCTTCCCTCTGCATTTTATTTGTTATAAGCAACGTATATAACTTTTCTTTGCGATCTGTAACTTTTGAATTTCTTTTAACAGGCTTAAATATTGAGGTTTTTTTTGTTTGTTTGTTTAAATCCCATTTATATCCCGCCCTTCTCCGAAGACTCTGGGCGGCTTACAGTTTAAGCACAAACCAATGTGCTTAGCAATATTGCCCCATATTATGACAGAATATATTTATATTTTTTCAGAATGTGTGAAGGAAGAAAACATTGTAAATCCTGAGGGACCAGCTGTAGCAGAGATAGAAGAGGCTTTCAAGGAAGTCAGTTTGAAAAACGAGGTAGAGCCTAGTAATGAAACTTTTCAAGAATCAACAGAAATTTGCTCAAAAATCAAAGAAGACTTTCCTAAGGAAAAAAAGAACAAAAATAAAGAACAGACACAGAAACCTATAGACTTAAAAAATGAAGAAACTGGTACCAATGCAGAGAAAGACAGACTTCTAGAGATTCAAACTCCTGAAAATGAAAAGGGTGCATTTTTAATAAAGTATAATTTGTCAACCGCTTCCCATTTGAAAAGGTGAGTCTTAATGTGATCTTTTCCATGTAGGGTCTGAGGATGTGGAGTTGCTGTCCTTAATCTGAAAAACATGTTATGCTCAATTTCTGTATAATATCCAAGTGCTTGGGAAAAGTGAGCCTGACCAATTTGAGTTGAGCTTGTTTGGGGGGGGAAATGCAATTGAGTTGAGCTTGTTTGGGGAAAAAAACCAAAGAATTTCATGGTTTCCAACTATTACTTTTCTTCTCAGAAAAGTAATAGCTGAAAACAGTGGTGGGATTCAAATACGTGAAAAGATGATTCTCTGAGTGGATGCCACTTCCTGTGGGCCATTCTGAGCCGGAATGGAGTTCCAGAAGTGGCATCCACGTACTTCCAGCGAGCTGTTCTGGGCCTTGGGAAAAAGGGCTACGGCGCCGGTAACTCAACAAAAATTAGCTACAGGTTCTGCCAAACCAGTGCGAACTGGCTGAATCCCACCACTGGCTAGAAACCATTACAGCATGGCCCCCAACCTTTTTTTGTACCAGGGAGTGGTTTCAGGGAAAACAGTTTTTCTATGGACTTGTAGGTGATGGTGGTAATTTTGTGCACTACTTAGATCCTGTGCATGCACAGATTCAGCTTTGCTTCCCTCAACTTGTGCATGACTCCCCCCCTCCCCCTCAAGGGGCACCCTGAACTCTACTTGGGACTCCTTAAATTCCTGAAGACCAATAGGATAGCACTTTTTAGCCAGGGTAACCATTGCTTCTACTACAGCTGGAGAGCTTGGGAAAAAGACAATTGTGCATAGTTACTGGGGAATAATTTATTTGATTTTAATATGATGTACATTTAAAAGATTTCCACCAATTATATTGACCATATCCGTCTACCCTTTAGGCTTGCTGGACAATAGGAGTACATTATTTCAGGAACAATGATCTCTTTTGCTACTAGATGTCTAGAAGCCATATGTAAATATTCTAAATAGTAATAGTGGTTAATATTGTATTTAGTATTGATATAGCACATTTAGAGTTTCAAAGTATTTCACATTTCAGTAATATAAAAAGATTGAGTTCGCATATGGTACCATGTCACAAATTAGGAGTTACGAATTATAATACACTAATTCCGCCGAGACCTGAAGACTTGGCTCTTTGAGCTCTCTGACCCAGGCTGAAAATTTTAACTGGGTTTTATTTTCAGGGATAATTTAATCTTTTATTTGTCTTTTAACTTTGTATTTTGTATTGGTATGATTTTAAAATGCCCGGTAAACCGCCCTGAGTCCTTCGGGAAAGGGCAGTATATAAATCTAATAAAATCTAAATCTACATGGCTGAAGTAAGAAGTATATGCATTATCCATAGAGAAGCAATACATTTTTCTTACAACATTCAATTATTCAATGCCAAAATAATTGTATTATTTTTATTCACTTACTAAGGCTGTTCTGTAGCCAGGCCACATTGAATTATTGCATTCTAATCCTGCAAATACATAAATGGTTTTTCTTTTTAACCCCAAGTGCAAAGAAAAGACTGCAATGTGATGATTCAACCATTAAAAATCTGAAATTCCTAACACCTGTGAGACGGTCCTGCCGCATCCATGAAAAATCAAAAAAGTTACCAAGTATGCTGAAAGATCACAGCCCTTGTGTTTCTTCGCTTCAACAACTTGGAGAATTGGGAGATGAAGGCACTGGTTTCATCTACAGACCAAACAATGCATTGCAAACTATCAATCAAGAAGACCAGAGCAGAGAATGAAAGCACATGTTTATTTATTTATGTTGAGGTCCTTTAACTTAGTGCAGGTGTTATGTTGCCATGATTTAATTTAGCTTTACTGTTATTTAATAAATAAATAAAACGTAACGTGTAAAAGATGCATTCATACCAATTTTACCATTGGTGATACTAAACTAATTGTATAATAGCATTTCACTAAGTTGAACTTTGTGGACAAGGTACACAAGAATATTGTATCTAATTTGTAGATCTGAAGATAAACCTTTAGAAATATTGGAAATAGTCACTATTAAATGTTAATTCACTTTTACTGTTGGTGTAAAAAAAATTTAAATTTCCCTTTTTCAAAACATGCCTGAATTTTATATTAGCTCTTGGTATATATGTATATATATATATATATTTGTATATTATATAATATAATATAAAGTATATTATATAATATACCTATAGATTATATATTGGTATATATACATACATGTATGTATGTATGCATGTTTATTATATATGTTTGGGTGGGCAAAGATTGAAATAGAACATTAACAACTCTGAGAAGATTGTGGAAGTAAAATTGCCAGTTTTATAAATGCTTTTCTTCTGAAAGATTTGATCAGTGGTTGGAAGTAGCATGCTAATGATTTAATATAAAAATGTGGGTGCCTATTAAGAACATTGGCAGTAACAGCTTGTAATTCCCAAGCTGAAATCCATGGATGTGGCAATGACAATGCTTTATAAATATTTCAACAATGTTTATAAAGGGAACATAACAAATACACCCTATCGACATTTTGTAGGCCATTTAGACAGTTCGATTTGCTCTTTGCTGTTGAAGTGAGGTATCTCACTGTTGAAAGAAAAATCTTTGTCAGGGTCCAGTCCAAGTTGGAAATAAACAAAATGGAGACTGGTTTAGAAAGAAGGTTGTAGTTTATTGAAGAGGAGAGCCAGACAAAGATGGCTCTGGGAAAGCTGACCACACATAGTAGGGAGTGGTGGGTTTTTATACCTTCTCGGGCTTTTGTTCTTCCAGTGGCATGTACTTTTGACCTCAGTCTGAGTGCCTTTCTGGTATTCTGATGGTGGGCTAATCCTATTATGTCCCAAAGGTCATATCCTGCTTCCTTGGGGCAGGGGCTGATGACCATGTCCTGTAATTGATATTTTTGGTGTGAGGGATTATTGATTCTAGGGATTCTGTCTTTCTAATCCCACCAGCTCCAAGCTTCCTGGCTCCAATCTTTCTGACAAGATTATTACATCTGCATTTCTGTAGACCTGGTTTTTGTTTGCAGCAGGCAGACTTGGGGGAGGGGTGGTTTCTGCCTTAAAGATCCTTTGGGGAAATATAATATTCTGCCTTTTAATATTCCCAAAAATATTTCTTGGGGGGGGGTTGACTTCCTACACCACCATGCCAAATGAAAACAGGCTTTCAGAGAGGTTATATATGTCTATGAGTCTGGGAAAGGATTTTAAAAATTTGCAAAACAATTCGATGCCAATAATTCTACTTCCAGGATTCCAATCACTGCCAATTTGCCCATGCCAAACTGCCCAATAACTTTAGCAAAGGGGAGAATGTAAGATGCTGATAAGAACCCCAAGAATTTTATCATTGGTTCTACAAGTAGCTCTTAGCACTATTGATGTCAAAAGTACATGAGTAGTCAATTTGATTTCTGTATTCTCTATCTGATGGTATTCCTTTTGTGTGTCTGTTTTTTGAAGATTGTATTAGCACTGACATAACTGGTTTGATGTAAATTTATAAGTTATTTTCCTGCTTCATTTCAGTTTCCTAGACAATATTTCCCTCAATATTTCCAATCTTGGCATACCAGCCTCTATCTCTAAAAGCAGTACATTTGAATCATAAAACTCATTGCTTTCTTTTCCATCAGTAGCTGCAGGGTAAAGTTGGTTAACTTTCATATTAAAGATCAATTGATATTTGGCTGTTAACTGCACGGTACCCAAGCATCTTTCTTGACTATGAAAGCAATGACATTCCTTTGTTTTAGTAAATGGCATGCTAGTCTAGCTGAAACTACCCGATTCCAGACTATTTCAGTTTATTGATACCCAAAGTTTCAATGTGTAATCAATTCATTTAATCTTTCATTGTGGTGAGCTTTCCTGTGTTCATGTTTCTTATATTCCACATTCTCATTAAAATTTTGTCTTTGCAGCTTTGATGCTCTTTTACTGCATGGCAACATCAGCAAGCAGACATCAGGGTTTTAATCTCATCATGCCATTAGCCCCATTACTGTAATACTCCAGAAGAGCTTTAGTTCTTTCTCAACTGCAAGATGGGCACCATCTGACCTATGAAGCCCATTTCCTATTGTCCATACATATTATTTTCTCGATAAAAACTACTGCTTCTCCTGCAAAATGCAATTATGCCTTCACCATTGTCACTACCTCGACCCTCTGCCTCCAGGGCCTTCCCATATGACTGCCCAATGCAACATCTTCAGCTGGGCAGCTGGTTTGGACCTTCATGCCTTGGGTGGCTTCTTGGCACAGACTCAGGAACACTTCCACCACCCAGCCCGAATGAAGCAGCACTTTGCAGGATTTGGGGGTGTGTGTTTTGGGGGGGGACAATTCAAACACAAAACCCCTACTTTTATTTTCAGCACTTGATTTCCCTATGTTTGAAACGGGCGCCATTAACACGCAAGCCCGTGGGCGGCAACAGTCTAGTTCAGGGGTAGGCAACCTCGGCTCTTTTATGACTCGTGGACTTCAACTCCCAGAATTCTTGAGTCAGCTATGCTGGCTCAGGAATTCTGGGAGTTGAAGTCCACGAGTCATAAAAGAGCCGAGGTTGCCGACCCCTGGTCTAGTTCAAGAGCTTACCGAGAAGTCCATTATCAAAAGCCACTTCTAAAGCTATGCCCGAATCTATTCGGAGGAAGCTAGAAATCTAGTTTCTGGCGGCGATCTTTTGCCCTGTGGTAAAAAGAAAGCTTTACGTTTTCCATCGAAACCATGCCCTTCGGCACCATGGTCTCCACCCTCTCCTCTTTGCTGGCGTCTCTGAGCTGGCTGGGCCGAGCAGGGCAAGAGACTCGCTCGAGCAGAATTTTTCCAATGGCTCGTTAGGCAACCGAGGAGCTGCGGGCCATTGCAAGCCCGTTGCGTGCATTCAAAGTACTGTAGTAAGGAGGAGGTCTCTACTTTACGGCTCTGTCTCAGTCACTCAGCTGCTCTTTCTCCCCTCAACGGAACTAGCTGCCCTGAGCGGGATTTGCTGCATGTAGGATGAGAATTACTGGCTGGATATAGGGATGGATTTGAGGTTTCCTGACGTTCAGCCTCCGCCCTCCCGTGTCTGAAGGGCAGCGTTGGAAACGTTCGTGTCTTCTGCCTCTCAAGCCCCCGGAGGCATCCAGGGCCGGTATGTTTCTTATTTAAAAATGAAAAAAGAAAAACGCTATTAATACAAGTGTTTTACATTCCTTGTTCTTATAGAGCTAAACAAAGGAAATTTAAAAAAAACCCTACTGCGCCTCTGATTTCTGTTCCACCCACTTCTCTGTCTGTGTGTGTCTGTGTGTGTGTTGAAAAAAAACGCCCTATGCTGGTCAACCGTGTGTCTTTCATTTTCTTGATGTACTGTAACTGCTGCCTTTGAAATTAATTCCCACAAATTGTGGGAATACGTCGGGTTTTTAAAAAACAACAACAACAACGTGCTTCTCCGATTCCCATTGTTTGACTCTGGTAATCAGGATAATAATTAAAAACAAAGCTGAATTGTGTATCATCTGTGCTCTGGTTCAGATTTGCTTGTTTTTGGAGTAGAGAGTATGTTAACTCAATCTTTGGAAATAATAGTTTACGATAAAACTAAGGTAATTATAGGGGAAGTTGGATTTGCTTAATGACCATGTGGTTTGCTTAACGAACATAACAAAAAAAGTTGTAAAATTGGGCACAACTCATTTAACAATCATTTTGCTTAATAGTGGAGATTCATGTTCCAATTGTGATCATAAGTCAAGGACTACGTGTAGACATGTCTGATATGAGTTTCACAGTTTAATTATTATGGCTGAACACAAGCATAATGTCCAAAAGTTATCTCCTTGATTTATGAGAGTTGAATGAAGAAACAAGAGACATACTTAGAAGTATGTCAGTCAGTCAGTCAGTCAGGCCTGAGGGATTTTAAATTTTAAATTATATTAATCAAATTAAATTAAATTAAATTTAAAATTTTAATTTTTACTGTTATTATTAATTGTGGGCTTGTGCTAATTTAATTTCATTTTCTCTTTTTTGTACTGTTTTAACTGCCCTGTGAACCGCCCTGAGTCCTTCGGGAATAGGGCTGGTTGATTGTTGTCCAAGAAGGGAATTAATTGGAATCATTCATTGAAATTGATCAATATTAAAATCTGATTTCTGTTCCACCCACTTCTCTCTCTCTCTCTCTCTCTCTCTCTCTCTCTCTCTCTCTCTCTCTCTCTCTCTCTCTCTCTCTCTCTCTCTCTCTCTCGCTGGTTAAAAAAATGCCCTATGCTGGTCAGCTGTGTGTCTTTCATTTTCTTGATGTACTGTAACTGCTGCTTTTGAAATTAATTCCCACAAATTGTGGGAACACGTGGGTATTTTGTTTTACACTAAAATGTCCCTGTAAGTGTCCTTGAGATACAAGTATTTGTTCAAATGCTTGAATTTACTATGGCACTGAACAAAGGAAGTTAATATTGGTCCTCGTATTCAGGTGAACAAAGTTCAAGCACTTGGCAACCAGTTCAGTTGTGACTGGTTGCATGTTCCACGGTCATGTGATCACCATTTGTAACCTTCCCTAGTGACTTTCCACAAGCAAAGCCTATGGTGAAGCCAGCAGGGAAGCTTTCAAGTCACTGAGGCAAATATCCACCTTCAGCCATATTTTTTTGCTGCCATACACCACACGTTCCTCCTCCCCTTTGTTCATATACCGCACACCTTCTTTCCTTGGCCTTCCTGACTACAGCGCAGCGCAGCACTCCCTTCCCTCAACGTGCATGACTCCCCCCCTCCCCCTCAAGGGGCACCCTGAACTCTACTTGGGACTCCTTAAATTCCTGAAGACCAATAGGATAGCAGCTTTTAGCCAGGGTAACCATTGCTTCTACTACAGCTGGAGAGCTTGGGAAAAAGACAATTGTGCATAGTTACTGGGGAATAATTTATTTGATTTTAATATGATGTACTTTTAAAAGATTTCCACCAATTATATTGACCATATCCGTCTTCCCTTTAGGCTTGCTGGACAATAGGAGTACGTTATTTCAGGAACAATGATCTCTTTTGCTACTAGATGTCTAGAACAGTGTTTTTCAACCTTTTTTGGGCAAAGGCACACTTGTTTCATGAAAAAAATCACGAGGCACTCCACCGTTTTCCACACCGTTGGACCTCCCCACGGTCGCTACACGAATGGTCGTAAGTCGAGGATGGCCTGTGTTCTCAAGGGGTTGGACTAGATGACCTCCAAGGTCCCTTCCAACTTCTACTTCTTCTTCTTCTTCTTCTTCTTCTTCTTCTTCTTCTTCTTCTTCTTCTTCTTCTTCTTCTTCGCCTCTTTATTTTATTTTATTTTATTTTGGGGCTTTTGTTTGTTTGTTTTTGCTGTGAAGGAAAAGGAAAGCTTGCATTTCTTTTTAATTTATCTTTCTGTATTTTCTTTTTTCCCTTCTTTTCTTTCTTCCTTCCTTCCATCTCTTCCCTCCCTCTCTTTTCTTTCTTTATCTTCCTTCCTTCCTTTCTCTCTCCCACTTTCTTTCCCTCCCTCTCTCAATTTCTTGCTTTCTACTTGTTGTGGAAATTGGAAGCTACTTGCATTTCTTTTTAATTTTTCTTTCTGCATTTTTCTCTTTATTTTTCTTTCTTTCTTTCTTTCTTTCTTTCTTTCTTTCTTTCTTTCTTTCTTTCTTTCTTTTCTCTTTCTTTTTCTCTCTTTTCTCTTTCTTTCTTTCTATCTTCCTTCCTTTCTTTCCTGCCTTTCTCTCTCCCACTTTCTTTCCCTCCCTCTCTCAATTTCTTGCTTTCTACTTGTTGTGGAAACTGGAAGCTACTTGCATTTCTTTTTAATTTTTCTTCCTGCTTTTTTTCCTTCCTTCCTTCCTTCCTCCCTTCCTCTCTCTCTCTCTCTTTCTTTTCTATTCTCCTTTTTTTCTTTCTCCCTCCCTTTTCCCCTTCCCCCTTTCTCCTTTTTTCCCTTCCTTTTTTCTTTCTTTCTCACCTTTACCATCAAAAGCACTTCACTCCAGAGGGGGGGAAACCCCAAAGGTTTTTAATTGCTTTGGTCCAAAGAACATTTTATTATGCAACGTATCAAAAGGACAGGTTAAAAAAAAATCAGCCATGTAATTTTTCAGACGCAAGCGAAGCCTCCAAGAGCGAAGCGGTCAGATCCCTGTATTTCGGGCTGGGGTAAGGGGTCGCGACGAGCAAAGAAAGCGGAGCCAGGCAGCCGACCAGGCGGGAGTCTCGCATCCTCAGCCGCGCAGGGAGTAAGAAGTAAGCGGTGCGTGCTGGGGAAGAAAAGCTTTTTCGAACGTTGCAGGCAACCAACCACGCGACAGCTCAGTCGAGCCGGGCTGGCCGCCCGTCCGTCCTCTTCCAATAAGCGAGCCGGTCGCCTCTCCCCAGCTTCTCTCTCTTCAGCAAGAGACCCTCCGAAGCCAGAGAAGGGGGCGGAGCTACACTGCCGTGGAGCCCTGGTGCCTAGAGAGGTCGAGCCCACTTCTTTTCCCGGGCTTTTGCTTCCAGCAAAGTAGGGCCGTCAGCTTAGCCAAGGCTCCCCGCCAGAGAGTCTTGCAGCGCCGCTCCGCCCGTGGCTGTTCCTCCTCCTCCTCCTCCTCCTCCTCCTCCTCCTCCTCCTCCTCTCACTGCTGTCTCCTAGGTCAGTGTTTTTTCAATTCTTCCCACGGCACACCAGGCAACATCTCGCGGCACACTAGTGTGCCGCGGAACAGTGGTTGAAAAACTGGTCTAGAAGCCATATATAAATATTCTAAACCAGGGGCGTCAAACTCAATTTCATTGAGGGCCGCATCAGCATTGCAGTTGCCCTCAAGGGACCGGGTGGGTATGGCCAGGGTGGGCGTGGCCTACTGGGTTGGCATGGCTAGAGTGGGTGTGGCCTACTGGGTGGGCATGGCCAGCTCTACATCGTTCGCATCAAGGGTGCCTATGGGGGCCTGGACAGGAGTGGGGCAGATCTGAGGGTCTCTGGCAGAAGGAGGGTCTCTGGGCCAGGGCCAAGGCAGTGTGGGCCGTTCCCTCACTGTTTCCAGGATGGCTTCGCGGGCCACATGAAACCACTTGTGGTTGACATGTCTGTTCTAAATAGTAATAGTGGTTAATATTGTATTTAGTATTGATATAGCACATTTAGAATTTCAAAGTATTTCACATTTCAGTAATATAAAAAGATTGAGTTCACATATGGTACCATGTCATAAATTAGGAGTTACAAATTATAATATAAACCAATAGTAAATTCCATAAATCAGATCTCCATCAAATTACAAAGCACTGAATCAATTCTTTAGGAATTTCCATTTCCTTTTTAGAGGTAATAAAACAAGTCATCTGGATCTATATCACTATAAAAAAGTATATAGCAACAATAAATAAGACTTGCAACCTGGCCCCAAAAGTCAAACCTTTAAACTATTTTCTAAACCAGCTATGGCAGTCAAAATCATCAGTCTTTGAAACTGGCATGGTTTTATGTTCCTAAAATCCTACATGGCTGAAGTAAGAAGTATATGCATTATCCATAGAGAAGCAATACATTTTTCTTACAACATTCAATTATTCAATGCCAAAATAATATTTGTATTATTTTTATTCACTTACTAAGGCTGTTCTGTAGCCAAGCCACATTGAATTATTGCATTCTAATCCTGCAAATACATAAATGATTTTTCTTTTTAACTCCAAGTGCAAAGAAAAGACTCCAGTGTGATGATTCAACCATTAAAAATCTGAAATTCCTAACTCCTGTGAGACGGTCCTGCCGCATCCATGAAAAAGCAAAAAAGTTACCAAGTATGCTGAAAGATCACAGCCCTTGTGTTTCTTCACTTCAACAACTTGGAGAATTGGGAGATGAAGGCACTGGTTTCATCTACAGACCAAACAATGCATTGCAAACTATCAATCAACAGGTTCTTTCTTTTCTTCGAACCTATGGTGGTGGCTGGGAGGCCCCTCTCTCCTTCTCCTCCTTTGGAATGTTGACTGCGGCCTGGGGGACGGTGATGGCCGATGATGGTCTTAACATCTTGAACATTCAGTGGACCCGGTTATGTTTGTTCTCTTTCCTTCTAGGGCGGTGTCCATGGCCGAGATATCATGACGGCCTGAGGTTTGACCGTGGCCGTAATTTTTACACCTTAACCGTCCATGGGCATTGTTTTATGACTCGGCAACCCTTCCCTTCTGGAAGCATGTCCCTGGAACACCTCCGCCAATTACCAGCTTACCACCTTTGGGTTGGCGTGGCTGGATATGGACATGGTTTATATATACTCCTGCTCCCATGACCTTCTTTAATCAGTCTGGAATGGACCCGAGAATTGACCGTGGTGAGAGGGCGGTTGATTTTGACCATCAACCCACCCCACTGATGTGAGAGATCGGTTGGGGTGGGTCTATCCCGGTAGTCCGCGATCAGTCCACCCCGAATTTGACACCTCGATTGTTGTGAGAGGGCAGCTGAGGTTCTTTTATCTGGTTGCCGGCTCAGGTGAGAGTGGGCCGGTTTGCTGGATCTGAGATATTTTCCGGACTGAATACTATTTTAACATCATTTAGTATCAATTGACCATTCTGCTGCTCAAATCTTCCCTTGCAGTTATAGCTAGTACATGGTTCGGCTGTGTTATTCTAGCGCAGACTTGTATGCCCTCAGGAGGGCTCCCCCTTCCTGGGTACGACCTGCCGCTCTTTCTTCTATCTCCCTTAAGGACGGGCCCAATTGTTGGGACCCCGAGAGGTGGTTGGGCATAGACAGGGACCGTTGGTGGAAACGTATTAAGAGGCCCGTGGTATGTTTTTTAGCCGGTTGTTTTACAGGGTTAGGGACATGGTGGCTCAGTGGGTTAGGATGCTGAGCTTGTCGATCAGATGGTCGACAGTTTGGCGGGTTGAATCCCAAGTGCCGTGTAACAGAGTGAGCGCCTGTTACTCGTCCCAGCTTCTGCCAACGTAGCAGTTCGAAAGCACATAAAAATGCAAGTAGAAAAATAGGGACCACTACGGTGGGAAGGTAACAGCGTTCCGTGCGCCTTTGGCGTCTAGTCATGCTGGCCACATGACCACGGAGACGTCCTCGGACAAGCGCTGGCTCTTCGGCTTTGAAACGGGGATGAGCACCGGCCCCTAGAGTCGGAAACGACTAGCACACATGTGCGGGGGAACCTTTACCTTTACCTTTTACCTTTACAGGGTTAGGGAGGGGGGCGGAATGGTAGGGTTGGGAGGGATATGGGATGTATTTTTTCAACCGGCTGTCAGTCCAGGCCGGAGATGGTTCCTGGCGAGACGGGGTTGGCGTTGGGGACCTCCGGTTTTCCCAGCAGTGGGGTGGGGTTTCAAATCCCCACGGCGATTGGGAACGGCAGCAGGCAGCTACACGGAGGGTCATGTCAATTTCGGGGATCACACCCCCGCTGTCTTCAAGCGGTGGCGTGCTCCGACCCTCCAGTTGGTACCCCTTTATCCGGGGGTGAGAGGGATCAAGTCCCTGAGCTCAGGCTGGTGTACTTTAATGCCAGATCCGTTGTGAACAAAGCTCCCTTCATCTGTGATTTGATCGAGGAGGAACACGCGGATCTGGCATGCATTACGGAAACCTGGTTGGGCTCGGAGGGAGGTCTCCCTCTGACTGAGCTCTGCCTTCCAGGTTTCTGTGTGCTTCACCGGCCGCGGGCTCAGGGCAGGGGTGGGGGTGTGGCGGTGGTTATTCGGGAGACCTTGTGTCCGTGGGAGATTGCTGTACAGGTGCGACCCCTGATCCGGCACAGATCCCGTTGGGCCTCATGGTTCTCTGTGGAGCTCCGGGAGATGAAGCATCGGAGACGGGGTCTAGAGAGCAGTTGGAGATCAAGCCAGTCTGAATCTGACTGATTGCGGTTGAGAACCGCTACAAGGTTTTACCTCACGGCGATGAGGTAAATGAGGTAAAGTCTAATTACTTCGCTGCCCTCATCGCGTCCGCAGATAATTGCCCGGCCGCCCTGTTTAGGGTGACCCGCTCCCTCCTTAATCACGAGGTGAGGGGGGAGCCCTTGCAGGGGCGGGCCGAGGGGTTTAGTCGGACAAGATCGCTCAGATTCGGGCCAGTTTGCACCCTGACTGGGCAGAGAATGACGGGGAGGAATTGAGCGGTCTTGAGAATGCCATTTGGACTGAATTCGATCCTGTGACCCCGGATGAAGTGGACAGGTTCATGAGGAGACTGAGTTCCACCACGTGTTTATTGGACCTGTGCCCCTCCTGGCTGGTGTATGCAGCTCGGGAGGAGACACGAGGCTGGTTCCAGGCAGTAGTAAATGCTTCTTTGGGGGAGGGTATCTTCCCTGCCGCCTTGAAGGAGGCGGTGGTGAGGACCCTCCTTAAGAAGCCTGCCCTGGACCCGGCTATTTTAAATAACTATCGTCCAGTCTCCAACCTTCGCTTTTTAGCGAAGGTTGTTGAGAGCATGGTGGCGCACCAGCTTCTCTTGTTCCTGGAGGAAACTGGTTATCTAGACCCGTACCAATCGGGCTTTAGGCTCGGGTACAGCACGAAGACGGCATTGGTCGCGCTGGTGAATGATGTCTGGCGGGCTCGGGACATGGGTTGCTCCTCTGTCCTAGTCCTGTTAGATCTCTCAGCGGCTTTTGATACCATCGACCATGCTATCCTACTGCGGCGTCTCAGGGGGTTGGGAGTGGGGGGCACTGTTTTACAGTGGTTCTCCTCCTACCTCCGGGGCCACTCGCAGTTGGTGTTGACAGGAGGGCAGAGGTCGGCCCCGAGGTCTCTTGTTTGTGGAGTTTCTCAGGGGTCGGTCCTCTCTCCCCTCCTGTTCAACATCTATACGAAGCCGCTGGGCGAGCTCATTCGTGGTTTCGGGGTGGGGTATCATCAGTATGCTGATGATACCCAACTTTTTCTTTCCACCCCGAACCAACCCAGCAATGCCCTCGACGTGATGTCCCGTTGTCTAGAGGCGGTCCGGGTTTGGATGGGGAATAACAGGCTTCGACTCAATCCTGCCAAGACTTAGTGGCTGTGCATACCGGCATCTCGGATGAACCAGTTTTGTCCATCTTTAACTATGGGGGGTGAGGTGTTACCCCCCATTGATAGGGCTCGCAACGTGGGCGTCCTCCTGGATTCACGGCTCACTTTGGAAGATCATATAAGAGCCATGACCAGGGGGGCTTTTGCCCGGGTTTCCCTGGTGCACCAGTTGTGGCCCTACCTGGACCGAGATGCCTTACGCACAGTCACTCATGTGCTCGTGACCTCCCGGTTAGACTACTGCAACGCTCTCTACATGGGGCTGCCCTTGAGGACCACTCGGAGGCTTCAGCTGGTGCAGAATGCGGCCGCGCGAGTTGTGATGGGAGTTTCCCGATACTCCCACAGAACACCTCTCCTCCGCGAGCTGCATTGGCTTCCGGTTGCCCTCCGGGTGAGATTCAAGGTGCTGGTGATGACCTATAAAGCCTTAAATGGCATGGGTCCGGGTTATCTTAGGGAGCACCTGCTGCCAGCATCAATCTCCCATCGTCCTGTGTGCTCCCACAGGGAGGGCCTCCTTAGGGTGCCGCCGGTCAGTGAGTGCTGGCGGGTGATCCCCAGGGGGAGGGCGTTCTCTGTGGGCGCGCCTGCCCTGTGGAACGATCTGCCTGTGGAACTCCGGACTGCCCCCGACCTTCATTCGTTTCACCGGGACCTAAAAACCTGGTTGTTTGATTTATCTGGCCTGGACTGAGGGGTTTTAAATTTTTAAATTTTAAATTTAAGTTTTCAATTTGGGCTGTTGTTATTTAATCCTATTTTAATTTTAACTTTATCTTAACCTTTGTACTGTTTTAACTGTTTTTAACTTTGCCCTGTAAACCGCCCTGAGTCCTTTGGGAATAGGGCGGTATAGAAATCTAATAAATAAATAAATGTACATACATGTATGCATTGTATGCATGTTTATTACATATGTTTGGGTGGGCAAAGAGATTGAAATAGAACATTAACAACTCTGAGAAGATTGTGGAAATAAAATTGCCAGTTTTATAAATGCTGTCCTTTTGAAAGATTTGATCAGTGGTTGGAAGTAGCATGCTAATGATTTAATATAAAAATGTGGGTGCCTATTAAGAACATTGGCAGTAACAGCTTGTAATTCCCAAGCTGAAATGCATGGATGTGGCAATGACAATGCTTTATAAATATTTCAACAATGTTTATAAAGGGAACATAACAAATACACCCTATCTACATAGGAAGCTAGAAATCTAGTTTCTGGCGGCGATCTTTTACCCTGTGTAAAAAGAAAGCTTTATGTTTTCCATCGAAACCACGCCCTTCGGAACCATGGTCTCCACCCTCTGTTCTTTGCTGGCATCTCTGAGCTGGCTGGGCCGAGCAGGGCAAGAGACTCGCTCGAGCAGAATTTTTGCAATGGCTTGTTAGGCAACCGGGGAGCTGCGGGCGTCGTTAAGAGAGAGGGCCATTGCAAGCCCGTTGCGTGCATTCAAAGTACTGTAGTAAGGAGGAGGTCTCTACTTTACGGCTCTGTCTCAGTCACTCATCTGCTCTTTCTCCCCTCAATGGAACTAGCTGCCCTGAGCGGGATTTGCTGCATGTAGGATGAGAATTACTGGCTGGATATAGGGATGGATTTGAGGTTTCCTGACGTTCATTCTCCGCCCTCCCGTGTCTGAAGGGCGGCGTTGGAAACGTTCGTGTCTTCTGCCTCTCAAGCCCCCGGAGGCATCCAGGGCCGGTATGTTTCTTATTTAAAAATGAAAAATGCTATTAATACTAGTCTTTTACATTCCTTGCTTTTGTAGAGCTAAACCAGGGGTCGGCAACCGGAAAAAGGAAACGAGCCACTCGCAACCGGTTCCATTACACAAACAAAAAAGTGGGAGCCGCAAAAAACATTTTGCGCATGCGCAAAATGGGAGGCACCTGCGCGGCAACGGGTCTCCTCTTTGGAGAGGTGCGCGCGCACCTCTCCGAACGGGCAGTGGCGCCACTCGTTTGGAAAGCTGCCACAGCCCGTTTGCAAGTTGCAAACGGGCCGCGGCAGCTTTCCCAATGGACGGCGCCAGTGCCCGTTCGGGCGGAGGTGCGTGCGCACCTCTCGGAACGGGCAGTGGCACCGTCCATTGGGAAAGCTGCCGCGGCCCGTTTGCAGGCTGCCGCCTTCCTCCGAAGGCAGCCTGCAAACGGGCCACGGCAGCTTTCGAAACGAGCGGCGCCACTACCCTTTCGGGCGGAGGTGCGCGCGCACCTCTCCAAACGGGCGGCGCCACTCTCCATTTGGAGAGGTGCGCGCACACCACTGCCCATTCGGAGAGGTGCGTGTGCACTGGGCGACTGGAAGCCGCAGGAGACGGCTCAAAGAGCCGCATGCAGCTCCTTAGCCGCGGGTTGCCGACCCGTGAGCTAAACAAAGGAATTTTTTTTAAAAAACTACTGCGCCTCTGATTTCTGTTCCACCCACTTCTCTCTCTCTCTCTCTCTCTCTCTCTCTCTCTCTCTCTCTCTCTCTCTCTCTCTCTGTCTGTGTGTGTGTGTGTGTGTGTGTGTGTGTTTTGGAAAAAAAATGCCCTATGCTGGTCAGCCGTGTGTTTTTCATTTTCTTGATGTACTACTGTAACTGCTGCCTTTGAAATTAATTCCCACAAATTGTGGGAACACATGGGTGTGTTGTTTTTTTAAAAACAACAACAACATGCTTCTCCGATTCCCATTGTTTGACTCTGGTAATCAGGATAATAATTAAAAACAAAGCTGAATTGTGTATCATCTGTGCTCTGGTTCAGATTTGCTTGTTTTTGGAGTAGAGAGTATATTAACTCAATCTTTGGAAATAATAGTTTATGATAAACTAAAGTAATTATAGGGGAAGTTGGATTTGCTTAATGACCATGTGGTTTGCTTAACGACCATAACAAAAAAGTTGTAAAATTGGGCACAACTCATTTAACAATCATTTTGCTTAGTAGCGGAGATTCTAGTTCCAGTTGTGCTCATAAGTCAAGGACTACCAGTGGACATGTTTGGTATGAGTTTCACAGTTTAATTATTATGGCTGAACTCAAGCATAATGTCCAAAAGTTATCTCCTTGATTTATGAGAGTTGGATGAAGAAACAAGAGACATGCTTAGAAGTAGGTTGATTGTTGTCCAAGAAGGGGATTAATTGGAATCATTCACTGAAATTGATTACCGGTAATATTAAAATTTCCTTACATAGATGAGAGTATAAAGCAGGAAAATAATGACATGATGTCATCAGGCAAATGATGTATTTGCATCAGATATTGGGATATGATTGATAAAAATAATGTTTTTTTTACATAATGTCATTTTTATGTCACTGTAGCCTGTAATAGCTGTTTATGCATCCTTTTGGAATCTGATGTCTAGAGATAGTTCTGGTTCATGGTATATAAGACATTTCCTATTATATTTTATATATTTTTGGACAAACAATTACCACCAATTATGAGCCACCACTAATTTCTAATTCAAGGGTAACCAAATAGTGTAGGGTTAAATAAGGAGACCTGCATTATTTTAATTATCCAAAGCTCTTCATTGAGCAGATTGGAAAAATAGTGAAATTGGATAATGACTGGTTAAACATATACCCTAAATACTTTAATAATTTGCAAATCTTTTACTTTTGAATTTGGAGAGAGAGAAATGGAGTATAGCAAAAAGATGAACTGATAATCAACCTTGTTTTTTATTATTTTGATCCTTGTTACTAGGAAATTCTGGTGAAAGGAAGCATTGAACATACTGAGCTTTCTGAAGACACCTGCAAAAATTAAAGCATTTTGATTATCATGGAGAATTACAGTGTACTAATGGAACTTGGGGAAGGATCGTTTGGTAGAGTCCTCTTAGTCCAGGATAAAAGCACAAGACAGAAATATGCAATGAAAGAAGTCAGACTTCCCAAGGTAACTACTTCCTTCCCTAAATTCTTCTCTTTTACCTATATAATCACACTAGTTAGAGCAGGGCTTTTCAACCTTTTCACCCATTGTACCACTTTTAGGATATGGCAACATCCGAGTACCACCAGTTGCCAACCAAGGTGTCACAAATTTGATGACCGAAAAAGAAAAAAAGTGATGAAGTACAGGTAGTTCTCGAGTTACAACAGTTCGCTTAGTGACTGTTCAATGTTACAATGGCATTGAAAAAGTGCCCCCCCAAGCCACAGCCGAGCAAGATGCCTGTCCGCCCGGCAGTGCTCTTCCTCCTGTCCGAGGTTTTCATTGTTGTGAGCATTTTTATATTTTAACATGGCCCTGGGACACTGTGACCGTCATAAGTATGAATCCGTTACCAAGCATCTGAATGTAAATCACAAGACCCTGTAGATGCTGCAACATTCCAGCTGATTGGCGCTTCTTCTGGGCTCAGAAGCGCCAGGATCAGCGCCGAGCTCCAGCTACAGCCTGGTGCTGATCCTGGCACTTCCGCTGAGCCCTGACAGCCCTGCAGCTCCAGCCATCTCTCGCTCAGGCTTGTGCGGTGCTGCCACCGGTTCAGATCATTCCCCTTCCCCACTACCACTTTTCTAGGATGGTCGCGTACCACCTGCTAGGTGCCAATGTACCACAGGTGGTACCCGTACCACTGGTTGAAAAGCCCTGAGTTAGAGCATTGCAATAGTAGTCAGTTGGCTTTCAGGTGCAATTCAAAGTGTTTGTTGCTACCCTTAAAATTCTTTATGGTTCAGGATCAAGATATCTGTGGAACCACCTATTCACTAATAATATATTGCTTGTCCAACAAGAATATTTTTATCCACGTACATTTGCTTGAAGAATGCTACTTTCAGGGATCATGGAAGTAACCTAGTCTAATAATTTCTGGTTTAAGATTATGCCCAAACCAAACCTAGGATACCTAGGGATTATAGTTACAATTTATGTCTTTCATCTGAGATGGAACCTTTAGCTGATCCCCATTTAACAACTAACATTTCCTTCAGAGGTTTGGTTGGTGATAAAGCATAGGACAACTTTTGCATTAGTGGTGCCCAATACGAGGACCTTGTTGCCTCAAGAAATTGCTCTGCTCTCTTTAACTTTCTCTGTTCTGGTGGCAATCTTGCCCCCGTTCTTTATCCAATGTTTGTTTAATTTTACACACTGATTGATTCCCTTTACTAAACGGAATGATTAGTTCTTTGTGATTTTTCTTCTTCTTGCTATTGTAAATTTCTTTTGAAGGATGCTTTTACAGTTGTTTAAAAATATTATTTTACTGTATTCATAAATATTAAGCCACTTTGATGAGCAAAAGCAAGAAATGAAATAAAATAAGTAAAGTATAAAACAATGATTTTTTTTACTTATAAGTAATATATTTTTAGTCTGTCTCCAATATAGAAAAGTCCTGGAATGAATCCATAATATTGGCTAAAATGAATCACCCAAATATTGTGATGTATGCAGACTCTTTTGAAGGTAAATAAGTGCATTTTAGTAATTAATATTACATGTTGTTACAGTTGCATTATTCAATTTGCTGAATTGCAAATGTTTTTTTCATCTTGATGTTTACTGTTTGATACATTTCACTTGATGTAATACTAATGTATTTTAAAATTATTTAAAAATTAGCTGATGGACATTTGCATATAGTGATGGAATATTGTGATGGTGGAGATCTCCTACAAAAGATTAAATTGCAGAAGGGGAAATTGTTTCCTGAAGATACAGTAAGAATCCAAATATATTTAAATTTTTAAATAATTGAGATGGAAGATTTTGATGACTGTTGGGAGAGGTATTCATAGGCTGTGGAGAAATATCTCTTCTTTATTAACACTCCTTGATTTATTGTTGTAGTCATAGCAGTAAACCAAACATGTTTTTAAAGTGGAGCTAAATATAAAGAACATAAAGTAAAAAGGATAACTTTATAATGATTGTGCCACTGATAGCCCAAAATCAAGAGTCTTGCATCAGTTTTTTCCAACTAACCAATTTTATTAAGTGGCATATGCTTTTGAGAGCCATAGTTCTCTTTATTAAATAAAATTTGTTACTCTAGAAATGTGTTCCATACTCCTAAATTTTAGTTTCTGCAGATAAATGCAGCTCTCCTTCTATAATGTCACTGATATAGAGTTTCTTTATACAATATTATGTAATCTTTTATATCAGCCATGGCAGATCAGGCTGAATTCATAACTTTTTACTTGAAAATAAATATTTTTGCTTGAAAAGTAAATATTTTAAGGAATGAATATTTCAAAACTATATTTTGTTTTTTGTTTTATTGCACATATATTGCATGCCTGTATTTGTAAAAGATGGGTTGTTTTCATCCTTTGGAATCTGGAAATGTACTTTAACTCCTATAGATGGTATCCACATAGACATCTTTTGATTTCAGACTTGAATAAGGGTTTAATTAAACATTTTTAGATACAGTAAAGTATCATTTCTATGGTGGAACATGTTGCAAGTAGCTCATAGTAATCCAATATAAAATTTCTTTGACATTACTCAGGTTCATACATAAACAAAGAAATGAATTAGTAGTATTCACGGTACTAGTACAGATTAGCCATAGAATATTTTAAAGTACTTGCTTGATTTCACATATTGTATTGTATCAAATTGTATGGTTACTGACCAATATAATTGTAGAATACTTGCTCTTTATTTCTTTTATAGTTCAGTTAATTTTCATGTGCTGTGTTTTGTCTTTCTCACAGATACTTAAATGGTTTGCACAGATGTGTTTGGGTGTAAATCATATTCATGAGAAACGAATATTGCACAGAGACATCAAATCAAAGGTCATTGGAATCTCCTCAGTAGATTTTATTATAAAATTACTACCAGGCACCTTTCTTTTTAGAAAGCTGAAAACGATAAAACTATCTCTACTATAAATTTCAGTTTAGTATTACTTTAACTATGTACACATATTTATATGTATTCTTTTTCTTCATCAAACTACTCACGTACCAATGACAGGGTACCGGTATGTTCCAACTCTATTCATGCTCACTGGACTCCCTTATTGACTGATCTTAAATAAAGTATTATGTTAATTGAAATAAATCAGTAGCTTTCCTACTGCATATCAAGGCATAAACCTTTAATATCAGGTTGATCTATGCCCCATTAAATTCCAGTTTGTATAATAGTGCAGAGAGTTGGTTGCTTTCTGATAAATGAGTGTGTTATTACTGGTAATATACACTCTGGCAGATGTTCTAGTGTTGGAAGTAAAATCTGGTCCTGTTCCAAGCCGGGAGAAAGATGCTGGAAAAATGGATTGAAGGCAGGCTGCAAGGTTTTTTTGGAAATTTAGTAGCCAGAAACAACAGTGACTGCAGCATGTGTCTGGGGTGGATGACAAAATAGGGTTGAGAGTAGGTGGGCTTTTATACATTCTATACATTTTATACATATGTCCTTTAATATTTTAATGGCTGTTGCCAGATTCCTATGGGGTCAAGTAGGGGTCATAGCTGGCTTTACAGGCAAAAGGGGAAATGCAAATCCTGGGTGTTTTATTTGTCTGAGCTAATCTTGTCAGTTTCAGCTCCTTGCCTATGGTGTTGCCTATTCAAAGTTTCTGCCTGCTCTTTGTTTATGAATAGAGTGACCTAGCACTATCCATCCTAAAGACTTGGCCCGTGGTGGTGAACCTAATGGTATGCGTGCCACAGGTGGCATGCAGAGCTGTCTCTGTAGGCGCATGCGCTGTTGCCCCAGTCCTAGGCTTCAGCTGGGTTTTATAAAACCTTTTCGCTTTAGGCCTCCGCCATTGTGTGCAAAAAAAAAAAAGGTTCAATCAATCAATCAATTTCAACTTCTCACGGGGGAAAAAATGTTCTCGCAAAGTTGGAATTGATTGATTGAACTTTTTAGTCCCACCCAGTCTGCCGTTACTACCGTAGCCATGCTCACCCAATTGGCCACCCCTACCCAATGGGCCACGCCCACCCGGCACCCGACAATACACAAGTGGGTTTTTGGTTGCAGTTTGGGCACTTGGTGTCTAAAAGGTTCGCCATCACTGGACTAGCCTCTTCAGGTTACTGCTTGAGGCTGTTTACTTATAGCAGGAAGACTGGGACTGCTTTCTGCCTTTAAGATGTTTCTCCTCTTCTCTGTTCTGCCTCTTTTTAATATTAGTTATAAAGAATATTTTATTCTGGGGGGTGGCTTTCCTACACTAGAAGCAACCATTCATTCAGTACGCTCCCTAAACATCATCTCAAAATTCTAAATGTGCCCCCAACCTCCAGAATAGCCCATCATTACCATATTATTTGAGTCTATGCTCACAGTTAAATGGAGGCACATGCTTTAGCCAATGACATAAGTACAGAGATTACTTGAATTCCATTTGTGTCAGACTCATCATTGAAATAAGTTAATTCCTTTAAGGTAATTTACTAAGGGAGATTTCTGTTTAAGCCGAGTTGGGACATCATGATTAATATTTTGATATAATGGTAATAGTAAGAAGAAAGCAAAGGCAACTTGGATGTAATCCCAAAACATTTGGAGCCACTGGCATTGACAAAGATAACTATCAGTCAATTGCAATAGGCAGCTTCACTTGGAACAGCTTATATTCTGCAACGATACCTTTAACAGTATCAAGCAATAATATCTGCCTACCCAAGGGCCTTGAAAGGGACTCAGTAGGTGGATAAAAATATGAAATCCAGGCTAAACATCTGACTGAGTGATGAACCAAAATAATGAAATGTATTGATTATATTTATTAATGATTCCTAAACTAGAACATGGAATTAAACATGGTATATACTATTAAATAAGGCTGATGCTATAAACACAGATGGTAATACAAGGAGTGAAATCTGTCTGTTTTATTTCTGTTTCATAATATAGAATGTATTTCTCACACAAAACGGGAAAATAAAACTGGGAGACTTTGGATCTGCAGTTCTTCTTAAAAGGCAAGTATATGTCAAGTTGTGTCTAGAAATCTTTTTTGACTTTTTAAAAAAATATCTTAATAGTTGGCTGCTGTTGGAATATTCATCTGTTCATCACTAACATTTATATTTGTTTTTGGACTAGCCCCATGGCATTTGCTTGTTCATATGTAGGAACCCCTTACTATGTGCCTCCAGAAATTTGGGAGAATGTGCCATACAACAATAAAAGGTAAAAATTAATTGAAGTCTATAAGAGTACTGATATTAAAACTCTGTAATGTTGAAGAACTAATGGAAAAATTGTATTTAGTGTTCACAATTTGAGAACATTACTCAATTTACAAACATGATTCAGAACTAAATATTTTTATGCAGTTGTGGCAAGGAATAACTGATCAAACTAAAAAAAGAATTTTCTTTAAAATATTTTTAAATAATGTAAGGGGAATGTATTCCATGCAAAAGATAATTTCATAAGGCAGGTTTTAATAACCTCAAGTCTGGGAAGATCGAAACAGCATGTTAGAGTTAGTGCCCTCCGAAATTTATAAACAGTTATATAAATAACTTGCTTATGTGAAGTGGGGCCTGACTGCTCAAGAAAGTGTTCTTGGGTGGACAGACAGATCCTGTTGGACTGTCTGATTTTTAATATGTTGTTTAAATTACTGTTGTTGTTAGCTGCAAAGTTGTGTCCGACCCATCGCTATCCTATGGACAACGTTCCTCCAGGCCTTCCTGTCCTCTACCATCTTCTGGAGTCCATTTAAGCTCACGCCTACTGCTTCATTGACTCCATCCAGCCACCTCATTCTCTGTCGTCCCATTCTTCTATTGCCCTCAATCTTTCCCAGCATTAGGTTCTTCTCCAGTGAGTCCTTCCTTCTCATTAGGTGGCCAAAGTATTTGAGTTTCAACTTCAGGATCTGGCCTTCTAAAGAGCAGTCAGGGTTGATCTCCTCTAGGACTGACCGGTTTGATCGCCTTGCAGTCCAAGGGACTCGCAGGAATCTTCTCCAGCACCACAGTTCAAAGGCCTCAATTCTTTGGCGCTCAGCCTTTTATATGGTCCAACTTTCACTGCCATACATTGCAACTGGGAAGACCATAGCCTTGACTATACACACTTTTGTTGGCAGGGTGATGTCTCTGCTTTTTAGTGTGCTATCTAGATTTGCCATGGCTTTCCTCCCCAGGAGCAAGCGTCTTTTTCTTGGCTACAGTCCCCATCTGCGGTGATCTTGGAGCCCAGGAAAATAAAATCTGTCACTACCTCCATTTCTTCCCCATCTATTTGCCAGGAATTGAGAGGGCCGGATGCCATGATCTTGGTTTTCTTAATGTTAAGTTTCAACCCAACTTTTGATTCATCTAGCCCTGCCTTTCTCATGATGTGCTCTGCATATAAGTTAAATAGGCAGGGCGACAGTATACAGCCTTGCCGGACTCCTTTCTCAATTTTGAACCAGTTTAAATTACTAAGTCCATGTTTATAGCTCATAAGTAGGAACTCCTGTCTTTAGTACCGTATTTTCCAGCATATAAGATGACTTTTTAACCCATGAAAATCTCAAAAGTCGGGGGTCATCTTATATGCCCAGTTGTCTTATACGCCGGAAAATAGTACATAAATCAATTGAGCGCCCCCGTTCTTGCAAAGCAACTTCAAGCCTCCTTAGTCCAGTGCCTCCTCCAACGTGACCCTCCCTTCCCACCCCCAAGAGCCTCTAAGCCCCTTCCCCTCCCCCTTGCAAACGCCAGACCCTGGGAGCGGCAGGAAGCCCCTCGCCCAAGCGGCATCTGAGCATAAGCAGAGCGCGCCCTGCTACCCACTCTCTCTCCCGGCAGCCTGGACAGCGGTACTTGGTGGCCTGGCGCCCCTCTCGACCGCAGACCACGCAGCGGCCCTCGCCAGCCAGCCTCGGCATGGCCGCCCCAAGCCCGGCTGTCCAGCGCATCTTCCGGGCCCGCCTGGCCGACTGCCTCCCGGGCGGGGCTTGACTCCAGACGCGGCGGCTGCTCCGTCTGCAAATGCGCTCTCAAAGCTGGATCACGCTCGGCTGTGCAGGCTGCCGAAAGGCAGGGACTCGGAGTTCCCATGGTGGTTGCGGCTTCTGGTGTGCCGTTTGCAGAGTCAGGCCTGGAAGAGTGCGTCGTGTGAACGCAGCTCTTGCATGTATTCCAAAGGGTGGGTGGAAGGAAAAGCCCCTTTAGGCTTCAAAAGGGCGGCTTTGCACCATCTGCATCAGACGGGGCTGAATCGGGCTTGTGTCGGACACTTGGCAACTGGCATGTACCCGTATTTTCCGGCATATAAGATGAAAAATCTTGAAAATCTTCTCAAAAGTCGGAGGTCGTCTTATATGCCCAGTTGTCTTATAGGCCAGAAAATACATACCGTATTTGAGCTTTTCATTCCATCTATTAACTTTTGTTACATTATTGTATAACCTTTTAATCCGTGACCATAACAGGTTTGATTTGATTTCACCAAGTGATCATAATCAAGTGATCTTCTAAATAAGAGAATTAATTAATTAATTGATATAATAGCAATCTTCCTTTCCTACATTTAAGGACTAGGCTGCCTGTAAAAGAATCAATAGCACAGGAGAAAATTACAATACAATAACTAAAAGGTTACTATTTGGAATGCTGGCAGCAAATATTACAATTATACTTATTCATCCCTCCCAAATAAACTTAGAAGGAATGATGCTACTTCTGAAAAAAAAATAAGCTTAGTCTCACTCAGAATGAACTTTGATATTGAAAAGAGTAGTAATAGTAACCAAGGGAAATTTATCTTCTAGTACCGTAGTTTCCGGTGTATAAGACGACTTTTTAACCCATGAAAATCTTCTCAAAAGTCAGGGGTCGTCTTATACTCCGGGTGCTGAAACTTTAGGGACAGGGCTGGCTGGAAAACCTGGAGCGGATCTTCCATTTAGTCTGCGCAGGGAAAGAGGGACCAATTGGAGTAGAAGCTGCAGTCTGTGATTTTTTACAGGCTGGGGTCTGGGCGTCTTTCCTTCTAAAGTTGAAGAGCAGCTGTAGGCAGGTGGGGAGTGCAAGAGCAACTTGAAAGGCAGGTGGGGAATGCCGTAGCCAGAGCAGCTGCTTAGCTCTAAGGACACATTTGACTCAGGAACTGGGCGGGCTGGCTGGAAAACCTGGAGCGGATCTCCCATTTGGTCTTTTTTTAAAAAATCCCATTTATATCCCGCCCTTCTCCGAAGACTCAGGGCGGCTTACAATTTAAAGCACAAATCAATGTGCTTAGCAATAGCCTTCATTCTATGTATATACCTGCTTATTAGAGCTTTCACACCCCCCCCCCATAAGCAGCATTATTACAAAGTCAGCTTATTGCTCCCAACAATCTGAGTCCTCATTTTACCTACCTCGGAAAGATGGAAGGCTGAGTCAACCTTGAGCCTGGTGGGATGAGAACCTGCACTAATTGCAGGCAGCTGGTGTTACGTAAGGCTCTGCGCAGGGAAAGCTTTAGAGTGAATTAGGAAAAGTGAAAAAGTGAATTAGGAAAATAGGAAAGGTTACTGGAATTGGGTATGTGTAGTTTAACGAAGAGAAGGGTGAGGGGTGACATGATAGCAGTGATCCAATATCTCAGGGGCTGCCACAAAGAAGAGGGAGCCAAGCTATTCTCCAAAGCACCTGAAAGCAGGACAAGAAGCAATGGATGGAAACTAGTCAAGGAGATAAGCAACCTAGAACTAAGGAGAAACTTCCTGACAGTTAGAACAATTAACCAGTGGAACAACCTGCCTCCAGAAGTGGTGAATGCTCCAACACTGGAAGTTTTTAAGAAGAGACTGGACAGCCATTTGTCTGAAATGGTATAGGGTTTCCTGCCTTAGCAGGGGGTTGCACTAGATGACCTCCAAGGTCCTTTCCAACTTCTTCTTCTTCTTCTTCTTCTTCTTCTTCTTCTTATTATTATTATTATTATTATTATTATTATTATTATTATTATTATTAATTTATTATTAAGTTTAATCCACTTGCACTGTTTTATGTTTACATGTTTGATGACAAACAGCCTTATGTTTATAAGTGACAGTTTTCCTACTAAGTACCTGCATGTCATAAGCATTTGAATTAAAATTACCATATTAAAATCAAATCTGATGTTTTTTTAATTTTTATTTGGTGTGCGTTGGAAGAGGGGTAGTCTTATACGGCGAGTATAGCCCAAACCCTATAATTTAACAGGAAATGTAGAGGGTCGTCTTATACGCCCAGTTGTCTTATACGCCGGGAAATACGGTAATAAACTTGAATAGGGACGCGGTGGCTCAGTGGGTTAGGACGCTGAGCTTGTCAATCAGAAGTTTGGCAGTTTGCCGGGTCGAATCCCGAGTGCCGCATAGCAGAGTGAGCGCCTGTTACTCGTCCCAGCTTCTGCCAACCTAGCAGTTCGAAAGCACGTAAAAAATGCAAGTAGAAAAATAGGGACCACTACGGTGGAAGGTAACAGTGTTCCGTGCGCCTTTGGCGTCTAGTTATGCCGGCCACATGACCACGGAGTTGGAAACGACTAGCATGCATGTGCAGGGGAACCTTTACCTAAGAAACTTGAGCAAGATAAGATTTTCTCTTCACCTTCCCCATGCTGTCCTTTAAAGTAGCTCACTTATTCTGCCATAGCTCACTTATTCTGCCGGCAGAATAAGCTTGAGCTCATTTGTCATCATGTCTAGTTGCATTTTAATTTCAATATGTAGATTTGCTATTGGAGAAAAAGAGACCTAACAATTGGTTGGGTTCAAGAGCCTATTTAACATTTTGTTCTGTTTTCTGCTTCACAAGGCTTTTATTGCTTCTCTCTTCCAGTTTCTCCTCATTATAGTTCAAAGGGGAGAAAGTTATTTATTTGCATTTATATACCGCCCTTTCAGCTACCCCTGGTTCCTACAATTCTTTATTTTATTATGTTAAACTTTTATGGTGATTACAACAATTATGAAGCACTGCCTCATGGTTTTGCAGTATCCGACATTCTATCTGACATGGTTATTTTTAGATTTAGATTTTTTAGATTTTATTAGATTTATATACCGCCCTTTTCCCATAGGACTCAGGGCGGTTTACAAGGTGTTTAAAACATCAATACAAAAATTAAAAAACAATTAAAAATGATTAAATTCAGTCCCTGAAGTAGAAATATAAAACCCTAATTAAAACTCTCAGCCTGGGCCGGAAAGCTCAAAGAGCCAGGTCTTCAGGTCCCGGCGAAATGAGCGAAGGTCGGGGCCAGTCCTAAGCTCAACGGGCAGCTGGTTCCAAAGGGCAGGCGCGCCCACACAGAAGGCCCTCCCCCTGGGTGTTATCCGCCGGCAATCTTTTATTCCTCATGCAGCACTTTAGGAACAAAAAAGGGAAAAAACCCCTCATAACTTATTTTTATCAAATGTCATGCTAATTGTGATCTTAAGCTAATATATTTAAATCTTGCTTTTCTAGTGATATTTGGTCTCTGGGTTGTGTTTTATATGAGCTGTGCACCTTAAAACATCCTGTGAGTATTCTTTTTTCCTGTTTTATTTCCAAGAAAAGATGCAGTTCCTATGTGTTTTATCCCCAGTGAGCAACACTTTAATTTTGTGACACATACATACTAGAATGTGTATAGAACAATATAATATAGCTCAATCTAACGACACTAATAATTGGCCCTATAGGCCACATAGTAAATGTGTAAAGAAAAAAATGAGATTAAAAAGCAAAAAATACAGCATATCATAGGTGTCAGCTTTCATATCAGAGATGAAAACAAATCTTAACTCCCCGGATATTAAATCCCATATTCAGAATGTTTTTGAGCAGAAATCTCATTGATCTGAAAGACCTAGGTTATTTTTAATTGTAGAGAAGAATGAAATCAAATACCAGAAAATACCTGCCTAATTGCAGGAACAGCTTTTAAAGCTTATGTGCTGCATAGGTCTGTGCTCCAAAAAGTAGAGTCTCAATAAAGTAACTTTTAATTTCATTTAAAAATAAATAAAAATTCTTGGCTTTTTCCTCATACTCAAGGCTATGAAAGGCTTCTGGGTGATGTTGAAGCAATGGTTTGCCCAAGTTTAGGAATCAATGGTTTCTGTTGCACTGCCTTTATTCCTGACTATAGAATTCTTACTTCCAGTGTATCGTGTACACTGTTAGATCATGAACATGAATTGTGAAAAGATGATATGAATGAATTTTTGTAGAGTTTTTAATAAACTAAAAATGTTAATACTACTAAGCTCTATGTTTTTCCTGTATTCGTTCAATTTAGTTTCAAGCTAAGAGTTGGAAACATCTTATACTTAAGATATGTAAAGGATACTACAATCCGCTTCCTTCACACTATAGCTATGAACTTCACTATTTGATAAAGCAGATGTTCAAGATGAATCCCAAGTACCGTCCATCAGCTAGTACAATTCTTGCAAGAAAATGCCTGGCAAAATGTATTGGACAATCTTCATTACCAGAGGTAATAGCATACAAATGCTATTGTATTTAGGTTGGAAGTAGGAACGGTGCTTCATGTCTCATGTGGGCATACTTGCTGTCCCTACTGACAGCTCTTTAGAAAGCTATAGCTTTTCCTTTGTAGAAACAGTTACCACAGTCCTTCCAAAAATGTGAGTTAAGGAAACACTGTCTTTGTATGAGTTCCTCTCTCCAAGTTTCTTCTCCAAATTGAATGGGCTGTTTGGGTCATATCAAGACATGCCCCAAACTGCCCATTCCACGGCATTCTGGACCAGTTCTATGAAGTCTCCAAGGACAGCCCCGTATGGAATGGATTACGATCGTCTTAAGTATGAGATGATTAGTGTGTGGGTTATTGTTTGAAGAGCCTCCCAGTCTAGGAACAAGCATCTCTGGTGCGCTGGTTGTAGTTGGGTTGAGGCCCTTTTGGCCAAAGCTACCACCTCAGGAACTCTTTGAGCAGGAGCTGTGAGATAACTCCAGATTGCGCAACAGTTTTAAATGGGGAAGTCCAACTCAATCCCAATCTAAAAAGTCTCCAAATTTAGAAAGAGGGGCACAAAAATCCACAGACATTTTCTTTTGGCAAGATTGAGCCTGTCTGTATCTCCACATCCAGATCCACATCACCTTCAAATAAAGGACATCGATGGCAGCACTTGGCCTGCCCAAGGTCAAGGTGGACTGGTATTGTCCACATATTGATAGCAGTCCCCAAACAAACAGATGAGGCCCCCCAGGGTTTTCCTGTAGAATGGGAAGCAAGAGTGCATCGAAGCTTGAGGCATCCCACAAATGAGGGGCTTAGTATGCGACCTCTCATCCTTGCTTCACAGTGTTCCTGCAGATATTCCTCCCCAGCAAGATCATGTCATCTTAAACTGGGCTGGTAGATCACTATTGGCATATAAAATAAGGGTGGAGAAATACTGATGTTTCAGCATTCTATCACCATAGCATAATCCTGAATATTTGCATTTGCTCTTTGTCTTTTTTTTTTTAAATTCCATTTATATCCCGCCCTTCTCCGAAGACTCAGGGCGGCTTACAAGCTTAGCAGTAGCCTTCATTCTATGTATATGCCTGCTTATTAGGGCTTTCATACACCCCCCAAGCGGCATTATTACAAAGTCAGCTTAATTGCCCCCAACAATCTGGGTCCTCATTTTACCTACCTCGGAAGGATGGAAGGCTGAGTCAACCTTGAGCCTGGTGGGACTCGAACCTGCACTAATTGCAGGCAGCTGGTGTTACTTAAGGAGGCATTAGCCCACTGCTCCACCAAGGCTCTTCCCCCAACAGTGCTCAGGAGTCTCTTCTGAGACTTCATTTTCTCAAATTTTAACAGTGAATTTCACTTGGCATTTGAGATCAATACTCTTTTTTTTCATGCTTGATAGCATACAATTTAATTACTGAATAGTTGGCATTCAGAAATGTGTTTCTTTTCCTGATAAAAAAGGAATGTATTTAAATGACTCACTTTTTTCCAACAGAACAGGTTTTTCTTTCCTAATTTTCCTGAGAGAACAGATAGATTTTTCTTTTGTCTTACTCATATGCAGTTTTTACATCTGCTCAAGAGTTTTAAGGATCCTCCTGAGCAAATATAGTGGCCCTATGTGGAGGGAACATAACAGCACAGGAAAGTCTTTTTATGTAAATGGATGCTTACTCATATAATACTGAACATAGCATGACCCCCAACTTGTATTCAGGTTGTTCAGTTAATAATAATATCTTCATCTTATGAAGGAGGGTGGTACGTATGCGGGAAGCAAGAATAGTTGTTCAGAAACAGAAGCCATCTCCAAGAGCTTCAGTGAAATGGAACTGAAGAAAACAAGCATGGATCAAAAAGGTACATGTTGAATTTAGAAACTATCTATTTGGGGACCGTGATGTGGAATTAGTTTTCATAAGGCTGTGTGGCTTACACCTGTGTAGATGATTAAAGCTTCTCTGACAATGCAGCCCTAGGAGCATTTCATCAGAATTCAGTGAGAGTTGCTTCTGAGTAGGATTACACTTTCTAACAATAAACAACAGATTACCAGATTGGTATGTATATCATAGGGACGCGATGGCTCAGTGGGTTAGGACGCTGAGCTTGTCGATCAGAAGGTCGGCAGTTTGGCGGGTCGAATCCCGAGTGCCGCGTAACAGAGTGAGCGCCTGTTACTCGTCCCAGCTTCTGCCAACCTAGCAGTTCGAAAGCACGTAAAAATGCAAGTAGAAAAATAGGGACCACTACGGTGGGAAGGTAACAGCGTTCCGTGCGCCTTTGGCGTCTAGTCATGCCGGCCACATGACCACGGAGACGTCCTTGGACAAGCGCTGGCTCTTTGGCTTTGAAACGGAGATGAGCACCGGCCCCTAGAGTCGGAAACGACTAGCACGCATGTGCGGGGGAACCTTTACCTTTACTTACTATGTATATCATAGTGGAGATTTTTTCAAAAACCTTTACCTTAAAGTTCTTTACTTTCTTACTTTAAGTATATTTTAATGTTTAAAAGCTTTTTATTATGGGGACAGGGTTATAGAAGATAAAATCTGAATTGTGTGAGCAAAAGATCACTCAACAAGAATTTCTTACCTACTTTCTGAAGATATCTGTTCTTTCCCAATACATTTTTCAAAGTCTCAAACATTTAGTGCAGATAACAACAATTTCTACAGTGTTAGGGCCACAAATTAGCCTCCTGAATGCCATCACAAATTGTCATATTTTTGGCCCTTTTCCAGTATTTGTTGACCCTTTTTGTGCTTTAGATTTTAAAGGCAGAAACAGGAGAGGGAGACAGTGCTATCATTATCAGTCTTAATCTTACCTCAGATATGGCTAAAATTACACCACAAAATTTGACCATTTTTTTTCCAGTCAGTGGCACGATACTGGTTCCTGGGGGTCCACAAATAGGATGCTGGAGGTACCTCTGCAGGTTGGTAGGAAATAAGGGTTAATATGAAAGAGTCACTGTTCTTTCCACAAAAGCATTCTTTTTCAAGGGCCTAATCACATTTCAGCAATACAAAATACTATACTGATTGTTTGGAGGTAGAGAATATTTGAGGATTCTACAAAATTTTCCTTTCTTTAAAATGTTTTCCCAAATACTGTACTGTACTGTTTTTTTCCAGAACTTCATAGAAAAAAATGGGAAAAAGGAGGATCCAGCACAGTGATCAAAATTTTAGAAAATGCACCTTTACTTTCTTCCAGTATTGCAAACAAGGAGGACACAGGTAAGATAATATGCATATTTATTTGCCTATTATACATTATTTGCCATTTTAAAGACGGTATTCTCCCCTAATCCTTCCCCAATAATCTCAGCTTGTGTAAGAGACAAAGAGGTGTGAGAAGAACCAGTTGGATGTTGAATGATAAACTGGCAGGGCTCCATTCTCTGCATAGAATGAAAACACAGATGAAGTAGTGAGTGAGTTTGCCTCATAGGCAAAATTTCAGACATCTTCAGCCAAGCTCTCCTGGAATTACCATTTTTGACTTGCATATTTTTTTTATGTCAGTGCACCATGTAGAAAGAGAAAAAGGTTCCACAAGCCTGTGGGTGAAGAATCCCAGATCTCTCTCTAAAGTATTTTAAAAAGCTGTGAGAAAGGGATATTGTTTTGAAGGAGTGCAGGGAAACCAGAAGGAGAAAAGAGTTTTGTTTGATTAATTAGATAATTTTCCATTTACTTTACTTTTACTTTTACTTTACTTTTATTAAATTTGTATACCGCCCTTCTCCCGAAGGACTCAGGGCGGTTAACAGGGCATATATAAATAACAATACAAAAATTAAAAAGGAATTAAACAAGTGCCCAATTAAAAATTACAATAACAATAAAAGACCCATTAAAAACCCTAACGTTCCCCATCAGGCTAGACCAGCTAGTTCAAATAAGTGGGTCTTCAGACCGCGCCGGAAGGAGCGAAGGTCCGATGCCATCCGGAGCTCAACCGGCAGTTGGTTCCATAGCGCCGGAGCGCCCACAGAGAAGGCCCTCCCCCTGGGGGCCACCAGTCGACATTCCCTGACCGGAGGCACCCTGAGGAGGCCCCCTCTGTGGGAACGCACAGGGCGGAGGGGAGTTGACGCCGGCAGCAGGTGGTCCTCGAGGTACCCCGGACCCATGCCATGTAAGGACTTGAAGATCATAACCAAAACCTTGAATCTCACCCGGAAGACAACTGGTAACCAATGTAGCTCGCGGAGCAAAGGTGTAACATGGGAGTACCGGGAAACTCCCAAGACAACTCTCGCGGCCGTATTCTGTACCAGTTGGAGCCTCCGAGTGGTCTTCAAGGGAAGCCCCATGTAAAGAGCATTGCAGTAGTCCAGGCGAGAGGTCACGAGCGCATGAGTGACCGTACACAGGGCATCCCGGTCCAGATAGGGCCGCAACTGGCGCACCAGGCGAACCTGGGCGAAAGCCCCCCTAGTCACGGCTACTATATGGTCTTCCAGGGTAAGCCGTGAATCTAGGAGGACTCCCAAGTTGCGAGCCCTATTTAGGTTGCCCAGAATGTTTTACTAATTTACCTGGAAACAGTTTTTGCCCTGATTTGGGAGAATGATACCAGACATCAGAATGGTGGGAATGGTACTAGAAATTAACTCCAGAAAACCATATCAGTTTTAAGTTGATGCTGTCTTCCCAAATCTAGGTGGGTTTGGAATTTGCTTGGTTTATTGTCATTTGTTCCCAACTTATCTGCTACTTTTGGCATCTTTTTGGGAGGACAGAAACCAAGAGTAGGGTAGAAATGGTAATTCCCAAAGGGTTCAGAAAGCTTGGATTCATTCTCAACTGAGATTGTTTGGTTGTTACCCTTTTTTGATGATATATATACTGTGGACAGTAGACAGGGCAGAGACAGGTCATTCTCTGTCGGTAAAAATCTTGAACTGGGATTCCTTAAGAGATATGTTACAAACGAGGCCTTAATGATTATTTAGGTTGACTATCTCACCACAAGCCATGTTGTCTCTTGGAGGTTCAGCACTAACCATTAAAAGGTGAGTCTATTTGGATACTCTACATCAGGTGTCAAACTGCCGGCCCGTGGGCCGGACGCATCATGTGGAAGCCGTGTCCACCCCATTGCCAGCAATGGCAAAACTCTCCCGATACGTTGCGCGACATCACGTGACGTAGTGAGTTTGACATGTCTGCTCTGCATTATCCAAGAGCCCATTTAGGCTTTTCAAACATTTGTGATTGAAAGTGAATAGTAAGAAAACATGGTTACATACAGCAGTTGTACATTTAGAACTGCAGTTTCAACATCGATGGCATAGAGCTGCATCATACGTTGATTTATTTCATTTTGGGGTGGTTGGTTTTTGTCAGATTGGGATGACATACAGTCCTCGGATTTTCCATACTCAAAATCTTTCTGTTAGATATACTAATGTGTATTTAATTTGAAAGATGCTAAAGCATGTGTTTTAGAACAATGAATTTAGGATAGTGAATTAATTGTGCCCACAATGGGTCAGTTAAAGTGTACTTTCACTCAAAAGATAAGCATGCTTTCTTACCTATACCTTGGGATGGTTCACTAAACATACAGTACCTAAATAAGTTGAACGTAGTTCTGCTTGTCCACGACCAAAATGGGAATTACTTATTAAAAAGAAAGAGTTTCATTTTTTGTGATCTTATTTATGGTATGTAGTATTATAACATTCTTTTTGGAAGCTTTCTGGCAATAGTTTAAGGTGGTTATTTGAAGTTCCATAGTTTGAGATAGGAAAAAGGACAATTTCTCCAGTAATCCCTATGTCTGTCCTTTTAATTAGGTGGCTGTGTGAGAAAATATGATGAAAACATCACACGTAAACAATGGAATAAGGAACCTTCACAAACTTTGATGAATATTCTTCATAAGGCTGATGTAACCTTAGCTTTTAAGACATACACAATCTGCAAAGCAGGTAAATCCTTTTTTTTTTCTCCTCATCATAGTGAGGTCCATTTTGGTGTTCTTAGAATAGGTGCTTTTAGCATGTGATGTTCATGATTTGGTGATTGGGAAGGTCTTACAAAAATGAAATTAGACTTTCTGAAGCTTCAGTGAACCAGCACAGTTGCTGTGAATTTCAGCTTTGAATTCTCTGGATGGCACCATCAGTGGGAAGGTGGAACCGTCTTTCAACATTTCAGCTGAACTGGGGTGGCTGGTCTTATAACTGTACTGAATGCTCTTCTCCAAAATGGCAAATAGAGGTTATAATGGTGGCAGCAAAAAGTGGTGGAAAACAGTAAATGTGGCCACAGTGGAGCAGCAGAAGAGTGACCTGTCAACTATTCTTGAATGCTGCCCAGAGAGTCGTTGTTAGGTAGTTTGTCAATTATAGCAGAGCTGCAGAAGACCACTTTTCTTGGCTGCAGCAACAACGAACAATCTTTTGCCTGCTGTTCCAGAATGAACTGGTCTACCTGCTGTCACTACCTTCTGAAGTTTTTTAGGATAAAGATGTGATTAAACCTTGGTGCTGAGTCTCGGTGGGACCTGGAGTTAGCTGGTGGTTTTAATATGGTTTGTGCAGGCAATGGGGATTATAGCTGCTCTGGATGGGAGATGTAAAGAAGGGATGCGGGAGGGTTACCTTAGCAATAGAGTGCTTGTTTGATGGTTTCTTTTCATTTGCTCATTGGTTTCTCCTGATGAGAATAGGGAGTCGGATTGCTGGTGGACGAGGAAATAGTGGGAATTGGCAGGTTGCGTTGAAGTGCTACGTGAAAAAATAAGGGAGCAAGATACAGTTTTATGGATTTTCTTACTGATTTTTAAAATGTCTGAATGGAAATAACCATGAACATTTGCATTGATTTTTAAATATTAAAGCCTCAGGTGACCTACTGAGAGGACCACTTACAGGAGAGAACAGCGCATCGGATGAACCAGATGGTGAAACTTGTATGGAGGATACAGAGAGATTTGAACCTAGATCAGATGAAGAAGACACGTATGTTGAAATACAGTTTGAAAAACTAATTGTTGGAATGCTTTTCTATTTTTCTTCAATGCAAACGTGTCTCATAAAAAAAACCAGTTGTAGCGTTATACCATTTTTGGGTTGTATTTATCTACTTTGAGATCTCTCCTCCCCCTTTGCTCCCCAATTCTGTTTCAATCAGCAGAAGTCTTGTCACTCAGTGTGATACATTCCTAATTCAGTTTAGGAGCAGGTATACTATAATAAGTTTTTTTTAATTGAAAAGTTTTAAAATACATTTTCCCTATAAAACATTTTATAAAAGTTCTCTCTTAAATTTTGAGCTTGTGTAAATTTTACGTTCCTCACCCAAATCTTTTCCCACGTGTCCATTGTAATAACTTCTTGGATATTTTGAGCCCATTTTATCATACAATCTTTAACCAGTTCTGTTTCTGAGTCAATTTCTATCAATGCAAGATATATCCGTTTGATATGTGCTGGACCCTGATTTCTAATTTGCTTTATCAGATTTTCATCAGTCATTGTAAAACCAGTTTTCTGATCTTCTTTCCACCTGGCCCGTAGCTGAGTATATTGAAACCAAGTTTGAATAATCTTCTCATCTCGCAAGAGGCTGTACGGTTTCAGACACCAAACATTTCTTTCCAGGCTTAAAATCTCCTTATACGTAGTCACATCATGTTTAAAACCAACATTTATATTTTCTATTGCGTGTTTTGGGATTTCCCACAATGGTATCTTACAATCTAGCTTATGTCTATACTTCTTCCAAACTCTCAACAATGCCTGTCTTAAAATATGCACTTTAAACACATTATCTACCTTCTTATCAACAAATATGCATGCCAGCCAAACAACAAGTCGTGGCCCTCAAGATTTAATAATCTCTCTTGTGTCAAATTGATCCAATCACTTATTCCTGCTAACGCAGCAGCTTCATAATATAATTTAAGATTGGGCATTTTAAGACCACCTCTTTCACGAGTGTCCTGCATAATCTTAAGTTTAACTCGTGGCCTTTTCCCTGCCCAGACAAATTTGTTGATACTTCGCTGCCATTCCTCCAAATTAGAATCTTTCTTAAGAACCGGTATCATTTGAAATAAGAATAAAAATTTAGGCAGGACATTCATTTTCACTGCTGCAATTCGCCCCAGCAAAGACAGTTGCAATTTTTCCCAGCTCCCCATTTCTTTTTGAATTTTTCCCCATAATCTTTCATAGTTATTTTTATATAACTTTGTATTAGAGGGTGACAAAAACACCCCCAAATATTTGACCCTCTTGACAATCTCAAATCCAGTTAATCCTTCTAAAAGGGCCTTTTGCGATGCTATCATATTTTTGGCCAGAATTTTAGTTTTTTGTGCATTAACTTTAAATCCAGAAACCTTCCCATATTGCATTATTATCTCCATCAGGTCCACAACAGAGTTCTCCGGCTGGGTCACCGTAACAACCAGATCATCTGCGAACGCTCTCAATCTATAATCCTGATCTCTAATTTGTATACCCTTAATTCTTTCCGAGTTCCGTATTTTTATCAATAATATCTCCAATGTTAAGACAAATAGCAAAGGCGATAACGGACACCCTTGCCTTGTGCCCTTCTCAATATTACAAGCTTCAGTCAAACTATTATTAACTATTATTCTATACTATAATAAGTTATATGCAGAACAAATTCTGGATCTTAAATTTTATGATACATGAATTTCATGAAATTATAGCCTCTCTTAAAAAATGAAAAATGCAAATCATCATAAGTGATATACCATACAGTGTATGGTATATATACCATACAGTGCATGACATTTGAACTCATATCTGCCTTTTATGTAAGAATACATTGTTGCTACATATTTACTATTCTGTATTTTTAAGGAGCCTTCTAGCACAGAAAAGTATCTGATCAAATAGGCAGAATTAAACAGAGAACATAAATATTTGTTTCAGACATTTAAAACTTTTCCCAGAGAAAAATAACCTCTGTCTTTCAAGCACATACATTATTCCAGAGGTCTTCAAACTCGGCCCTTTTATGACTCATGGACTTCAACTCCCAGAATTCCTCAGCCAGCATGCCTGGCTGAGAAATTCTGGGAGTTGAAGTCCATGAGTCATAAAAGGGCCGAGTTTGAAGACCTCTGCAGTATTCTATATGCATTTTGACTGTAACGGACAACAGAACAGATTGTACAGAAAATATAGAATAATTTTAATGGTAAAATTACCTTTGGGGAGTCCCGAGGGTTTCTAATCGGAAAATACATGTATTTAGTACTTATGAATTTCTTTAAATGATAATTTCCCTTTCCTCCACTTAATTATTCTTTATATTTTCATAGGGATTTTGAAGCAGAAGACGATCCAGACTGGATTTCTGAATTGCAAAAGATGATCAAACCAATGGAACTGAAGAAAGAAGTACCAATAAATAATCCAGTTTCAGTGCAAAAATATTGCTGAACCATTTCAGAAACTAGCAGCAACAAACTAATTGACACATGATGATTTCAGATATATTTCTTTGAGGAAGCAAATTTAATTTGGGTTATTTATTTTTTTGATGAAAAAAGGTATAGCAATTAAATTCTTCTTAGAGATACTAAAATAAGCATTTTTTTACATAGAATTCTTTACTCAGTATAGAAATATTCTGTCAAAATCAGAAATATGTCAAAATCAGAAACATACCATGTTAGAGTACAGACTAGGGATTAGCACATTCTGAGAGGGGTGGACTTAAAAGTGGCCAGGCTTCAGGGAAGATTGAGTCTGGATGTCAGAATATGGCAATATCTAAATAGATACTAGCATTAATTACAACTCATCTTTTTATTTGATTGTTTTTTAATTGTTTTTTAATTAATCATTTCAATTCTTCCTAATTTCCAAAATGATATCTTCTGGAACCATGTCTTTCATCAGTATGATTTCAGGAGCCATGTCTTTCATCAATTTCTGCTTCTTATTCTTCAGTTATATAAACTTAATTCATTGATGCAGTTAGGGAGCTGGTGCTTGGAGAGCCCTATTTATCCTAGATAGGAAATCCAAGGAGGCCTTGGCCAGTTGATTCATGGCAGGATAGATGTTGGCAGCATAATCAACAAACAAACAACCCTGCCATTACATTGGTGTCCTATCAGAATTTTTGCAAAAGAATGTAGTTATCCCTCCAAGGACTGCTTATTTGTTTATTTCAAACATTTATATAGCTTCTCATCTTGTATTAAATTCTGGGCAGCTTACAGTTGTTAATAAATATTGCATTATTAAATATATAATAAAATTAGTATGTAATTTTATTTATTACAATTAGCATATAGTTTTACTTATATATTATTTAATACATTATTTAATTTACTATAGTTACCTTAAAATAGCTTCAATTAGTGCTGATCATCGAATTTATGTATTAAATTTAATCTAGTAAAAATCAAACTCTTTCAGACTCTTAATGTATCTTCCTTAAACTGGATCTCAGTAGATGTTTTGAATTTCTTTCCATCTTAGGCAGCCTAGTTGATCATGCCGGATATGAATTATGGAAAAGAATTGGACTAGATATGTTAACTTTAAGCCATGATGTCAAAATTACATATGCCTACTGTTATGCAAGGGACGCGGTGGCTCAGTGGGTTAGGACGCTGAGCTTGTCGATCAGATTGTTGGCAGTTTAGCGGGTCAAATCCCGAGTGCCGCGTAACAGAGTGAGCGCCTGTTACTCGCCCCAGCTTCTGCCAACCTAGCAGTTCGAAAGCACGTAAAAATGCAAGTAGAAAAATAGGGACCACTATGGTGGGAAGGTAACAGCGTTCCGTGCGCCTTTGGCGTCTAGTCATGCCGGCCACATGACCACGGAGACGTCCTCGGACAAGCGCTGGCTCTTCGGCTTTGAAACGGAGATGAGCACCGGCCCCTAGAGTTGGAAACGACTAGCACGCATGTGCGGGGGAACCTTTACCTTTACCTTTACCTTACTGTTATGCAAATAGAAAGTGGCTACATTTGTTTAATGTACATAAGAAAGTTGCATTGTGTAATTGTATATATGTTATTATTTATCCCCTCCCACAGATGCTCATGATTAGACATTGCCCCTTGGTATTAAACCTTGTGGTATAAGTCTGAAAATGTTTCAAATCATTACTTTACACAATTGGTAAGCTGCTATATGTGTTTGATTTATATTTTAGTAATACGGTAGTTATGGAGAGGGATTGTTTTTGTTAAGATAACTACCTAATTGAAAAAAATCTTTTAGGCTCAAGCATGCAACACATACAAGATTCAATATGAATGATTACAGGTGACCCCAAAATCTGAATTTCCATTGTTCTTGCATATGAAAGTTCATGTGTTCATATGGTTATCTGCTAAAAAGATGTCAGTGAAAAAGGCACAAAGCTAAAAATCTCTTTTTTGGGGGGCGGGGTACATTCAAGTACCAAAATATGTATTGAACAAAAATACATATTATTTCATACAGAATATTATACTTTAGGGATTATATTCTTTTTATATGAATTGTAAATGCTAAACTAGTAAAAACTCCAATAAACGTTACAGCTTTTGAAGAAGGTTTTGCTGCAAGAGACTCCCACCCCCAGGATACCTACCGAGTTGTTAAAAAGAAATACATTTTGATGAAATTTTTTAAAAGCTGGGCTCTCCCAGCTTTGGTGACTTCCAAACGTGAAGATGCTTGGCAAGCAGAATATTGATTTACATTTTCTGGGAGCTGAAGCTCGTGCCCAGTTTAAAGTACAATAAGTTAAAACCTTCAATTATCTGGGAGTAACTTCGGTTTAAACCAAAGTTAATATCTATTCACTGTGTAGCTTGGCTAAAGCAAGATGCTGCCCTCTGCATTTTGTTAGGTTATTACGAAAGTATGAAGTAATTGGAAATTTGAAGGGGGTGGGAGATCAACGTGAGGTGGTGTGCAAACTGAGCTACTATTTTCTACAAACGTGCCCTTCAGCCTGATACCTACTAGTACTGTAGCTCTTTTCGACTATTCTCCAAAGCACCTGAAGGCAGGCCAAGAAGCAACTAATCAAGGGGAGAAGCAACCTAGAACTAAGGAGAAACTTCCTGACAGAACAATTAAATCAGTGGAACAACCTGCCTCCAGAAGCGGTGAATGCTCCAACACTGGAAGTTTTTAAGAAGAGCCTGGTCAGCCATTTGTCTGAAATGGTATAAAGCAGGGGTAGGCAACCTCGGCTCTTTTATGACTCATGGACTTCAACTCCCAGAATTCCTGAGTCAGCTACGCTGACTCAGGAATTCTGGGAGTTGAAGTCCATGAGTCATAAAAGAGCCGAGGTTGCCTACCCCTGGTATAAGGTTTCCTGCCTGAGCACGGGGTTGGACTAGATGACCTCCAAGGTCTTTTCCAACTTTATTATTATTATTTATTATTATTATTATTATTATTATTATTATTATTATTATTATTATTATTTATTTTTATTATTATTATTATTTATATTATTATTCATTATTATTATCATTATTATTTAGAGCCATGCTAAAGAGGGATGATGGGAGGCGTAGTTTTAACACAGGGCGTCAGATTGCGGAAGGCTGCAGAAACCGATCCATGACCCCCGGAATAATAGGGCGGGGTGCAAAGAAAACACGCCTCCGCGGACGCTGAAGAAGCTGCTGCTTCCACCGTCTGCGGACCTTAAGGTAGTTTAGGGGGTGTAAGTTTGTTATTTTTGGTTCTGGAGGACTCTTCTTTCCCCCCCCCCCCCCCATCTCAGCGCGCAGAAAAGCGTCCCGCCGGCGGCTGAACGACCAGAGAGCGCGAACAGGCAGGGAACCTGTGTGCGCGCGCGCGCCAGTTCAGTTTCCTTGGCAACGGAGAAGCGGAAGTGCTGAGACAGGCCGGGAAATTGCCCGCCTCCCCGAGGAGGAAAGGGATGGCTTAAGCTTCTCTCTTAAGGAGGTTGTCCATACAAACTTACTTGCTCCGAAGTAAGCCGCAATAGATAAACTGGGGCTTACTTCTGGGTAACTAAATTTCATTTTTGATGGGCGCCATTGTGCCCACAGTAAAAAAAAAATGACAATAACGATTATCTTAAGTGTGTGGAAAGCTGTAGCCTGCGTCCACTTTAAGGCGTCTCAGAATAAGAGAAGTGCTTAGTCTACTACTAGAACTGCCCACTCACCTCGAATTCACTTCTGCATTAATTGGTAGATTGTGTGAAGGATCCCTCGCTTCGAGGGAAAATAGATCAAAGGTTCCATTTTCTAGAGATACAGTACTCTTGAATCTGCTTGGAAAGGAATCTGGAATAATTTAACCATCAAAGGGTCTTGTTATGATCTGTTGGACAGTATGTCTATAGTTTTTTTTCCCTGTCATTCAGCTTGCATGTACAACCTAAGTTGTCTTCCATCTGGATCCAGCCACTAACCAGAGATTTGTTAAGTAGTTCATGTACCAGGTGGTCATGTGCCTTTCCCAACCTGGTGCCATCAGATGAGTTAGGTCGGATGTAGCTTCCATTTCCCCAGAAGAGAAGATAGTTGTCAAAACATCTCTAGTGACTTGAATAAACCGTAAGACTACAAACCGTGTGATTTTTCACATATAAGTTTTCATCCTCTTAAGTCCAAGAAGTCTGTCAATTTTATGTGTGCACATTTCATAATAATGCATCTGAAATAATTATAATTTCCTCTGTTTTGCAACTGTTTCATTTAAAGGGGTAGGGATACTGCTCTTTCAGTTGTGAGTATCTGATCAAGAAAAATAGATAACATAAAAGAAATTAAAAACTCTACAGTGGAAGAATTAAAGGACACAGTTTGAGGTAAAAGTTTGGGGTTTAAATATTAACTTCTTCATTCTTTTTGGTTTTGATATTTCTCCAAAACTCAGAATCATGGATAATTATGTAATAATTAAAATGATTGGAGAAGGAGCATTTGGCAAAATATTCTTAGCCAGAAAAAAAGAGGATAATCAACAATGTGTTATCAAAGAGATCAATTTATCTAAGGTAATATTTATATTTTACAATAGTTCTCCATATAGCATGTATACTTTTGATCCGTGGTGAAGATGTCAATCATAGAAAGATCTGCTTAAGGGCAGAAACAGTAACATTAGCAATATTTTAGACAGATGGCTTATAATTTGTCTGAATATTTGACATAAGATTAAGTTTTGAAGAAGCATTTTTAATGCCTTTGCACAACTGAAAGTAAGTTTGTTTTATGTCTGAGTGCTTGTGATAATGAATTCAATGTGTTATTGCTGTTTCTGAGGTTCCATAACAATTTAAAGTTCTGAAAATATTATATATAGCCTTTAAGGAAGTAGTCTGATTCTTAAAGGATGTTGAAAGAAATTGATGAAATGTATTACAGTACTTATGAATGAAATTCTGAAATAATAAGCTAAGATTACAGGTGTGTCAAACTGCTGGCCCGCAGGCTGGGTGCATCTTGCCGAAACCGCAGCCACCCCAGCTCCGGCAATGGAGACAAAGTCGCGATATGTCCTGACACATCATGTGACGTGCGAATTTGACACCCCTGGCTTAGACTGTCTTTTCCTGATAAATCAGACTTTCTTTAAATAATGTGAAATTAGTAATTTTCAATTGTGGAAATTATGTTAATACAACAAAAAAATGGGAACACAGTTCACATTAATTCCCAAGCAACAAGAACTTTTATTGGGAATATAAGATTTGTTCAGAGGTCATCAATTTAGAGGAAATTCCACTAAGCAGCATTCAGAATTCTTTAAATATCTTTGTGGTATTCCCATACAATGACATAAATAATAACATAACTTGTGTTGCTATCTTTTTAAATAAATAAAGATGTCAAGGAAGGAAAAAGAATCATCTCAGAAAGAAGCAACTGTTCTAGCCAAGATGAAGCATCCCAATATTGTAGCTTTCTACACTTCCCTTCAAGGTATCATTGTGATTTATAGTTACAGGTAGTCCTCGACTTATAATAGTTCATTTAATGACCATTCTAAGTTACAAGGGTCCTAAAAAATGACTTATGACCATTTCCCCATGATCATGTGATCAAAATTCAAAATCTTAGCAACTGCTCACTTTAAGATGGTTGCAGTGTCCCAGGATCATGTGATTATCTTTTGCGATCTACTGACACACATAGTCAACGGAGAAGCCAGATTCACTTAACAACCATGTTCCTAACTTAACAATTGTCATGATCGCTTAACAAATGTAGCAAGAAAGGTTGTAAAATAGAGCAAATGTCTCACTGAGCAACATAAATTTTGGGCTCAATTGTGGTCATAAGTCAAGGACTACCTGTATTTTAGCTAACTCTTAGAATAGAGAAACAATAAGTAGCTCCTTCTAAAATTTCCTCTTTTGAAAGGCACATAAGTACTTTGCCAAAAACTTATAAAAACAGGTTTTGGAGATTGTTTCTTTGAATTTATATATCTAATAATGCCATCTTACTTTCTACTTTATGTATGTATATTTCCTTTTGTTTTTCTGTTTCTCTGCGGGGACTGATGTGATGTCCATGATCATTGTTAAGATTGTTAAAACACCTTAGATGTTTTAACTATTGTTTTTATAACCTATAAGCTCCTGAAAGTCATATGACCTCAGTGGAGTAGAATAATACCTCATTTTGCTTTTAGTTACCTAAAGCCATGTACACTTACATGATCAATTTCGAAGAGATGAGTATGGTATCTACCTGCAAAAGGAAACATTAAAGAGCTCCTTATTTTATTAAAGACAGATTATTAACAGATGTCACTTTTCAGTTTGGGGAAGAGGCATTTAGCTATTTTAGCTGGAGATCAAGAAGCAGATAGGTTTAGATGTCGCACGGCAATATTGTTGATGTTTAACCATCAAAAGTCCTCTCTGGATCTCTCAATTGATCGTGGCTGGCTTAAGGACCTGAGGTTTTTTTTTAAAGCAATATATTTGAAATCTAGGGGAAATGTTAAACTGCTATGGCTCTGAAAAGATTGTGTGTGTGTGTGTGTGTGTGTGTGAGCATGTACAGTATATTGCAGAATCAAGATTGCCTGGCTCAAATCCAAAATATGCTGTTAATAGCAGTAGCAGCAACAGGCTTTGCCTTTATATCCTCCTGGTGAGCTTTTCAGTTGCATCTTCAGCCAGGATAGGACACAAAATAACTAGAAAAGGTGGACTTTTGATCTAATCCCTTCTGTTTTATATTGTATTCTTTTTTTAATGGCTCAAGACCTAATTTATTATGGTTTTTTTAGAGAAAAATAACTTATATATTATGATGGAATATTGCAATGGAGGTGACCTAATGAAAAGAATAAATATGCAACGTGGAGTGCTCTTTGATGAGGATAAGGTAAGTTGGTAATTTGAGGAATATTTTCACTTATATTCCTTTCATTGTTCACCACAGCAAAACATTCAAAGTGGAGATCCCGGCTTACATTGTGTTTTATTTATTTTTATGTTACCGTGTAATTCTGCTTTAATAAGATAGAATTCCACATAATGTATTCACCTGAAAGGAAGATAAGCCAAAATTCAGGACAGATTCCATAATTAATAGAAGATAAAATAGATTTTCAAAAAACCTTGGGCAGTGCTGACTGTGCTGACAGTGCTAACTATGTCAACTCGCAAGATTGCATACTTCAAACATATGTTTCATAGACAATCACTTCAATATGAGCCAGCAGTGTGCTGCAGCTGCCAAAAAAGCCAACACAGTGCTAGGCTGCATTAACAGAGGGATAGAATCAAGATCAAGTGAAGTACTAATACCACTTTACAATGCTTTGGTAAGGCCACACCTGGAATACTGCATCCAGTTTTGGTCACCACCATGTAAAAAAGATGTCGAGACTCTAGAAAGGGTACAGAGAAGAGCAACAAAGATGATTAGGGGGCTGGAGGCTAAAACATATAGGGAACAGTTGCTGGAATTGGGTATGTGTAGTTTAATGAAGAGAACATGATAGCAGTGTTCCAATATCTCAGGGGCTACCACAAAGAAGAGGGAGTCAAGCTATTCTCCAAAGCACCTGAAAGCAGGACAAGAAGCAACGGATGGAAACTAGTCAAGGAGAGAAGCAACCTAGAACTAAGGAGAAACTTCCTGACAGTTAGAACAATTAACCAGTGGAACAACCTGCCTCCAGAGGTGGTGAATGCTCCAACACTGGAGGTTTTTAAGAAGAGATTGGACAGCCATTTGCCTGAAATGGTATAAGGTTTCCTGCCTGAGCAGGGGGTTGGACTAGATGACCTCCAAGGTCCCTTCCAACTTTATTATTATTATTATTATTATTATTATTATTATTATTATTATTATTATTATTATTATTAGTAATAAAATAACGCTGATGAAAGGGTCAGGCGGTCTTTGCCCAATCAGGTGCTCTCCAGTAGAATTGCCAGCTCCATCTGAAACCAATCCTGATTAGCCAGGATCACATTGCAGGGAGACCGTGTGAAGGTACCAAGATTAGAAGTGCCTTCACATGTGCTTCCTCTAATGTGCTTTATAATATGTTTTGTGCTAAAGAATTAATGGATGTTAAGTCAAGACTCAAAGCCAGGACAAACTAATATAGCAGTATTTTAATCTCTAGGGACAGACGTCAAAATGGCCAGCTTGGAAAAAAAACAAACAGCATCACTGAGTGAGAGGTTCCCTGAAACCTTTTGATGTATGCAAATTCAGCAATCTCAAAAGCTCTCAACAAATAAAAACTCCCTCCCCGCCTTCTCTGTTACACACACACACACAAAGAGAAATAGGTTCTAACCTTGACATTATAATAACTGTAATCCCCTGTGTCATACTTCTGTATATGTATATATATATTTTTAAATACAGTGGGACAAAAAAGTATTTAGTCAGCCACCAATTGTGCAAGTTCTCCCACTTAAAAAGATGAGAGAGGCCTGTAATTTTCATCATAGGTATACCTCAACTATGAGAGACAAAATGGGGGAAAAGAATCCAGGAAAACACATTGTAGGATTTCTAACGAATTTATTTGCAAAATATGGTGGAAAATAAATATTTGGTCAATAACAAAAGTTAACAATACTTTGTTATATACCCTTTGTTGGCAATGACAGAGGTCAAACGTTTTCTGTAAGTCTTCACAAGGTTTGCACACACTGTTGCTGGTATTTTGGCCCATTCCTCCATGCAGATCTCCTCTAGAGCAGTGATGTTTTGGGGCTGTCGCTGGGCAACACGGACTTTCAACTCCCTCCAAAGGTTTTCTATGGGGTTGAGATCTGGAGACTGACTAGGCCACTCCAGGACCTTGAAATGCTTCTTACGAAGCCACTCCTTTGTTGCCCAGGCAGTGTGTTTCGGATCATTGTCATGCTGAAAGACCCAGCCACGTTTCATCTTCAATGCCCTTGCTGATGGAAGGAGGTTTTCACTCAAAATCTCACAATACATGGCCCCATTCATTCTTTCCTTTACACGGATCAGTCGTCCTGGTCCCTTTGCAGAAAAACAGCCCCAAAGCATGATGTTTCCACCCCCATGCTTCACAGTAGGTATGGTGTTCTTTGGATGCAACTCAGCATTCTTTCTCCTCCAAACACGACGAGTTGAGTTTTTACCAAAAAGTTCTACTTTGGTTTCATCTGACCATATGACATTTTCCCAATCCTGTTCTGGATCATCCAAATGCTCTCTAGCAAACTTCAGACGGGCCCGGACATGTACTGGCTTAAGCAGGGGGACACATCTGGCACTGCAGGATTTGAGTCCCTGGCGGCGTAGTGTGTTACTGATGGTAGCCTTTGTTACTTTGGTCCCAGCTCTCTGCAGGTCATTCACTAGGTCCCCCTGTGTGGTTCTGGGATTTTTGCTCACCGTTCTTGTGATCATTTTGATCCCACAGGGTGAGATCTTGCGTGGAACCCCAGAACGAGGGAGATTATCAGTGGTCTTGTATGTCTTCCATTTTCTAATAATTGCTCCCACAGTTGATTTCTTCACACCAAGCTGCTTGCCTATTGCAAATTCAGTCTTCCCAGCATGGTGCAGGTCTACAATTTTGTTTCTGGTGTCCCTCGACAGCTCTTTGATCTTGGCCATAGTGGAGTTTGGAGTGTGACTGTTTGAGGTTGTGGACTGGTGTCTTTTATACTGATAACAAGTTCAACCAGGTGCCATTCATACAGGTAATGAATGGAGGACAGAGGAGCCTCTTAACGAAGAAGTTACAGGTCTGTGAGAGCCAGAAATCTTGCTTGTTTGTAGGTGACCAAATACTTATTTTACCGAGGAATGTGCGAATTAATTCATTAGAAATCCTACAATGTGATTTCCTGGATTCTTTCCCCCCATTTTGTCTCTCATAGTTGAGGTATACCTATGATGAAAATTACAGGCCTCTCTCATCTTTTTAAGTGGGAGAACTTGCACAATTGGTGGCTGACTAAATACTTTTTTGTCCCACTGTAGCTCTTTTTTCCTCCCCAAGACTGTATTCTTGAAGAAATTTTAATAATTGTGCTTTATGAAGTATTGATATTTTATCTTTTTATTTAGATCTTGGGTTGGTTCGTGCAAATTGCCTTAGGCCTGAAGCATATACATGACAGGAAGATTCTGCACAGAGACATAAAAACACAGGTAATTTTGGGAGAGAATTTTTAGCATCGTCACTGAGACATAAAACGTGCATCCACTTTTAATTCTGGTGTGTTTCATTTACAGAACATTTTTCTTAGCAATAATGGAAAAACAGCAAAACTGGGAGATTTTGGGATTGCAAGGATGTTGAACAAGTAAGCATATTTTTATGGATAATGTTATTCCCTTAGTATTAGGTGAAAAATGGATGCGTTTATTCCATTTAAAATTCCAGTGAACAGGGCATAGAATTGGTCAGACATTAACTTTGTGAAATGTCTTAGCCTTACTGAAAAAGAAGGGCGGTAAAAATTTGGATTTCATCTAGAAGTTCCTTCTTCCTTTGTACATGAAAAAAGAAAGTAGAAACAGTGCATTTTCAAACAGTGGTTTCCCGTTACCTGTACATTTGAAATTGGGAAACTCTTGCATATGCTCTAAACCAGAAATTGAAATCATAGTTACTTGTAAATTATTTAGACCTTGCTATCTCAGTCAGGCTTTGAACGGACTCACTTGTAGGGCCTTTCAAATAATGGACCAAGTTATGTCTTTTGTGATTTCCCTACATAGCTTCATTAATCACATTATTTTCAAAGGAGAAAAAAAAACTTTTTTTGTTTGCTATTTTCTTTAGCACGATGGAATTTGCTAGTACCTGTGTAGGAACACCATATTACCTATCACCTGAAATCTGTGAAAATAAACCACATAATAATAAAACGTAAGTTTCAGAACATACCTCTATCTTTGTGGAGAAAGACAGAGAGGGATGGTGAAATTGGAAAAAAATGAGTTTAAAAAATGTGCGAATTTTACAGTGACTCTTGTTCCTGTCAAGTCAGCTTTCAGGAGGTGTTAAAAAGTCTTCTATATTTAAGAAATAAACCTATTTTTTATGCAAATAGTTGTTTCTTCCAACTTTATTTTAATAAGCCTTAATTTGGAGCATGCCGTTCACTGTATAACTGCTCACAAGCCAAGAATCTTTTTTGATAAATAATTCATTTATGCTGCTTTCTAAGTGGCAATTGACCTGCAGTTCTTGAAGGCCTTCTTGAAGTGAAAGATAGCAATAAATATAAACATTAGTATTGCAAGCTGTCTTTGCCTTCAGACTTTTTGAACACTTCTCTGTAGAATCTACTCTTAAAAGGTCAGCTTTCTTGTGAAGCACACACTGGGTTTTTTTTTTGCAGTTTTAAAACACCCTATTTGGCCTTAATAGCTGCTTTAATAATATTCTGTTTGCAGGCATTAATGATAATACAATAGAACAACCTTTGAAGAAGCTACCACTTTTTCACAACCAAATGCAGTAGTCTTCGACTTATGTCCATTATTGAGCTCAAAATTTTGGTTATAAGTCATGATGGTCATGCACCTGATTTTACTACCTTTTCTGTGGCAGTTGTTAAATGAATCCATTATACTCAACGGGCATTTTTTTTTTGCCAGAAATTGGAAATAAATACTGGATACTAGCAAAAATTGCAGAGGTTGTGGTCACGTGACTGGTAAATGTGAGCCAATTGACAAGCACCAAAAATATGATCACATGCAATCATCAGAACTTCAAAATATAATATTAATAATAAACTTTTTGCATAACCACATAGTTGGAATAGATGTTTTTGCTGGGTTACTAAATATTATTTTAATTCTTCTAATTTCTTATATTCTTTTATAGAGATATATGGTCTCTTGGCTGTGTGTTATACGAGTTGTGTACTTTAAAGCATCCTGTAAGTAAATGTTTATACCGTCATAACCAAATATTTATCGAGATCAGTTAGTGACAGCCATTAGAATCAACATTTTGAACAGTGTAAAAAGATACCAGTTTTATAGTACTAAGATTGTGTGAGTTTTCCTTTTCAGATGGAAAGAAATACCCCATCAAAAAGGTTTCTTTAAATGTCTAAACTACCACGATTTCAGAAGAGAAATAGAAAAATTCCCAACTGATAAGACTAACAATTTCTATTAGACATACTGACTACATATGTTTTATTGAAAGAATATGCATTTTGATGTAAAATGTTAGGAACTCAACTGTGCTGTGGTATTTTTGTCTTGTTCTGGGATTCTTTTAACACTTTGTTGGCTACCAAGAGAATAAAATAGTGGACTTAGATGGGCTTTGGGCGGATCAAGAATGGCTTATATATTCTTATGATTAAAAGGTAAAGGTAAAGGTTCCCCCGCACATGTGTGCTAGTCGTTTCCAACTCTAGGGGCCGGTGCCCATCTCCATTTCAAAGCCGAAGAGCCAGCACTTGTCCAAGGACATCTCCGTGGTCATGTGGCCGGCATGACTAGACGCCAAAGGCGCACGGAACGCTGTTACCTTCCCACCGTAGTGGTCCCTATTTTTCTACTTGCATTTTTACCTGCTTTCAAACTGCTAGGTTGGCAGAAGCTGGGACGAGTAACAGGCGCTCACTCTGTTACGCGGCACTCAGGATTCAACCCACCAAACTGCCGACCTTCTGATCAACAAGCTCAGCATCCTAACCCACTGAGCCACCGCGTCCCTATTCTTATGATTACCATTTGTAAAATGAAAAGTACAACATAGATTTGAGTATTCATGCTGTTGCATTCTGCTCCATGTTTCTAGTTCTATTTTAATGTTAGCTGTCATTTTACCACTGGTAGTATGAAACATTGTTTAAAAAGCTGGATATATTCTTAGTTTTTATGTTGATTTGCTTGGAAAGTGCTATAGAGTCTGTCTTTCAGTATAGCCAAATTCTTCTGAGTTAAGGATAGAGAATTAATTAAGAAAATTTAAAGAGGAATTATAATGGAGAGGGAAGCAACACATAGTTATCTGGTCAGATTTTCTTGCTGGGACTGATGTTGGTCTACAGTTCACCTGTAAAGCAAAAATGAATTTAAGCAATTCTCTGTGAAGTCATCTGAGTGACTCTGCCCTTAATTCCCAGTAAAATCAGAAAATTTAAGAGGTTTTTAAAAACTCAGGTGTTGTTGAAATTCTGTTTTGATGTCACAAATGAAATCCTAGAGCAGGGGTGTCAAACTCGCAACGTCACTTGACGTGTCGGGATGTTCCACAACTTTTTTTTCATTGTCGCCAATGGGGTGGGCACGGTTTTGCCATGATGCATCTGGCCCATGGGCCGGCAGTTTGACACCCCTGTCCTAAAGTATTTAGACCGACAAGGTAATGATATGCTAACAGTGTTCAGCATGAACCTAAGGAAGCAATTGAAACAATAAACAGAGGCTGCCACATGAGCAGCATAAAAAATGAGAGACAAGAAACTTTGGAGACAGTTTGTGTTAGGCAAACCCCTACCCCTTAACTTTTTCAATTTTTTAAAAAAACATCTTGGAAAGTTAGAAGGGATACCATAGAAGATTCTTATTGGCTTGCCTTTTGGTAAATTATTGTTTTATTACTCCTACCAAGGAATAATATTCCTATTGGCTCCTTACTGCATGCCGACCTTTCTCATTTATCAGCTGGAAGACTCGAATCCAGGACTCCCCCATTGGCACTTGCACAACATCTGCCCAACAACTTTCACATTGATTCTCAAATGGAAAGCCAAATGGGTCGCTGAGCGCCCAGACACAGATAGACCCCACAAAAAAAGGTGTCAGACTTTGAACAATCACGTCAGCAATGGACAGTCCTGAATAGGATTCGCACCTCACATGGCATCTGCCGGGATGCATAAGTGGACCACAGTATCCTCCCCTCAATGTGACTGCGATCACATAGTGACCAGCTGTAAGCTGAGGGCGTATACCAGATCAGTATCTAATTTTTTAAAAAATATAAACAATGCTGCGCTTCAATGCTTAGATGGCCTGGACCTTGGTATTTGAACACTGATCTTTTTAACATTTATATTTTATTGTATTTTACTACTCTTAAGTAGAATGTTAATATATATTGCTAGTCCACATATGATATGCCATAAGCTAAACAAAGAAACAAACAAATAAATATGAATGGGTAAGTCATTTTCAGTGTCACCCATTTGTGAAAGAATCAATCACGTGGCCTTAACCTTTTAGATGTGTTTTAGTAGTGGATCTTTGGGGGTATAATGTAATATAATGTAGAGTAGAAAACACTTTGACTGCTGTTGCAATAGTTCTTTTTGATAAGCAGGGTGGTAGCTCACAAATAAGGGACGCAGACAATATCATCAGTGAGAAATAGTAGATATGAAATGAACTGATGAATTGGACAGTGCTATTATAGTTTATAGTTTATAGTTTATTAAATTTTTATACCGCCCTTCTCCCGAAGGACTCAGGGCGGTATTAAAAGAAGGCTAAGACTATTCTGCCCTCATCTGTCCTTTATTTCAGGTAAGTACTTTTATGTATTTCTGTTTAAATCACCGTTTCGATTTAATATATTGACTTTATTTTCATGTGATAGTTTGAAGGCAACAATTTGCCCCAACTTATAATGAAGATCTGCAGAGGCCATTTCATTCCTGTGTCTGTGAAGTATTCTTCCGATCTGAGATTGTTAATATCCCAGTTGTTTAGAACTTCTCCAAGAGATCGCCCTTCTATTAACTCTATTTTAAAAAAAGCCTTTTTGGAGACGCAGATAAAGAATTATTTGCCACCTGAGGTGAGTATCTTTTGTGGCTGAGAGAAACAAAATTGCTTGGTCCACTCAAAACTCTCTTATCTGTTGATTGGTATTTTTTTTTTACCTCTTCTTATGTGGAAGAAGGGGATTTCTTTGGCTCTGTTCATTATAAAACAGCTTTCCCCCTTTATTTGTAGGGCTGCAACCATTCTGACTTTACAGAAGACTGTGAAAAATAACCCTTGCTCCAAGCACTGGGCCAGGATGTTAGTTGAGCCCAAAATAGATGTAGCTGTGTTGTGAATCTGTTATGGGAACTTGGTTATTGTCGGATGGTTATTTTAACTTTGTTCGGTATTATACAATTATTTTACAATTTATTTTCTATATAAATCTTTTTGTGGATTGCTGGCTAACCAGAGTTATGTACGCAAGATGGGTGGCATTGTAATTTCCCCAAATACACAGATAAATTCTACTTATATTGTTACCAAATATTTTTTTTTGGGTATTACTAGCTTTCCCCAGGACAAAAACGCCAAGAGGGGATGTTTGTTTCTCCCTGCATTGAGTTAGAATAAAATAACATTTGGTACATTTACTTGAAACACCCTTGAGGTAGCACAGAAATAAATAATTGCACTCCATTGTCTTCCTTCCTAGGTCATTGAGGCAGAATTCAGTCATACTGTTATTCACAGGAAAAAATCATCAGCTTCATCATTAGGCAAGTGACTGTTTATATTAAAAATAAGAACATTACATTTGACCATATCTATGAAATCTGTTTTACACTGAGATCGATTATGCAATGGCCACTTTCAAGAAATGAGGAGGTTGTAAAATAGCAAAAGCAATAGCAATAGCACTTAGATTTATATTACGCTCCACAGTGCTTTACAGCACTCTCTGAGTGGTTTACAAATATAACGTATTGCCCCCAAGAATCTGGATCCTCAGAAGGCTGGAAGGCTGAGTCAACCTTGTGCCAGTCAGGATCGAACTCCTGGCAGTGGGCAGAGTTAGCCTGCAATGCTGCATTCTAACTACTGCGTCACCACGGCAATGCATCTTTCCATTGAGGAAAATGTGTCAGCAGAGTTGTATTTTCAAGATATGCTCTGTTCTGCAAGATAAAATTAAGAGGTCCTTCTAATTTATAGGAGAGACAAGGGACACAGAAGAACCTTGGGGATTGCTTTAGTCAGAGATGACTCTTTCTTCAAAAAAATTAAAATTGGATTGTATTATAAATAAATCCAGGCCTATGCTTGGTAAATAAATATTATTTTAAAACAAGCAAATATGCATCTGCAGTTGTTCCTGCAAGAAGTTGGTTATAATGGCGAGGTTGGAGAGAAAGAAGGGAAAAAAATCCCGCTGAGCAGTTCTTCTCTTTTCATTCCACAGAGAAGTTGATTGTAATGTTCAGTATCTGTTCAGTATCTGTTTCCCTTCTGTTTCTGTTCAGGGATCCTTCCCAGAAGGGCAGTTGATGACAATGGCTCTGCAAAGTTGGGATGGCAGGCAGAAAACCAGTTGAATCAATTTTTATGTTGGGTGTTGGCAGCCTGGAACTTTCCATCCTGTATATCAGGGGTGTCAAACTTGCAACATCACGTGACGTGTCACGACATATTGTGACTTTTTTTTGCCATTGCCGGCAATGGGGTGGGCGCTGTTTCACTATGATGCATCTGACCTGTGGGCCGGCAGTTTCACACCCCTGCTGTATATGGTCAAATCCCTGGTTGTTGTAGAAAGCTAGCCCGGGGATTAATTTGGTTCAGATAAATATTGTGCTGACACACAACTGATGACTTCCTTAATACTTAAAACTGAGCCATTAAACATAAGGGGAATTTGAGAAATTGTTGAATAGGAATGCTATATTTTTCAGGATTAGCTTTCTTACTTCATATCTTATGGGAAAAAATTTATTTAGAAGAGACCTGTGTATTTTGTGGTAACCAAGTGATTCCCAACTCGGCTGATTTTCAAGGGAAAATGCTCTTTTTCAATTGCAAAGTGTAGAGATAACCTGCGTATCTGTCAGTCCCTTTCTTAATATTTATTAAATGTAGAAGTAATTAACCAAACATTATTTATTATTGTTACATGAACTCCTAAAGGTCAGAAACGAAGACTCCATGATTATCGTTCTCCCAAAATCAAGATGGAAATGCTTCCTAGAAAATTAGTGTATAAAAATGAATGCTATTCTCCTTCAAGTATTCAGGATCCAATTATTAAGGTAAAAGTTACCTTTTGCTAAGGTAAGAGTTATATATTGCTAACCTAGTCATGTCTTAATGATCATTCTGGACATTCTGGACATAAACTGTTTCAACTCCTTCCCTTGGGATGCTGCTACAGGGCATTGCATGCAAAAACAACTAGACAGAGTGTTTTTCCTTGTTCCACCTCTCTGCTGAACACCTAATTCCCACAATACCGTCTTACGTCTAAGTATATTTACCCATATAGTACGGCTGTATTACTTTTATCCTTCTCTTCTGTTCCACTACCTTCTCTTATTGGTATCATTATTATTATTATTACTTTGTTGTTTTGCATGTACACTGAAAGATTAGGCACCGGAGACAAATCACACTTGGCCAATAAAGTATTCTATTCAAGTTCTATTCAGCCAGCGAGGGTTTAAAATTACAACAGCACTTTTTTTTTTTTTTTTAAGTCCCGGCGATTTTTATTGAAAAGTTTTAAAAATACAGTTTTCCTTTAAAAAACCTTAAAAAAAAAACTTAAAAAAAACTTAAAAAAAAAATAGAAAAGTTAAATATAAAAAAATTACAACAGCACTGAATGAACGGTATTTGACTGGTCCTCAAAATTACAGCCAATGCAGTGGCCCCATGGTCACATAATCACAATTCAGATGCTTGGCAGCACGGTCACATTTGTGACCGCAAGGTGGGCTTCAACTCCTTCCACCTGTCTTTCTCCCCACCATCTCTTTGCTGCTGGTCTCTCTACCCTACTTCTCTACTGCTCCGCACTGCTCTGCTGACCCCAACTGCTCCCTGCTACTCCCAAGTAACCTTCACTGTATTTTTTTCCTCCCACTGCTCGGGAAGGCCTTGTGAGGCCAACAGTGCCTCAGGAAGGGTGAGGCTTGGCATACCTTATCAAGCAGCAGGAGAAAGAAGATGGCAAAAATCAGCTGGGGCAGCAGTGGGCAAGAGGAGTGGTGGAGTGCAGAGTAGCCAAAATGACAGAGATTGAAGTGGGGGTGAATGCAGCAGAGTAGAAGTACGAGGTCCTCACCTAAGGACGGCATGGTCGTGGCCAAACGACTGCAATCATTGTTATATAAAGCGTCAGTGCTCAAATATTTAGCTGAAGGATTAATGCTTAAAGCTTAGCAAAGGATAAGATACAGAAAAGTAATTTGCTTGTTCCGTTGTTACATTCTGCTTTGCTTAGGAGGAAAGATCATTTTTTATTGATTATCTCAGGGTTTCTTTTTATCAGGACAATAGTTAGGTCACACTATTTTATGTAAAATTGATTTCCATTCTTGATAAAATGAATGTCACAAGGGTAACAGTTCAGATTTAATCAATATTCAATATTTTGGATTTGTTGTCTTTATAAATTTAATATTTTCAGCGCTTGGGTCCTGCGTTTAAAATATGTGGGAAGCCAGAGGTGATTAGAATGTGTGGACATTATGACCATTATTACGTAAAGCTGGCAAGCCTGCAGAAGAGAGCTTTAGTCCAAGATGATGATCCCTGTATTGGCCAGAGAATGGAAGAGTATTATAAGCAGAAAGGACAAGAACCACCTCCTCCTCCACCTCATGGGTTGTATTTTTTTTTCCTCTTGACTATGGAAACATCTATTGATTTTTTGACATGATGCCCCTTTTTCCTATTTAGAGTTTTCAATGAATGTTATGTTTTTCAGGCCCTCAGAGTATCTTCAGAGACGATTTAATGCTCAGCAAAACAAGTTAAAAGTAGAGAAGCAACTGGTAAGCAATTTCTATAATCAAAGAAACACAGATTGGAGCAAATAAATTTTGGGGGACGCGGTGGCTCAGTGGCTTAGGACGCTGAGCTTGTCGATCTGAAGGTTGGCAGTTTGGCGGGTCGAATCCCAAGTGCCGCGTAGCAGAGTGAGCGCCTGTTACTTGTCCCAGCTTCTGCCAACCTAGCAGTTCGAAAGCATGTAAAAATGCAAGTAGAAAAATAGGGACCACTACGGTGGGAAGGTAACAGCGCTCCGTGCGCCTTTGGCGTCTAGTCATGCCGGCCACATGACCACGGAGACATCCTCGGACAAGCGTTGGCTCTTCGGCTTTGAAACGGAGATGTGCACCGGCCCCTAGAGTCGGAAACGACTAGCACGCATGTGCGGGGGAACCTTTACCTTTACCTTTATTCTTTTTTACTGGTACCAACGTGAAATGCTGCTTTAACTGTAATAATATTTCATTTTGGTTTTTCTTTTAAGGGTAATGGGCTCATAAAAATGAAAGAAGAATCTTTTCTAGACACTGCTTTTAACATTAGTTAATTATTTTGCATATCAATAGGGGCTACGGCCATCTTCTGCTGAATTTTGTCAGCTGCAGAATCAAGAAATGAAGGAAGAACAGCTCAAAGTCTGTAATAATGCTCTTCCTCAAAGAAATGAAATGAAAGAACAGGTAAGGGAGCCTGCCCAGAGCATTTGGATATGGACTGAAGAATCTATGATTGGAATAATAGACATTTCTATCTACTTGTTACTTTGTCATAAAAATATATATAGATTGTCTCTACAGGTAGTCCTTGACTTATGACCACAACTGAGCCCAAAAGTTCTGTTAAGCGAGACATTTCTTAAGTGAAATTTGCCCTATTTTAAGACTTTTGTTGCCACAGTTGTTAAGTGAATTGCTGCAGTTGTTAGTGATACGGTTGTTAAGTGATTCTTGCATTCCCCATTGACTTTGCTTGTCAGAAGGTTGCCAAGCATTTGAATTTTGATCACATGACTATGGGGATGCTGTAACAGTTGTAAATATGAAAAATGGTCATAATTCATTTTTTTCAGTGCTGTGTTATAAGTTGAGGACTACCTGTATTTTATGAAGGGGAATAGAGGCTACTGTGTTTCCCCGAAAATAAGACCCATTTTATTATGATTTTTTTTTGCCTCCAAAAGAGGCACCAGGTCTTATTTTAGGGGGATGTCTTACCCGCTTATCTTAGGACCTCTGAAGCCAGGCCTCCCACGCCCCGACACCTGTTGCGCCGCTGCCCGAGGTCTTCTTTAGCCACTTGCGGCCAGACGCCATGTGGTGCATTGCACCAGTGCCGCCCCTCGCAGTAGAATGTCACATGGTGCTTTGCGTCGGTGCTGCTGTTCATGGCAGAAGGCCGCATGGTGATGCGCCATGTGGTGTCCGGCCGCAAGAGCCTGCGAGCGGCTGCACAAGAACTCAGGCACCTGTGTAATAGGAGTTGGGGAATGGGAGGCCTGCCTACAGTAGTCCTAAGGTAAGTGAGGGCAGGGCACTTGGGGCAGCTCCACCCCCACCTCCACCTCAGCTTGATTTTTACGTCTACGCTTCACCCCAAAACTAGGGCTTATTTTGGGGTTAGGGCTTACATTAAGCGCATGCTTAAAAATCAAGCTAGGGCTTATTTTTCAGGATAGGCCTTATTTTCGGGGAAACACGGTAGATGGTCGCTTGTCATAGATGCTGTAGTGCAGGGGTGTCAAACTGCCGGCCCAGAGGCTGGACGCATCATCCCAAAACCGCACCTACCCCATTGCCGGCAACGGAGAAAAAGCTCCAATACGTTGCATGACGTCACATGACGTCGCGACTTTGACATGTCTGCTGTAGTGGATACTGCATAAGCTAGAGATTAGATTAAATTCTGAGGTCCCTTTTAATTCTATCATTGTCTTTTCCTAATTTTTCTTTCTTTAAGGATGGCGTATTCAAAATTATATTATTTAGTTTTAACCAACAGTATGGTTCAAACAGCTCCTTCAGTGGCTTTATAACACACTTATTTTTGCTATTTTGCAATTTGACAATGACCGGGACAAATTATTTTGACTTGACTGGCAACTGTTTGCGACCTTTCAATATGAGAAGCTTTTGAAAATCCCTTCTTTTTCCAAGTAGCTCGTCACAGCCTTAGAACTCAGGGAGAAGCCATATGAATCATGCTAATACTGTGTTTAAACTAATGTATGGGGTTTTAGTATAAAAACTAGTAGATATGCAGCATGGCCTGGGAAGGTATGTGGGGAAAATGTCCAGATGCAGAGATGGTGAGGAATTTACAAGGAGCACATTTCTCAGACTGGTCAGTTTCTCATGTTTCTAACTGACATCTTGTTCTGCATTCATGATTAATGTGCTAGTTATAAAAGCTTTTGCAAGCCAACTTTCAGGCACAGACATGCCATGATAGAACATTGCATGTATACCTGATGTCTTTCCCAGAGAGCATTGCATGTTTTTCCTTGTAAGGTTTTTACATTACCCTTAATAGCAATAGCACTGAGACTTATATACCACTTCACAGTGCTTTACACAGCACTCTCCGAGCAGTTTACAATGTCAGCATATTGCCCCCAACAGTCTTGGTTCTTAATTTACCAACCGCGGAAGGATGGAAGGCTAAGCCAACTTTGAACCCATCAGGATTGAACTCCTGGCAGTCAGCAGAGTCAGCTTGCGGCACTGCATTTTAACCACTGTCCCTCCAGGGCTCCTTTAATAATAAAATTAGTTCTCTTCAAATTAACTTTTAGCACTTATTTGGAGGGATTCCATAAATACATTGTGTTTTTGCTGCCTCCAAGAACACTCTCTGCAGAGTGATTTGGGGAAGCCACAACAGAAGATCAGAATAACCTTTTGCATTTTAATGTACAGTTAAAGGTAAAGGCAAAGGTTCCCCCGCACATGCGTGCTAGTCGTTTCCAACTCTAGGGGCCGGTGCTCATCTCTATTTCAAAGCCGAAGAGCCAGCACTTGTCCGAGGACAACTCCGTGGTCATGTGGCCGGCATGACTAGACGCCAAAGGTGCACAGAACGCTGTTACCTTCCCACCATAGTGGTCCCTATTTCTCTACTTGCATTTTTTACGTGCTTTTGAACTGCTAGGTTGGCAGAAGCTGGGACGAGTAACAGGCGCTCACTCTGTTACGCGGCACTCGGTATTCGACCCGCCAAACTGCCGACCTTCAAATCGACAAGCTCAGCGTCCCAACCCACTAAGCCACCGTGTCCTTAATGTACAATTACATTCACCATTAGGAAAATTATAAAATCCAGAGTAAACCAAACTTTTTGTTAGGCAACAAAATAGCATATAGGCTTTTAAATTCTCAAGATCTAGTCAACAGGCAATATGGTAAAAGTGTTTGATATCATGTCTGCATTTTTCACAGTTTTAGATAAAAGATTGAATTAGACTGTAAACATGCATTATAGAGGTACATCTCACATTAAATCCAAAATTCTTGTTTCAAGGACTGTTTGGCTAGAGCAAGGGTAGGCAACCTTGGCTCTTTTATGATTCGTGGACTTCAACATATGCTGGCTCAGGAATTCTGGGAGTTGAAGTCCACAAGTCATAAAAGAGCCAAAGTTCCCTACCCCTGTGCTAGAGAAACAACCTGTTTGGCTTGGTGCTTGGGGCAGAAGGGTATTTTTATTTTTAACTTTGTTTATATGAGTTGTTGTGAACCACCTAATATCATTTTATGAGTTAGACAGCTGCATAAGCCCTGTAATCAATTAAAAATGGTTCCCCCATTTTTAAAGCATTAAAATATAGTTCAAGTTCAACTTATCTTAATCCTTGGCAAAATACAGTTCCATTGTTAAGTGAGAAAACTGTACAGAAACTATACAGTTATTTAATAACAAACCTGAATATAATTTGAAATGTTACAGGGGTTTTTAAAATGTCATTACAAGCCAGATTACAGTGTGTTCACAGTAGAAAATTTTAAAAACCAAGTACGTGTCCATAATATTGATATTCATTTTCTATATGTGGCCATAAAGTTGCAGTCCAATTCTTACACTTCTGAGAAGTTACTTCTCTGTGGGACTTAGTTTTGAATTAACTTGTATAATGTTAATGGATATTTTCTTCCATATTAAGAAGTGTTTTGAATGATATCTGTACAGAGACATTTTATTAAAATCCAATAATGTTTTGCAGGAATACCTGAAGCAGTTACATGAAATTCGCCAACAGTACCAGAGTGAAGTAAATGAAATTCGCCTTAAAGCAGTTAAGGTTAATGTCCTTGGACCAAATAGTTACTTAGATGGGCTATGAAAAGCATTGGAATCAGATGATTTGCAAAGCACATTAGCCCAAAGAACAGATCTTTCTTCAAAGGGTTAAAAAAAACTTGCAAGACTAGCATAGATGCTTCAAAAACTGTTCCTGCTGTTTTGAATATACATGTGCACGCATAGACTACAACACCTCTATGGGACTGCACAAAGCAGAGTGGCTGTGCATGCACACCCAGGTTGAGACAGCCAGGAACAGCTCTTAAAGCAACTGCTCAAGCCTTGCAAAAAATGTGGCTGTTTTAAAGTTCCAAAGATTTATTCAGGCTAACATATAATGCGAAATGCCTCTTTCAAATGCAGGTCTAATTGTACCATATGAATGAGGAAGGGTCAAGGGAGTGAGATGACAAAGTATGTATATGATGTCATTCATATAAATGCTGTAACTTAATTACTTGTGCCACGATATTTGGATATTATGGCATTTATATGATTTATCATTGTGTTAATGTGATTCGGGTGTCATTATGGTTAGTAACAGGTGCAACTGGTATGCTGGTGTTACACTTTTCTGTGATCATAAGAATCTTTAATGTGATAAATTGAAAACTTGTCTTTTGAAGTTAAATATTATTATTGTATGTTTTAATGAAATGGTAGTTATAGTATGCACTAAAAAGATTGAGAGATTCTTGAAAGAAACACAAAATATTTTTTCATCTTACATTCATATGGAGGGAGGGATCTGTATCATATTTATGGAAGCTTTGTTTCTGGGTTGCGTGGGTAAACCTATCCAGCCTCTAAGTGTTCTCCTTTTCATAACCTCCCCCGCACAAAACCTCCTTTTTAAAAAATTATTTCTCAAAAGATTTTAGGACACTTCTCTGGTGTAGTAAAACATGCCATTATAAAAGTTCCTAATATCTTAAAAGCAGTTAACAAGCAATTTCCAAAAGTAATTAAGAAAGGAACTATGCAAATCCTGTGTCCTTTTGTAGGTGCCAAACCACAGCTGGTATTACCTCATCTCCCAGAGCTTTAAACCCACAGGAGCCCACTGTTTTGTGGTCTTCTCATGAAAAGAAGCAAGTGTCTGGAGCACCTTGGTGATCCAAGTCCACTCCTTCTCCAGAGAGAAATTGTGAAGAGTCAGTCCATTCACCGACTCTTCATGCCACTGTGGTTGTCAGCTTCCCCCTCAATGGAACCATCCTCAGTTTGCCATTTCTTTCTTGGAAGTTCCAGAATTAAAGTTACTTTTCATAGTCCTAAATGTAGATTGCTTTAATGGAAATACACCACAAGTTTAAAAATAATATTTGGATATTATTTGGGATGGAAATGCATGTCCTAATGCTATTTTCTGCAATCGTTTATTTCTTTTGTTATGACACCGTAAAACTTCATGTAGACGAAAGTTTTAATGTTTATACTTAACATCCATCTGCTGAACCTAAAATGTTATGTTTATGACTATCATCTTAAAGGAAAATAAAAACATAAGGGACAAAACCTATATTGTGAAACTGGGAAAGAGTGAGGACCAGTCTGTTCCTGATACTAATTATGAAGAAAGAAATGAACCAGGCCAGGTATCAGCACTTTTGGTTTTGGGTACAACCTTTTCATTTGGTTCATTGTAGTGTCTTCATTAATGGGAAGATCTCTATTTTTGTTTGGCTAAAATAAAAGTACAAATAAGAGATCTTATTGCAATTTCCATATATATATGGAAATATGAGCTGCCACTGCTGTGGCTACTGCCTGTAGATGGCCTTGGTCTAGGCTGAAAAAGGAAATAAGATTTGTCCCGTGTCTGGGACTAAGCAAGTGTATTCTGAATGCTTAACAAACATTTAACATGTTTGTGTGTGTGTGTGTGTGTGTGTGTGTTTTCTGAGGTTTTCACGGGTGTTTGTATGTAGATCTTTGGTCATTTGGGTTTTTTTCCAATTCTACGTGGGAAAAAACCTGAATGACCAAAGATATACATACACACACACACACACACACACACACACACACACACACACACACACACACATATATATATATATATATATATATATATATATATATATATATATATATATATGTTTTGACTTAGCAGCTTTCTCTGTCTATCTGTCCATCCATCCAAGCTAAGTGCAAAATGGTAGCTTACATTTGGAATGCTTTATCTAAAATATTGCATGTGGCCTATACTGGGATAACTTGAATATACAAGTCTACATCGAAATTAACACAGATTAACAATTCTAACAGATTCAGAAATAAATGTTAAAAAACCAGTGGTTGAAAACAAACCCCTTCCATCTACAGCAAATTAATTGGAAATCTACTAGAATAGTGTTGTGTCTTTCAGAGCGAGGGGTGACCTTGGAGCCTGTCTAGGGCTTTGAACACGTGGCCTGATGACCTGATGCCACAAGACTGGGGAGGCTAAGGCTGGATTCTTTTTTCCCTACTTTTGAGGTTGGAGGTTAAAGAGTAAAATTAATCTCTTAATCCTTGTAGATTAAACCTGTTTGTTTAATCAAACTTGCTTGTTGGAATCTTTCAAAATGTTGCGGGGAAGAGTTCAGGTTTTTAGGGTTGCTGTGGGTTGATGAAGCCACTGCAAAGCTAAAGGCACACATTTTATCCCTTAAACATCTGATCACCTGAGACGAGTTTCAAAAATATAAACTCTTGTGTGGGAGGCTTCTGGTGTGATGCGTGTAACATTAGGCCATCACATCTATCACACTGCCCATTCTTGTAGTAGTAAATCCTGATTTATGCTCTATCACCCTGTACTAAAGTATTTTTAAATGATTCTGTAGAACAGTTTAGCATTCATAAAAGATCCCTTCTGCCCCCCCCCCCCAACTATGAGTCTCATTATTGCTTTTAGTTGCCTATTAATGCTTGCATGCTATATCTTTTTAGTACAAATAGTGATGCACAATTTGCTTTTTTTCTCCTCTTCTCTCCCCAGGACATGGAACAGAACCTGAAACAAATTGGTCTGCAGAGATGGCAGGAGAAGAACAATCCAGAAGTACAACAGAAAGCAAAGGTTCAGTTTATATCTATCTTATCTATATATAATAATAATACCACCTTTGTATTATATCATTTCAACTGGAATATTAGTATCAGTATTTCTAAACTTAAAAGAATGAAGAACAAGGGGTCTTTTTCCTTCATTTTGCTATAATGGACATTGCAGCAAAATAAAGGATAGAAATCCCTTGTTCTTTGTCCCTTTTACTTAATTTACGTCTTCCCTCTTCCTCAGAGGGAGGAAAGTGATAGTGCATTTTTATGTATTGCTACATTCAATAGCACAAGAGGGATAATCATATCTCTCTCTCTCTCTCTCTCTCTCTCTCTCTCTCTCTCTCTCTCTCTCTCTCTCTCTCTCTCTCTCTCTGAACTAACTTATATCCTAGCTATGAATTTACATATTTACATATTTTTGCATTTTATTTTTCAGAGGGGTGTAAAGTTTCAGATTGATCTAACAGACAATGCAGCAGATGAGAAAAACATCCAGGAAGAAAATGAGGTATAATTCTGGACCATAGTTATACAAGTAGTCCTCGACTTATGACCACCATTGAGCCCAAAATTTCTATTGTTAAGACATTTGTTAAGTGAGTTTCACCCCAATTTAGAATAGAATATCTTTATTGTCACTGTGTAACTCACAACGAAATTAAGTAATTTTGAAATTAATTTTACGAGATTTCTTGCCGCAGTTGTTAAGTGAATCACTATAGTTGATATGTTTGTCACCCAGTTGTTCAGTGAATCTGGATTTCTCATTGACTTTGTTTGTCAAGATCACAAAAAGGGATCACATGATCTTGGGACACAGCAACAGTCATAAATATGAGTCAGTTGCCAAGCATCTGAATTTTGATCATGGAAACTCTGCAAAACTGTAATTGCAAAAACAATGATAAGTCTCATTTTTCAGTGCCGTTGTAACTTTGAACGGTCACTAAACAAACCCTTGTAAGTCGAGGACTACTTGTATTGGCAATAAATGATAAGATTGTAAATGACCACCCATTTGTGCATGGAGATTCCCTGCTTATGTAAAGAATATGTGTGTTCCACAATGTTCTCTTTTTTAGAAACTTTGAGGCTATACCAAGTATGGAACTTCCTACCTCATTGTTTGAAAAAGTCTTTAGATATCACAGCTATGGAATGTACCCTGAGCTGGAAAATATACAAGTGGTGCCATCAAAATAGGCTCCCAGTGAGCGCCTGTTACTCGTCCCAGCTTCTGCCAACCTAGCAGTTCGAAAGCACATAAAAAATGCAAGTAGAAAAATAGGGACACTTCCGGTGGCGACGCGACGTCGAAAGACAGCCGTTTTCGAGCTGCCCGCTCCGCAGCTGTGTTTTTCGATCGTAAACAGCGCCGATCAGCTGTTTAGATGGATTTGAAGCCCCCTCCTCAGGAGAAGAGGAGGGGGTGAGGCCCCAGGTAGGGGTTGAGCTCTCCGGGGCCGCCTGAGCTGAGAGCTTGGGCGGCTGAAGGATGAGCCCCCCCGAAGCCTGGGTTGCTCCGAGCTGCGCAGCGCCTCTGCTCTGGGATTATTGGAGCAGAGCCAGGCGTTAGCAACCACCCCTGCCAAAAGGAAATACTTTTGATTATCAAGATGCAGGCAGAGCGGTACAGGAGGTCAAGGTGAAGTGGACTCTTTATTTTTACTCTCTAGCTCAATGGATTTTATAGCTTTAAAGTGAAAGTGCGTAATAAGTGAAAGTGGGGGAAGATGGCGGCTAAAACTTCTAAAGCTCTTCGGAATGCGGGGTCTTCCCTGGTGCAAGAGACCTCATTGCAAGCTTTGCTTCCTCCTGCATCTCCCCCGGTATTGACGCTTAAGGATTTACAAGACGCTCTTGGAAAGCATGCACAATTGATGTCTGATATGATGGATGAAAAGTTGAAAAAGCTGGAGGAGAAATTGGAGGAGAAAATGGAGAAATTGGAGAAGAAGATGGAAGAGAAGCTGAGAGCAATGAGGATGGACATCTTGTCTAAGGTTGAATCCGTAGCTGAATGTGTGCTACAGCTGGATATAAAAGTGGAGGATCTCAGTCAAAAGAACTCTATATTAGAAGCAAAGGTATTAGAAAATGAAAATATAAGGGATAAAATGGACGAAGAATTGAGCCTTGTTCAGTATAATCAGATGCAGTATGCTATTAGAATTAGGGGTTTAAAGGAGAATGGTAAAGAAGATTTAAAGCAGCTGATTTCTGAGGCTCTGGAAGGGGTACTGGGCCAGTCAGCATCTGAAATTGAGGGAAATATGGACAAAGTTTTTCGTGTAAATTCATGGATTGCAAGACAGAGGAAGTTACCCAGAGATGTGGTGGTCTATTTTACAAAGAGAGTAATTAGAGATGAAGTCATTCAAGCTGCCTATGATACTAAATTGGTAGTGGCTGAGCAAGAAGTCTTGGTTTTAAAAGAGATTCCTCCGAAGATTTTAAGGAGAAGGAAAGATTTTGCATTTCTAGTACAGGAACTTAAGAAACGTGATATTAAGTTTAGATGGGAGATTCCAGTTGGGTTGGTGGCGACGCACGAAGGTAAAAGACATCGTTTGGTTACTGTGGCTCAGGCACGTGATTTTTATAGTAATGTGTTAAAAGCAACCCCCCTATCATTTTTGGAAGCTGCAAAAGGATACGGTGTGGGAAAGCTTCAAGATGTAGCAGATAGACAGACAGAGGACAATGGTGTTGGAGGGGATCAAGCCACAGTCTCATCGGTTGCTGCAGGAGGCCAGAAGATGACGCGTGCCGCCCTAAGAAGAGCGAGACGAGAGCAAGAGCGAGACCAGCGGAAAGTTATGGAATCTTCAAAGTGTGCTTACAGTGAAGATGTGGCAGGAGAGCGGTCTAAAGAAGTTTTGGGGGTCATGACAGAGGTGCTCCAAAAGTTTTGGGGCGTTAAGATTGCTGATTAAATTTTTAGATTAGAATGTCAATGGAGTAAAATTATTATAGAGGAGAAAAAGTTTTTTTTTCTTTTTTAATATTTTACACAATTTAAGATTGATGTTATTTGCTTGCTAGAAAAGTATATTAGGGTTATGGATTTAAAGTATGTGTTGAACTAAGAATGGGTATGTAAGCTCCTAATTAACAACAAGTTGTCTTAGAGATTGCCTAAATTTTTTTTTATATATACTCTTTTTATTTGAACTTTTATTTGAACTTAAGGATGATTTGGAACTGCGAGACATTTGGCGTGATACATGCAAGAACTATTTTTGATTATAGTTTAGTTTGGTCGGAGATTATTAATATTAATAGAGATAAGCGCTTTTGGCGCGTAACTGAGAATTTGTTTGGAAATTAGAGAAAGGTGGTAGAATGCAAATAGCAGGTGAAAGTTTTTTTTTATTTTCCCTTTTTTTTGAAATTAATATGAATAAGGACTGGGATTAAGAAAATTTATTTTGAGTAAAGATCTTTTTCTGTTTTCCTCTTTTTCTTTTCTACTTTATTTGTAATATTAATATTGTTTGTACTCATTTTATATGAGCTAGAGAGAGATAGAATTTATAGTTTATTGTTGATAACATAGGGGTGTTTATGTTTGTTTTTTGATTTTATGCCCTGTATTTAGCTCTGGGAAGTCGGGGGGGGGAGGAGGGAGTGGGGGAGAGGGATAGGGGTGGGGGAGGGGGGGGTTAAAGTCAAAATGTATTGTAAAACTTTTTAAATTAAAAAAAAAATAGGGACCACTACGGTGGGAAGGTAACAGCGTTCCATGCACCTTTGGTGTCTAGTCATACCGGCCACATGATCACGGAGACGTCCTTGGACAAGCGCTGGCTCTTCGGCTTTGAAACGGAGATGAGCACCGGCCCCTAGAGTTGGAAACGACTAGCACGCATGTGCGGGAGAACCTTTACCTTTATCTTTATACTGAATCGCTTTGTTCTCGTGTATAGGTGTGAAATTGACACCATTTCTACAGACAAGCTGACACATTAAAAACATAGATAATCAGAGTTATACAGCATTTCAGCTTTGAAGGTGTGCAAAAGTAGTTCCTGTTTGCAATTTCTTAAAGTGATCTTGCCTTTTCCTGCAATCCCAGGAAAAGACATGTATGGTTTACGGAACTACTGCAGACGCTAAGTGCTGGCACATTCTGAAGTACCATTTTGGTTCTGAATCTGAAGCACTGTCTCACCCTTTGTTTATTGAGTGAATTTACTTAAACAAATACACTGAGGGCGTTTTATCTTGAAAGATGGGATTGCTTAAATTCATTTTTCTTACATATAAAGACATCTTCCTCAGCTATATCAGCTGTCAGTATTTTTTTCTCTTGGTCCAGATTTTCCAATCTTCATTCCTACTAATTTTTATATTGAAGTTAACATCGATATTCCTCTGCCACAATCTCTTATTGCTGCATCTGACTTTTAGGGAAAAAAATGTTTCGAGAGCTAGATGTTGAAGTTTCCCTCTGGCCAGACTTTTGCTTGACTCCTGGTTCTGCTCTTTATGTGTAGCTTTGTTATAACCTTTAAACATGGCGTTCTGTTTATCGTCTGTCACTAATATCTGTCTTTAGCTCTTTTTAGCAAAGTTCTCCAAGTAAAAGGCTCGCTCTTTCCTCAGATTTGCTTCACTTATTTTTGTTACCAACTGAACTCCTGATATTTAATTGTCATTTGAAACATCTCTGCCATAGCAATTATAAGCAAAGCAACCACAACTGATTTGTGTTTCAGTACAAATATAAAAAAGCCTTTGTAGTTACTAGGGCTCTGAGGGTAACCAGGAGTCAAAGAAGGAACATTGTGTTGGATTTCAGGAGGATAATATTAATTAATTAGTTTGTTTCTTTGTTTCTTCGTTCATTCATTCATTGAAGTTATTTGCTGCCCATCTCACCACAAGGCAACTTTGGGTGGCATAAAACATCCAAAGCAATAAAACTATAACAATAAGAAAACAAAATAATAATTAAAAGAATACAAAATTATAATTAAAAGATGGGAGGGGAAGGAAGCAAAATGCGCAGGGGGGGACGTGGGATCGATTGTTAATCTATATTCATCTTGTCGGCAAATAGATGGGGAAGAAATGGAGGCAGTGACAGATTTTATTTTCCTGGGCTCCAAGATCACTGCAGATGGGGACTGTAGCCAAGAAATTAAATGACGCTTGCTCCTTGTGAGGAAAGCAATGGCAAATCTCGACAGCACACTAAAAAGCAGAGACATCACCCTGTCAACAAAAGTGCGTATAGTCAAGGCTATGGTCTTCCCAGTTGCAATGTATGGCAGTGAAAGCTGGACCATAAGAAAGGCTGAGCGCCAAAGAATTGAAGCCTTTGAACTACGGTGCTGGAGAAGACTCCTGCGAGTTCCTTGGACTGCAAGGCAATCAAACCGGTCAGTCCTGGAGGAGATCAACCCTGACTGCTCTTTAAAAGGCCAGATCCTGAAGCTAAAACTCAAATACTTTGGCCACCTAATGAGAAAGAAGGACTCACTGGAGAAGAGCCTCATGCTGGGAAAGATTGAGGGCAATAGAAGAAGGGGACGACAGAGAATGAGGTGGCTGGATGGAGTCACTGAAGCAGTAGGAGTGAGCTTAAATGGACTCCAGAAGATGGTAGAGGACAGGAAGGCCTGGAGGAACATTGTCCATAGGGTCGCGATGGGTTGGACACGACTTCGCAACTAACAACAACATTCATCTTGTCATTTTTCAGTATGAACTACCGTTTCCTTTTTTAGTTTAGGTTGGTGCAGCAGCTTATTAGTTACTTCATAACCTCATGGAGAACATTCTCAGAATATTAAAAAAAAACCCACAAACATACAATAAAATAAAATATTACTACACAAATCTCTTTAGTTACTTGATATGATACCATAGGTTAGGATAAATAGAGCATCTGTCACACACAAAATGTGTAGATTGGCACATATAAAATCCTCAGAGGTTATGATTTCTGTCTTTCTAAAAGAGATTCTCAAATGATTGAGAAAATATGTCAATCCCTCTATGAAATGTCTTCTCGTTAAAATTTGAAGAGAGATTATGTGCTGTTTAAGTGAAATGTCTCTCTGAAAAGCATATAATAGATGATATTCAATAATTCAATTTGTCTGGTTCTGATATTGCAGTGCTTTTGCTTCAAAAAAAAGAAAGAATGCGTTAATTTTTCAAAACTGACTTTTTGTGTGTTTGATTTCAGCAGCATGATAAACTTAATGAAACACTGACTTTTGAACACGGAGAAAACCTTAAGAAAAAACTGGCAAACTATGAGGAAGAATTACGGCATTGGAAGATGGGTATGCTTCTTGAAATTATTGGCGTTGCTATCTGTTCAGATAAAACCACTGGGATCTACTCACAGTTAGATTCCAGCAATGCTGGTTTTCAGTATGTGACTGGGGCCCAGTCTTATTTAATTATTTGAGCTCAGTTTGTTTTTGTTTCTTTGAGAACATTTATTTGGCTGCCTACTCGGTCACAATGATTCTAGTCAGCTAACAAACAGTAAAAAATATAAACTAGAAAAAAAATCAAAAAGATAAAAAACAATAATCCCACATCCTATTCCTGAGGAATTGGACAGGATCCTTGGGGTGTTGCATCTTGCCATCATCTATATGTTAGATCCATGTCCCTCCTAGTAGGTCCTAGCTACCCAGGAAGTTTTATGTAGCAGGTTTCAAGCAGTGGCAAATAGGTCTTTGCAGGAGGGTGTGATTCCTCTGGCCTTGAAGGATGTTGTGGTCTGTCTGTTCCTTAAGAAGCCATTGCTGGACCCAGCCATATTGAACAATTTTCTGGGGAGGGTTGCTGGGAAGGTGATTGGCCTGGTGGTTACCTTAAAAGCCCTGCATTCTCTGGAACCAGGTTACTGACGGTTTCTGCCTCCATTCCTATGTTTTGGGTTCCCTTAGTGAAGAAAAAAAAGTCATCTAACACAGAGGTCCCCAACCTTTTGAGCACCAGGGATCAGTTCCGTGGAGAGAAGTTTTTTCCATGGACCGGAGGGGGTTTGGTTTCGTGTATTGCCTGCATCCCGCAGATGAGGCTTCACTTGTTTGCGTGGACCGGTTTCTGGCATGCCGCAGCCCCCAGTGCCAGTCCACGGACCGGGGGTTGTGCACCCCTGATCTAAAAGATCTTACTTGCCTATCATGATGCCTGTCCTTTGGAACAACTCCACCTCTAGAGCTATGGAGAATCCTAACTTTACTTGGCTTTTGGAAGGTTATGAAGACCTGGCTCTTTCCTCAGGCACCAAGGCTCAGATGTTAATTTATTGAAGTTTTTTGTATATATAGGCTGTAGGGGAAAGTGTTATTTTTTTTTATAGGGGCTGCAACTTAAGTTTTGTTTGTGTTTTTAATAGTAATTTCTGTTAGGCTTGCTAGCCAGTGTCTCTGGACAGATGGACAGATGTAGACATTTCATTAATCTGTCAGTCAATAATCATGTTCTTGTTATCAAATAGTTGCATTTCTCCATATCAAATCTCTGTTTTATAATAAATATACATTTTTGAGAACTCTCACTTTCCTGTTGTAGAATGTCCACCTCTGTGTTGGTCATATAGGAACTGCAATCTGCATCTGATAGGGTTTTGAGAAATTTAATACTGATTACTTAGCCCATAACAATAATGGCTTTTAAACAAAATTTTATCATAAGACTGCTGCAAAAGAAATTACCTCCTAGATGAAATACAGGTAGTCCTCAACTTATGACCACAATTGAGCGTGTTTATGTTGCTAAGTGAGACCTTTGCTAAGTGAATTTTGCTCCATTATACAACTTTTCTTGCCACAGCTGTTAAGTGAATCACTGCCGTTGTTAAGTTAATAACACAGCTGTTAAATGAATCCGGCTCCGCCATGGACTCTGCTTGTCAGAAGGTCCCAAAAGGTGATCACATGATCCCGGGACACTGCAACCATTGTAAAAGTGAGTCAGTTGCTAACAATCTGAATTTGGATCATGTGACCATGGGATGCTGCAACGGTCATAAATGTGAAAAATGGTCATTCATAAGTCACTTTTAGTGCCATTATAACTTTGAATGGCCATTAAACGAACTGTTGTAAGTCAAGGATTACCTGGAGATAATTGCATGAATAAGCTGTAATTAGCATCAATATTATATCCTTTCTGAAAAAATAATAAAAGATTTTTCTCTCTCTCCTTAGAAGCGGACAATGAAGATGTGATAAATGACAGAAAACACTGGCAACTCTCAACTCCACAGACACTGCTGAATGTCTTAGAAAATGTAGATGCCACATCTGTATGGAATACTATGGATGAAGGTGACCTTTTTGAAATACTTTGCTTTGTCTTAAATAAAATTTGTTTGTTATATCTTAAATGAATCTAGTCATGCCAGCCACATGACCATGGAGACGTCCTCGGACAAGCGCTGGCTCTTCGGCTTTGAAACGGAGATGAGCACTGGCCCCTAGAGTCGGAAACGACTAGCACACATGTGCGGGGGAACCTTTACCTTTACCTAAGAAATGAAATGCAGTGGACCTTAGGTTTCCATTTTGATCTGAACTATTATTTCAGTAGTTTTCAAGATGTAAGAGTTGTGGTGGCACAGTACCACTGCATGCATGCAGTATTGCAGGCTAACTCTGCCAACTGCCAGCAGCTTGATCCTGGCAGGGCTCAAGGTTGACTCAGCCTTCCATCCTTCTGAGGTCAGTAAAATGGGGAGCCAGATTGTTGGGGGGCAATATGCCGACTCCGTAAACTGCTCAGAGAGTAAAGCACTGTGAAGCGGTATATACGGTAAGTCTTAAGTGCTTTTCTATAAAGTAAGGCATCCTTTAAAAAAGATACCAACAACTTGTTCATTGTGTTTCCTGATTATTCCCAACTCAATATGTTTGCTTTTTAAATTCTATTGCTTCAAAAATATAACCCAATTTTTTTATTACATCATATTCAGCCCACTTTATAGTCAAACTAAAGCACAAAAGCAGTCAATACAGTCTTAACACTGATACAAACTAATTTAGGAAAAATAGTTTGATAATACCTGTGATAGAGTACCCATGAGAACAAGCGTAGAAGTATGAAATCTGTCACTCAGTGATAAAAGTATCCTTTTTTCACGGGCCAAGAGGAGAAATAAAACAAATAAAAGTATCCTACTTTTCCACGGGCACCGTTGCTCTCCCAAACATCCATTACAAAGATTTGTGGAATTCTGATGAACGATATGGAAAGGCTGACTAAGAGCTCCAGTGAGAGATAAAATGATTCCAAGTTGTTCTACCAGGCAGAATATTTCTAGGATTGAAATAGAATTTATAGTCTTCAACCTTCTAGATAGGACTCCTCTTTGAGAGCCCTCCTCCTGGTGCAAGGAGACACAAAATGCCTGACTTGAAGTAGTAGTACTTCCGTCTCCAGTGTTGCTGTGCATTATTCTGCATGTGGTTTCTTGAACTATCAGTGTGGTTCTGCACAGCCTAGAGCAGGACTTTTCATCCTTTTCACCCATTGTACCACTTTTAGGATATGGCAACATCCGAGTACCACCAGTTGCCTAGCAAGGTTTCAAAAACTTGATGACCAAAAAAAAAAGAAGGAAAAAAGTGATGAAGTACAGGTAGTCCTCAACTTACAACAGTTTGCTTAGTGACTGTTCTGAGTTACAGTGGCACTGAAAAAATGAATCAGTTGCCAAGCATCTGAATGTAAATCACAAGACCCTGGAGATGCTGCAACATTCCAGCTGATCGGCACTTCTTCTGGGCTCAGAAGCGCCAGGATCAGCACCGAGCTCCAGCTGGAGCCTGGCGCTTCCGCTGAGCCCTGACAGCCCTGCAGCTCCAGCCATCTCACGTGGTGCTGCCACCGGTTCAGCTCATTCCCCTCCCCCGCTACCACTTTTCTAGGATGGTCACGTACCACCTGCCAGGTTTCAATGTACCACAAGTGGTACCCGTACAACTGGCTGAAAAGCCCTGGCCTAGATAATTGGTTTTGTCTCATCAACAAATTAATGTTCACTACAAGTAATTATCACTTAATTACTTGAGCCCAGAATTTTTCGTTGTAAGTCCGTGCAGTCATTAAGCAGGTCATCATGTGAGCAGACTCAGTTTTATGTCTTGTTTTTACAGTGGTCACAAAGCAAATTACTGTAGCCTTTAAAGGAATCACATAGTGAAGTAAACCACTTGTTCGTTCAGCAGATCCAGCAAAACATTGCAAGTTAGTCAGATGACTGCGGGACACAGCACAACCTGTCATAAATACAAGCTGGCTGCCAAGCATCCGAAATGCGATCACGTGACCATAAAGGGGGGGGGTTGTGACAGTTATAACTTCAAGGTTGGATCATAAGTAATTTTGAATCTGTCATCTGGACTACATATCCTACGCGAAGGACTCTTGGCAAGGGATGAGCTGCACCTCACGAAAACAGGGGAAAATGTACTTGGAAAAAGAGTGGCCCAACTCATCAGGAGGGCTTTAAGCTAAAATGGAGGGGGTGTGTGTGACCAATCTTCAGAATCTCTAGAACCCCAAACCAATCATAACATAAGTGATCAATTGTTAAGTTAGGACGTGTAATCTTCATTGAAGGATAATTCAGTAGTTTTCAGGATTGAAAAAAGGGAGAGATGGAAAAAAATGGAAATGGATCACAAAGAGGATCAAATCTATATTAATATTTTTTTTTCAAAATACAGGTAGTCCTTGACTTATGACCACAACTGAGCCCAAAATTTCCGTTGCTAAGCAAGACAGTTGTTAAGTGAATTCTACCCCATTTTTATGACCATACTTCTGACAATTGTTAAGTAAATCACTGCAGTTAAGTTAGTAACATGGTTGTAAAGTGAATCTGGCTACCCCATTGACTTTGCTTGTGATCATGTGACACTGGAACATTGCAACCATCATAAAGTATTTGCCAGTTGCTAAGCGTCCTAATTTTTATCACATGACCACAGGGATGCTGTAATGATTTACGGTAAGTGTGAAAATCGTCATAAGTAACTTTTTTTCAGTGAAGTATACCTGTCAAGGATTACCTGTATAAGGAAGGTAACTTTTTTCCCCCTCAGCTGGCCAGGTAAATGAAATACAATCTGAGTTCCCTGAAACTAGGAAAAAATGGAGCCCCAAGTTACCAAGTACTCTAATGAATATGTTAGCAGAAGCAGAATGTACCAGTGACACCTTGTGCCAAACTGAAGAACATAGTAAGTTGTTTTTTTGCATCTTTTATTATTTGAAGTTAATGATGATTTTTTTATTTAACAATTAATGCAATAAATAAGGATATCTCTGCCTAACAGGTTAAACTAGACTAAAACTAGAGTGGCATCTAAGATTTGGATCCACTGGTGTCCATGTACAGGTGGAAAAGTGGAATAGATACTTCTTCCATTATTTCCTCACTTCCCCAATTTCTGCTGCAGTGTCCTAGGCTAGGGACTGTGTAGAATATATTTGGAATATTCCAAGAAGGAAAGAGGAAGTTGTGCACAGGGAAGTAAATGTGCATGCCCTCATCATAAGAGAGGTCATTCTAAGAGGATAAGAGGAATAAATATTAAAAAATTAATTAAAAATATGACAGAAATATATCTAAATACTGTAAAAGTAATTTCTAAATGTTATGTGCATGCAAAAATTATAAGTCACCTTATTAAAAATGAAATCAAAATCATTTGCCTGCTTATAAGCAACAAGGTAAATGATAAACGTTGCGAAGTATAACAATATACCCCCCCACACTCACTCTCTCTCTCTCTCTCTCTCTCTCTCTCTCTATATATATATATATATATATATATACACACACACACATATATATATACACACATACATACACACAAAGTATGTATGTACACACAATTATATTAATTACAATGATGATGTAACTTTAAACCAGCAATATTTACTTGAGTTTTTACATGAGGTGGCAGCCTTATTTTCTTATATATTTTTGTATTCTGTTAGAATGATCAATTCTTCATAATGGGATTTTTTTAATATATGAAAGAGAGTGAATCACCAATCATTAGGCCATATAATTAATTTACTTTAAAACATTCACTTTTAGAGAAAAGACATTTTGTTGATAACATCCTTTTAATTTTTCGTCTCACTTTTTCTGGGAGTTAAGTTCCATGGAGGCTATTGATGCTTGTTTCTAAGTAATTAGATAGTCATACTAAATGGAATAAATGGACGAATCATTAAAACTGGTTAGGAATTTCAGACTCTTATGTAACCAATGAGCAACACAGTCAGTTTCACAATTTTTTGGAGATAGCTAGTGACAGAAAATAGAAGCTAATGTGTATACTGTGTTGACAAACAATTTTAATAGTTTACTAAATACAGCTTAGATAGATGTTGAAACATTAACTCAAATATGAATATATCAAATATTTTCCCAAGAGTTAAAAGCTAAGACCTTTTGTTTAGGAACAAGTTTTAATTAAGACTGAGCAGAGTCAGTCCTGACAGGTCAGCAATTGAAATATTACATTCAAAGTTAAAAGATAAACCTGTCAATTTACACATAAATTGGATTCACTTGGCAACTTAAGCCATAATGTTTGGTTTTAAGTGAGCTCTGCCACTGTAGCTTGCAAATTAAATAAACGATGATTTATTGTTTAGTCAGTTGTGGGATATTCAACAAATCAAATTTAAGCACATAGTACTTTAGCAAAGCAAGAATCAGATGAAATAAGGAATACATTTATATAAAATTAGTATAGACTTCTGAATATGAAAGCAGTCTTCCATCTTACTCTAGAACTTTTATTTTTAATACAGTATATTTTTAGTATTAGTTCAAGCTATCTTGGTACATTTCATGAAATGGTACATGAAACTTGGTATATGAAATCACTATGAAATGAAAATACTGTTCTTTCAGAAGAAACAATAAATCACAGGATTCCAGAATCTATTAAAGATGCTCCAGAAGTTAATTTGGCTGCTAACCCAGATGAAAGTAAACTTGATCCAAGATATGATGATGATGATGATACGTAAGTTATTACAACTGGATGTATAACTTGGCCCTTTGAAAAGCTGTTCATACTACCTTTTGTTCAGCACACATTTTTTAACTAATAGCCTCGATTTTAATATCTGTACAAGTATACAAAAGCTGAGAATGACAATCACATCAAATACACGTATTGAGACAAAACAATAAATTAAAATACCGCCAATCAGAAACAAGTTTGTTCTGCATGTCTAAAAAGTAATGGAGAGTCTTTCAGCCCACCCACAACTGAACTCATGTTTTATTATAAGTTTAAGTGATGATGAATGAATTGATGCTTGAATCAATATGATTAGTAAGCTGTTGTGATGGATTAAATTTTGCAGTTATCTAATCAATTCCCAATTGCAGCATTCAAAATTAATTGTATGAATGGGCTTATAAAACATTACACCGCACATAGATAATTCATCTAGATAATAAATTCCACTAAGATAACAAGGAGCTTGCATGCCCATTGTTGAGTTTATTAGCTGGCTGGAATTGTGTGGAGCTATGAATTTGCATAACTAAAGGCCCTCACAGTGACACTGTATCACTCTAGTTTTCTATATACAATGGAGTCAAATATATACACCAATAATAGACTGCTATAGAGACATGATATTGTTTATTTAATGGATCTATAAGAGCACGTCTTTGTATAAATATCATTTTGACCATTCTGCCCAAATCATAATCCTTTCAGATTCTGCATTCAACAAAGCCTGTTATATAGATGTTATGTACTAGATGTACCATCTAGTACTCAGAAGTGCTACCCTATTTGTAAACATAGCGTTTTGATAATTTAATAAAAACATAACACTATTTTTTTGTCTTGTCCAGAAACTTTGAAGAATCTGAAGATGAACTGAGAGATGAGCTAGTGGAATCTTTAGAAAATGTGGTAACATCTCTAGAGGAGGAAATTTCAAAAAGTCCAGTTGAATCGGCAAACATGGAAGAACAAAAACAATCTACAGACGATAGCAAACTTAGCAAATCTAATGACAGTTTGGAAGATAATAATGACTTGACTGGAGAAAAACAAAGTGCAATCAGTTAACACATTCTTGGGTAATAAATACTTAAGAATTAATAATAACCAATTGTATACATGTTAAGGCCAGAGTTTAGAAAGTGGGTGCTTAATATTTTCATTATAAATTTTACACAGTAGCCTAGTATACCAAAGTAAATATCTCTAGAGCTGGAATTCTTCTCTCTCTTGGTTTGTATATATCTCTTTGCCATTAATAAACTGTCAATGTAGATACTTTCAAGGATGCACCTCAATAATCAAATTTATAACGCCAGTAAATATAGAGCTTCACTACTCATCACCATGTTTCATTTTTTGGATGAAAACAGATCTTAACTTAATCTAGATCTAATTCTCAATAAAATGGTAAACCTGGATCTGGGCTGGACTAATTCTGTCGGTGAGGGAGCTTAAGTATTTGAATTCTCTAATGGGGGAAATATATCTCAGTATGACAGCAAAAGTTAAGATTATTTTAATCTAACTTCATTGAATGTACTAATTTTGAGTGGGGAATTCAGTTCTATGTGCCTCAGCAATCCTTTCAAAGAAAAAAAACACAAATTCATATATAAATTGATTTTTCTGAGGTCATTATCATATATGCTATCTAACAACTTCAGATAATGTTCAATTTGGATGGTTTCAGAGGACACATTTTTCAATAAACATTTTGATTGTTGATCTGTAATGAAAACTTTTAGGCATTCAATCTTGGATGAATTACCGTATATAGATTTTAGTTAAAGAATAGATTATGGGAAGAAGTAAAATGATGAAATAGATTTAAGTCTTTATACAATTAATTCATTAAAAATATATGCTCAATGCTATTATGACAAGAATTAGGTAATCACTACTGAACATTGGATATTTTGTGATAATTTTTGGAAGATAAGTGGGACCTTAAATACTATCTGACATTATAAAATAAAAATCTCTCAAAGAAATGTGCTCTATCAGGATATCTTCAGTATTTAAAAATTAAAATCTTTATTACATTATAGAAATGTAGAACATGTATAATTTATAGTGCCATAATAACTCAAGTATGTCATATATTTATAAGCAAAATGTTTTATTTAAATAGCTGCTCTACAGATAATAGGAACGTTTCCTCAAATTCTTGATCAGCAAACCTCTTCACAGATTCACGAGCACTCTGTCTGATCTGCAACTTTTTGGCAGGAGATAATGAAAAGATATGAGCCATGGAGTCTGCATAGCCATCTTCATCTTCTGCTAGAAATCCAGTAATATTTCTTTCATAGGGTACCACAATATCTAATTTTGGACCTCCAGAATTGTGAGCAAGAATAATTGTGCCAGCAGCCATACATTCAACAATTCCTATAAAAGACATAGAACAGATTGCTGTTAATACTGTGGTTCTTTCATTATTTCTTAATCAAGAATTCCATTCTCTACTGCAATTTTGCATAGAAAAGGCACAATTTAGACTCTTCTCTTTTCTGATTTTAAAGTAGCACATGTCCCTCTTGCACCAGAAAAGTGGTGCAAATTTGAAAACAGCCAGGTAAAGAATGCTTTCTAAAAAGGAGTCATCAGAGTACATTTCTGCTTGTCCTAAGATTCAAGTCCTGATCCTGCAGTCACAAAATCCAATTACTCAGAGGAAATTTAAAGATGTGGTCTCCTTGACTGGCAGCTCTTGCTTCAACAGTAAGGGGAGACCATGGGCAAAAGAAGCTTTATCCAGCTTTGGCTGGTGCAACATTAACAGTCCTATCTGAAGAACAATGCCTTGGCAACCGTAACTCCTGCACTCTGTACCAGGCTACCTTTGAAGACAACCCAGAAGCTACAAGTGATACAGAATGTACTGCAGTATCTAGATTGAGTAGAAAAACGTGGTAGAGCAGAGTGACACTATTTTGAGGTCCTACTATTGGTTGCTAATAAGCCTGAGTTCAATTCAAATGTATTGGATGTACTCTTATATTTATTTTTTATTTTTATTTTATTTTATTTAGATTTATATACCGCCCTTTCCCGAAGGACTCAGGGCGGTTTACAGGGCATTTAAAAAACAGTCAATACAAACGTTAAAACAAATTAAAAGAGATTAAATAGAACCCTGAGAAAATTAAAACCCAGTTAAAATTAAAATTAAAATATTCTTAGCCTCGGCCAGAGAGCTCGAAGAGCCAGATCTTCAGGTCCTGGCGGAATGAATGGAGGTTGGGGGCAGTCCTAAGCTCCGCAGGCAGCTGGTTCCACAGGGCAGGCGCACCCACTGAGAAGGCCCTATCCCTGGGTGTCGTCCGCCGGCAATCTCTTACCGGTGGCACCCTGAGGAGACCCTCCCTGTGGGAGCGCACTGGACGAAGGGAACTTGATGCTGGCAGCAGGTGTTCCCTCAAATATCCCGGACCCTCGCCATTTAGGGCTTTATAGGTCATCACCAGCACCTTGAATCTCACCCGAAGGGCAACCGGAAGCCAATGCAGCTCGCGGAGTAGAGGTGTTACATGGGAGTATCGGGAGACCCCCATCACTACTCGCGCGGCCGCATTCTGCACCAGTTGAAGCCTCCGGGTGGTCCTCAAGGGCAGCCCCATGTAGAGAGCGTTGCAGTAGTCTAAACGGGAGGTCACAAGCGCATGAGTGACTGTGCATAGGGCATTTCGGTCCAGGTAGGGTCGCAACTGGCGCACCAGGCGAACCTGGGCAAAAGCCCCCCTGGTCACAGCTCCTATATGGTCTTCAAAAGTGAGCTGCGAATCCAGGACGCCCAAATTGCGAGCCCTATCAACGGGGGGTAACACCTCACCCGCCATCGTTAGAGATGGAATAGTCTGGTTGACCCGAGATGCCGGTATGTACAGCCACTCAGTCTTGGCAGGATTGAAACGAAGCCTGTTTCTCCCCATCCAGACCCGGACCGAACATTGTGTTCATATAATGGATTGATTTAATATTGGTTACCTCTCAGTTTGCACAATTGGGGCAGGCTATAGATACTATTAAATAAATTTCAGAGAAATATTCAATATGTTGCAGCAGACTAGTGTATCTCCTATCAAATATTTCACTGTTATGGGTTTCTGGAACAATTGCCTCTTACTTGTTGATCTCTACGTCTTATTTAAAATTCCTAAGTATTCAGTTTCAGTATTTAAGACAGCTGACAATTTGGCCATGAATATCAAAAATATTAAACAAATTTCAGAGTTAATCACGTATAATGTTTATGACATTATGTGAATCATAAGTATTACTTGCTGCTTTTTAGAACTATGAGTGAACAGAGAAAACCTGAGATAATCACATAAAATCTTGATGAGAATAGAGTATCTGGTTATTAATAGCAAGTATTCATGGCAGTTTATATACAAGGACCATTTTAGGTCAGGCAGTATAGTAAATCGCCATGCCAATTTGAGGTAATATTGAGGAGTATGCCACTTTTTAATGCAAATTCAATCTTAAATTACAAAATCTGTTTTACTAACCAAAATTTTCTAAGAAGCAGTTTATAGAACATACACAAAAATACCTACCAATTCCAAAATGTTCATTCCACATGGTGTGAAGTCCAATAGTAGCATCAGCCAGATGCCTCTTTAGTTCTTCGAATGGAATATTAATTTTGAATTCCACCTTTTCTTCAACGCCTAACTCTAGACAGAGCTTCTTAAGTTCATTTACACGCTGCTCATCTTCTAGGTTACGACAACCCCCAATCAAAATAAGTTTTGGCAATAGTTGCTGTCCTTCAGTTTTTGCCAACAATTTAGCAAAGGCTCTAATCTGCAGGGAGTGGTCTTTCTCTGGCCTGAATTGGCTTATAGAAACAATTGTTGGTTTTATAATCCTGCTTCCTTCTTGTAGTGGAATATCCAGGAAAGTCTGTACATCACAAGGTGGGTACACAATGCTTGTGCGGTTGCTACACCTCCAGAGGGAAAGAATGTGATTGAGAGTCCATGTAGAATTAACCATGACAGTGTCACTACAAGAACCAACTAACCCATATATGGAAGCAAAAAAGTAATAATATACAAGTTTCATTTTACTTAAAAGGGGATTTTTTGTGATAATGGCTGCATTATTAAATTGTGCGCGCTGATTTCTGACCACGGAAAGCATATCAGTACTGATTGTAGGATAGTGAACATAACATCCTATTCTGCAACCTCCCAGATATTTAAAGAGAGGAAGTGTGAATGCATAACCCATGGAGTCAATGTAAATATCTGGGATACACTTCATAAGAGCTTCCCAGCCAAGAACCAGAGATCCTAAGCTCTGACCTAACAGAGTGAAATATGGATAACGGGAAGCTTCTACTAAGTAGCGCCTATTCAAGAACACAAACTTCACAGGGTATTTCAGTCTAATGTTGAATCGCCTGTATGCACCTTCAAGAATATTCACAGCTGTAGCACCAGTATCACCTGTGTAGATAACATAGGAGGCATCCTTGTACCTGGAAATAAAAAGTTTTCCTATTAAAATATTTCAGATGCAGACATTTTGTTTTCTTTTCGGCCAATTTTGAATCTACAGCTTAATGCTATATACTACCTGGATATTTAAAAAGTCACTCCCAAAAGATTTCCCTATCAAGGTCTGGAGAAGCTCCCCCCCCCACCTGCCCAAAAATTAACAAATGAAGGGACCACACAAATGAACTTATGAGTAATCAATCTAAATAGCTCCCAACTGCAAAAATCCCTCTTAGATTGCTATTCTTTTTTATTTACAAATCTTTTAAATGAGGAAATATGATTAATTATACTGTTACACTACCCCCACAGCACAGTTCTATAGTTGGTTTCTTAAGAAGAAATCATATGCTATATCAGCTTCAATCCATTTTAGGGCATCACACAAGTTTTTATAAGGTCCACCTCACAAAATAGATGGAGACAGACAGACAAATGTTTTGTATGTGTGTATGTTCTAAATTATATTTCAATCATATATGTTAAAATAAATTCTAAATTAGGTTTCTGACAATGTAAACCTAAGCATGGTTTACTTAGGGCTTTTCCTTAAATGTATTCGCTGTTATCTAAGAATGGCCCCATGTGATATACTACTACAATGCTCAGTCATGACCTTTAACTGGGTGAAAAAATGGTAATTGCTGCATAAAAGCCACCATGGGACATTGGTGGGTTTACAACAGCTTTGACGGAGATTTCCCATTGTCACTCAAACTTTTGTTTTCAATTTCTACTTCAGTGTATTCAGCATTGGGCCTGGGCACACGAGGCAATGAACCTTGGGCTGGGACAGCAATAGGGCAACCATTTTTGAATCAAGGTACCTCAAATGGGCTAACTTACAGATTGTGTCCAAAATCTGGGACCCATGACTCTCAAGGGAATGAAATTTGGGGAAGTTTTGGCTGTTTCAGTGCTGCTACTGCATGGCTGTTGCGGTCACATGATCTTCATTTTCAATGTTGTGTGACAGTTCCCCAACCAGCTCACAATCCCTTGTTCCCTCTCCCACCCAGTATCAGCCACTTAGCTGCCTGGAAGGGAGGGGATTTCCAATGCTCCCCGCCAGATTCCCACAAGGAACTCAATGGGGAAGTCAGAAGTCACTTTTACATCCACTTTTTTTTGCCTGCCCTTGGTCATTCTATTTCTCTATTTAGGTAAGGAAATACGTTTGAAACAATGACCCAACGGTGTGAGTTCTCTAGTTAATTATATACATTTGACTCAAAACTGAACTATTCTTCAATATTTTCATCAGTATTCTTCAATATCTTCATCAATGATTTAGACAAGGGGCTAGAAGGGGAACTCATCAAATTTGCAGATGACACCAAGCTGGCAGGAATAGCCAATATTCCAGAAGATAGCCTCCAAATGCAAAAGATACAGTAATACATACAGCTAAGCATGAAAATGTGTTTACTTACTTTTTCTGTAAAGCTCTTAAAGCACACCATAGCACTCTCTCTCCACCACCACCAGCATTACAATATGGATGGAAAAATGCAACTACAAGTGGCCTTTTGCCATCATTCCCTGGAGGCGTTAGCAGATTTCTCTGTCGTTGAAGCCAGAATCGTAAACCACAGAGTAGAAGCAACAGACAGAGAAATAAACTTCCACTTAATATCAAGGCAGGTATAAACAATGAATAGAGCAATCTGGAAAGAAAAAAAGGGAATGTTGAAATATAGCCTTAACATGTCATACTGAGCTCTGGAAGCAATTCAGAAACTTAGAAAAGATAAACAATGCTTGAAATGGTTGTATTCTTATTAATAACATATATTAATGCTGTCATCTGTTTAAGTAAATCAGCTGTGAGGGCCAAAGTGCAAGAACACCATCCACAGAGCAGAACTTAAATTTTACCAAAAAGGCAAAAAAAAAGAAAATCAATTTATTTGATCCCCTATTAAGAAAGGTGTTTGTTATCTCACCAGTTATCATAAAGGGGTATTCTCTTACACTGATGGAGAAGTAAGAGCAGTGGCAACTCTTTAGCCAGCTTTCAAAACCAGTACATATCCACAGGTCTTGTAGGTTCAGCCATGTTGCATAATATATTTTTTATCAAGAAACCATCTACTGTACTATGTAAGGGCTACCTGTAGAGTTGGTGACTACAGCTTTTATATGTACTCAGCAATGTAGCTGTCACAACGAATGGGCTTTTCAGGTCTGTGTATATTTAAACAGCATCCACCCAGATGGATTATTATCTCAAAAGGCTGTGAACATACCTAATACTCCCACTTCCTATTTTCCCCACAACATTTTGACAAGTGAGGTGGGCTGTGGAAAAGTAATTGGTCCAGTGTCACCCAGCCAGTTTCATGCAAGAAAGGAGGCCTAGAACTCACAACCTCCTGGTTTTCTGGCCCAGCACCTTCACCGCAACACCAAAATAAATGACGATATCGACTTGCTGGCTTGTGTTCACAATCGGAAAGGATTCGATTTCAAGGCATTCTGTAACAAGGGTATCTGAGAGGTTTATGCAAGACAGGTTGACTGACGATGCAAATCTATCACCGTGATTGCTACTCCCTCTTGAATCGAGATCCTCTGTTCTCAATAGCGGGAGCATCCCGCTAAAATGGTACGCATTTCAGTGGGAAAGAGGCAAAAAGCTGATCTGTCAAATTCATACAGTTGAAGAAGAATAATAAAAAAGGAGCAGGAAGCAACTTGGCGTGCCATTTTGCCTTTCTTTTGAGCAGTAGGTTGCACGTTTTGGCTTAAGCCTCTTTCGCATTAATTTTTAGCTTTTAGGAGAAAAATGCAAAACGCCCTACGACACCTATATATATATGCAGCTGGGAGATTTCCCTGTAGTTTCCGCTTCACGATTAAAACGCTGCCTCGGCTGTCTCAGGTAGGTAGTCCTTGCGTTTGATGGTAGGAATGGAATCTAGCAAGTGAATTGTCAGGTGTCGCGATATATCTGTTACTCTTTAAAAAATATCACAACGGCAACTCTTACCTGAAGAATTGATTGAACCGCGCCATTTTCTGGGAGGAAATCGTACCCTTCCCGGCCCGGAAGTCCTTGGTCCGCCCGGACGCTCTAGCCATGAAATCACTATTCCCTTCCCAAACGGACTGTGGATGTGGGCGTGGATGTAAATCAGAGGCTGGGGAACTATGGCCCCCTTTATGACTTGTAGACTTCAACTCCCAGAATTCCTAAGCCGGCCTTGCCGGCTCAGGAATTCTGGGAGTTGAAGTCCAGAAGTCATAAAAGGGCCATAGTCCCCCACCCCTGGACTGTAAATGAATGTTTCTGATCGTTGATAGCGTTTCAAGCCGAGGGACGAAAACATGTAGACATACCCGTTTGCCATAACAACTCCAGATTTACAATGTCTGCCTCTTCATTGTTCAAAAACCTACGTTCCTTTTCCTAAGAGCCAAAAGTCTCCTGCTGTTTCTATGACGAGGAAGATTGCCATCGCTGGAGGTTGCCATCGGTTGCCAAAACACCTTCTTTAATGCTGCCGATAAAGAGATCTGCAGCCCACGAAGCTTATGTCATTTAATGACAAGTGTTAGTCGGAAAAACTGCTGTCAAACTCCTCCTAAATTTTGACTACCATAAACTGCCACGTCTTTCTCCTACAAAGTACCCTATGGGAGCCCAAAAAAAGCAGCCAATAAGTAGCCAGAGATAACCCGCGCTAAAATTTGGAGTGCTTTCCTTGCATTGCTTGAAGATGATGGGAAGCAGATCGTGAAGAAACTTGCGGTCAGGCATGAAAAAGAGCAGCTATTAGCTGGATAGATAAAATGCACGTATTAATCTGTAAAGCAGTCTTAATTAAGCAGTTCTTACAGCCACTTGGGGAAAAAAAATCCTAACAATTTAAAACGAATCGGTTCAATATGAATGAATTCAAATTTCCACTCGCAGATAGTTTTCTTAAAACTTCGTTTGCAAATATAGTTTTATCGATCGATTACGATTATATAACTAAATACAGTTAAAACTGGAGTGTTATTTTATAAACACACCGGTTTTATATAGGCTTATTAGAGCTACAAAAATGAATTCACATCTGTTGAAGCCCACAAGGTGTTGCTATTTGATGCTTTTCTAAAGCGCTCTTAAAACCTGCAAATGCACTAAACCTGCATTGGTGTGTTTTCTGTCATTTTTAATTATTTGTGCTTATATAATTGGTAATTATTTCAGTTTATTTTTATTTTCTTCTTACATACTAAGGAACTTGACGTGATTTTAGAATGAGAATATGGTGAAAATATAATTTGTGGCAATATTAACATGCTAAACAGTATTTCATTATTACAGAGAAGAATCTCACTAATTTTGCCTAAAGTCTCCACAGGCTGATTTTGAAATAATTATATTTAAAGGAAATTTTATTTTCTTTTTCTTCAAAATCCAGGTAGACTATGGAAAAATTGACATGAAAAGTATATCATAATTCTCAACATGATTATTTCTCCCATGTGCAATCTTCATTTTTAAAATCTTATGCCATTTGTTTATAGAATTGTCTAATGCATGGCTTTTTCAACAGAAAAATGAGAAATGACTCTTTCAAGCATCTCAAAGATCCTTTTTTTCCAAAATGGAACTGGAAGAAATTTTTTCCCCTTAAAGAAGATGTTTCACTCCTCATCCAGAACTGTTGAAGCTTCTTGAAGGAAGAGCAAAAACATTTCTTCATCAAGAAAACACATAGTCCAGTTGCTTTTGGGGGGAAAAATACCTTTGAGACAACCATGACATTAGAATAGAATAGAACAGAACAGAACAGAACAGAACAGAACAGAACAGAACAGAACAGAATAGAATAGAATAGAATAGAATAGAATAGAATAGAATAAACCTTGGATCTTCTAGTCCAGCCCCCTGCTTCAGCAGCAGAACCTATACCATTTCAGACAAGTGACTGTCTAGTCTCTTCTGAAAAATCTCCAGTGATGGAGTGCCCATGATTTCTGAAGGCAAGCTGTTCCACTGGTTAATTGTCCTCATTGTTAGGATGTTTCTCCTTAATTCCAGGTTGCTTCTCTCTTTGATCAGTTTCCAACCATTGTTTCTTGTCTTGCCTTCTGGTGCTTTGGAGAATAGTTTGACGCCCTCTTCTTTGTGGCAGCCCCTCAAATACTGGAATACTACTATCATGTCACCCCTGCTTCTTCTTTTCTTTAGACTAGCCAAGCTCAAGTCCTGCAGTCGTTCTTCATATGTTTTAGTATCCAGGCCTTTGATCGTTTTATTTGCTCTTCTCTGAACCTTTTCCAAGGTCTCAACATCTTTTTTGTAGTATGGTGACCAAAAGTGGTTGCATTATTCCAGGTGTGGTCTTACTAGTGTTTTATAAAGCAGTACTAATACTTCACGTGATCTTGATTCTATGCCTCTGTTTATACAACCCAGGATTGTATTAGCTTTTTTGGCTGCTGCTGCACACTGCTGGCTTATAGGCGAGTGATCTTCCACTAGGACTCCAAGGTCCTTCTCACAGTTGCTGTTCTTGAACTAGGTCTCACCTAATCTGTACTTAATTTTTTGATTTTCCTGCCTAAATGTAAAACTTTGCTTTTCTCCACATTAAAACTCATTTTGTTGGACAGGGCCCATTGTTCCAGTTTGTCAAGATCTTTTTGGATCCTGAGCTTGTTTTCTGGGGTGTTGGCTATTCCTGCCAGTTTGATGTAATCTGCAAATTTGATGAGTTTCCCTTGTTGTTGTTGTTGTTAGCTGCGAAGTCGTGTCCGACCCATCGCGACCCTATGGACAATGTTCCTCCAGGCCTTCCTGTCCTCTACCATCTTCTGGAGTCCATTTAAGCTCACGCCTACTGCTTCAGTGACTCCATCCAGCCACCTCATTCTCTGTCGTCCCGTTCTTCTATTGCCCTCAATCTTCCCCAGCATTAGGCTCTTCTCCAGGGAGTCCTTCCTTCTCATTACGTGGCCAAAGCATTTGAGTTTTAGCTTCAGGATCTGGCCTTCTAAAGAGCAGTCAGGGTTGATCTCCTCTAGGACTGACCGGTTTGATCGCCTTGCAGTCCAAGGGACTCGCAAGAGTCTTCTCCAGCACCACAGTTCAAAGGCCTCAATTCTTTGGCGCTCAGCCTTTCTTATGGTCCAACTTTCACTACCATACATTGCAACTGGAAAGACCATAGCCTTGACTATACGCACTTTTGTTGACAGGGTGATGTCTCTGCTTTTTAGTGTGCTGTCTAGATTTGCCATGGCTTTCCTCCCCAGGAGCAAGCGTCTTTTAATTTCTTGGCTACAGTCCCCATCTGCAGTGATCTTGGAGCCCAGGAAAATAAAATCTGTCACTACCTCCATTTCTTCCCCATCTATTTGCCAGGAATTGAGAGGGCCAGATGCCATGATCTTGGTTTTCTTAATGTTAAGTTTCAACCCAAGTTTTGCACTCTCCTTCTTCACCTGCAACAAGAGGCTCTTTAGTTCTTCTTCACTTTCTGCCATTAGAGTGGTATCATCTGCATATCTTAGGTTGTTGATATTTCTTCCGGCAATCTTAATTCCAACTTTTGATTCATCTAGCCCTGCCTTTCTCATGATGTGCTCTGCATATAAGTTAAATAGGCAGGGCGACAGTATACAGCCTTGCCGGACTCCTTTCCCAATTTTGAACCAATCAGTGGTTCCGTGTCCAGTTCTCACTGTTGCTTCTTGACCCGCATATAGGTTTCTCAAGAGACCAATAAGATGGTCTGGTACTCCCATCTCTTTAAGAACTTACCACAGTTTGTTATGATCCACACAATCAAAGGCTTTAGCATAGTCAATGAAGCAGAAGTAGATGTTTTTCTGGAACTCCCTAGCTTTCTCCATGATCCAGCGTATGTTGGCAATTTGATCTCTAGTTCCTCTGCCTCTTCGAAATCCTGCCTGCACTTCTGGTAGTTCTCGATCCACATACTGCTGAAGTCTAGCTTGTAGGATTTTAAGCATGACTTTACTAGCATGAGAAATGAGTGCAATGGTGCGATAGTTTGAACATTCTTTGGCACTGCCTTTCTTTAGAATTGGAATGTAAACTGATCTTTTCCAATCCTTTGGCCACTGTTGAGTTTTCCAAATTTGCTGGCAAATTGAGTGTAGCACTTTTACTGCATTGTCTTTTAAGATTTTGAATAGCTCAGCTGGAATACTGTCACCTCCACTAGCTTTGTTGTTGCTCAGCTTTTCTAAGGCCCACTTCACTTCACATTCTAGGATGTCTGGCTCGAGGTCAGTGACCACCTCATTGTGATTATCAGGGACGTTAAGCTCATTCTTGTATAGTTCTTCTGTGTAATTTTGCCACCTCTTCTTAATCTCTTCTGCCTCTGTTAGGTCCCTGCCATTTTGGTCCTTTATCATGCCCATTTTTGCATTAAACGTTCCCTTCATTTCTCCAATTTTCTTGAAAAGATCTCTGGTCCTCCCTATTCTATTGTTTTCTTCTATTTCTTTGCACTGTTCATTTAAGAAGGCATTCTTATCTCTTCTAGCTATTCTCTGGAATTCTGCATTCAATTGGGTGTATCTTTCTTTTTCTCCCTTGCCTTTCGCTTCCCTCCTTTCCTCAGCTATTTGCAAAGCTTCCTCAGACAGCCATTTTGCTTTCTTGCATTTCTTTTTCTTTGGGATGGTTTTGGTTGCTACCTGTTGTACAATGTCACGAACCTCTGTCCATAGTTCTTCAGGCACTCTGTCTATCAGATCTAATTCCTTAAATCTATTTGTCACCTCTACTGTATATTCAACAGGGATATGATTTAATTCATACCTGACTGGCCTAGTGCTTTTCCCTACTTTCTTCAGTTTAAGCCTAAACTTTGCAAGGAGAAGCTCATGGTCTGAGCCACAGTCAGCTCCTGGTCTTGTTTTTACTGACTGTATAGAGCTTCTCCATCTTTGGCTGCAGAGCATATAGTCAATCTGATTTCTGTGTTGACCATCTGGTGATGTCCATGTGTAGAGCCGTCTCTTGGGTTGTTGGAAAAGAGTGTTTGCTATGACCATCGTATTCTCTTGACAGAATTCTATCAGCCTGTGCCCTGCTTCATTTTGCACTCCAAGGCCAAACTTGCCTGTTATTCCAGTTATCTTTTGGCTTCCTACTTTAGCATTCCAATCCCCCATGATGATAAGAACATCAATTTTTGGTGTTAGTTCTATAAGGTGCTGTAGTGCTTCATAGAACTGGTCAATTTCATCCTCTTCAGCACTGGTGGTTGGGGCATAGACTTGGACTACTGTGATATTGAATGGTTTCCCTTGGATTCGAACTGAGATCATTCTGTCATTTTGAGGATTGTATCCCAGTATTGCTTTTCCTACTCTTTTATTGACTATGAAGGCTACTCCATTTCTTCTGAAGGATTCTTGCCCACAGTAGTATACCTGATGGTCATCTGAATTAAATTCACCCATTCCTGTCCATTTTAGTTCGCTGATACCTAAGATGTCAATGTTCAGTCTTGTCATCTCTTGTTTGACCACGTCCAGTTTTCCTTGATTCATGGATCTTACATTCCAGGTTCCTATGGAGAAAAAATCTTTACAGCATCGGACTTTCCTTTCACCACCAGACACATCCACAGCTGAGCGTCCTTTCGGCTTTGGCCCAGTCGCTTCATTCTTTCTGGCGCTACTAGTACTAGCCCTCTGCTCTTCCCCAGTAGCATATTGGACGCCTTCCGACCTGAGGGGCTCATCTTCCAGCGTCATATCGTTTTGCCTTTTGGTACTGTCCATAGGGTTTTCATGGCAAAGATACTGGAGTGGGTTGCCATTTCCTTCTCCAGTGGATCACGTTTTGTCAGAACTCTCTGCTATGACCTGTCCGTCTTGGGTGGCCCTGCACGGCATAGCTCATAGCTTCATTGAATTACGCAAGCCCCTTCGCCACGACAAGGCATTAATCCATGAAGGGGGTTTCCCTTCTATTCCCTTGTTAATAAAGATATTGAAGAGTACTGGGCCTAAGACGCATGACTATCTCCTTCAAGCACTTTGAAATCTCCAAGTGGATACCATTTTACAAAGGAATTATTGAGTCTGTCATTTGCACCTCTATAACTGTCTGGTTTGGAACTGCAATGAAACAAGACAGACATAGACTTCAAAGAATAATTAGAACAGCAGAAAAAACATGCTACCAGCCTGCCTTCCATTGAGGACCTGTATATGTCACAATCAAGAAAGAAGGCTGTAAAAATATCTACAGATCCCCTGTACATAAACTATTTCAACTTCTTCCCTCAAGATGATGCTTACACACCAGAACAACTAGACATAAGGACAGTTTTCTCCTCCAGGCCATCACTCTGCTTAACAACTAATTCCTACAACACTGTCAAACTACTTAGTAAAGCTGCATTACTATGATACGCCTCATCTTTCCTATTACCTTTCCTATTACCTATTACCTACATGGAAGGAAGTGTGTTCTAGATGGAAGTGTGTAGTGGGGTGCCCCAGGGCTCTGTTCTGGGCCCAGTGCTCTTCAACATCTTCATTAACGACTTGGATGAGGGGATAGATGGGGAACTCATCAAATTTGCAGATGACACCAAGCTGGCAGGAATAGCCAATACTCCAGAAGATAGGCTTAAGATACAGGAGGATCTGGACAGACTCAAACACTGGGCGCTATCTAACAAAATAAAATTCAGTGGTGAAAAAAGTAAGGTTCTACATTTAGGCAGGAAAAGTCAAATGCACATGTATAGTATAGGTCAGGGGTAGGCAACCTCGGCTCTTTTATGACTCACCGACTTCCAAAATTCCTCAGTCAGCATAGCTGTCTATGAGTCATAAAAGAGCCAAGGTTGCCTACCCCTGGTATAGGTGGTACCTTGCTCAATAGTAGTAACTGTGAGAGGGATCTCGGAGTCCTAGTAGACAATCACTTCAATATGAGCCAGCAGTGTGCTGCAGCTGCCAAAAAAGCCAACACAGTACTCAACTGCATTAACAGAGGGATAGAATCAAGATCAAGTGAAGAACTAATACCACTTTACAATGCTTTAGTAAGACCACACCTGGAATACTGCATTCCAGTTTTGGTCACCACAATGTAAAAAAGATGTTGAGACTCTAGAAAGGGTACAGAGAAGAGCAACAAAGATGATTGGGGGACTGGAGGCTAAAACATATAGGGAACGGTTGCTGGAATTGGGTATGTCTAGTTTAACGAAGAGAAGGGTGAGGGGTGACATGATAGCAGTGTTCCAATATCTCAGGGGCTGCCACAAAGAAGAGGGAGTCAAGCTATTCTCCAAAGCACCTGAAAGCAGGACAAGAAGCAACGGATGGAAACTAGTCAAGGAGAGAAGCAACCTAGAACTAAGGAGAAACTTTCTGACAGTTAGAACAATTAACCAGTGGAACAACCTGCCTCCAGAAGTGGTGAATGCACCAACACTGGAGGTTTTTAAGAAGAGACTGGACAGCCATTTGCCTGAAATGGTATAGGGTTTCCTGCCTGAGCAGGGGGTTGGACTAGATGACCTCCAAGGTCCCTTCCAACAAATTATTATTATTATTGTTGCTGCTATTATTATTATTATTATTATTATTATTATTATTATTATTAATTATTTGTCTAAAACTGTCGCTTGTATCTTACAGTTTATATTGTTTTTTAGTATCCTAGTATGATTTATGTTGTTTCCTTAGCTAGTATTCTATGACTATCACTAAGTGTTGCATCATGATTTATGATGAAGTGTTGTATTTTACAATTTATGATGAATGTATTTTCAGGTTGTTTATGATTATGATTATCACTTGATTTCTATTCTATTCTATTCCTATTCTATTCTATTCTATTCTATTCTATTCTATTCTATTCTATTCTATACTTAAAAATACATATACAATTTCTAAGGACTTTCCAGCATTTGTGGAAGAGACTAAGGAAATAAAGGATGTGGCCGTATGATATATTGCAGGATTGAATCAGGAAAAAGGGATATCATGAGAGAAAAGACAGAGTTCAATAGGAGATTTTTCAGAAACATTGAAGGTAGTGAAACTGGTTGAACAATGGTTACTGGAAGAGGATGTATTGGGAATGATAATGGCAAGGTTACGCAAAGTTTTGAAGGATATGTTTATACAGATTCTTTCTAGCTTCTGATCCTTTGAAATGTACCTATTTTTGGAACTGCAGGTTGCAATATGTGCAGTGCTTTTTTTGTAAAAGAAAAAGGTGCCGGAACTCACACATGTCATACAACCCGCCTTGTCTACCCTACAAGGTTCCATCCAAAAAAGGTGCCGGAACTCCGTTCTGAGCGTTCTGTGAGGAAAAAAAGCCCTGAATATGTGTATCTGAATTTAAGGAAGGAACCAGCTGATTTCTGCTGTTCAGCAGAACAAATTGTCCAAAAGAGAAGTAGCTTATCTACCCAGGAAAAATGGGGAAAAGATCAGAGAATAGTCCTACATTCAGTGAGGCTCACAGAGATCTTGACCAGTAGTTTTCACGATTTCGTATAGTATTAGGGGTAAGGATAAACTGGGTTTTTTTCCTAAGAGGGAAAACCCAATGCAACAACAAAAAAAATTGGCTCTCCTAATTTGAATTGTTTTCTTGGCTAGAATTTTAACCTCTACTTGTCTTTTATTTTATATTTTATATAGAACAAAGGTCTTTAATTTATTTTTCAATAGAATTCTTTATTGGCCAAGTGAGATTGGACACACAAGGAATTTGTCTCTGGTGCATAAGCTCTCAGTGTACATAACAAGCAACAAGTGATAAATCATGATCATAATCATAAAATATATTCACCATAAATGATAAGACGCAACACTCAATGATAGCCATAGGATACTAAATAAGTATTCAACATAAATCATACTAGTATACTAATTAAAACATTTTTTTAAAAATTGTAAGAAACAACAAAGTTATAGTCATAAGAATATAAGGAAATAGGTAATAAGAAAGATGAGAAGGATAATAGTAAGATAGCCCTACTAGTTGTTTTACAGTGTTGTGGGTCCTCAGTGGAAGGCAGGCTGGAAGCAATTGGTTTTTCATGCAATTCTAACTATCCGTTGAAGTCTGTGCCTTGTCTTGTTTGGTTGCAGTGCCAAACCAGACAGATATAGAGGTGCAGATGACAGAATCAGTAATTCCTTTGTAAAACTGTATCAGCAGCTCCTTGAGCAGTCTGAGTTTTTGGAGTTGGCGCAGGGAGAACATTCTTTGTTGTGCTTTTTTGATGACATTTTTTATGTTAGGTGTCCATTTTAAGTCTTGGGATATTACACAACCTAGAAACTCGAATGTCTCTACTATTGATACTGTATTGTCCAGTATTGTAAGAAGTGGTAGATTAGGAGGGCTTCTCCTAAAATCTACTATCATTTCTACAGTTTTGAGTGTGTTCGGTTCAAGATTGTTCTGGCCACACCACAAAGCTAGTTGTTCAATTTCCTGTCTGTATCCGGATTCATTGTTGTCTCGAATGAGACCAATCACTGTTGCATCATCTGCAAATTTCAGTTCTTTAACGGAGGGATCCTTTGAGATTCAGTTGTTGGTATAGAGCAGGGGTAGGCAACCTTGGCTCTTTTATGACTTGTGGACTTCAACTCCCAGAATTCCTGAGCCAGGCTGGCTCAGGAATTCTGGGAGTTGAAGTCCACGAGTCATAAAAGAGCCAAGGTTGCCTACCCCTGGTATAGAGAGAGCGAAGAGAAGTGGAGAGAACACACAGCCCTGGGTTGGGGGGGGGGCTGTGCTAACTGTACAGGTATCTGATTTGAATTTGCTTACCTTCACCTGCTGCTTCCTGTATATTAGAAAGCTTATGATCCACCTAGAAGTGTGGTCAGGCCCATTAAAAATGCATGCACATTTTAAAAAATTGTATTGTGAAAAAAGAGATACTTCCTTTTACAGTGGAATACTTTCTTTCAGCTACCCTGATTTTAGTTTCAATTTGTTGAATGATTTAGAACATAGTCTAAGGTATTTCTTTGCAATTTGTTCTTCTTCCTATAATGAAAAGGTAGGACTAAATGTCTTTTAAAACTGCTTATAGATTAGCTTTACAGTAATACAGATTTTCAAAATAAGCCAACTGGTCAGTCAAGATGGCAGCATTTGTAATGTATGTCTTCCAGACTCAGAATGGATTTTTCCAGATACAGCAGTTTAGATCATTCTTGTAGCAAAGTTAAAATTTCTTTGCTTTAAGAAATGTAGTTATTTATATTTACCTTTCTGCTCAGTGAGCATTCAGAATTATTGAAAATAATACGGAAGTTTAAATGCAACTAATATTAAAGCCAGTTAACAATTAAAAACCTGGAAAAAGAGACCCATCTTTATATATTTTTTTTCAATGCTGAACAAAAAAGCAATAATAAAGAATTTGAGAGATGGTGCCCCAGAGCTCGGGAGCCTTCCTTGCTTGATTTTGAGAGCAACATTTTCACCTGCAGATTCAGTTGTCCAGGTTTATAAAAGGAGAGACAGTTCCTTCCAACAATGGGGCCTAAGTCATTTAAATAAATAATAATAATGTTGGAAGGGACCTTGGAGGTCATCTAGTCCAACCCCCTGCTGAGGCAGGAACCCTATACCATTTCAAGGAAATGGCTGTCCAGCCTCTTCTTAAAAACTTCCAGTGTTGGAGCATTCACCACTTCTGGAGGCAGGTTGTTCCACTGGTTAATTGTTCTAACTGTCAGGAAGTTTCTCCTTAGTTCTAGGTTGCTTCTCTCCTAGAACTTAGGTTTTATAACTGCAGACTTTTCAGTACAGGCCATGGTGAAAATAACTTTTGGTCAGAAGTGGCCAATTTCTTTCCTAATTGATTGAGGGAGGGTAAATAAATGGAGGGTGACCTGTTGTTGCCACTACTTCAAAATAATTAAGACGGAGTTCTTATACTGAAGGTTATTTCTCTTATTAGTGTTTATCCAGGAAGGGAGAAACATACATTTCATTTACTCAAAAGGACTAGTTTGTTATAAACAGTTAAAGCTTATAACAAACACTCTGTGAACAAATAATATGGACAGAAATTGTGTCCAACCAAAGGTCTAGAAAATTATCCTTATTTACAGAACAATGGTTTAATTTTTCACAGAGGTCACCAGTCTATGTTTAGCATCTATTTTCCTGTGTCAGCTTCCTCTCTCTACTCTTTTAAATTGACTTTAATGCACTTAAATGCTTTACTTTTGCAAGGTATGACAAAGGCCTCATATGTTCCCTCCACTTGTTATCAGCCTTGCTACATTTTACACACACTAAATAGTCAAACTGTGCCACATTCAGTTTCACAGTAATAGGGCAAATATAAAATTCTGAGAGGCTGTGAGAAATGACACCTGACAATTCATAGAAAGATTAAATGACTAGCTTCACGCATCCATGATTTGCTCTATTCATAGTGTTGAAAAGTCTCTAGTGGTTAAGTTCATAAGTGATGCTAAGCTATGGATGAGGTTTATAAACCACGGTTGAATTTACACGGAGTGCTCAGATAAAACTGAACAAACCATGTTATAAATTATAATACTACAGGCAAACCAGTCATCAGCTAGTGATGTTGTAATGGAGCACAGGTTCACCAAGTAGTTGCTGCAATATAATGGAAAATAAAAAGTTGTTAAAGAGGACATGTCAAAGAGAAGATCACTTGTGCTCCTTTTTAAAAAGTTTCCTTCATATAGCCATCAGATGAATTGCAGTCTTATATACCTTATGCTAGAATCAATTTTTAATGAAGTTTTATTTAATAGGTCTCATGTCAAGATTAGTTTCTCTCATTTGCCAAGCATTAAAGGGCATTACTGAGTGAAGCACAGAAGGATAAACTACTGTAGTCAGTTTACTTCAGATTTACATCTCCTCTCAAATATGTTCTCTTCTAAATATATTGCATACGTTTTTTATAGTGTAATATATAGCAGTGGAGAGATGCGTAAATCCATCCAAACTAGCAGTTTGGGTTTAATGCCTCTGTTACAAGCTAACTATTGTAACCAACAGGTAATTCTTGTCTTATCACTTGGCTGATAAGGGAAGGAACAAGTCAACATCCTCTTATCTGAGTGACTTAGCTAAACAAATCATGTTTGCTTTGTTAGGCTGTTTTGGTAATTTGGAGAAACCAAGCAACTAGGGAATAGACTAATGATGTTCATAATAAACAAATTTTTATAACATGTTTATCATTCCATTTATTTATAGAGCTGTTCCTGGTCTATGAAAGACAAGCTTTTAAATTTGCAGTTGTGACTTCATATAAAGCGAATTCATTATGGTTTTTTATACTTTGTCATTTCTTTGATTTCCGTCTGAAGACATTAAAAACTGGACTCTAACATAAAAATCCTCCCTGTTTATTAGTATACATTATATGTTCATGCTGATTCTTGGCTATTTGCAGAGCTCTTAGTAGCAGTAGTAATTATTCCAGAATTCAATAAAAAAATAATTCACAGTATTTTTTTTCTTTGAATGAATTGTAGGCCCAAGGAAAATGGTCAATCTTACATTTAAATTCAGGAAAATGCAGTTGCTTTAAATGCACAACTTATGGCTGCCTCTCTGCAGAAGAAGCCTTTGATTTTAAAAAAATAAAAGGCCCACAGACAAAGGAGAACTTATAAAACCAACAGCTGGGACAAACAGGTGTAAAAGTTCAAAGAGGTTTCCCCCCTCCCCCCCTTCTCTATGGTAATATATGCCATCATCAGCCAGCATTGCTCCTCTACATAGATTCTACATAGATTAATGGGTCAATCTTTGTTCAAAATAATTAATGGTCACATCAAAACATGAAAAAGGACAAAGGAATATTAGAGTGTTTCAGTCTCTTTGGTCACCCCATAACAGACCTCAAAATCAATGTTTTGGAAAAGTGGGAGGTCAACAACACTTGTTGGGTGAGAAATACTGTACATCACAGGTTTTGAAGAAATCCCAGAAAGTCTCATCAAACACAACGGGTTTTTAACAAATTGCAATTGGCAATTGATAAATTACTTGTAATCTGTAATTACAAGCACAGGAAGTCCTCGACTTATGATCACAAAATTCCTGCTGCTAAGCGAGACAGTTAAGTGAATTTTGCCCCATTTTATGACCTTTCTTGCCACAGATGTTAAGTGAGTCACTGCAGTTGTTAAGTTAGTAACACGGTTGTTAAGTGAATCTGGCTTCCCCATTGACTTGTCAGAAGTTCACACAAGATGATTGCATGACCCTGGAACACTGCAACCATCATACGCATGAGCCAGTTGCTAAGGAAGTGCCTAAATTTTGGTGATGTGACCATGGGGATGCTGCAGCAGTCAGAAGGGTGAAAAATGATCATAAGTCACTTTTTTTCAGTGCCATTGTAACTTCGAACTGTCACTAAATCAACTGTTGTAAGTCGGGGACCACCTGTAGTCTGAATCTGTGTCACCTTCCCTTTTGTTACTTGGAAAAGATAAGTGTGAAAAATAAATAAATTTTTCAGGAAAAGGGACATCTGAAAATAATAATTAAAAAATCCCCTTTTCAGTCTTTCAGCTATTGAGAGACAAATACTTTGTTTAATATTAGTATTAAATCATTACCATTTGGTATTAAGATATAGAGAGCCAGTATGGTATAGTGGTTAAATCTTCAGGCTAGAAGCTGATAGTCCATCTTAGGCATGAGTCACTGGGGGGCCTTAGGCCAGTCATTCTCTTTCAGCCCTAGAAAGGAGACAAGGGCAAACCGTTTCTAAAAAAAAAACTTGCCAAAAACCCTGCAGTGACTTTTGTAGGCAGTCTCCATGAACTGGATAAGAACAGGAAAAACACAACCACTAATATTTAAATATTTTTATGGTCACTGGATAAAACATAGGCAATTCCCTGCAATAAACTTGTTAAATTCCAAATTAGATTAATAAAGCACAAGACCCTTCATATGATCAGCATGTGGCTTTTAATTCCTGACTGCTTTTGCTTTTCTCATGGTATGCATTGTAGCAGTACTGACAAGGGAATGCTTGGCTTCCAGAACGTATTCAAATATTTTGACAGAAGACATTTTAAATTAGAGACATAGACAGTAAGTAGAAATATTGATAAGACTGGTCAGATTTCTGGTATCACACATTGAATGTATGTGTTTCACTGTGAATAAGCTGTGTCATTTATAATTGGTTGGTGATGTATTTATGGCAATACATATCGCTGAGTTTAGCCAGAATAAACATGTACAGGATCAAGTTGCAATATTTGGTTAAAAAAATGGGGACATTGCAGGATTGTTGCAAAGTAGAAAATCATTTGAAGACTAAATATGCTCTTGTACTCCTAAAGGAAGAGTTATAGGAAGCCACAGAAATAGGTATTTTATAATTTTAGTAATTTCCATTTATATTTTATAAGAGCATTGCATTCTTTCCTTTAAAAATGGAAAGGAAGTGACATTTTTGTTTTAATATCCATGGTTCATTGTAATTCTAGAAAAAATTAGGAGTGAAGAATAGTTTCTTGAACAGTTGTGCTATCCTCTAGAACACAGGTCTGCAACCCGCGGCTCCGGAGCCGCATGCGGCTCTTTCAGCCGTCTCCTGCGGCTCCCAGTCCTCTGCCATGTGCCATGTGCAGTTGAAAAAAAAAAGTGGGACTAAAAAAGTTCAACCAATCAATTCAATATGCAGGGTAGGTGCATATCTCAACTTGGCTCCACTCTTCAGTCAAACTCTGTTCTGCGCATGCGCGCATGTACGCACATGTGCACACATTTTTTGCGGCTCCCAGTTTTTCCTTTTGTGAGGGAACCGGTTCCGAGTGGCCCTTTCATTGTTTCAGGTTGCTGACTCCTGCTCTAGAAGACTAGAATAAGAATATAATTTTATGAGACCGAAGTTAACAGTGGTTTAATAATGATTAATTAATAAAGTACTGTTGCTTAATAAGCTATTACACTAATCCATTTACTATGGTTTATAGTCAAAATAGATATGCCCCTCAAAAACTACTAAGGCAGAAATATCTATATTTATAATTAATATAAAATATGAACCTAATATTGCTCTTTAATGATGCTAGACTTTTGTGAACTTTACTCATTCTGTTTAAATTGTGTTAATTTTTTCTTAATTGACTCCTGTTTTAAAATCACAGGAACAGCAACATTTTGTCGTAGTGGTCAAGAATTCATTTGGATTCATGCACATGTACTGTAGAACTTTTAATGTTGCGTTTCATTCCTCCTTAGGCGTATAAAAATTCTTTACGTAGGCCTGTTGGATTCAGCATTCTTTGATATGCATTGTCCTAAATGTTTAGATATAATTTTAGATTTACACAATTTTAATTCTTGCCCATTTCTTTGTCCTTGTATCTTCATTCTCCAGACAGTTATGTTATATTTTAGTTCCTTTCCTGCATGTGTTAGAATAAAAGTCAGTAAACTTTTGAATATGGGTTAGAAATTCAGTTTGTAAAATGGTGCATAATGATATGCATTATGGTTATCTAAAGGCCTGTGCTCTCTATACGTTGCTAAATTGTAATTTCTCTTCCTTGATTTTTGGTCATATGGTGGAGACTGATAGAGGTTATAATCCAACATTATCAAGCCCAACAGAGATAAGAAAACAGATCTCCTGAGGTTTTTTGATTACAATCTTCATTCACAATGCCAATATCAGCTGGGAATTATGAGTACAAGAAACAAAATATGGAGGGTTAAACCTTTCACAATCTTATCTTAAAACTGATAGAACGATAGTGAAATCCATGATTTATGAATTAATGTATGAAGCATAGCTTAGTGTGATATGTAAACACAAGTAACTGTGTTCTAACAAACACTGGTTCTTTCCAGAAGAATGGACAACTCTTAAGGGATGAATCTGTTGAAATTATTTTCTTACTTAGGCAATAGGAACCATCATTTCTCTGAATCTAAGCCAACAAATAATACTTTAATCTAAAATAAGATGATTCCTTCTCCTATAGGATTAGCAGCCAGTTTGGTCTAAGGCACTAAGATAAAAATCAAGAGACCATGAGTTCTAGTCCCATTTTAGGCATGAAAGCCAAATGACTGATTTGGGCCAATCACTCTCTCTCAGCTCAATCCACTTCACTCGTAGGAAAAATAGGAGGAGGAAAGAGTATTAGGTATGTTTGCCTTGTTGAGTTATTTGCAAAAATATAGGGGGGATTTTTGCTGCCTGGATATGATAAGCCTAATGACAAAGCCAGAATTATACTGCCTAAACAGGTATCTTACCTTAATAATTATAGAAGAGGCATCTTGTTTTTAGAGAATAAGCTGCTTTAATGGATAAACACATCTGATCTATATTCTCTTATTAAACATCTTTTCCCATTCTTCAGTTTTATTTTGGTCTGAAGTTCAAATTACATTCCTTTTGTTTAGTGTCTTTTAAGAAGCTTTTGTTGTGAGAGGATCCAAAAGATTATGAAAAGGGGGCGTATTTGCTCCTTCCAGATCAGGCTAGCTGTATACGTGCTACAGTTTTGTGATTATGTGGAAAAACTCTTCCTTTAAACTGAAATATGAATCAAAAGGGAGACCTCAAAAACAAGGGAAGGTCTTCTTTATTCTACCTCAGGATGCTCTGATCTGAGGAGAAACTGCAGATTTAGGAACACCAGGGAAGAATATTATCACAAAACTTTAGATAAATATGCTGGGGGAGAGGATAGAGATATTTTGACGAATTTGGATTGAACTGTGCAGCATTTGAGATGAGCAGAGAATGCATGGCCTTGTTGATGTTTAATGAAATACGAGTTCAGCATCCCCAACCAGTATGGCAAATGATGAAGTATGCTGGAAACATAGTTCAGTAACGTTGGCAGGTCCACAGGTTCCCTGCTTCTACTGCATGTGCCCGCATCAATATTTGCCTTATGAATATGCAAATAGCTGCAAACATTATTGTGCAACATGCCAATAAATCTGCCATAGTTTTATTTCAAAAGAAATCCAAACTGCTCCAGAGAGCTGCTTTGTGACTGGAAAATTGGGGGGAATACTTTAGTAATGTGTTTGAAAATTGTTAAGAATCTCCTGGAAAGTTATCTTGCAGCTTTCCTAAAAAAAGTATAATGAAACCTTGCCGAAGTTGTGGCATGGACAAAGGAAGCTTGTTTTGATAAAATTTTAGGGAGCTTGATGCCTGGCAGTAGTGTTCTAATTAGCATATGCAAATTCAGAAGAGTTTGCTGAAAGCGAACATCAAATTGAATTTTGAAATAATAGCAAGCTTGATTTGATTCTTTTAGTAAACACAATGTGAATTGGAATTCTATATGGAGAATAAACTGCCACAGATTCATGATCTGAGACTTCAGAAGTCACGTCAGTGAGATAGGAGTAACTTGCAGCAAGAAAGAAAAACTAGACAACATTTACTCAGACCCTTTTTATTAGATAAATATAATCCATAAAGTACCTTTGCTTGATATTTTCATTCCTTCTGCATTTGTTAGTCAGACTGATCACTTTTCATCCCACAGCTTGCATTTTCTGTCTGTCATATAGTGAAACTTCAATACATATAGTACCCTTTTCATGTTTAAAAACTGATCTCTTTAAGTCTGGATTCTCACTGTTTTGAACATGCTTTTGATTGAAGATGAAAGAAAGTTTGGCTGGTAGAGTTAATTATACATAGGATTGCCTCACCCAGGCCATATTTGACAAGCTTGTGAAAGGCAGCCTTGGCTGAGGACACTGGAGAGCTATGTACAAAGATTAACCGTATTAAATGTCATTTTTCAATAAGTATGAGGCAGACAAAGGGTGGGAAAAAAATTAAACCTATTTGTAACCACGCACAGCGGAGACATAATCTATGGATATGGGAGAAGGCTAAAGGTTCATGTAATGATCTAACCAATCTGAACATCCACAGAGTAGGGAGGGCAGGGGAGGAGGAATTTTTGCAATACCAAATGAAGCAACCAGCACTTTTTCATTTGACGGTCAGTACCATAAGGAGGTTAACAAAGCAAAGGAGAAAAGAAGAATGTCTCTGAGAACAAACCAGTCCTCAGTTGCAATTCTGAACCACAAAAATGTTACTCTGGTTAATTTTTGTAAAAGGCAGTCTTCTAAAAATATGTGTATGTTGCAAGATAATGAGCGTTGGAGGCAAGGAGCTCTTGTGAGAAATAACGATGCATTTCCAAAAGAGAAAAACATTTTCTCCAGGGACTTGCCAGGAACACTGGACAGCAGTGACAGACAGGTGAGTGTACAGGGGCTGGAGGGATTCAAATTAACTTACCTGGGCCTTAGTTGTGGTTTGAGCTGTGTGTTTAGAGGGGGTTTTTTTTGTGGGAAATTCAAGCTGAAGTACAATATCTATATCCTTGAAGGAAGCCTCATGGAACTTACTGGAGTTACGAACTGTGGTATGAATGTAAGCTGTGTTCATACAGAGAGAATGCAGCGGTCTCTCTTGAAACATTCAGTTTAGCAGCAGTTTATGCAGGATTTTGGAATCTTATGGTTGTAACATAATATGTCCCAGTAGCATCTCTTTTTCTCTCCAGAATAAAAAAAAAGTTCCTCTTTTTCTTGCTGGAGAAAACATTTCCGCAGCTGCATCAGCCAGCAATTAGACTACTACAGGGTATCAAATTGTGGACTGCATGTAAGGTTTTCGTAATAGTAATTGCTTGGAAAGGGAGATAAATTGTAATTACAGATAAGCTGATTATTGGAAATTGATATTAGCAGTAATTCTCAGTTCAATAAACTGCAGCCGTGTAAGCAGCTATAGATATGTAGGTTAATGTTAAGAGTTTTCTTAAAAGCCTGGATCATACATAATACTCACCTGTACCTAGTTTTATCACTTTACACTTAGGTTTACGTCTTTCCTGTCACTCGTTTTAAAGAAATTAATTTGAAAGATCCTGATAATAGAAAAAAAATCAGTTTACAAAATAAATTGGGGTTTTGTTTGTTGGTCTTGTTAGCCTGTCTTGAGGAGAAAACTTTTTTTGTTGTGACAGATTCCAAGAGGTCTAGGGCAGAATACAAGTAGTCCTTGACTTATGACAATTGCTAAATGAGGCATTTGTTAAGTGAGTTTTGCCCCATTTTTCGACTTTCTTGACATAGTTAATTACGTTTTAATTATTGTTTTAACCTTGGGCATTTATTTAATCGCTTTTAACTTTTGTATCCTGTTTTGTATTTATTGCCCTGTACACCGCCCTGAGTCCTTCGGGAGAAGGGCGGTATAAAAATATAATAAATAATAATAATAATAATAATAGTTGTTAAGTGAAACACTGCAGTGTTTAAATCAGTAACATGATTGTTAAGTGAATCTGGCTTCTCCATTGACTTTACTTGTAAGAAGGTCGCAAAAGGTGATCACATAACCCGGGGACACTGCCATCGTCATAAATATGAGTCAGTTGCCAAGCGTCTGAATTTTGCTCACGTGATCTTGGAGATACTGCAATGAACGTAAGGGTGAAAAATGGTCATAACTCACTTTTTTGGGTGCTGTTGTAACTTCAAATGACCACTAAATGAATTGTTGTAAGTCGAGGACTACCTGTACTTATTGGATCTCCCCACCTCACCCCATTTTTCTCACAGCATCCTGGGTCAGTGTGGCTTTTTTAATTCTTAAGTTTGGGTATTTTCTCTTTAAAACAGAGATCCCCAACCTTTTGGGCACTAGGGACCAGTTCCGTGGTGGGAGGTTTTTCTGCAGACCGGAGGGGGTGTGATTTCATGTACTGCTTGCATCCTGCAGATGGGGCTTTGCTTGTTTGCATGGACCAGTTTCTGGCATGCCGTGGGCCGGTGCTGGTCCATGGCCCAGGGGCTAGGGACCCCTGCCTTAAAACATTGGCTCACTAAACAGGAAAATATGGGAGTAAGCCTAACATAATGAAACTGTGCCGAAGACTGTATTTTGAGCATCAGTTTTTCAGCCAGTAGAAGCTCAGGATTTTGTACTGTATTTACAGTAGAAGTATAGAATATACTTTGAACTGAGAGATGTGGCTGTCTAATTCAGTGTGGCACTCCAATTTCATAGGAGTTTGGTCCTAGTTATTGAATAGTTGAGTGTATTTTAACATGTTTGGTAAATTTATGTTTATTAATCCTTGTTTATGCTTTAGCATAATTTGTAAATCAGGCAACTGAGGCTGGGATAAGAAACAAAACTCCACCTCAGTGCAAGACATGAATCAGGTACCATGTTTGGACTGCAAGCTTAACACTGAAATACCTGACTAAAGACATGTATTTAACATATAAATATGAATTTTCAGCACAGCTGAGAAACCCAAATTCTAACAGAAAATGCTGAATCTTAGTTTTATGAAATTAGATAGATAGATAGGTAGGTAGGTAGGTAGATAGAGTGTAAGTAACATAGAATTTCATAATATTTTGATCATACATACATACATACATACATACATACATTGAAGAATCTTGTTACTGCCTGCTAAATGTTAATTCTAAAAGTCCTTTACCCCCCTCCCCCCACAAGTACGGTATTGGGACATGTGTAAACAAAATGATTAGAAAATTGTATTTTGATCTCAGTGTCCCCTGCTCTTGCTAAGGGGCACTCCTCTTGCTTGACTTTTGGAAGAAAATATATGTTCTCTCAATTAAGCAATTCTATGTGAGCACAGAAATATATTGTTTTTAAAGACTGCGAATGGCACATTCACAACTGTTGGCTTTAGAAATGCCTAAAGATAGTATTCCTAATGAATTAAGTAGCAAGCTTACACAAAAAGATTGTCATTACTTCACCCCATATATTAAAACAGCAGAATTATTGTTTGGTTTAAATTTTCTTTCATTTCAGGCTGTGCCTCAGCACTTTTCCCCTAGCCACATATCAGCCTTGGCAATGAAGCAGAAGCTGGCTTTTACCAATCTTAGCTTTGAGGACGATTTGGATCATTCACCTTCTCAAATAAACACAACTACCATTGATCTTTCGGGTATCACTTGCCAAGAATGCATCCAATCCATAGAGGACAAAATTTCCAAGCTATCAGGAATTGTGAATGTCAAAGGATGTCTTGAGCAAAGCCAAGTAACAGTAAAATATTTGGAACTGGAAATAAGCTATCAGCAAATCTGCCAGGAAATTGAAAAACTGGGATTTGATGCCAATGTTGTACAGGCAGCCCAGTCTTCAGGCCAATGGTCCAGTGAAGCTGTTATTAAGATGAAAATTGAAGGCATGACCTGTCAGTCTTGCGTCCGTGCTATTGAAGAAAATATTGGGAAATTACATGGGGTGAAGAAAATCAAAGTGACCCTCAACAACCAAGAAGCTATCATTGTTTACCATCCCTTTATTATTAAGCCTGAAGAACTAAAGAATAGCATAGACAGCCTGGGGTATGAATGCACCATAAAGCATAAGCATAACCCATTGGAACTAGGTTTCATTAATGTTGAACGCTTACAGCCAATAAACGTAAAAATGTCCAGTGAACATAATGGTGACAGAAATACTGGGGACAACATGGGATCCAGTACATGTGTCGCAGTAGTAGAAATCGAAGGAACACATGACCAATCTTGTGTAAACGATATGGAAGTTTTGATTTCAGAGATGACTGGAGTACAGGGTACCAGGGTATCTCAGGAAGAAAAAAAGATTACTGTGTGGTTCGACCCAAAACTCATCACTCCATCTTCATTGCAGCAATCCATTCAAGCCATTACCCCTGGGAACGTTAACCTAGTTTTTTCTTGTGGAATGGAAGGCCAAAATGGATTAATTATCTCAAATGCTGCCTCTTCTATACCTTCTTTCAGTCACCTTTCCCAAGAACAGGAGGCAAATGGATGCAATACAGTTCTCCTTAGAATTGATGGAATGACCTGCAATTCTTGTGTAAATTCTATTAAAGGCTCCATATCCCAACAGAAAGGGGTGACAAACATCTCTGTATCTTTAACTGAAGGTACTGCAGTTGTATCTTACAATTCCGTTATAACTAACTCTGAAGAGATACGAGCTGCTGTAGAAGACATGGGATTTGATGCTTTTGTTCTAACAGGTATCGTACGATGCAGTCTTTTCTGCTATTGAATCGAGATGCATTAAAACTCTTGTGTCAAGTGATGAATTTTAAATATCTAGTCATTTTGAGCTGCTTCTGATTGGGTTAAAATTTAGAAGCCCTAGCCTAGGATTGGAGCTGTTAGGTCCTAAATGTGTGCATGACTTTTTGAATTGGGTAGATTCTGTACACTGCTAAAATACAGGGTTTTAATACTTAAATACTGGGTGGGCCATGGTATTTAGGAATTAGATACTTAATGAAGAGAAATATTGCTGTCTTGAGCTCCATATATTTATTTAGAAGTTGTGGTTATAGCTTTCCATTAATATGGAACACGTGAGTTCCATCCATGAAGATAATTAATTAAAGTTGTCTCTCTTTTAGCTGCAGGGATAGATCTGCCCTTGAAAGACAGGATGTTTGGATAATCTGTAAATAAATAGAAACTAATTCTCCATTCCTTCAGAAATAGTTAGAAGCTAATTTTTATGCTTGCTGTTTTTAAGCCCACCAAACTTTGTAGAAAGCTATGCCGTGTGTAGGAAGCAAAAAACTATGTCCAGCACAGACTTCCTTTGCCATATCCATAAACTGAAGAGAGTTATTTCAGAATTATAACATTCTGGGCTGCTGGTGGAATATCCATCATGTGCAGGTTAAGATCCTTCTAACTTGTTGTCTTTTAACAACAAAAAGTTTGGGGGGAAAACATATTTAGAGTAAGCTTTACTTCTGGCGACTTCATGGACTCTAACCCTAACCCTGAGTTTTCCTTTTCCCTCACATATGGAAGAGGCTTGCCATGGCCTTTTTAAGAACCGAATTTCCTGCTTACCGTACAATCCTAATATTCTTCGGTAGACTTCCATCAAAATAATAACGAGGCCTAACTGGCATAATTTGTTTTGCCAGAGGTCACATGTCTCATAAGAATCTTATCTTTTGGAAAAGGAAGGGAAGAAGCTTTCAAGAACAGGAAAAGGGAAGGTTTCAGAAGCAGTGGATGTTCTTCTCCTCAGCTGGCTTGCTCTGTCCGCCCTAAAACCCTCAATCAATTATCATTGACTGAATGTGGTCTTCAACTCAGAACGAATGCGGCGTCCATTTTAAATAGTTCAAAACCTCTTGGTCGTGTTTTCATATCTTACATCTTTTGAAAATTAAAATCCCTCTGGGATTGGCATTCCAACACATATTTGTTTAAAATTCTTCATTTAACTTCAGAAATATTGTACTGCCAGGAAGGAAGGCAATGCTTCGAAAAGAATCCTAAAATACTTTTTGGGATAAATGATTAACTATGTAATGTTTCTTCTGCTCCATGTATTTATGCGATGCTGTTCTTATTTTAGATGCAGTAACTGGAAAACTTACGGATGGAGGTATAGAGCTGAGTGAGATAACCTCTGTTTCCTTGACAAACAAAGTCCCAGAACTGTCATCTGAAGATGTATTTTTGCCAAAAAAGAAGTTGCGCACTAACTTTCCAGAATTCTCCAGTAAAAGAGACACTGAAAAATGTTTCCTGCTTGTAACAGGCATGACTTGTGCATCGTGTGTTTCAAGCATTGAGAAGAATTTACAAAAAGAAGATGGTAAAAATAGCATGACACATTTTTCTTTATGTTATTTGGGTTCTCCTTTGAAACAGTGGCTTTCAGCCATTGATAATTATTTAGATTTAGCTTGCAAACCATTTGAGAAAGATCTACTTTCTTATCAGGCTACTTAAAATGGTAGCTGGATTAAGTAGTTCACACTTTAAGGCTGAATTGAGTGCTGCAACTGTTAGGTGTGACTCAGGAAAGAATGTATATGTCTGATGCAGCTTTGTTTTTGCAGGAATAGTCTCTGTGCTTGTTGCCTTGATGGCAGGGAAAGTGGAGGTAATATATAAGCCAGATAAAATTCAGCCTCTTGAAATAATCCAGCTGATTGAGAAATTGGGTTTTAAAGCCTCAGTCTTACAAGATTATGCTGGGACAGACGGCAACATAGATCTTAAGGTGAGCATCGTAATACAAACTCTTAAAAGCTTCATATTGATTCTAAACAGAAAAATACAGATAAGAATATTCAACAAGGAATAAATTTAAATAAATTTAAATGCAGGTTAAACAATTGGCAATTGTTTGCAATTAAAAATTTTTTGTACACCTATGGTTTTCTTTACATCTGTGTTTGTATTTTTAATTTTGTTTGACTGTCAAGTTCTAAAACATATAATGCCAATTGGATAGATTTGCATAAAAGGTAAAGGTAAGGGTAAAGGTTCCCCCGCACATGTGTGCTAGACGTTTCCGACTCTAGGGGCCGGTGCTCATCTCCGTTTCAAAGCCGAAGAGCATACATACATACAATTCTACATTTTTCCATCTATTGCTGAGAAATGCGAGCATCTGAGATGTTTCTAAGAAAAAAAGATTGACCAAGGGAACACATGTACTTTGCAATGTAAGAATTGTTGCAAAGTTGCTTATGAAGGGCAAATATAACAGTTGAGAATCCCCGTTGCCAGTCCATCTCCCAGCTAACATGGGATGAGATTCAGCATATCTGGAAAACACTAGAATAGGGAAAGCTGGTTTATCTTTGGGATTCTCATTGGCTGTATTTCCCTTTCATTTCCTGTCCTCTCTAGATGCCCTCTTGATCTGGAACTTCAGGAGGTGGTGTAAAATACCACACTGATACCACACTTTTTCGCTTAACATGGGAGATGTAGATACAATGGAGCAATGGTTGATCTGACAGCCCAAAGCAAATTCTTGTGCTGACAACTAACTGAAACTTTGCTTAGATTCTAGGGATGACTTGTAGTTCATGTGTTCATAGCATTGAATCCAAGCTTACTGAAACACCTGGCATTCTCTATGCATCTGTAGTCCTAGCCACTTCAAAAGCCCGTGTTCGTTATGATCCTGAAGTGATTGGTCCTCGAGACATTATAAAAATTGTTCAGGTAAGCCATTGAAGCAAACATTTCGGAGGGCCATGATGGTAATTAATGTTAACATTATATTTAATCTTCCCCCAATTCAGGCACATTCCAAATTTTTATGCTCAGAATACCAATGCAGTGTAGCTATTGCTGAGAATTCTGGAAGTTGAAGTCCGCCCTTCAGGAAAATGTTTAGGGAAGGCTGCTGCAAGCAGCTACGACTGGCCTCCAGAGGCCTGAGAAAGGTGGAAAATCTCAGTTGGATTGCCTAGAAATCAGGGGTCTGCAACCTTGGCAACTTTAAGACTTGTGGAATTCTGGGAGCTGAATCCCCAAGTCTTAAAAGTTGTCAAGGTTGCAGACCCCTGGCCTAGACAAATGATTGATATTAGAAGATCACTAGCAACTTTTGTGCTGCTTTGCACTTTTTAGCAAGTTGCAAATCAATAAGGTAGTGCTCCCTAACCTGGCATCTGCCAAATAGACAGCTACCCATCACCTAAGGAGCTATGACTGATCTCCAGGGATCTGACAAGGTGGTAAATCTCAACTGGATTGCCTAGATTGCCAAGTTCCAAGACAGCTTAAGGATTTCTTCATTTTTCTGGTGAGCAGCAGTGCTACAGGCATTGCGAGATCAAGTCCACTCTCCTGTACCAAGCACAGAACCCATAAGCCCTGAAAAGGAAAAATGAAAGACAGCTTTCAGTATTTGGGAGAGTGTAAGAAAAATGACAGTGTTTTTCTCTGACTGGCCAACAGAGATATGTCACTTTGTGGACTTTGCTTCCAGAGTCCTCCTACTGCTTGACAGTGCCTCTGGCTATCCTAAAACCCTGCAATTTGCCCACTCAAATCTGAAAAATCACATGCTTGCTACCAGACGCCACCTCTTTGATCCCTCTGATAGTCCAAGTTCTGGTAGTGACTTTCAAGTCCTACTGCGCTTAGCAAAATGCCAGATTTCATTGGAAATGGTCATCTGTCATTCATTGATGGCAACCTTGGCTCTTTTATGATTCGTGGACTTCAACTCCCAGAATTCCTGAGCCAACCATAAAGGGGCCATCGTTCCCCAGACCTGGCCTAGATGAATGATTGATATTAGAAGACCACTGGCAACTTTTTTTTTTATTGAAAAGTTTTAACATACAATTTTTCTTTAAAACCCTCCCTCCCCCTCCCTTCTCCCTCCCCCCCTACCTCTCCCCCCTCCCCCCCTCCCCCCCCCGACTTCCCAGAGCTAAATACAAGGTAGATATAAAAAAAAACAATCATAAACAATCATATACTAACAACTATAAACTCTAAAATCCATCACTCTCTAGCTTATATAGGATAAAACAAGCCTTAGTAATATTAAATATATATAAAAGAAAAAAACTAAAAGAAAAAAAGAAAAAAAAAAGAAAGAAGACTTATTCAAATGCTACATAAAACTTCTTAACCCTATACTTATTCTGGATAAACTCAATCCATTTTCTCCATTCCATAATATAGCGTTCTTGCGAGTGATCTTTCAAATAGGCCGAAATCTTCGCCATCTCTGCCAGGTCGGAAACCTTTAATGTCCACTCTTCTATGGTCGGCAGTTCCTCTTTCTTCCAATACTGACCTATCAAGAGTCTTGCTGCCGTAATTAAATTCAACATCAACTTAGTGTCCACAACTGTAGCGTCTGTAATTATTCCCAACAGAAAAAGTTGCGGACAAAACTTTATCCTCTGTTTAAAAATCTTCTGCATGTTCCACCAGACTTTTATCCAAAAAGCCTTGACCTTTTTACATGTCCACCATATGTGAAAATATGTTGCATCTTCATCACCACACCTCACTGGCAACTTTTGTGCTGTTTTGCTTTTGCTTTTTTTTTTTTTAGAAAGTTGCAAATCATTAAGGTAGCCTTCCCTAACCCGGCATCTGCCAGATACACAGGTAGTCATCGCCTAACAAACACTCATTAGCAACTGTTCAATATTATGATGGCACTGAATGAAGGGACTTACAACCTGTAGCCTAGAGGCTGTTACAGCACCCCCCCCCTTCCCTCCCTGCAGTCACATGGTTGTAATCCTGGCACTTGGCAACTTGTTTGCACTTATAGTGGGTTGCCAAACGCCCCACGATCATGTGAACACCATGTGGAATCTTCCCTGTCAGCTTTTTCAGATAGCCACTGTTGAAGGGACTCTTTCACTCAGCCTCTTTGAGAGCAAAAAACACTGCCTGATGGACTGATTTTCCCTGAGCAGGGCAGAATCTCTTTTGCAAGCAGGGTTTTTGCTCTCAGGGAGACTGGGTGAAAAAATTCCTTCACAAATGGACTTCTTCACCCAGCCTCTTTGAGAGCAAAAGCATTGCCTGAAGGATTAATTTCATCCTGCTCCGCAGAGTTTCTCCAGCAGGGAGAAAAAGTTTCTGGGCTGGAGAAAAAAAGTTCAGATCACAAAGATCTGAACTTCTTTGCTCTAGCCCTGCACTGTAGTTCCCTTCAGCACATGGAGGGGAGCTGCCTGCCCCCTCCCCCGTAGGCAGTTCTTTCACTCTGTCTGCTTAACAACCTGCACGGTTACTTAACGATGCAATAGGGAGAGCCGGGACTGCAGACATTGAGCAAGGCAGTCACATGGGTTTCTCACCGATTTATAGCCTAAATTCAGGATTCAATTGTCATAAATTAAGGATTATCTTATTGGGCTGCTGTTTCCATATTCCTAATTGGCAAGCCTGCAGCATTTGGACATTGAGTGGTGTTCACCATGAGTAAAAAATATGTTTACCTATTTTTTTTTACCTCTCATTACAAAAGTAGCTGTGGTAATTAATAAAGAAACCATTGTGTAACGTAATCTTCTAATAATCCTTTGTATTTATATTTGTAAGGGTAGAATAGAATAGAATAGAATAGAATAGAATAGAATAGAATAGAATAGAATAGAACAGAACAACAGAATAGAATAGAATAGAATAGAATAGAATAGAATAGAATAGAATAGAATAGAATAGAAGGAAGGGACCTTGGAGGTCTTCTAGTCCAGCCCCCTGCTCAAGCAGGAGAACCTCCTATACCGTCTCAGACTGGTGAATGTCTAGTCTCTTCTTAAAAACCTCCTGTGATGGAGCTCCCGTGATTTCTGGAGGCAAGCTGTTCCACTGTTGATTGTCCTCACTGTCAGGAAGTTTCTCCTTAGTTCCAGGTTGCTTCTCTCTTTGATCAGTTTCCAACCATTGTTTCTCGCCCTTCCCTCTGGTGCTTTGGTGAACAACCTGGCCCCCTCTGCCTTGTGGCAGCCCCTCAGATATTGGTACACTGCTATCATGTCTCCCCTATTTCTTCTTTTCTTTAGACTAGCCAAACCCGAGTCCTGCAGCTGTTCTTCGTATGTTTTAGTCTCCAGGCTTTTGATCATCTTTCTTTTGCTTTTTGTTATAAAGGGAATTGGTTTTCAAGCATCTTTGGCTAAAAGAGATCCAAAAGATCATAACTTGGATCACAAACAGGAGATCCAACAGTGAGTATATCTGCCAACCAAAGAATATTTTATAAACAAATGCTCCAGGGATATTCCTCTCCCATTAGCTGTCTGCCCACTGAAAAACACCTTTTCTTCTCCCTGCAATACCCACACATCATTGAAATGTTATAGATTGAGTAGTTCTTTGTTGCCAACTCATTGATGGAATTGCTGGAGGGGAAGAGAAATGAAGACAGCTCATTTTTCATGAATAATTTGTAAACTAAAAATGGTTTCTAATCTAATTGGCCAACCTATATACACCTTGCCTTTTACTACAGAGTCTTGATTTCCTTTGTTTCCCACCTCTGTGCATTGTATGGGCTATCATAGCTAGATGACTTTTTTTTTCATCTAATGATCTCCCAGATTGCTGCAGGCCAAATATTGTAGCTCTACACACACATGTGCTATAATAAAATATACACATTCAGGGCTGATTTGTACCAAGCCTGATGACTGATATCCATAGGAGTGAGTAAACGTGGTATAATATGCTTTCGTCAATCAGGTTGCCAGGGAAACCTCACCTTCTAACAGTGTCTTTCTGCCTTTGCAGATGGAAGAAATCATTTTTATGGAGCCTGGTGTTTGGTATTCCAGTTTTGGTCTTAATGGTTTATATGTTATTACCCATGGATGACCATCATGAATCGATGGTGCTGGAGCAAAACTTGATTCCTGGGCTGTCTATTCTTAACCTTCTCTTCTTTGTACTTTGCACTTTGGTTCAGGTATGGAAGTTCTTTAAGTCCTCTGTTTTTACCACCTCCCGTTATATAAATCTAAAGTTCTATTGAGAGATCTAGACAGAACATGATGGAAAGCTAACTGCTCTTCTCTCTCTCTCTCTCTCTCTCTCTCTCTCTCTCTCTCTCTCTCTCTCTCTCTCTCTCTCTCTCTCTCTCTCTCTCTCTCTCTCTCTGTCTCTTCCTTCCTTACAGTTCCTGGGTGGATGGTACTTCTATGTCCAAGCCTACAAGTCATTAAAGCATAAAATGGCCAATATGGATGTCCTGATAGTAATGGCCACATCAACTGCTTACGTCTATTCATGTACCATTTTGATCGTTGCAGTTATTGAAAAGGCTGAACAGAGTCCCGTCACATTTTTTGACACCCCACCAATGCTGTTTGTATTCATAGCTCTTGGGAGATGGCTAGAACACATAGCAAAGGTTGGTATTTCTTGAGAGCTAAAGGCCAGATTTACTTAACAACCACATGATTTTCTTAATGACAGTGACATGGTTCCGACAGACAGAGACAAATACAACAGAACTCTGAGGCATGCAAATTCCTCAAAGAACATGTTTATTGGTTGCAAAGTATCAGCACGATCAAAAGTGAAACCAAGTCTGAATACCCCATAACAATTCCCCAGTTACAAAGCATATAGTTCCCACCCCCAAAATTATGTGAGTACGTTCCCCAATAAATGCAATTGGCGGGCTTTGTTATACAACACCCAGTTCCTGGTCGCAGGAGCAACAGACGACCTTGGTTCCCATGGGACACCTGGTGGCTTTGGCTATCAAACCACCTGGGCAAGCCGCCTCCCTCCATTCCGTGTGGCAACCTCAAATGAGGGGGAAAAATGGCTGCAGCCAGGCTCATTTGCAGAGTTGACAGTCAGCAGTGATCTGCTTAACGACAACGGTAAAAGTGATATGAAATCAGGTCTGGTCATACAATGACCTGCTAAATGACCACATTTTCAATGTTCATATACCTTTAGATAAGAGACATTATCTTCTGGTCGACAATGTACACCATATCTACAAGTCCAGTTTTATTCATTCATTTCATTTGTTGCAGTCAAAAGGCCACAATTTGCCATCTCTGGAAGTAATACCTGCTCAGTGTTAAATGTGGCTTGGCAATGGCTTATTAATGCCTTAACTTTAATTCTTTTAATTTCTACTTTTCATTTTATTCTTTAAGGATTGAATGTATGTAGGTCTTCTTAGTGCTGGCCTTTTGACTGCAACAAATGAAATAAATGAATAAAACTGGACTCCACCCATTTCTACCATCAGCATATCCCCTGCAACTTCCCCTGTAAATCTCAAACAAATGTGGCTTTATGCAGGTTTTTAGAAACTTGCACCATGTCCTTAAAATATTCGGCTTAGCTTACAATTGTTAAAATGACAGTAGAATGGAAACATTCAGAAGACTTATGTAAAAGCAATCAGAGATGGAAATATACAAGCCAGTATAACTGGCAAAAATCAACAGTATAGATCAGTGGTCTTCCACCTTTTCTTTACCACAGACCCCCTTTAAATACCTTTTGTGGCCACAGTTCATGGCCATGGACCCCCAAGACCAGGGGTAGGCAACCTCGGCTCTTTTATGACTCATGGACTCCAACTCCCAGAATTCCTGAGTCAGCTAAGGTATTCATAAAATTCTGGGAGTTGAAGTCCATGAGTCATAAGAGAGCCGAGGTTGCCTACCCCTGCCCAAAACTTAACTCAAGATTTAAATTATATAACATTTTTTCAAGTCTTTGCAAACCTCCTGAGAGGACATCATGGCTCCTGAGGGGTCTGTGGATCACAGGCTGAGAACCACTGGGATAGAACACTCTTTGTAGTGTACTGAAATGGTATCATTTAGTATAAATGACAAGTGAGCTTCCCTAGGAGAAACTTTCTACCAGCAACCTCCACTAGCAAGAAGTCCCTTGCCTTAGGAGCCTGCTGCTGCATCTTAGTTTTGAAAAGAAATTGGCATTCAGAGCACCAGATTTTGTTTGCCTAATCTTTCAGTTACTCAGAGTAATATTGATCTGAGTCTGTCTGTTGAGCAACTGAATTGGATTTAATCTTCTAGTGACCATGAAGTTCACTTGTTATTTTGACTTGGCTGAACCATTTCAATTCAAACTACGTGTCAGGATGTAAGCATGTGAAGATACAATATCATATGAATTCCCTTATGAGGGTCTCTGGAATAATAGTGAAAAATATATATAATTTCAGTGTATTTCTCAAGTGCACTAGCATGGTGTTGAAAGGATTCAACTGTTCTCTTATTTTTTTCCACAAGGCATATTTTGACTGCACACAAAAGTACAAACTTGGCGAAGTGATTTAATGTGCTTTGGGACTGCATGGGAATAAGTCTATGTGCTTTATTATACTATGGAAGAAAAGCAGCAGTGGTTTATAAAGGATGAGAGAGATGGGCAGTTAAGGAAAAAAGAGCAAACCAATTAAATTCTAATACAGGGATTTACCGTAGTAATAGCAGTGAAAGGTTTGCCAGAAAAAGTAGCTTCCCAGAGTTGCTGATTGTTTGCATATTCCAAAATACAATGGTCCTTTGACTTGCATTCTCTAAAATATTAATTCTTCCGTGCAGTGCATAACTAGTAGAATGGAATTCTCAAGCATCACGGCTTTCTCTTTAGGATAGCAGCTATTCCACCCTGCTCTTACATTAGTAACAGTGGCATGTATATCAATATTTAGAATACAAGTACGTTGTGAAGACTACCTATACACATCTGTCTCTATTTCAGAGTAAAACATCAGAAGCGCTTGCTAAATTAATTTCTCTTCAAGCTACAGAAGCTGTTATAGTGACACTGGGACCTGACAATTGCATAATCAGGTACGCCGTTGGTACAAACGTTTCACTTTTTTATGTAACAATATTTCAGTTCTTTTAGTAACTTTGAAAAGTACAGATAATCCTCGATTTACAACAAGTAAATGTTCAAAGTTAAAACAGCACTGAAAAAAGTGGCTTAGACCGTTTCTCATATTTATGACCACTGCAGCATCCCTATCATCACAAGATCAAAATTTAACTGACTCATATTTATGACGGTTGCCGTGTCCTGGGGTCTTGTGGTCACCTTTTGTGACCTTCTGATCAGCAAAGTCAATGGGGAAGCCAAATTCACTTAGCAACCGTGTTACTAAGTTAACAACTGCAGAGGTTCACTTAACAATTGTGGCAAGAAAAGTTGTAAAATGGGGCAAAAACTCTTAACAAATGTTTCACTTAGCAACAGAAATTCTAGGCTCAATTGTGGTCATAAGTCGAGGACTACTTGTAATAAGGAAGCGATGGCCGTAAATGCATGGTTAGTGGACGCAATTGATTTTGAGGGCACACTGTGTTTTAAATAGTCCTGTTGTGCCTGATCCATCTGTTAGGAACTGCTATATGTAGATTAAATAACTAAATGGAATTGGGCCTGCATAACTCTCCTTTGAAATTAATCATTCCCTTACCTTTCATTGACAAGAAAAAGTCTAAAGCAATTTTTTTCCTCCTTTGGGAGGCAAACTCCCTAACTACAATTGGTTTGGAAACAGTTAATCCTCAGCTTACTACCACAACTGAGCCCACAAGGTCTGTAAGTCACTGCAGTCATTAAGCCTCCTCTAGTGTGTGGATCTTCAACTCTCCCCACCACTTCTGGAAGGCCTGTCCTGGCTGAAGGCTGGTGCTTGTCTTGCGATGTTTCTGGGTCTCTTTCTAGTCTTTGGAAACATTAGCTAGCTTTCTAATTAAATTAAATTAAATTCTACAATAGCTGCACCTTGCATTGGCTGGGCACGCTTGCCAGCAGCTGCATGAAAAGGGAAGGGAAGCAGACTCGTGCAGGTAATCAGGAAGAAGGCCCAAGCCTTCTGTGAGAGTATGGGGTGTGGAGAAAGCCCAAACTTTCCAAGAGTCATGGGGAGGTGGGAAGGCCCAAGCCTTCTGAGAGAGTAGGCCTAGCTGTCTGTGGTCTCTTGCCCACAATGGGTTTCTACATGCCAGGGGTCTTAGCTGGCTGAGGCTTCCTAGCTTGTGGGTACTCTGTGAAGAACCTGAATTTTTGTGTGCTAGGGGTCGCTGCAATAATTTAATAAGTTCGAACTTTGGGAGGGGATCATATGTCCCTTTTTCCAGCGCTATAGTATTTAAGAATGGTCACTGAATGAAGGGTCATAAGCCGAGAACTGCCTGTATAGTAAGGCAGTCTTTTGCAAAGCTGGCAACTTTAAGACGCATGAACTGGGGAATGCTGGCTGGAGAATTCTGGAATCTAAATCTATACATCTTAAAATGGCAAAGTTTGAAAAAAAAAACCTGCAATAGGGGATTTGAAAACAACAATTCCTGGGTTTTGACAAGCCACAAAATCAGACCTTGGGTAATAATTCTTATTTAGTGGGCCAAATATTAATCCCTTTATTTTCTTTTTTATATATACAAGTTTTATTGATTTTTTAATTAATTAGAAAAAATTTAAAAACAGGATATTGATATGTATTAGTGAAAATATATTGAAAATTTTGTTAATTGACTAGGTTACAACTAGAAGTGTATTAACTTGACTATTTTGACTATGTGATAATTGAGGGAATCAGAGAGGGAATCCCTGTTGATGTAACCTGAACTATTTACAACTTGTTATTTGTGATTTTGACTACCCAACCACCATATTGTTTCACAAATACATGTATATGTAAATAATCCCTTTATTTTCTAATGTGATATGTGTAAATTCCTGAATGAATTTAGATCTTACATGTTTAGAAAGATTTTCTCTTTTTTGTAATATATTTTATTGATTTTAAAAAATATATAAATCACTTAATAATTGATGAACAGTGTGTTGTCTAGGTTACATTTGTAAAACAATCATTAACAATTGATTTCTATAATCCATAATCCACATAATGATTTCAGTTGATTTCCTCTTTTCCCAAAATATCCTCTTTTGCAAACATTGAGTTAATATAATTCTTATTGTTTTGATAGATAACAATTAAATATATATTTTCCCCAATATTCTTAAAACTAATAATCACATCAATATAATATTTCTTTTCTATCCAATCATTCTGGTTGCCTTATCATAGATCCTGTTACAGTCCTTATTTTAATTTGTTTCTGCCACCAATTCTCAAAAATTAATTACATTTAAAAATTTAACTCTATTTTTCCATATGAACCATCTCACACTTTTACATTTCTTAAGGAATACATAAAACAATGAAAAAAAGAAAAGGAGAGCAAGAATAAAGAAACATAAAAAATAACATACTACTTAAAATATATATCCCTCCTAAGCTAATATATATTTATTTCCTAAATTTCTTATTCTTTTTAACCACAATTAAAAATATGTTTAATCTTTAAATATTTCATTTAATATACCTAGTCATCTAGTCCTTTAACTCTTATTCAAAACATTTTTTATCCATTATAATTATCTTAAATTCAATCACATTTAAGTATCTAAAACATTTCTTTTATCTAAGTCATTTCAACTTTTTTACCCGTATATACTTGAGTATAAGCCAACTCGAGTATAAGCCGATCCGCCGTTCTGCATGCCTCGGAGGCTGGATCCGTGCTCTGCAAGCCTCTGCCGCCAGGCAGGTCTCCGTTTTGTTCTGGGACTAGTTCCCTAGCCTTTTGGAGCTTTTGGTGTTCGCCCATCAGCTGTCTACGGGGAGGCAACAGAGCTGCCTCTCTAGGCTTTGAGAAAAGGCCCCTTGCACAAAAGGCAGCTTCAGGACGAGCTTCCAAAAACCCTTTCCTTCCTTAACGCCCTCCCCACCTTCCCCCAGAAAGCCATATTTCTTTTTTTTTATTGACAATTTGTATTGAAGTTACAATATTATCCCCTCCCCAACCCACCCCAGAACCCCTCCCCCATATTTCTTCAATAACAAAAACATAAAAAGCTGGTTGGGATGTACTCGCTGATTTCCCCCCCCTTTTTTTTTAGATGCTAAAACTAAACTCTCCCTCTGCCTTCCAACCAAGATCCCTTTTTAAAATCTTACCTTGGCTCCAGATGGAAGAGTAGAGGAACTAAGCTAGTAAGGAGAGAATTTTTTTCTGCAACTTTTTACTCCTGAAGTAGTAGTAGTAGTAATAGTAGTAGGAATAATAATAATAAATCCCTAAAAGTTGTGCCAGAAAACGGAGGACGCTGGGTCTTTGCAAGTTTTAGCTGTCTGTCAGACTGCCTGAAAAGGGAGGCCTTCAGGCAGCCAGGCGGACAGCTAAAGCTTGCAAAGACCCAGCGTCCTCCATTTTCTGGCATAACCTTCGGAGATTACTTTAAAAAAAAAAAAACAGCTGCAGAAACATTTTGTCTCCTTGCTGGCTTGGTTCACCTACTCTTCAGCCAGGAGGGAGTCCAAGGCCTAGAGAAGGAGAGCTTTGCAGCATCCCTATGGACAGCTGATGGGCAGACAGCTGATTAGCGGAGAAGGCTCTGAAAGTAGCACCAAAGCCTCGGCCGCGCACAAGTCCTCGGTAAGTTTTTTTGTTGATTGGAGTATAAGCCGAAGTGGAATTTTTCAGCCCAAAAAGTGGGCTGAAAAATTCGGCTTATACTCAAGCATATATGTATATTACTTATATCAAGAAAGAAAACAAAAAAGGGAAAAAGCATACTATATTATTTAGGAAAATCATCCTTCTTAGAATAACATATATATTCTGAAACTTTTCTATTTCTTTAACCATATTCAAACAAATGTTTTTTTTAAGTATTCTCTCTGGTAAGTCCCATCATCTATTTTCTTCGTTTCCACTTTAGTCTTTTTCCTTTGCCCAGTATCTTTCTTAATCAATGTATTTTGCTGAATCAAAAAGTTTTTCCGTAAGTTCGTAAATGTTGCTGTACATATAAAAAGTAAATCAGGTGAAGTGTCTCTGTTCGAGGCTTCTGACTTTTTTTGTTAGTTGAAAATCTTTTTCTTTTTTTCTCTCTCTGCTTCTCTTATCATTTCCTTTCTCTCCGATGTTCCTGACATCTCTACAGTCCATTTTATCCATTTTATTTTCTTGTCCTCAGATTTATTTTGTAGTCTTAAGGGATAAGTTGTTTTTTCCAATTCTTGTAGATTTTTTCCTACTAGGGTTAAATCATGTTTCCTTGTTTTGTTAACTTCCATCTTTTAAGTCTCTATTCTCAATTCTATATCTATTTATCTATTTTATCTGCTCCTTCTCTGTTGTTGTTTTCTGGGAATTTTTGTTGTTGTAGGGTCAACTTAGAAATAGATTGATTTATATTTTCAAAGTTATTTTGGATTTCTTTGTGGTTTAAAGTCATTGTTGTTTGAATTAGTTGCAGTATATTATATATCTCCTCCTGTGAAGTAATTAGGTTTTCTTGATATGTTCTTAGAAAGATTTTCTCATTGGTGATATTCAATAGCCTCACTACAATCATTCGGCATTACCATGTAAATCTGAATGGCTCTGCCATTGTTTAGCTGAACATATAAAATAAATGTTGTATTTCTTTATTTACTCTGTTTTTTCCAAGAACGCCATCTAGTTTTTATTTAACTGTTATTACAAGGAATATGTTTATTACAGGTATAACAAATATGTTAATCTTAGCACTCAAAGGATCTAACAATGTCTGTATTGTAAATATATCAGACTGAAAACATTTAAATTGAATTTTAATATTTTCCCCTTACATTTTTGAAGTAGATATCTATATATAATTTTTAAAAATTATATGTGCAGTATTATTCATGTTTTTTCTTTCATATTTGTTCTAACTCAGTGCTGAAAGTTAATTTTGATGGAAGTAGAATATAAATGTAATTAATATAAATAAAATTTAAATAAATGTGTTTAGTTTTATTCCATCTTGAAAAGTCACTTGACCACTGCTTTGCAGTGGCACACATTACTTGAGTAAGATATAGATTAAATATCTTGAGACAATAAATGTGGTACATGGTTGGAAAGAGTTCAGATTCCCTAGAACAGGGGTAGGCAACCTGGGCTCTTTTATGACTCATGGACTTCAACTCCCAGAATTCCTGAGTCAACAATAGCTGACTCAGGAATTCTGGGAGTTGAAGTCCATGAGTCATAAAAGAGCCCAGGTTGCCTACCCCAGCCCTAGAATATGAAATCTGTTGATTTATTAGATTAGCTTCTCTAGGTTTCCCTCCAACAGCTCAATGAGGTGGGTTGGGCTGAAAGAGTGACTAGCCCAAAGTCACCCAGTGAGTTTCTGCAGTTGAAAGTGGAGATGAAGTTGATATCCTTGGCCTAGTTCAATGCTATAATCTTCTGGCCTATGCAGTCATATGCATAAAAATAGTTTTAGAATATTAAAACAACTTACATATCACATGTGGGTTTTTTATAGTTATGTTTGTATATTTACCTTTATTAAGATAGCATAATGTCTTTTGTCTGGAAAAAGCAAGATCTGGGGGGGAAAAGTTGCATTGAATTTTAACCGTGAACTTGTATCTTACAGAGAAGAGCAAATTCCTGTAGAACTAGTTCAGCGAGGAGATATTGTAAAGGTGGTCCCTGGTGGGAAATTTCCAGTTGATGGAAAAGTGATTGAAGGCAATTCTATGGCCGATGAATCTCTTATAACAGGTAATTCCTTACTTTGAAAGAATAAATAATTTACCTTTCCAAAGAGTTGCTGTTGTGCAAGAAGATTGGTGTGTGTGTGTGTGTGTGTGTGTAGGGGGGAGGGAGAGATGAAATATATTAGGGCTACGTAGCATCTAGAAAAGTAACATCTAGCTGACCTTGATAGATTAGAAGGCTAAACTGGATAAGACCAGTTTAGTTGATACTAGAATGGGAGAACCATGTCAGAAGTCAAAAGGTGCATGACAAGAGTCGGAAATAAGAAAAAGATCTCACTCAGAAGACAGAAAGGTGAACCACTTTTGTTCTATTCCATTCAAAGAAAGTTTATACGGATCCGCTAAGGATTTACCACAGTTTGAAGGCAGTTTTACCTCTGAACCTCAAGTTGGACTTCTATCTGTGTTACCTCGGCCACATATGGTGGCCCAAATCTTATTTGGAAAGAATCCCAGTAGTTTTGGTGCCTGGAGGGAACCAAAGTTAGGAAGGGAATCCCTTTAGCCCCAGATGGATACTTTTGGATCTTATTAATAATTGGGTGAAATCACAAAGTGATCTCTATTAGCCAACATTTTTCCACATCCTTTGGTCCTATTTCACTATGTACAAGATATATTCGAAGGCATTCCTTGGAATTCAAATTTATTTTCCTAATAAATCGCAGAAACAATTTAATAAAATCGTTTTGGAGAGAAAACAACTCATGTTATCAGTTTCCCAATAAGGAGTTGTGTTTTGCTGCTTGAGCGGCTTAGTTTTTGAGAATGAGATGCACGGGGAACAAAATAGCAAAGAAAGAGAACAAAGAGTTATTGTTGGATGGCTAGGATTCAGTTTCACCAAAGAGCATTTGCAGTTCATCCGCGCCTTGATCTCCTTACTTTGCAACGAGGCGGTGCTTTCTTCAAAATTCAGGGTAAATCTTAAAGCAGCTCTATTTTTTTTGTAACTGCCACTCTATGTGTGAAATGCTATTAAAACATGTTGGTGGATTAACTTATCATATTTGTAGGAGAAGCCATGCCAGTTACTAAAAAACCTGGCAGCACGGTTATTGCGGGTTCTCTCAATGCACACGGCTCTGTGCTTGTAAATGCAACTCATGTTGGCTCTGATACCACCCTGGCACAAATTGTGAAACTAGTTGAGGAAGCTCAAATGTCAAAGGTAAAACAAACAAAGTGTTGTGTGTGGGGGGGGGGACGAGGGCGTTTAAATTCATATGCTGACCTGGGTGTTCAAATTACTAGAAATACTCCAGAACTCTAGTGTACAAAAGTAAAACCCACTCTCCTAAAATATTTCTCAAAGTTCTTTCCCTACCCTTCCCCATCTGAGGTCTTCTGAATCCCAGCTTCTGCCAGCATTTGGAGGGCACCTGATCCAGAGAGACAGTTTTAAATCTAATCCACCAAGTTTGCCTACTCGGTTTATTTTCGTTGCTCAGTTTCACAATACATCCTTAAACTAACTGTTAAATTGCATTGGATGAGATGCCTGCTGACGTGGTTTTCTCCAACCTGATCGTATGGATTAGTTGGTCCTGCTGGATCAGGGAGCCAGTAGGGAAAGCATCTGTTATCATGGACCAAGAGATGGGAAACCGCAGAAGGCCTTTATTTTCTTACTGCAGAAAGATCATGTACAGTTGCAATTATTGGGCTTAGGACCTTGTCATCACAGAACTATTGGTTTGAAACACCTTCTATAGATTGCTTTAGTCCTTGGAGTCCTGAACATACTTCGTTAGAAGTAAATCCTCTTGTCTCAGTAACAAGCTAAAAGCATTTCTTCAGGGCTTTCAAGAGACAAATGAACTTTCAGTTAATTCACTAATGGCATTTTAATCAGAGGTGAGAGGCATGGAGAGAAAACTGTATTTCTCTAAATCAGATGTGTTTGTAAAATAATTAGATAAGTTTATGTATTTTTTTTAAATATTGTGTACTAATAAGAACTTACTGTTTTCTGATTTGCAGGCACCCATCCAGCAGCTAGCTGACAAATTTAGTGGTTATTTTGTTCCATTTATCATAATAATTTCAACAGCAACCCTGATAACATGGATTGTAGTTGGATTTATACAGTTTGATGTTGTACTGAAATATTTTCCTGTAAGTATTGTTTATTTAATTATAATAATTAATTAAAGTATTGTAATTACTTGGAATGCTTACTTACAATAATTCCAGAGAGTTGTTAAAGTGGCTTCAACATGCATTAGTAAGAATTGGAAGTGAACAATAGCAACTCATAATTTTCTAGAGAGACTGGTACTATGGTAGGAGACTATAAAAGATATAAATAAATTGAGAACACCCAAGAAGAATTAGGTAAAAATGAACCAACCACTGAAAGGTTTCTATATGTATATGCCTGTCCATCCATCCGTCCACTCCTGTATCGTTTTTTTATTTAAAAATATTTTTGTAAACATTGGCACATACTTTTAAGATCCCAGGAAACCCAATTCAGTGATTCCAGATTCAGTATGAATCCAGACATCTGTCACATTTATCTATTAAATCTGACATTTTCAGAAGGTTTTTATTTTTTTATGCTGGTTTCCAATGCTGTTTCTTTATGTCTCTGGGGATCAGAAAGAGGTGAAAGGCAAATGGTTTTTCTCAAGAACTTCGCTATCCCATTTGAGAATGAAATGCAAAACAATTCACTTGAGCGTTTTATTACTTCTACCCATTTGTCATAACATCTCAGTGCCAGGACATGCATTTGTTCTCTTTCTGTCACATTAATATAGTGAGCAAATATTACTATGTGAATTAAACTGATCAATTGCCAAATATCATTGGGCAAAAGCTGAAGTTTTAATTCTACTGTTACTTTATACAGTTACAGAGCCTTGTTTAGTTTGGGTTGTCAAACAGAACAGCAATCATGAAATTAAACAGGAAGAGCAAATCTTTGGAACTTTGTCACCTTGCAGTGTTTTAGTTTTTTCATTTTGTAATCTTCAAATACCCCAAATGTTGCTTAAAAGAACAACTATTAAGCAGGACAATTAAGGACTGGAGCAAAGTGGAAATGATCAGATCTAACTATTAACAGAAGAAAATGTATTCTGAAAAGGCAATTAAATGCAATTGAGAGTCAGAATATTTTTATATGGAAGAGTATATTGAACGCAGTTTCAACCAAAAGCGGTAGGTGGACTGAATTTTCACATATAGTGATTTCTCTCCAAAAGACCAGCATAAAGATGTGTGAGAGCGAGTTCCGGTGGCGACGCGACGTCGAAAGACAGCCGTTTTCGGGCTGCCCGCTCCGCAGCTGTGTTTTTCCATCGTAAACAGCGCCTATCAGCTGTTTAGATGGATTTGAAGCCCCCTCCTCGGGAGAAGAGGAGGGGGTGAGGCCCCAGGTAGGGGTTGAGCTCTCTGGGGCCGCCTGAGCTGAGAGCTAGGGCGGCTGAAAGATGAGCCCCCCCGAAGCCTGGGTTGCTCCGAGCTGCGCAGCGCCTCTGCTCTGGGATTCTTGGAGCAGAGCCAGGCGTTAGCAACCACCCCTGCCAAAAGGAAATACTTTTGATTATCAAGATGCAGGCAGAGCGGTACAGGAGGTCAAGGTGAAGTGGACTCTTTATTTTTACTCTCTAGCTCAATGGATTTTATAGCTTTAAAGTGAAAGTGCATAATAAGTGAAAGTGGGGGAAGATGGCGGCTAAAACTTCTAAAGCTCTTCGGAATGCGGGGTCTTCCCTGGTGCAAGAGACCTCACTGCAAGCTTTGCTTCCTCCTGCATCTCTCCCGGTATTGACGCTTAAGGATTTACAAGACGCTCTTGGAAAGCACGCACAACTGATGTCTGACATGATGGATGAAAAGTTGAAAAAGCTGGAGGAGAAATTGGAGGAGAAAATGGAGGAGAAAATGGAGAAATTGGAGAAGAAGATGGAAGAGAAGCTGAGAGCAATGAGGGTGGACATCTTGTCTAAGGTTGTATCCGTAGCTAAATGTGTGCTACAGCTGGATATAAAAGTGGAGGATCTCAGTCAAAAGAATTCTATATTAGAAGCAAAGGTATTAGAAAATGAAAATATAAGGGATAAAATGGATGAAGAATTGAGCCTTGTTCAGTATAATCAGATGCAGAATGCTATTAGAATTAGGGGTTTAAAGGAGAATGGTAAAGAAGATTTAAAGCAGCTGATTTCTGAGGCTCTGGAAGGGGTACTGGGCCAGTCAGCATCTGAAATTGAGGGAAATATGGACAAAGTTTTTCGTGTAAATTCATGGATTGCAAGACAGAGGAAGTTACCCAGAGATGTGGTGGTCTATTTTACAAAGAGAGTAATTAGAGATGAAGTCATTCAAGCTGCTTATGATACTAATTTGGTAGTGGCTGAGCAAGAAGTTTTGGTTTTAAAAGAGATTCCTCCGAAGATCCTAAGGAGAAGGAAAGATTTTGCATTTCTAGTACAGGAACTTAAGAAACGTGATATTAAGTTCAGATGGGAGATTCCAGTTGGGTTGGTGACAACGTACGAAGGTAAAAGACATCGTTTGGTTACTGTGGCTCAGGCACGTGATTTTTATAGTAATGTGTTAAAAGCAACCCCCCTATCATTTTTGGAAGTTGCAAAAGGACATGGTGTGGGAAAGTTTCAAGATGTTGCAGACAGACAGATAGAGGACAATGGTGGTGGAGGGGATCAAGCTACAGTCTCATCGGTTGCTGCAGGAGGCCAGAAGATGACGCGTGCCGCCCTAAGAAGAGCGAGACGAGAGCAAGAGCTAGACCAGCAGAAAGTTATGGAATCTTCAAAGTGTGCTTACAATGAAGATGTAGGAGGAGAGCGGTCTAAAGAAGTTTTGGGGGTCATGACAGAGGTGCTCCAAAAGTTTTGGGGCGTTAAGATTGCTGATTAAATTTTTAGATTAGAATGTCAATGGAGTAAAATTATTATAGAGGAGAAAGAAAGTTTTTTTTCTTTTTTTTAATATTTTATACAATTTAAGATTGATGTTATTTGCTTGCTAGAAAAGTATATTAGGGTTACGGACTTAAAGTATGTGTTGAACTAAGAGTGGGTATGTAAGCTCCTAATTAATAACAAGTTGTCTTAGAGATTGCTTAAAAAAATTTTTTTATATATATATACTCTTTTTATTTGAACTTTTATTTGAACTTAAGGATGATTTGGAACTGTGAGACATTTGGCGTGATACACGCAAGAACTATTTTAGATTATAGTTTAGTTTGGTTGGAGATTATTAAGATTAACAGAGATAAGCGCTTTTGGTGCGTAACTGAGAATTTGTTTGGAAATTAGAGAAAGGTGGGAGAATGCAAATAGTAGGTGAAAGTTTTTTTTTCTTTTCCCCCTTTTTTTTTGAAATTAATATGAATAAGGACTGGGATTAAGAAAATTTATTTTGAGTAAAGATCTTTTTTTGTTTTCCTCTTTTTCTTCTCTACTATATTTGTAATATTAATATTGTTTGTACTCATTTTATATGAGCTAGAGAGAGATAGAATTTATAGTTTATTGTTGATAATATAGGGGTGTTTATGTTTGTTTTTTGATTTTATGCCCTGTATTTAGCTCTGGGAAGTCGGGGGGGGGGGGAGGGAGTGGGGGAGAGGGATAGGGGTGGGGGAGGGGGGGATTAAAGTCAAAATGTATTGTAAAACTTTTTAAATAAAAAAAAGATGTGTGAGAGCATGTTTGTGCATAATATGGCTAATATAAATGATTACCAATAACTAAAAATCTCTTGGAAATAAATGTGTCTTGCTTGCTTTCTAGAATCACAACAAACACAACTCAAAAGCCGAAATTATCATACGGTTTGCTTTCCAGACCTCCATCACAGTGCTGTGCATTGCATGTCCTTGTTCCTTGGGCCTGGCTACTCCAACTGCTGTGATGGTGGGCACTGGAGTTGCTGCTCAGAATGGTATTCTAATCAAAGGTGGGAAACCCCTGGAGATGGCACACAAGGTTAATATTGTCATTGCTAATTTACGACTGTTGTTATTAGTCCTAAACTGGAAGCAATTTATTATAGCCTGTGCCACTGTCTTTTTAAACAAACCAAAAAGCAGGCTTTCTGCGTGTTCCTTTGCATACCTACTGATTAGTAGTCGCTAAAATGGTTTCAGAGGCTTGCTGCCTTAATGTGCAGCTTAACTGGAATGTCCAGAATTCAAGTTTTACATAGGGAATAATTCCAGTTTTTGGTCTTCAGAGAGAGAAATACGGTAGTTATTCTGCTCCTGTCCTTGACATTTGGTTTAGCAGTCAAGGACCAAACTGTGAAACTTGGTCAGACATAAATGCAAAGATTGATTTGCATTTAAGACATTAGCAGATCTGTCAGGTAATATTACTAATGGCCCTAACAAAGTCATATACTTCTTAGAGGAAGGTTAGGACAAACTGTTTCTGTATGTGGCCAAGAAAACCCCGTGGATATGTCCATGAGTCACGTTTGACTTGAAAGAGACTTTACCTAACAAAAATGTGAAAAACTGAGAATTTACTTAATAAATTGCTCAAAACTAAAGGAAGGGTAGTAACTTTAAGATTTTGGGAATAGGACAATTCGCTTTTGTCAAAAAAACTTAGATTAATTAGATTGATTGATGAATTAATTATTAGTTAAGATGGCACGTTTGCCATCCATTAAAAAGAGGCACCTTTCCCAAGAAAGAAAAAGGGCACTATCCTGCCAAAGCCTGGGATTACTTTTCTTACCATATGCCCTGCCCTATCAGCAAGCTGGTCCTCTCTGCTACAAGGGAACTATACTCTGGATGTTTCAAATTAGCAAAGTCGTTACTTGTCGATACGACTTCTTCCAGGTGAAGACAGTGATGTTTGATAAAACCGGGACTCTGACTTACGGTGTTCCCAGAGTCATGCGGGTTCTCTTGCTAGGAGACTCAGAAGCTACCCTGCCTCTGAAGAAATTCCTCGCTCTCGTTGGCACCGCCGAAGCCAGCAGCGAGCATCCTCTGGGAATGGCTGTTACTCAGTATTGCAAAGAGGTGCGTTCTTTTCATCGACGTTCAGCCCTGCTTTGGGTGGAAAGTTCTGTCTTGGCATGTAACAAGCTCTAAAATGGTTTAATTATGAAATCTTATATAAAACCCAAGTAGCCTTAAATGTCTCAAATGAGGCAAAAGAATCCACACTGATGTCTCATAGTGATAATTGGTATCCGAAAATTGAACCCTCTCAGTTTAAAGAGCAGAGAGTTAGATAGGAAGTAACACCTCCCTTCTCCCCAGTTCTTTTGGAAAAATAGTAGTGCTTTTTCCTAGGATGCATCTCTTCAAAGTCAATACCACTATTTGAGAAAGCTGCCTTCTTATGGCCAGATATTTGTGGGCATCCACTATTTTTTCAGATTTGTTCTTAAGCATCACTCCTGAGCTGAGTGGAGCCAAGAACATGTACTGCAAAGGGACTCCCTTGGATGTGAACTCCCACCCAATTCCCCTTTAGCTGGCTCAGGGTAATAGCCTGATACAAGAAGGACTTCAGTACTTGAAGGGACAAAGCTGCCAAACCTGATCTAAAATGGAGAGAGGAGATCCCTAGCTCTCTAAAAAAGACAAAACTAGAGTTCCCAGCATCCCTCGCTATTGGCTATCCTGGCTGGGTTACCAAGTATTGCAAGTCAGTAGCCTCATAGGGCCATAATTTGTTAGTACTGTCAAACAGACCTAAGCAAGTTAAGTATCCCCCAAAGCTATAACTACTATTTTTTATTTTATTTTTTTGAAAAAGAGAAGAGCTGCTTTGCCTTGAGAGAATTTGTGACATTTAAGCCAAGTTCAGAATTTCTGTGAGAAACTCTTTATTTTGAACTGTAGAATATTTTTCAAGCCAGTTTATCGTACTAATTTGATTTAAAATTGAAGTAGTATAGTGAGATACATAATTTCTGTTTAAAGTACACTTCATTTTGTACGTGTTTTTCAAGCTTAAATTTGGGGAAGCTATTATTCTAGAAAATAGCTACATATCATATTCACTTTTTATATTCACATTGTCATCATGAGCCAGGGTGGCGCAGTGGTTAGAATGCATTATTGCAGGCTACGTCTGCTGACTGCTGGCTGCTTGCAGTTTGGCAGTTCGAATCTCACCGGCTCAAGGTTGACTCAGCCTTCCATCCTTCCAAGGTTGATAAAATGAGGACCCAGATTGTTGGGGGCAATATGGTGATTATGTAAACCACTTAGAGTGGGCTGTAAAGCATTGTGAAGCAGTATATACCGGTAAGTCTAAGTGCTATTTCTATTTCAGAAAAGCTTTTGCAGTCTGCTTATTGCAGGGGTGTCAAACTCAATTTCACTGAGGGCCGCATCAGCATCAAGGTTGCCCTCAGGGGGCCGGGTGGGTGTGGCTAGAGTGCGTATGGCCTACTGCGTGAGCGTGGCCAGCTCTACATCGTTTGCATCAAAGGTGCCTATGGGGGCCCGGGCAGGAGTGGGACAGATCTGAGGGTCTCTGGGCCAGGGCCAAGGCAGTGGGGGCTGTTCCCTCACTGTTTCCAGGATGGCTTCGTGGGCCACATGAAACCACTTTGCGGGCCGCATCCGGCCCCCGGGCCTTGTGTTTGACATGTCTGGCTTATTGGTTTAAATGTTTCTATTTATGCGTGAACATGAAGCATCTTGCCACTTCAAAGTGATGTTTAAAATATGTATTTTGCAGGAACTTGGCACAGAGATCCTTGGATGCTGTAAAAATTTTCAGACAGTTCCTGGATGTGGAATAAGCTGTAATGTTAGCAGCACTGAAACCGTATTGGGCGATGAGCAGGATATGACCAGTCTTAGCCCTCATATTGATGGCTTTAATAAAGGGGTTAAAGGTCAGATTCCACTCCCCAAAGTAAAAGGTAAGCAAGGTGTTATTTAGAAATGGAGGCGGTTTGCTTAAGGAATTACCTAAGTTACAGTAGGTCCAACCAGCTCATGTTGGCTATGTTCCTGGTTAAAGATGTTAAAAAAACTTTTCAAATGCTCTACCAGTCAAAGCTGTGCCATCTTTCCTTCCTGGTTTCATCTTTTCTAGAAAGGAAAAATATGGAAGAGATGGGGAAAACAGATCAAGATTAGATATTGTTTCTTAGGCTTTTTTTTAAAAAAATGAAGGAAGACCTCATAAAAGCCTCCGAAGGATATTTTTTTAAGGCTTGGATAATAGAGTGCTTTGATCAGTTTAGGAGTTTCAAATTTAGCAAGCAGCAGGCCACTGGCAAAAAGAAGAACAAACGGAACACTGATTTAGATTCAGTAAATCATCTAATTGATAATAGATGCTGTTTAGAAAAGTCTTTTTTAAAAAAAACAAACCTTAGGGTTTGTTGTATTCATCATAAACCTTCCTAAGGTCTACACAGGAAACAATTTTTCAAAAAGGTTGGAGCAATTTGAATGACCCAGAAGACAGAAGGAGAACTAAATGGATGAATATTCCTAAATGGAATATCTCCAGCTTCTGTAAATTGAAATGCTGAGCAACATGAGCAATACAACCAAGTCTGAAGAGCTGTTGCAATTTCATGTTCTTACCCCAGGACAAAAAAAACACCACACGGTCTTTTTCGAAGAAAGCAAAATACCATCAAATCGCCCATTTGTTTGTTAGGCAAGGTAGATGCCCAGGAGTGTTCAATGATTATCTTAATTCCAGTGTTCCAAGTGAAAAGAAGCTTGTCTTAGCCTGGTCAGAATTGTCTGGTTACATGTACTCCATTCTGCATTACAGTTCCCTTTTGACTTGCAGCCAAAAGACCTTTCTTCCCTCTGGAATTCAGTTTTTCTTAGTTCCTGGTTCCTCGTAGTGCCTTTTAAGAAGCTATTTGTTTGGTGTGTACTCTTTCCTATTGTTCTGTACCAGCCTGCTACCGGCCCTGCAGAAAAGGCAGGGACAACCCCTTTACAAACGGCAAGAGGCTGGAACTAAGCCTGCCAAATTTATTAACATAAAACAGAGCAAAACAAGACACGAACCATGAAACAGGAGCTATGAAACAGGAACTATTCAAGCGGTTGCCTTCAGCAAACTAGCCCTCCCACGCATTCCCCTTTTATACAGTTCAGGGCGTGGCTTCTCTCTGCCTCCTTCCAAGGTGCCCCATTGCCTTCCTCTGTTTACTCCTGATTGACTGCCTCCTGCGTCGGGCGTCCTTGAACAGGGCCAGCTGTGGGTCATCTTCATCCACGCTGTCAGGCTCACATAGCTGGGTCTCCGTCGTGACCAGGTGGGAGGGGCCTGGCTGAGGGCTCTCATCAGCAAGCTCTCCAACCCCCTCAGCAAGCTCTTCAACACCCCCCTCCTCCTCTGAGTCGTCTGACCCAACTGCCGAACCCACAGGCTGACCCTGAATCACAACACCTATCTAATTTTAATCATTGCCAAGCAGTAAACAGATCTCACACAAATTTAATTCCACAGCACTGCACTGTCTCAGAACATCTTGAATGTTTTTGAAGAATATTCTGAATTGGCTTAGCCAGACAAGCAAATTGATGTTTTATCATCCTTATCAAGTCATATAGATTGATACCTTTTAAGCAAACAGATTGGAAGGGAAGTTCCTAAGAAACCCTCCCCTGCAGCTTGTAAAAAAAAAAGTCTTTATGTAAATTCTCACAGTTCTGCCTTCTTACATCCGACAGATCCCGCAGTCTCTCAAACGTATTCCGTGTTGATTGGGAATCGGGAGTGGATGAGACGGAATGGCCTGCACATCTCCAGTGACGTTCATGAGGCCATGAGAGATCATGAAATGAAAGGGCAGACAGCAATTCTGATGGCTATAAATGGTAGGCTAACCGATCAGGGTTAAAGGAAGATATGTCTGGACTTCCGAAAAATGTGCAAAGCTATGCTACTGGAATCTTGCTCAGTCCTGTAGCTAAAAAATTCAAATTAAGAAGCCGTTGTATTGTAACATCTTTCCCTGGGCCAGTGCCCTCCGCGTGCATCGAGCATTCGCTTCCCTAATTCCTTCTGTTAACATCACCACTGGGTGTGCTGGATGGAGAACCGCAGGAGATCAAGTCCAGCATCTCCGGCAGACACCGGGGTAGGGAAGGTTACAGTATGGAATACCCACATACAGGCAGTCCTCACTAAATGACCATCCATTCAGTGACAGTTTGAAATTACAACAGCACTGCACAAAGGGACTTATGACCTGTATTCAAAGTTACGGCTATTGCAACACCCATTGCAACCCCATGGTCGCAGTCGATGCACTTCACACTTAACGATGGATTGTCAAGCACCCTGCAGTCATCGCCATTTTCAATCTTCCTCAGTGGTGTAGCGTGGGGGGTGCAGGGGGGGCCAGCCGCACCGGGCGCAACATCTGGGGGGGCGCTCACACTCGCAGCTCTCTGCCCCTGCCTGGCTCACTCACTCTCTCTCACTGCAGTGCTGGCTGTGCGAATCCGATCCGAGCCGCCGGGTCGCCGCCCACTGTGGAGGGGGTGTGTGCCAGGCGTGCGGTGCGGTTAGGGGGCGCAAATTACTTGCCTTGCCCTGGGTGCTGACAACCCACGCTAGGCCACTGATCTTCCTTGCCAGCTTCCCCCAGAAAGTCAACCAGGGAAGGTCACAAGGGGCTGTTGCCTGGCTGGTTCCTGGGGAGCAGTTGAAAAAAGTCCAGCCTGAAGACCTTTTTCAGCCGGCTGAAAGAGCTGCTTGGCAGAGGGACTCCGCCCTGCCTGGGGCCGAAATCAATCTGTCAAGCCAATTTTTTTTTTTGCTCTCAAAAGAGGCTGGCTGAAAGAATCCTTCTGCACACGGAGTGGGGAAAACACCCGTGCTGGGCCGGCTGGCTAAACAAAGCTTGAATCCCAAAGATCCAAGCCCCCTTCAATCTACCCAGAGAAGGAATTTCCTTCACGTAGTGTAAGAGCTGCCTGCCTCTCTTTGGCAGGCAGCTCTTTCAGTCTCTCTTGTCGAACGGAACTCTTTCCCTGTCTATGGAGATTCTCGATCATCCAGGTTGTGATTATCCCAAAGATGCTTGTCCAAAAGGCAACTAGACTTACTTGGTTGTTGTTGTTTTTTGTCCTTTGAAAATGTTTTTCTTCTCATCCAAGAAGCTTCTTTAGTTACAACTGAAGAAGCTTTTTCGGTGATAATCAAAATACTTTCAAAAGAGAGAAGAAAAAAGAAACAAGTAAGTCCAGTTGCCTTGTTTGAAAAAGCACCTTCCCTTGGATCTTTCCAAGCCCTGTTCAGCCTGCCTGCAGAAATAGTTTTCTTCTGCACACAGGATGAAAGGGCTGCCTGGAAACGTTGTCTCTCAGAGCCTTTGTTGTTTTCTCCTCCGGAATCCACCTCTTTCATTAGCATCCTCCTTCTCTCCAGAGGAGAAAACGCCACATACTCTGAGCCTCAGTGTTCTGAAGGCCTGAGTCTTGGAGCCTTTCGGAATACCAGCTTGGTTAGCATCTTCCTCTCCAAAGGAGAAAATGCTAACAATTGACATCCTTCTCATGATGGTTCAGAAGCTCCTTCTCCAAATTGCACAATTTGGAGGAGTCTTCCAAAGCATTGCAATAATGGGGCCCATATGCTGGATGGAGCAGGGCAACAGAAACATAAGTAGACCCTGGTGTAGTGGGGAAGGAGAGAGGTCCCTGCACCGGTGGACCTAGCCAGCTGACACTGCCCAGCCATGGCAGGTTTCCATATTCTGATGGGTATTGGATCTTCCTGGGCCTCCCCATCCCTAGATGCCCCGTGTAGTTGCCACCGACCTATGTGGTCACTTAGCAACTGCAACAGGGAGAGCTTAGATTGCAGTTGTTGAGCAAGGCCATCATGTCGACTCCCCTCCGCCCTGTGCGCGCCCACAGAGAGGGCCTCCTCAGGGTGCCTCCTGTCAAGGAATGTTGACTGGTGGCCCCCAGGGGGAGGGCGTTCTCTGTGGGTGCTCCGGCGTTATGGAATCAACTGCCGGTCGAGCTCCGGATGGCATCAGACCTCCGATCCTTCCGTCGCGGGTTGAAGACCCATTTATTTGAACTAGCGGGTCTGGCCTGATGGGGGTACTTGGGTTTTTTATTGGTTTGTTTTAGTATTCTGGTTTTAACTTGGGCATTAATTTAATTATTTTTTAATGTTTGTATTGGTGTTTATATTTATGCCCTGTGAACCGCCCTGAGTCCCTTTGGGAGAAGGGCGGTATAAAAATCTCAATAAATTAAATTAAATTAAATTAAATGTGGGCACCTCGCTTAATAATCCTAAAAATGTACAACTGAAATTCCAGGCTTGATTGTGATTTCAAGTCAAGGACTATTTCGAGCTTCCCAGAGAAGCCATAACACAGGTCTCATAAATGTAAATAAAGATATGGGTTTTTTGTAGGTGCACTTTGTGGCATGATGGCAATAGCAGACACAGTCAAGCCAGAGGCAGCCTTAGCAATGCACATATTGCAGAATATGGGAGTGGATGTGGTGCTTATTACAGGAGACAATAGGAAAACAGCCAAAGCAATTGCAACTCAGGTATGGTTTCTTGTCGAAAAGGTATGCAAGAGAATTATTAAGCTTTGTTTGGCTCATTGAATGGGTGCTGAATTTGAAGGTAACCATGACTTTCATATTTCTTGGAGGTTCTTACAGCATATAAAACTGATCTGCATTCTACAAAATTGATACAGTGTGACATCAAAATTGGATTCTACCAATTAACAGGCTGAAACAAGTAGCGCTTGCCTCAGGAGACTAAAATTGGGAGGGTATACAATGCAATCATTAAAAATACACGATAATTCTTTATCCTACTGTTCTTCAAGACAAGTCAGGAATATAACATGACATGTTCCCTCCCATCTTTTGCCAAAAGGTCCTGTGAGACAGGGTAGGAACTGACTTGGGGGTCTCATGAAGGTTTGTTACTACATGAGGATTTAAATCCAACTCTCCTTATACTAGCCCAGGGGTGTCAAACTCAATTTCATTGAGGGCCGCATCAGCATTGCGGTTGCCCTCAGGGGGCTGGGTGGGTATGGCCAGGGTGGGTGTGGCCTACTGGGTGGGCGTGGCCAGCTCTACATCGCTCGCATCAAGGGTGCCTATGGGGGCCTGGGCAGGGTGGGTATGGCCAGGGTGGGTGTGGCCTACTGGGTGGGCGTGGCTAGAGTGCGTATGGCCTGGGTGGGCGTGGCCAGCTCTACATCGCTCGCATCAAGGGTGCCTATGGGGGCCTGGGCAGGAGTGGGACAGATCTGAGCGTCTCTGGCAGAAGGAGGGTCTCTGGGCCAGGGCCAAGGCAGTGGGGGCCGTTCCCTCACTGTTTCCAGGATGGCTTCGTGGGCCACATGAAACCACTTTGCGGGCCTGATCTGGCCCCCGGGCCTTGTGTTTGACATGTCTGTACTAGCCTATCAATCTAAGCTAGGGAATTGCAACCCGGTATTCTCAAGATTTTTTTTAGAGTTCACTTCCCATCAGTTCTAGACAGCAGTGCAATACCATGTTTGTCAGGATTCTATTTCAAAAAAGTTGGGAGGGCCCAGATTAATAATTCCTTAGTCCAAATAGTATGTTCTATCGGTTATCTTCCAAGCAACCAGACAGAGAAGGCTAAGAGCTAAGTGTAAGTTTTGTGTGGATGGCAGCCCTGGTATGGGTCATTTCCTCCATACTTACGAGTTACCAGATTTCTAGAGAGAACAGAACAATCCAATACTATACGGCAGACATGTCAAACACAAGGCTCGGGGCCCGAATCCGGCCCACGAAGTGGTTTCATGTGGCCCGCGAAGCCATCCTGGAAACAGTGAGGGAACGGTCCCCACTGCCTTGGCCCTGGCCCAGAGACCCTCCTTCTGCCAGAGACCCTCAGATCTGTCCCACTCCTGCCCAGGCCCTCATAGGCACCCTTGATGCGAACGATGTAGAGCTGGCCATGTCCACTCTGTAGGCCATACGCACTCTAGCCACGCCCACCCAGTAGGCCACGCCCACCCTGGCCCTACCCACCCGGTCCCCTGAGGGCAACCGCAATGCTGATGCGGCCCTCAATGAAATTGAGTTTGACACCCCTGCTATACGGTATCTAAATCTGAGTACTGAATTAAAACCCTTGTTTTAAGATGCGTATGGTTCTTTGTGGAACTTTCTGTGCATGTGATAATATTTTTATAGCTTAAGTTTAAAAATCGCCTCTTACAGATTTGTATTTTTTGTAGTGCTTGTTACTTCTGCCTTTCCTCACCCACCCAAAGCCTTTAAGAAACTAATATTAACGATTCCTCTCTGAAAAAGAGGTTGAATATTTGGAAGCGGTCATGCCGGCTTTATGCCAGCAGTGAGTTTAGGGATGGTATGTCAGCACTTCCTTTCACATTCCTCTGGCTATTTTTGAAAAGAGATGCCAGACCAGATGATTTAAAAGAACTCTAAAGGTAAAGGTAAATGTTCCCCTGCACGTGCGTGCTAGTCGTTTCCGACTCTAGGGGCCGGTGCTCATCTCCGTTTCAAAGCCGAAGAGCCAGTGCTTGTCCAAGGACGTCTCCATGGTCATGTGGCCGGCATGACTAGACGCCAAAGGGGCACAAAACGTTGTTACCTTCCCACCGTAGTGGTCCCTGTTTTTCTACTTGCATTTTTACGTGCTTTCGAACTGGTAGGTTGGCAGAAGCTGGGACAAGTAACAGGCGCTCACTCTGCTATGCGGCACTCGGGATTCGACCTGCCAAACTGCCGACCTTCTGATCGACAAGCTCAGCGTCCTAACCCACTGAGCCACCGCGTCCCTAAAAGAGCTCTAAACCTGCTTTAATGTATTTTTCTTCCAAGGGATTTTCTTTTTTTTTATAAGACATAGATTCCAACAAGAGGGTGTTTTCCTGTATCTAGGTTGGGATCAGAAAAGTATTTGCTGAGGTTCTCCCATCTCACAAAGTAGCCAAGGTTCAGGAGCTCCAAACCTCTGGAAGAAAAGTTGCCATGGTTGGAGATGGGGTCAACGACTCACCAGCGCTGGCCCAGGCTGATGTTGGCATTGCTATCGGAACAGGCACAGATGTCGCCATTGAAGCCGCAGATGTTGTGCTGATTCATGTGAGCTTACAAAACGAAAAGTGGTGATGGGGAGGTAGGGGGAGATTCCTAGGACTTTCTGAGAAATTGGAACAAAAAAAATCCCCTCTTTTTTTGGTACAGAATAATTTGCTTGATGTGGTTGCAAGTATCGATCTATCCAGGAAGACAATGAAGAGAATCCGAATAAACCTAATCCTGGCCTTAATATACAACCTCATTGGCATACCCATAGCAGCAGGTAAATTATTTGTACTGGGGTTCTCAAGCAGAAGGGCTGATGGAAGGTAAATAAGAAATTTGTTACTAGTTTAAGTGGGATTGTTTTTCCTTTTAAGAGTTGTCTTAAAATGTTATGTCCCATCCTTAATTATTTGAAAGCAAAAGAAGGAGACAGAAAAATGTAAGAGAAGGAAACTCGGTGTTATGTATGCAGGCATCTGCATAGCAACAGCCATCAGGGGGCGTGGCCTGGACAGTTTCGGCGGGAAACCTAGGGCCAACCCCATTGGCTGTTAGCTTACCTGGCCAGGTATATAAGGAGGCCAGGTAGCCCTCATTCCTCAGTTCACTTCCCCTTCCAATAAAGAGCTGAACTCACACACCGGCTGGCGTCTCTCTTGCGTCGGACCCACTACACAATAGTGGCGACGAAGGTGGGATTGCTGCCGACCAAGAGCTGGAGTCACTGGGGAAACGCTCCGCGAGCTAAAGGGAAAGGCATTTTTCCTTCTTCCCCCCACGACCGCCAGCCGAACCGGCAACGCCAAGCGCCACATCCACGAGCAACTGCCGCCATGGCTAGAGCCGGAAAACCCCGCGAATTCGAGACCCGCCGCCCCGAAACCTGGACCCGTTACCTGGCTCATGTTGAACTGTACATGCGGTTCAATCAGATATCGGAAGACGGTGCAAAGGCAGCCGCCCTGCTCTGCCTTGGGGGACCAGCGCTGCTGGAAGTCGCCGCGAACCTGTTCCCCCAGGAGGCCAGCAACACCGTCGCGTACCGAGACCTCGTGGCCAGGCTCAACGCACATTTCAGGCCCCGGCGCTCCAAGGTGGCCGCACGGTCACAATTCGAGAAAAGGGACCAACGCCCCGACGAGACCGGCGCTGACTTCCTCGCCGCCCTACGGGAAGCTGCCGTCACTTGCAGGTTCACAAATTTGGAGGAGCGACTACGGGACCGGCTGATTTGCGGCCTACGCGACAGGCGGTTGCAGGAGCGCCTGTTCGAAAGAGAGGAGGTCTCTCTCCAGGAAGCCGAGGACGCCATCCTAGCCCACGAAGCAGCCTGCGGGGCCGTCCAAGCCTGCCAGGGAACCCGGCCCGGCAACCAGGCAACCAGCGTCCACCGGCAAGGGGCCACAGAGGAGGACGACCTGAGCATCGACCTCCTCCAGCGGAAGTCGACCCCCGACCAGCGAGCCAGATGCCCAGACAGGCCCAGGCCTCCCAGCAACACTGCCGTTCCCCAGAGGTGCGCAGGGTGTGGTGGGAACCACATGCGCAGCCTCTGCAAGTTCCGGTCCGCCACGTGCCGGGCCTGCAAGAAAGCAGGCCACATAGCCGCCGTCTGCCGTAGCCGCCACCCCCGAGAGGAGATCCATGAGCTGCAGCCGGAGGAACCGCCGTTCGAAGGTACTGGGGCCCCCACCAAAACAAAAATTGGCTATGTCGAGAGCCGGCTGGCCATTAACCACACGGGTAGCCGCCGGCTGCTCAAACCCAAAATTAGATTAACAATCCGTTTGCAAGGTGTCCCTTGCAGCATGGAGCTTGATTCCGGATCAGCGGTCTCGATTATTTCGGACGAGACCCTTAACCACATAATTAGCCGGAGCAAGCAACGGATTAAATTACGGCCTACTAAATTAACCCTGACCGATTTTCAGAATTCGCCGGTCAAGGTGAAGGGGGAGGCCACCATTTCAGTGGGGTTTAAGGGTCGTGAAGGGCACCTGGACGTTGTAGTGGTAGAGGGCCGCAGAGCCAGCCTGGTCGGCCTGGACTGGTTTGAGGCCCTGGGAATCTCAGTATCCGGGATCCATCGGATCCAGGGGGACTCCGTTGAGGCCGTTTGCCGGGAGTTCGCCGACGTCTTCGACGGGTCATTAGGCAAGTACACCGGGGCCCCCATATCGTTCAAGCTTAACTCGAACGTCTCCCCCGTAAGTGTTCGGCCGCGGCGAGTCCCGTTTGCGCTCAAACACAAAATCGAGCGCAAACTAGACAAGTTGGTGGCCCAGGGAATCTTAGAGCCTGTAGATGGAGGGGAGTGGGAAACCCCCATCGTGACCCCCCTCAAATCCAACAGGGAAATAAGGATCTGCGCCGAGTATAAGTGCTCGGTGAACCGCGCCCTAAACCCACACGCTTACCCGGTTCCCACGGTCAGCCACGTTCTCGCTTCCCTCCAAGGCGGCGCCATTTTTGCAAGGCTCGATCTTGCACAGGCGTACCAGCAACTCACGGTCACTAGGGAAACAGCTGACATCCAAACCATAGTAACCCATAGGGGGGCGTTCCGGGTGAACAGGCTGCAGTTTGGAGTCAGCGTTGCTCCCGGCATTTTCCAGGAGGTTATGGAAAAGACACTCAAGGGCATTCCAGGAGTCTGCCCCTATTTTGATGACATCCTGATCGCAGGAGCATCAGCAGAGGAACTGGCAGGGAGGCTTAGGGAAGTGCTGGCAAGGCTGCGCACAGCTGGCCTCAAACTCAAAAAGGAAAAATGCAGCATAGGCGTTCCTTCCACAGAATTTTTGGGGTTCAGAGTAGACACCAGGGGAATCCACCCCACAGAATCCAAGGTGAGGGCCATCAAACTAGCACCCACACCCAAGAACAAAGCAGAGCTTCAGGCATTCCTGGGTCTGCTGAATTTCTACCATACATTCCTCCCACACAAGGCAGCCATCGCTGAACCTCTCCACAGGCTGCTAGACAAACAGGCAACATGGGCCTGGACGGCCACCTATGATCAGAGCTTCAAGGCCCTGAAGGCATTGCTGTCGGACAAGTCCACAGTAACCCATTTCATCGAGTCCAAGCCCATTTGTATCGCCTGCGATGCATCCCCTTATGGTGTGGGCGCTGTCCTAAGCCACCTTGAGCCCAACGGGGCACAAGTCCCCATAGCATACTATTCTAGGACACTGTCTGGAGCAGAAAGAAACTACGCCCAAATAGACAAAGAAGCCCTGGCAATCGTGGCAGGAATCAAGAAATTCCACAATTACTTATATGGCAGGGAGTTCACTGTCTTCACGGACCACAAACCACTCCTGGGCCTGTTCACCACAGACAGGCAAACCCCCCAGATTCTGTCCCCCAGGATGCTCCGGTGGTCCATCTTCCTTGCAGCATACAATTGCAAGCTGGTACACAAGCCAGGGAAGGAGATGGGCCACGCAGACGGTCTAAGTAGGCTCCCCCTAGACACACACGACCCAGACCCAGCACCAGCCACACAGATCCTAGCCCTGCAGGAACTACCCGAGTGCCCAGTTCTTGCCAAGGACATTGCCAGCCACACAGCCACAGGCAACATCATGGGCAGGGTGCACTCATGGGTTTGCACAGGGTGGCAGGACAAATCCCCGGGACCAGAGTTTCAGGCCTATTTCATTAGACGCAATGAAATCTCCACACACAAAGGGTGCCTCCTTTGGGGTAGCAGGGTCATCATTCCACCCGCACTATGCGCCAGGGTATTGGACTCCTTACACGAAGGGCACCCGGGGGTGGTCAGGATGAAGGCACTGGCTAGGAGCTACCTCTGGTGGCCCGGGTTGGACAAGGAGGTTGAGGATCGGGTCAAGGCCTGTTATACGTGCCAGAGATCCAGGCCAGAAGTGCCACATGCACCAGTACACCGGTGGGAGGCCACACACACGCCATGGTCCCGCATTCACATTGACTATGCCGGGCCATTCCAGGGTCAGCTATTTTTAGTAGTGGTGGACAGTCACTCCAAGTGGTTAGAGGTAGTCCCTGTCCCCAACATGACCTCGGGGAGGACAATCCAGGTGCTCAGAGCTCTCTTTGCCACACACGGCCTCCCCGACGTAATTGTGTCTGATAATGGGCCTCAGTTTACTGCTGCTGATTTCCAGGCATTCTTGAAGGCGAACTGGATTAGGCACGCCACCTCTGCGCCTTTCCATCCATCTACCAACGGGCAGGCCGAACGGATGGTAAGGACGACCAAAGACGCACTCCGGCGCATCATCAGCGGGGACTGGCACCACAGACTGGCCAAATTTTTACTAGCCCAACACACAACACCATGCGTGGCTACCGGCAAGAGCCCAGCAGAACTGCGATGGGGACGGCGCCTCATCACCAAGCTGGACCGCCTACACCCAGACCGGGTAGCAGCCGAAACCGGTAGGGCAACATCACCATCACCACCAGCATCACTACCATCACCATTGCCATCATCACCCACACACAGGGTCCTCAACCTGGGGGACCTGGTCTGGGCAAGGAACTATGGGGCTGGACATCCTTGGGTTCCGGGGACAGTGGTCGGGAAAACAGGACCCCTTTCGTACATTGTAGGGGTGGAGGGGGACAGACGCATAAGGCGACACATCGATCAGCTCAGAGGAAGAGTCCCTGAGCGCGTCACACACGTCCCTGAACTCAACGCACACGATCAACAGGAGGACCACACTCCAAGAGGGGTCAACCCAGCTGAGGACGTCACAGGGCAGGGACCAGAGGAGGAGGATTTCCTGATGCCGGCTCCTTGCAGCCCTGCACAAAGGCCTCAGGAACCCACGGTCCAAGCCCAGGGGCCAAGCACACCCAGATGATCCACCCGTCCACACAGGACACCAGCCTACCTGTCGGACTATGTGTGCAAGTGACCCTCACACAAGGACACCACTGTTTTTTTATATATATACTCATAGTTATAGTAGTTGCATGTTGTTGTTGTTGTTATGTGGGTCTTCTCTAGGGGGGGAGGGGTGTTATGTATGCAGGCATCTGCATAGCAACAGCCATCAGGGGGCGTGGCCTGGACAGTTTCGGCGGGAAACCTAGGGCCAACCCCATTGGCTGCTAGCTTACCTGGCCAGGTATATAAGGAGGCCAGGTAGCCCTCATTCCTCAGTTCACTTCCCCTTCCAATAAAGAGCTGAACTCACACACCGGCTGGTGTCTCTCTTGCGTCGGACCCACTACACAATACTCACATCTCAGGACCCTACTGGTTTTGTTGAGTGCTTAAGAAGGAAAATGGACTGTGGTGAAAAAGCTTTTGGCTTAATTAATAATATACTCTTCAGCAGCCTTCTTATGGCGCTGCCTAGTGTTTGATTTTGACCGGCTCAAGGTTGACTCAGCCTTCCATCCTTCTGAGGTCGGTAAAATGAGGATCCAGATTGTTGGGGGCAATTATGCTGACTCTGTAAACCACATCGAGAGGGCTGTAAAGCACTGTGAAGCGGTATATAAGTTTAAGTGCTATTGCTAATGCTAAGCAATTGGATTTTAATGTCAAAAATATTCTAGTTTACATAACTTTGGCTCGTCTTGTTTGCGGATGCCGACTAGGGCTTTATGAAAGTGGAAGTCCAATGCCTCTGGAAGACAATAAATTGGCTGATGTAAAGTCCCTCTGATAATTGCATGTCAACTGTGAGCTCCAGTTGTACTGACCTGATATTATTCTGAGCATGAAAAATAGAAAGCAAACAATAAATTTGTGGGAGAAGAAATAAACAAACACCAAACATAATTCCATTTTGCAGCAGACTCCTCAGCTTTGAGCAGGCAGGTGATAAGAAAATGATCTAAGACTAAATTCTGCATTCTTAGAGATGCCTACATATAACTTTGTTTAAGCAACATTCTAAGTCGTGTCTAATTTTTTTGTGTCAGGAGCATTTATGCCTCTAGGACTTGTGCTACAGCCATGGATGGGGTCAGCTGCAATGGCTGCATCTTCAGTGTCCGTATTACTCTCTTCCCTGCAGCTAAAGTGGTAAGTTGAGATGTGTTTGAATAGTAGTAGCTCGGGTTGGTCGTTGGGCTGTTGGTTTGATCTCCGAGCTTGGCGATTTGGCTGCAAACATTTCATCTCCATTTGGGGGGACATCTTCAGTGTGCTTTGAATTGTCTGTCAGAGCACTGGCCTTTAAATACCTTTTTGTGTGATGTGGTAAGTCATCTCCCAGTCCTGAATGAATGAGCAATGCCCAGTCACCAAATAAACTTGCGGTATTCTTTTCTAAAAACTGTTAATTCTAGGCTATTAATAATAATCAAGGCAGACGGTGCCTTTCTTCTACCTCTGCCCAGCATCATGCTGGAACTTTCTAAATAAGTTTGCTTGAAGAGGACTGACAACTTCTAAACATGGGCCATAGTTGCAGTGGGCTAGTCTGGTTCTAAGAATCAAAATACTGAGCAAATGCCTTCAACTGCAGGTAGTTTTTAACTTATAACTACAAATGGAACCAGAGTTTTGATCATGTCATGGTGATCATAAGTCGAGGAATCCACTTGACCGGATTAAATTTTGCAACTGTTTTTATAGCAGTTAAGTGAATCCTGCAGGCGTATGTCTATATCAGTTCTCTCGGATGGGTACTTGCTACAAACTAAATCCCAGAAACTGATAAAAAAACAAATGTGTGGTCACAGGACTAGGGGACATTGCCTGAAATGTGCTCATGTGACCATGGGGTGGGAGTGGGGGCAACATTTTGTGATAAAGAAGTGCTTTGTGAACTGCAGTGCACCCTTCCAAGGCCATCTTAACTCCAAGTGGTCATTAAACGACTGGTCGTTAAGTTGAGAACCAACTTTAGCACTGTTGACATGTTGGTGCAAGACATGATTGATATTGGTGATAATGCAGATTGTGGCTGCTCCACCCGCTTTGCTTGATGTTTTTCACAAATTAGGCACTCAGCAATCCAAAATCAAGCCATGGATTAATTAACAAATCAAGAGCTCTTCTGGCTAGAGAAACCTGGTCCTTATATTTTCTTCAATTCAACAGTCCCATTTCTTAAATAGACTTGTGATTTACAGATTATAGGTAGTCCTTGACATACACAACTACAACTGAGCCCCAAATTTCTGTTGTTAAGTGAGACATTTGTTAAGTGAGTTTTGACCCCTTTTACGACCTTTCTTGCCACACCTTGTTAAGTGAATCCCTGCAGTTTTTAGTAACATGGTGGTTAAGCGAATCTGCCTTCCCCATTTATTTATTTATTTTTATTTTTATTTTATTTTAATCCCATTTATATCCCGCCCTTCTCCGAAGACTCAGGGCAGCTTACAATCTAAGCACAAATTAAATGTGCTTAGCAATAGCCTTCATTCTATGTATATGCCTGCTTATTAGGGCTTTTGCCCCCCCCCAAGCGGCATTATTACGAAGTCAGCTTAATTGCCCCCAACAATCTGGGTCCTCATTTTACCTACCTCGGAAGGATGGAAGGCTGAGTCAACCTTGAGCCTGGTGGGACTCGAACCTGCACTAATTGCAGGCAGCTGGTGTTACTTAAGGAGGCATTAGCCCACTGCTCCAGCAAGGCTGCACCATGCTTGTCACTCCAACCGTCCTAAATATGAACCAGTTGCCAGGCATCTGATAGTTTGATCACATGACCATGGGGACGATGCAACAGCTGTAAGTGTGGAAAACTTTTGTTACTTTTGTCAGTGCCATTGTAACTTTGCACAGTCACTAAATGAACTGTTGTAACTGAGGACTACCTGTACTAGTATTTGCTAGGCAGCTGTCATATCCAACTCTGTGCTTCTATTGGACATATGTTTGTTTGTATTTGTTCTGTTTCCATAGCTACAAGAAAACTGTCCTGGAAAAATATGAAGCTGAGGCTCAAGGCTGCATGAAGCCACTGACTCCTTCCCAAGTTAGTGTCCATATTGGGATGGATGACCGGAGACAAAGACCTACCAAATTAGCCACCTGGGATAATATCAGTCAAGTGTCTCTCTCTTCCCTGACTTCAGACACGGCGTCAGTTGACTTGGAGGCTGAAGCAGACAAATGGTCACTACTCACCAACAATCAGGATGAAGACCACTATATTTAAAAGATATAATCTGATACCGAGCAGCAGGTTTCAACGATGGGACTAAGAGAGGCTTAAGATTCTGTTTCTGGAGCATCTACAGAGAAGTGTGTTTGGTGTGCACTGGCTGCCTGTTCTCATTTGAATGGAGGAGTGTATCTTCAGCTGATCCTGGTGGCTCCTGGATTAGGTTAGGGGCTAATTATAATGTGTGTATCAAACTACAGAGCAGTGCTTGCATTTCAGTACCAAATACTGAATACTACATGTTTAGATCAATATCAGAAGAACCACATTCTCATAAAGGTCAGAATAAGGTTGTTGAAATGAACGATCAGGCTGATTATACTTGAGGGCGGGGCATGGAGGAGAAGTAATCATACTCTTGAGGATATGCTGTGTATTCACGTTTTGCAGCCTGTTTTTACTGCTTTGTCTTAAAGGAGGCAAAGTAAAAGAGAAGCACACAACCTTCAGGCTTATTCATATGTGCATTTTATAATACTGGATCAAGCAGTGTATGGAAAGTTGTTTCATATATTTTCTTTCCTCTTAATGATGCTGAATCCCCTGTTCTGTATCTCCCTCAAATTCCATAAAAAGGAAAATGTTTCTTGTTTCAGAAGGCAACAAAAATAGAGTATTCTTAGGCTTGGCAGTTCCCTAAACATTCTAATTAGAATTTATATTTATCTTTTTTTAATATTGGAATTAGAGCAGTGCCCCCAATTATTGAAAAATAGATATGGAAGGTGTTTTTTTTAATATAATTAAACAAATTCTAGTAAATAAATCCATTCTTTTTCCTACATGAAATAAATAAACCCATCTTTATATACACAGTTCAAAAAATAATTATTTACAATATCTAATTTCTTCTGTAATTCCTTTTATAATTTCATCCAATTTTTCATTGCACTTCATGCAGTTCAGTTGTTGTGGCATCTTACCTTAAACAATAAATCCACATTTGCCATTTGTTTATAAAATCTGCACACTTTAATTCAAATTACCATCAGAAGAGGGGAGGGGATGAATATTTGTAATGAACCTGGCACGATGGCTCAGAAATTTTCATAAATAATGAAAGCTTTTATACAATAGCAAATGCTGGGAGTGTTTGAAACTTGGAATGTGGAAAGGGACAAGCAGCTGAAATCATTGCTTCGCCATGGAACTCTGTGTTGTATTTAGTTTATATCAAAATTGCGAAACAAAGTTGCCCAGTGTGTAAGAGCTGGGGATGGTGAATTGTGGAATTTTATATTCCTGAAATGGAATATTTAAATCCGGTGATTCCATCACCAGTGGTGGCGCTCTTATAGTCTTCAGGTATTCTTATGATGATTGTTTTATGTTATATTAATATTTCTATACCGCCCTTCTCCCGAAGGACTCAGGGTGGTGAACAGGGCAAGAATAAAAATACAGGGTTACAAAAGTTAAAAAATGATTAAATACATGCCCATATACTAAAAATACATCTTAAAACCCCAATAAAATGACAATAACAACCCCCCCCCAGTCCCCTCATCAGGCCAGGCCAGCTTGTTCAAAAAAGTGTGTTTTTAGCTCGCGGCGAAAGGAGCGAAGATCGGGCGCCGTCCGGAGCTCAACCGGTAGCTGATTCCATAGCTCCGGGGCGCCCACAGAGAAGGATCTCCCCCTGGGGGCCACCAATCGACATTCTCTGACCGGTGGCACCCTGAGGAGGCCCTCTCTGTGGGAACGCACAGGGCGGAGGGAAGTTGATGCCGGCAGCAGGTGTTCCCTAAGGTACTCCGGACCCCTGCCATGTAGGGCTTTGAACACCATTACTAGTACCTTGAATCTCACCCGGAAGGCAACTGGTAACCAATGCAGCTCACGGAGCAGCGGTGTAACGTGGGAGTATCGGGAGACTCCCAACACAACTCTCGCGGCTGCATTCTGTACCAGTTGGAGCTTCCGGGTGGTCCTCAAGGGCAGCCCCATGTAGAGAGCGTTGCAGTAGTCTAGTCGAGAGGTCACGAGTGCGTGAGTGACCGTGCATAGATCATCCCGGCTTAGATAGGGCCGCAACTGGCGCACCAGGCGAACCCGGGCAAAAGCCCCCCTAGTCACAGCCCCTATGTGGTCTTCCAAGGTGAGCCGTGAATCTAGGAGGACTCCCAAGTTGCGAGCCCTATCTACGGGGGCTAATAGTTCACCCCCCATAGAAAGAGGTGGAATATCCGAATAAACCCGGGATGAAGGTATGCAAAGCCACTCAGTCTTGTCGGGGTTGAGTTGAAGTCTGTTCCTCCCCATCCAGACCCGAACCGCCTCCAGGCAACGGGACATCACGTTGAGGGCATCACTGGGGTGGTTTGGGGTTGAAAGGAAAAGCTGCGTATCATCAGCATACTGATGATACCCAACTCCAAAGCCACGAATGATCTCACCCAGCGGTTTCATATAGATGTTGAACAGGAGAGGCGAGAGGACTGACCCCTGAGGAACTTCACAAACGAGAGACCTCGCGGTCGACCTCTGCCCTCCTGCCAACACCGACTGCGAACGTCCCTGGAGATAGGAGGAGAACCACTGTAAGACCGTGCCTCCCACTCCCAATCCCCTGAGACGCCGCAGCAAGATACCATGGTCGATGGTATTGAGAGCCGCTGAGAGGTCTAATAGGACTAGAACAGAGGAATATCCCCTGTCCCGAGCCCTCCAGAGATCATTCACCAGCGCAACCAATGCCGTCTCCGTGCTGTGCCCGGGCCTGAAACCCGATTGGTACGGGTCTAGATAATCCGCAACGCCTGGAACCTCTGGGGATCCATTAAGCGTCTGGGGCGGTACCATTTAATTGGTTCCACGCACCCACGGCGGGGGGTGGCAAAATGGAAGACCAGCCGCAGGAGATGATGATCGGTCCATGACAGGGGCATAACAATTGGGGAGCCCCCACCAAGATCATCTAACCACCGTCCAGATAAGAAAACTAAGTCAAGGGTGTGGCCTCCCTCATGAGTTCGTCCCGAAATTACTTGCGTCAGGTCTATGGCCATCATGGAAGCCATGAACTCCCGAGCCAACTCAGATGATCCTCCCAGCGATGGTAGATTGAAGTCCCCCAAAACTATAAGTTTCGGGAACTCAATCACCAACCCAGAGAGGACATCGAGAAGCTCAGGCAGGGCTGATGCTGTGTGACTAGGCGAAAGGTACACCAGCAGCAAGCCCAACTGCGCACCAGGGCCGCATCTCAAAAAGAGAGACTCACACCCGACTATCTGGGGAACGGTGGCCTCCCGCGGACACAAGGTCTCCCTCATGACAACAGCCACACCCCCGCCCCTACCCTGAGCCCGAGGCCGGTGTAGCACCCGGAAACCTGGTGGGCAAAGGTCAACCAGAGGAATCCCACCCTCTGGGCCCAACCAAGTCTCCGTGATGCAAGCCAGGTCTGCCTGCTCACCCTCGACCAAGTCGCGGACGAGAGGAGCTTTATTAGCGACAGACCTGGCATTCAAGTACACCAGCCGGAGCTCAGGAGGCTGCACATCCTCACTCCCGGGACCTCGGGACGGAGCCCTGATTGTCTGTCGAATGGCATTGGGATAGTGATAGAAATACTTTCCTTATTCCAAACATACTCAATCTTGCCATCACTATAACACAATATCACCTGCTGCGAGTTTAAAATGCATATTAAAACGTATCTATTTTAGCTAGAGTCTGCAAGCAAAGAATGGAAACCCCAAAGGTGCTTTTTCAAAAAAGCAACTGGACTTTCCTGGGGTTTGTTTTGTTCAGAACTGAAGATGCTTCTTGGATGAGAAGCAAAACGTTTAAAACCAAGAAATTCCACTTGCTTTTTGAAAAAGCACCTTTGGGACAACCATGACCTGGAAGACTGAGAATCTCCATTAAACAAGAAATATGGAGAGCGATACTTCCGCGGGTGATTCTCTCCCAGCAGCATTGCAGAAAATAACGAGAGCCCCTTGAAATTGTGACTCTTCTTTGTACTACTGTAGTTCACCAATTGCTTCACTTCATCTACTGCATTGTAGCTTACCAAAGAAACTTCAAAATTAGCCTGAAAATAACATTTGCATTCCTTTGTGAAATTCTCATTTAAGCTCTGTTCTAGGAATGGTTACTCAAGACAAAGCTACTTGTAGCTACTATACTGCACTTGTGCGCTGCCCAAATTCATTGCCCATGAAGATGTAGTGAATCACAAGATCGTTCTCAGCCCCCTGTGTAACGGCCTGGGCAACCTGCAGGTGAATACTAGGGAAAGAAATGTGTCACATTTGCATCCTCCCTAAGGAGTTTCTCTAGCTTTGAAAACTGAATAAAAATGGAAGGAAGACTGAGAAGTATCTGATTTAACTTTTCTTAGTGCAAATGAGGATAATAACAAAAATAATTGTTGGGATAGTTGGTTGGTAAAGCCTTGTTCAAATACTGTATATCTCAGGATTGTAAAGTCTCCAAATCAAAGCAAATAGGTGATAATAAAGGAAGTTTGCTTCCCCCTGCTGTGTTTTTTTCTTTAAAAATGTTATAATTTAATGTTGGTTGGGACTTGTTTCCTGGAGGCAGGGATAACATTCATCGGTTTCTGTACTGAACAAGAAGTGTAACTTGGAAGCAGACAAGCAGCAGCTTTCCAGACATTGTATTAACACTCTCTGTAGTAAAGCTTAGAGTCTGGGAGGCAGGAAGTGAAGTTCCCTATGATCTGACAACTGCTAAAGACTTTGTGGACATTATCCTTTGCAGAATTACAGTCTCCTGGTATGAATGCTTCATATGACTACTTCCATAAAAATTCTACAACAATAACTCTTCCACAAGAATTGGGACACACCAATGAAAACATTATTGTGGGTGTTAAGGAATTTTGTTGTGCAGAGGTCTCCTTGTGCTACCAAAGAGTTGCACAGACAAGGAAGGGTACTGAGAGCAGTAAGAGTCACACAGTAACCACAAGAGTACACTGAGTTGTAAAAGCAAAAAGTAGTTTACTTTTGAGGTGGTGTAAAAACAAAAATGCACAGTCAAAAATAAACAGTCCAGGTCATACACAATAGCAACGGTCCAAGGAGTAATCCAAAATACAAAGTCTTCTTACTGGTCCAGAGGTCAATACACAGTTCAGGTTTATCACAGTAACAGAGCAAAAACAGTAATAGTAGAGAGCAGTGAATTCAGAGAGAGAGAGAGAAGCTACGGTACTAGCTCCCTCTTATGGCCATGAGAACACTTACACACCCATTGGCCAATTAACATCTTAAAGACATAATATCATGGTTAATATATTTTCAACCCAACATTGTAGGCTAACACCATATGCCTAACAGTGGGGAAAAGAGCTTATTGTTTTTACAGAACTGAGAAGACATGCTAGCCTGTGAAGCAAATATGTTGTAAATATTTTAATCTCATGAGCCTAGCTTGAAGCTTGAGAATTGTATCTAGGAAGGTCTCTGCTACACTGAAAACCAGTCCTAACCAGAATTTACTGATATGATAGCAACTTTAGAGACAACCCCTAGGAACTAACGACCATAAAAGATAATTCATAAATAAGGGGCGATAGAATTAGGGGAATGGTAGATGTAATCAGGGGCAGAGATAATGTATTCACTTTAGAAGCTTTGGATAGGTTGTGACGACATGATTACAGTATGATTACTAAACCAATGAAGAAGAGGTGGGTTAAGTTTGAAATGGCAATGGAGAATATAAAAAAAGAATACTGAAGATTTGGGGTGTGTCCACTGTGTGCTTGCATGCACAAGGAGCACACACACCCCTTTGCAAAGGAGTACAAATATTACCATTGTTTTCTCTTGGAAGTTTTGGCTTGTGATTATTTCAACTAAACAACGAATCCCACAATTATAAAACATTATGTATAGAACATATTTAAAAAAACAACCTATTTTTGTCTGCCATTGGGCCTCACAAGCCTCCCCCACCCCAAGGCATCCTAGGATCCACTTCCTATTCCTTGGAGGTCCCAGCAAGCCTCGGCCTGCTTCCCACTTAGCCATTCAAGGGAGCTAACGCCAGGCAGCTGATGCTAGCAGCGTGTGTGGGGCTATGGGAGCTTGTAGGCCGAGGCCTTCTTCGCATCCAGCCAGACTTGCATCTGTAGGACTTTACCTGCTACTCAGTCAGCTCCAGGGCCCAACAGCACCCAACTGGTCTGTTCTTTGCAGAGAGGTGCCAGCTGTTGTGAGGAAATGTGCAAGGCTCAGAGGCTCCTCATGGAAAACTTATGTTATTCTGCAAGGAAGCACTATTATTGCAAGCCTGTTTGGGGGGGCTCTGTTTTTTTTAAAGGAGGCTGGATGGGAAGACGGTCTCAGCCTACAAGTTCTAAGAGCTCCCCTTCCCTCTATAAAATATATTGGCATGTTTGGTAGGTAACACTATTTGTTCCTATAGTCCACTTTTTGGAAAGAATAGTAGGTTCTTGAAATGTAGATATATGATTATTTGTGATCTAGCCTGCAACTTGTCTATTTAGATTAATTAGATCATAGCCACACATGTAAACCTTGGCCAAGAGGCAAAGAAGCTACTAACTAACACAGGGGTGTCAAACTCAATTTCATTGAGGGCCACATCAGCATTGCAGTTGCCCTCAAGGGGCCGGGTGGATATGGCCAGGGTGGGCGTGGCCTACTGGGTGGGCATGGCTAGACTGTGTATGGCCTACTGGGTGGGCATGGCCAGCTCTACATCGTTCGCATCAAGGGTGCCTATGGGCAGGAGTGGGACAGATCTGAGGGTCTCTGGCAGAAGGAGGGTCTCTGGGCCAGGGCCAAGGCAGTAGGGGCCGTTCCCTCACTGTTTCCAGGATGGCTTTGTGGGCCACATGAAACCACTTCGCCGGCCGGATCCGGGCCCTGGGCCTTGTGTTTGACATGTCTGAACTAACATATGTGTTACAAAGTAGCTAGTACTTCCATGAAATATTTTTATGTGCACTTCAGTGAGGATTTTTGTTCTTCTGTATTGCTTCTTCCTTGGTGTTTTTTTATATTAAACTATAGGCAGCTCTTCTGCTTTTGGATTCCACTAGTATGAGACAATCGTTTTCCAGACCACTCATTCTTGAGGATGACAATAACAGTGACAAACATCCATGGCGGCAGAATGGTCACAAAGTTTACCTTCATTTCATGCTCATCACCTTTCCCTTTCTTTGGTTCATCCCCAGGCTGGGGTTTTCATTCCACCTGCAAAATTTCATCCTATCTTTCCATTAACCTCAATATGATTGTGATGAAATCTTGTGCATTTTTTCACATGGAGTGTTTCTGACTTTTCTTTTGCCCTTGATGCTTCTGTTGCAATTCCAAGTAACAATACACTGCGCTAACCCTAACCCTATAGTTTTCTTGGCAAGGTTTTTTTTTAAGTGGTTTGTCATTGAATTCACGATTGCCTGGTTTCTAGCCTAATGCCTTCACCACCACAGTAAGCTGGCTCTCTTGGAGGAAGACTAAGAAGTATAAAATCAGAGTTTTATAAAATACATAGACTTTATAGCAAAGTTTTACATTCAATGTGCCTTGATTTATGCATCTGACTGATCAATAATGTGGCTTTCAGAGTTACAACCGTAATGGAACCTGGCTCTTACAGTAATAAGTCATAAGTGATTTGTAAAGCGGGCCACTATTTTAGGCCTTTTTTGTAGTGGTTGTTAAGCAAATGCTGTGCTCATTAAGCAAATAAATGGGTTGGTTTTCTGAAAACCAGAAATTCTCAACAAAACTGTCATAAAACATGATGTGACTGCAGGATGCTACAAATGGCCATAAATACTGTATGGGCCAGTTGCTTAGCTCCTGAAGTGCAATCACATGATGGGGAAGTTGCTGTCCGAATTTCAAATCTAGGTTGTAAGTAGCTTTTGGAGACTTTGTCGTAACTTCAAATGGTTGCCAAGCAACTGGTCATAAATCAAAAACTACCTGTGCTTATTTGTTTCTTATAGAATGTGACGTCTGGTCAAATCCTTTGGCTTAAAACAATTCCTGATGCATTTCTAATCAAATTATCTTTCAAAAAATATGGTTCACAAAATGTTTAAATTACAGTATTGGCTTTTATTCCTGACTGTTTGTCTATGTCTGTGGTGGCGAACCTATAGCACAGTTGCCACAGGTGGCATGCAGAGCCCTCTCTGTGGACAGGCGTTCCATCGCCCCAGTTCTAGGCCTTCAGCTGGTTGTTTTTTTGTAAGAAACTTTATTATTTAAAACTTTGGACAAGGTGTTAACAGTCTGACAATCCTTCTTGTCATTACTTCATTTTTGTGATTTATATATATATATACCCTTTATGTACATATCATTTATATACAGTTATAGAATATTCAATCTTATCAACCACCTTATTCTAGTAATATGTGAAATCAGCATCCTGTGTGTTTCTTTTGTGACCTTCCTTTCTAATCCCACCATGAGTAAAACTTATTCCAAATTTTGTAGTAATCTGACTGGTCTTTATTTTTAATTTCCAAAGTTAACTTGTCCATTTCTGCACACGCCTAAATTTTACTTATCACTTTACTCTCTTCCGGTATTTCACTGGTTTTCCATTTCTGGGCGAACATCATTCTCGCTGCTGTGATGATATGTATTATTAAATATAACTCTTCTTTGCTATGTTTCTCTTTTGTTATGCCAAGCAGGAAAAATTCTGGTCTACATTCGACTCTCCGTCCTAATATTTCCTCTAGCCATGTCCGAATTCTTTGCCAATACTTTTGCGTCTTATTACAGGACCACCAAACATGAAAATAAGTACCTAATTCTTCGGAACACTTTCAACAGCTAGGGGATATTGTCTTGTACATTTTGGCTAATCGTGCTGGGGGGAGATGCCACCGATAAAACATTTTATATAAATTTTCTTTATAAGCTGAGGCCAGCGTTATCTTTTTATTTCTATCCCAGAGAGTTTGCCAGATATCAAAATCTATGCCATATCCCAAATTTTTAGCCCATATCAGCATTGGTTCTTTAACTTGTTCCTCAAACATTTTGTACCCCAATAGCAAACTATACAATTTCCTTATTTGTTTCTCATCTGGCCCCAATAAAATTTTATCCAATGAAGTTTCTTAAATATTTATCCCCCACTCTTTCTTATCTTTCCCATATCATGTTTGTATCTGTAGGTAAACCCACCATTACAATTTTATCCCTTGTTGTTCTAGCTCCTGTCTAGATTTCAGTTCTCCCATTTCATTCGTAATATCCTTATATGTAGTATTGTTTTCCAAATTAAACAAATTTGGATAGATTATCGCTTCAAGGGTGGACAACCAGACTGGTACTTTAATGTAATTTTGTTTTCTAATTTTATTCCAAATTTTAAGTAGCGCTTGTCTAATCCAATGGTTTAAAAATGTTGATATAACCCTTTCTTCTCATTCCATAGAAATGCGTGCCAGCCTAATTGCAGATCATGGCCTTCTAGAGTTAATAATCTTTTATTCTTTAAAATTATCCATTCTCTAATCCAAGTTAGCGTCGCTGCATGATAATATGTTTCCCAGTCTGGTAGTCCAAAACCCCCATTTTCTTTAACATCCTGCAGATGTTTCATTTTAATCCTTGGTTTTTTCCCTTGCCATATAAAATTTAATGTCAATTTGTTCAGGTTCTCAAATTTTTTTTTGATCAAGTTGTATAGGAATATTTTGGAAGAGGAAAAGGATTTTAGGTAATACATTCATTTTTACGATAGCAATTCTCCCTAACAATGAAAGGCTCAAATTTCCCCATCTTTCCAGGTCTTCTTTTATTTGTTTCACTATTTTGTCATAACTATTAAGTAAAGATATTGGTCTATAGTTTTGAATTGATGTATGGTCTGTGTTATCTTTTGGAATCAGGACAATATTCGCCTCTGACCATGACTTTGGGGTTTTTGCTTCATCTAGCACACTACAGCCACACCCACCCAATTGGCCACACCCACCTGGCACCCAATGATACATAAGTGAGTTTGGGGTTGCAGTTTGGGCACTCTGTCTCTAAAAGGTTTGCCATCACTGGTCTATGTTGATTAACAATATATTATCTTAAACAGCTAGACAACTTGTGCTTCAAATTGCTCTTCTCTTTAATATACCAATTTCTTCCCCTCCTTGCAAAAAAAACCAAAACAAATAATCTGGGCAGATTGTTTGAGGAGACTGAGCAGGGACAAAAGCCTGGTGTTGAATAATATTCTTGGACATGCCTGAAAGCTACTTTTGATTTCTCTTGCTGTACAGCTTATCAGTTACCAAACATTGTTACTGCTTTCTACAAGGAAAGAGAAATTGTCAGAATGACAAATGATTTTCCTAAGATTTGAGTAAAGCACTCAGGAAGTAAAATGCTGAAGTCCCAGAACTGCAAATAGCTTCAAAAGCCTGGGCCAGCAATTGGATCTCTGTAAAAGTTACCTCCAAATTGCAAGGATTAATATGGCAAAGGAAGGAAATGTTTAAATAACATTATTTGCACTTCATTAAATTTTAATATTGAAGATTAAATGTATTTGAATTTTGTCCTGGGCCTTTTTACTTTTAAAAACCCTGTGGATTGTGCACTTGAAAAAGAGTGAATACTCTTGTTCAAGATTGTGGGATGATATTTTTAGATTGTAACTGAATTTGGGTTGTCAGTTTTACCTTTAATCCTCTAAAAGAAGCATGAAACTGAAATTGAATTGACTAAAATTCTTGCAACGTGCAACCTGTCCTTAACCATCTTTTAGACACAGACAACATATTGATAAAAATCTCGCTAATCTTATTACACACATTGGCTCTTGTTGTAAGATCCTTTACTAGTCCAGTTACAGGAAATGAGGCTGCATGTGTGTTATACACTAATCTTCCCTAGCTGCAATCTTGCTTAAGGTTTTTTTTTGGTGGTGGTGGTTCTGCTCTGTTCATTGATTATTTTAAATTCATAGCCAGCTTATGTGTATAAATGAGTTATAAGAATTGGGATAATTGTGAGGGGTTACTTTAAGCAGGGCTTTTTTTCTCATAGAACGCTCAGAACGGAGTTCCGGCACCTTTTTTGGATGGAACCTTGTAGGGTAGGCAAGGCGGGTTGTATGACATGTGTGAGTTCCGGCACCTTTTTCTTTTACAAAAAAAAGCACTGACTTTAAGTATCAGTCTTTGGTGTTTAGCTTTTATCAATTAAGTTTGTTGTTTTCATTCAGCTGCTTTTCAGTTGATTTCTATGGATTTGAAATATTTTTTGTAGCCATTACAGCTAATCAATGAACATTTCAAGACTTTTTTTATTGAAAAGTTTTAAAATACATTTTATCTTTAACAATCCCCCCTCCCCCCACCCCTACCTATCCCTCCCTACCCCTCCCCCCCTTCCTCCCCTCCCCCCCCCCCCGACTTCCCAGAGCTAAATACAGGGTATAAAAACAAAGAACAATCATAAACATCCATATGCTACCAACAATAAATTCTTAAATCTATCGCTCTCTAGCTCATATAAGATAACTACAAGCAATACTAATATTTCATATAAAAAAAAAGAAAATAGAAAGGAAGACTTATTCAAATGCTAAATGAAACTTTTTAGTCCCATATTTGTTCTGGATATATTCAATCCACTTTTTCCACTCCATAATATAACGTTCTTGCAAATGATCTTTCAAATAAGCCGAGATCTTTGCCATTTCTGCCAGGTCAGAAACCTTTAAAGTCCATTCTTCTATAGTCGGCAGTTCCTCCTTCTTCCAATATTGACCTATTAAAAGTCTTGCTGCTGTAATTAAATTCAACATCAACTTAGTGTCCACAACAGTAACATCTGTAATTATACCCAACAAAAAGAATTGCGGACAAAACTTTATCCTTTGCTTGAAGATCTTCTGCATATTCCACCAAATTTTTATCCAAAAAGCCTTGACCTTTTTACAGGTCCACCATATGTGAAAATATGTTGCATCTTCGCCACCACACCTCCAGCATTTTGGCTGATAATTCAGATACATACTTGCAAGCTTTTTAGGATCTAAATGCCATCTATAAAACATTTTATAAAATTTCTCTCTTAGGTTTTGAGCTTGTGTAAATTTTACGTTCCTCACCCAGATCTTTTCCCACGTGTCCATTGTAATAACTTCTTGGATGTTCTGGGCCCATTTTATCATACAATCTTTAACAAGTTCTGTTTCTGAGTCAATTTCTATCAATGCAAGATATATCCGTTTGATATGTGCTGGACCCTGATTTCTAATTTGCTTTATCAAATTTTCATCAGTCATTGCAAAACCAGTTTTCTGATCTTCTTTCCACCTGGCCCGTAACTGAGTATATTGAAACCAAGTTTGAACAATCTTCTCATCTCGCAAGAGATTGTACGATTTTAAACACCATACACTACTTTCCAAGCTTAAAATCTCCTTATACGTAGTCACATCATGTTTAAAACCAACATTTATGTTTTCTATTGCGTGTTTTGGAATTGCCCACAATGGCATCTTACAGTCTAACTTATGTCTATACTTCTTCCAAACTCTCAACAATGCCTGTCTTAAAATATGCACTTTAAACACATTATCTACCTTCTTATCATACAACAAATATGCATGCCAGCCAAATAACAAGTCGTGGCCCTCAAGATTTAATAATCTCTCTTGTGTCAAATTAATCCAATCACTTATTCCTGCTAACGCAGCAGCTTCATAATATAATTTAAGATTGGGCATTTTGAGATTTTTTTTAAATGCAAGTTTCCCTACTAACTGCAGAATGAGATGTGAAACAGTCTTGAAATGTGTTATATTTTAAGACTAATTAATGAACATTATTTGATCTGCTGAGTATATATGTCAAATGAGGAGGGGTGAATATTTGTGACACCAATTGGCTCTTCAGATAATTGTTTTTGTTATTTTTTCATTATTATGTATGTGTAGGGATATCTTTCTGAATTTACTCTTTATTGTAAATCAGACTACATATAGACTACATATGTATGTATGTAATCTATAATACTTCATCTCCATGGCTGCTTTTATTTCATCATTGGCATCGTCAATCGTCCCATTTGGCATTTTCAACAAAAGAAACCCCTGGCTCTTCAGATTGATCAAGAGTGTAGCTTTATTAAAAAAAAATCCATCTAGGCACAGCAGAAGCAAAGTCAGTTCTGGGATTTTCCCACGAAAACCCACATAGGTAATTCCCCCCTTCCCATCTAGGCCACCCACAGTTCATAGTTCACCAATTGAGTTCAGTTATTTTGCTTTGGGGGGAAAAAATCTGCTCTGGTCAAACATTCTTCATGACTTGGACTTGGCAGATAACGTTTTTCCAGCAACAGAAGGCTCACTTACATTCCATAGCCTCCCCCCCTTAGGAATTCTCTCTCTCTCTCTCTCTCTCTCTCTCTCTCTCTCACACACACACACACACACACACACACACACACACACACACACACACAGTCACTGGCAAAGCTGCAAGTGAAAGCAGGTGCAGGCAACTGTGGAGTCGAGTCAGGTTTCATAGGCATGTTCTTTGTATAGCTATTGGCTAATTAAAACTCCTTTGCACTTTATAATTTTTCATGAGGATGAGGTAGTCTTATTAATATGCCAGTAAGTATCTATCCCCTGAGAAATCTTAAGGCACTACTTGCAGCAATAAACTCAACATACTCACGTCACTATGAATTCATCAATCACTTCCCAAATATGAGAAACATTGTAAGATTAAACAGACAGCACCCCTTTTCAGAGAGAGAGAGAAAAGGAATTTGACACCTCATGACACTTGCCAAACTTCCATTAAAAATCAAGAGTTTAAAAAAGTATATTGAGATTTTTAAACAGAGTCTGCCCGGCCATCTGTCAGGGATGTGCTTAGCAGATTCTTGAACTGGACAGTGGGTAGGACTAGATGATCTCCACAATCTGTTCCTGCCCTCACATCCTACTATTATAATCCATCCCTTGAACTATGCACTTTAGAAGCAGCATGCAAAGCAGTGCAACCTAAATTATTCAGACTTCTGAGTGGAACAGTATCACTTTCCTACCTCTCTGTATCAGAGGCTTCAGTGTCTTGATTTCCATTCCACAAATGTGAGGCAGCCGCTTACAGTGGCATACTCATATTCAGTTTCGTATTTAAAGTGCAGTCTCAGAATACAGAAGTCATACATGGATATTCTCTGTTGGAAATACGTATGGCTACAATGTAAAGCAGCATTCCCCAATCTTTCCGGCTTGGCAGACTGGGGGGGGAGGGGGATGGAAAAGGGGATGGTTCTGTGTGAGCAGCAGGTGTGCGCATCAGCATTATGTAGCTTCATTTGCACAAGCGGCAGGTGCATGCATCTGCCGCTTGCACAACTGAACAGCCACATGTATTCTGAATGGGCCATATCCAGTAGGGGGCCATGGCCCGGAAATTGGGGATCCCTGATGTAAAGATACAACTCCTCTCCCTATCTGACTTCCCATAATTATTATTTATATCTGACAGTATAAAATGTAAGTGGTGAGCACCATAGGAGCTGAAAAGTGAATGTGTTCTCTGATGTATGACAGGATCTTTTCTTAATGTTTGCAGGTGTAGCACCTGCATGCAAATGAAGTAGCAAAGTCTGTTTTCTTTAGCAAAGGAAAAGCAAGGAATGTCAGGCATCAGGTTTTAAACTAGCTGAACGTAGGACTCTCTATTACAGAGATGTCAAACTCGCAACATCACATGACGTTGCACGACGTATCGGAGCTTTTTCCCCAATGCCGGCAAGGGGGGGGCGCGGTTTCATTGTGATGCGTCAGGCCGGGGGCTCTATTGACACCCCTGCTCTATTAGCTTAGTTGAGAGAGGTTTAAAGCAGAGTAGAAAGTAAATATTTTTCATTCATACTTTTATTTTTTGAAAAAATTGCCCAGTAATGCAAAATGTGAAGTTTCACTATATTAATTAGAGAGTTACAACTGAAAATTAAAAATTACAATCATCAGCATTTTTAAAAAATATACATCCTTCCACAGAAGTGACAAGAATGGATGGGACAATTCATTTCAAACCATACTTAGTAAAACACAACTTCAGCAGACTCCCCAGAGGAAATTTCAGAAGTGATCCAACTCACCTGGAGGGCCCTTTTAATTACTGCCAAATATAAAACCATTTGAAGGTTTGTTTTTAATTGAAACTGGATTGTGTACTGACTGGCTGTGTCCAGGGTTAGAAAGCTTTGGTTGGCTATTCTGATGATGCAATAAACTAAACATTCCAGTTGGTTTTGGAAGAAGAAAGACTGGACTTTGCCTGTTTTTTCTCCCTGGCTCACTCCCAAACTCATAGTACCATTTTCTAGAATATAAAGGCAAAAGAGCTGGTTGACTTGAACTTTTGTACTTCATAATGAAAGTGAAAATGAAACCAAAAATGGAATACTCGCTTTTCCCTTTTGTCTCTTAAGAGCACTGTTATCAATCTATTACTGCAAGCAATTGCTCACATTTGCAAAGATCCACCACCCCAGCAGCACATCAACACAAAACACAAATAATGTTATACACAGAAACTTCCAGATGAGTTCCAAATGGCTCAATGAAGCCTGCCTGACAAGAGGAGTCTTTAAGGTTTCTTTTTAAAAAAATCTGCATTTTGTGAAGTAGATCGTTTGGTGCAAAGTTTTCACCCTGAATTTGGTAGGTTACTTAAAAAAAATGCATCCAGAAATATTAGTTCTTTTGTTTAACAGTCCGTACATGACTTGCTTCATTTTCTGTTACAGAATTAAGAATCCCGTCTTCATTAATACTGTGTTGCTCCCATTTCAGCACCACATCAGGATACTACTGGTGTCATATCCCACAACTGTTCCAAAGGAGACAAAAGAATAAGGTTATTAAATGATCCAGAATCACTGTAGATAAGGTTGGGGTAAGTTACATTCTCACCTTCATAACTTTATCTGTTCCAGATGTCAGCAACCAACCCCGTGTTGTATCAAAGTGTACATGGACAACATTGTGTTTGCTGTAATGGAAAGTGGCTGTAGGAGCACGTCTAAAGGAAGCACATAACAGGACAAAGTGAAAATATTGGAATTGGAAAATCACAATATAACATCTAGATGCTAAAAATAAATAATATCTTAATTGAGTTCCCGTGGCCTTCAACAAGTCACTAAACTATGATTTCTCATAGGTCTAGCCATCATAAGCATGATGGATTATTTGGGGAACTATCATTCAGCAATATAAAAATTGCTCATCTCTGACTTAGACCTAGAAAAAACCTTCCAAACTGATGTTTATTTTATTTATCTCCAAAAACTGGCATAAATTGCCCCAGCAACTGGAAAGGGGGTAAGTTACTTACTCCTCATCTGTTATTGTTTCGTAACAAGCATCACAGATTCTCACTTCAAATTCAAATCCCATTAGAGGTATGGAAGAGCGCTTCGAACTGCATTTACCACACACCGCTTTTCCACACTTTCGGCAATGATGCTGAAATTTAAAAAGCACGTTAAGATTCACCATGAAAGAACTGAAAGAATCTATCCCATCAAATCATGTCAGGGTGGGTCCTATCAATTTCCCTCCCCAAAACTCTGCTACTCCACGTTAAAAAAGATTAGAAACCACATTAGATGATACTACTACTGCTACTACTACTACTACTACCAACAACAACAACAACACAATAATAAATTGACAGGCTCATTCTTTTGCCCCAGTAGTGTAGTTTTGGTTCTATAAACACGCACCTTCCTGAAATGCTTACTATTGGCACACAGAACTTTGTATCAAAGGGAACAGGAGATGATCTTCATTCACTCAAAAAGCAGCATGACACATACCTGTCTAAGGCCTATTTTCTTGCTATCCCACATCTGTTTGAAGTTCCAGAAGAATGGCTGGTCACATTTCTGGCAAGAGTCACTGTCCAACCATTCCGGTGTCTAAGAAAAGAAGGGAGGGAGGAATCCTTAAACTCAATTGTGTACAGGCCACAAATAGATACCAAGCCTACTCACGTAAGGAGGTGTGCTGCTCCACTCTTCCCTGGGGCTGGCATAGCAAATTAGTTTGAAATTCTACATTATGTAAATCAACAATTTCTGTATACATTTGCTTATATTGTGCACTTTAGATCTAAAGTTGATAGCCATGAGTTCCAAACAATGGATTCTCAATCCAATCTCTGAGGTTTCCTTTGAACTGCCTTCTGTTGTATTTTAGGTTTGTCTTGTCTCCATGTTTGTTTTCTGAGGTTTTAATATTTAGAATCATAATGCCACTGGACATACTGGGGAACGGCCTACTATTTTCTCTTCAGGAAATTGGCTGTAAAAATGTAAAATATCTTCCCTTGTTGCTTACGAATATATGTTCCTTGAGCCAATTTTGCTGTAAACATGAAAATATGCCTAACTTTGTAAACTGCTTCATTTGTACCCTTGCAAATGTACACAATTGAGGTAAATAGACAAAAATAAAAATTAAGTGAATTATCCAGATGACTTTGAGTACAGTGGAATTAGTCTATTATTATTTTGAGGTGATATACAAACGTGAATTTTGTATATTGTGTTTCACGTTTGGCAAATGAGGCTTGTTAAATTACTGTACTGTATGGATTTTCTCAAATACCAAACTAGCTGCCTGCATTAAAAACCTTAGACTAGCTTCTAAGAGAAACAAACATATGTATCCAGCACCATACTGAATTATATTCAGTATATGTACACAGTTCCAATGATATGTGTACTTTTGTGTGAGACAGAAAGCACTAGATATATGTCACTCCTAACAGCAATGGCCCTACAAAGCATCAAAGGCTGGAATGGACAATCCTTCATTCATGGGATGCATGGGTTCCCAAACATTCCACCTGTAACTTTCACAAATCTGAGATTGTACCACCATTTGCTGCTAGAACTGCCAAATACAGGAGATATTCTCCTTTCTCTCAAATTAAGAGTGGGAATCTTTTCCACTATTATCCTTAAACTCCCCAGCCTTGCAAAACAGCCCCAAAACAGCTTGGAGACTAATTTTGGCTGCATTTAATAAAGTTTTGCAAATAGGAATGGAATAGGATGTCTTCCAGCAACATTTTTAGTTTGATCTTCCAAATTAAGCCCTTGATCTAGTCCAAGGCAACTGAAGACCACCAGGCTGAGAGGAGACACAGACAAGCCCCCAACAGGAAAACACAATGTTATTATACTGAGTTTTCAGGCAGTCACTTTTGGCTTAAATTGGCTTTTTGATGCCTCTTTTGAAGATTACGTAAGTGATAACTTCCCTGATCAGAGAAAGAGGAAGAACTGACTGGATACCTCTTGCCTCTCAACATCCATGTTCCAGACAACGATCCTGCCATCCGCCCCACAAGAGATGAGTTGCCGAGTGTGATGGGAATAAGAGAGGGACTGAACTTTATCACTACAGAGCACATAGAGTAAAATAAAAACAATATTAGGAACCATTTATAAATAGGAACAGTAACTGGAACCTGCCAACTTTCCGCCATCTCTCTTGTCTGTCACACATACAAAATTTGATTTCTCCCTCCATATCCTGCCTTAATCCATAGCAAAACTGAGAGCAATATCATATGTTGTGGCATTTATTTGGGAGAGTGTTACAATTTCAGCATACTGCTCCATAACCTGCTCATTTCTCTAACAAATAATGATCGCTATGTTTCTTTGAGACAGGAAAGAGATGTCAAGATTTTTTTTGTGTTTTAACAGAACCCCAAATTCAAAAATTAGAACCAGGTGCAAGGTCACACTTTGAGAGAGATTACAATTGTGTAATTTAGACCTTAAAAATTAAATTGGTCAAACAATAAAGAACTGCTCCACTCCAGACATCTGTACATAGATGCCAATCTTTCTTCTGCCTCAACCTTTTCTCACGTTAGTACACTCATAGACATATATTTCAATTTATACTTTATTATAATACTTTAATAATCTTAAATAACTGAACTAATCAGTTGTTATACATTCATTTTAAAAATTAGCCATAATCTGAAGATAGTATGACTACAAGCGATGTCTACATCTAAATTCTATTTCCACTAATAAAAGATAATGGAATTATGTCGGTGAAATGCCTGGCTTAACTTTCAAAAATAAATGCATGTGTCATATTTGCATGTCAGCTTTCTTCCAATTCTCTGAAAATATTGTTGTATTTTCACGATCAACATTTTTTTTCAGGGAATGGGCCCTCTTGAGGGACTTCATTCAGTGTTTTTGGATGTCAACCATAATTAAATGTCCCCAAAGTTATGAAATCTCTCATAAAAATCTGACATTTTGTGGCGTCTCAGGCACTGGAGCAGCTCAGGATTTGAAAGCAGCCCAAGTGGCATTTGGTTTATTTTGGCATTAACAAGATTATTTCATTTTCACTTGCTAGGCACGTATTTGGGCATGCTGTTTCAAGAGGTTTTTCTGAATTTCATTCATTCTGGAACAATTCACCGCTCCAAGTGAGATTCTTCTCTCTAAGCGTATGTGAACAAAAGCATATTTTGGGACCGGGATAATAACAGCAAGACTACAGAAAGAAGCATTTTGGTGCCCAGTTTGTACCTGTGTCCTTGGAGTTCAATAGCTGTTCCTTTTCTTCCCCCAATGTCCCACATAATGATGGAATGGTCAGAACTGCCTGAAAACAGGACACGCTGAACAGGGTCCCAACACAGGGCACTAATTCCACCTGAAAAGAAGACGGGGGGGGGGGGGGGGAGAAGAACGGAAGGATGGAGATTTGTATTAGCCACATATGAAAACATGATTATTATTATTAACTAAAGACCTACCATTTTCTATAAGACGTTAGAACCAGGCAATACAGACAACCGCACTAGTAGAGAGTGGGACTAAGGCAGGAAAAGCCCAAGGAAGCTGATTCAATGACTTGAGCTGGTATTCCTCGCAGCTCAGCCTACCTTCCTCGCCTTAATCCCACTAATCAACGGATTTCAAAAAAATGGAGCGGGTGTCAGTTTCCATTCTGGGCAGTTGCCATTAGCATGAGGGCAAATATTCACAGCTCTGGCTGCTGGATGTGGACATCTGCATTCCCTAGCCCGCTGGGGAATACCTGAAGAGAAGCATGCCTTCTGCTGAACAGAATGGCCCAGCCACTGCTACACTCCAATGCTTTCCCCTGAAATGTCAATTTCTTGGGGAGAGGTCAAAAACAGAAAAGAAATTTTCTACTGAGTAGCTGCTGCCTTTGAGACCATGCGCTGCAGGTAGCATCTGTTCACCTAATATGAGCTAGAGAAGGGTATGCTGGGAGGTCCCATTGGCTAGCAGGTGGGTGGAAGGGGGAGCCCAGAAATGAGCCTTTTCTATAATGGACCCTTCTGGGGGAGTAGGAGATGTTGTTACTTGTCCTTTTTTCCTTTGATACCCTATTTCTGTCCCATGAAAGGAAGATGAGTCCTGGAGAGACAAATAGCTTTTAGGAGTCTGACTCAATCAGTTCCAGAGATCATTGGAAATTTGGTTCTATGGCTGCAGATTAACCCCTTCTGCATTAAGCCTCAGCCATTGTCTTTCCCAGCCTCTGCTTCTTCTTTCCCACAACAGATGCCTACAGGCATTCAGCTTCTCCCAGTCTTCCCAAGATTTGTTCCTTATTGAAAATATCTGGTCATGAGGCAAAAGTCTGAAGAAAGCCCTCCAGCACTATGAGAAAAACCATATCAACTAATGCAACAGAAGACATTTCTGGGGCCGAAAATGATAAGATATTCGAAGTAGCCACAACATGTAGGCAACTCAAAGTAAAACTTGAAAGATTTTTCAAAGAACTTTGAATCTCAGGTTTACATCCATCCATCCATTCACCTACCCTCCCACCTGCCCACCCATATCTATCTATCTATCTATCTATCTATCTATCTATCTATCTATCTATCTATCTATCTATCTATCATCTATCTATCTATGTTACCTACCTACCACCCACCTACCTACCTACCTACCTATCTAATTTAGGTAGAGTTTATGCTGATCACAGAAAAGCCAGAGTGATTCAAAATCATACCTGTATGTCCTCTGAAAGTTGTTATGAGGCTGCTATTTTCTTGTTCTAGTTTAAGGATGGTCACTTGCCCAGAATGATCACCAATAAAAACATTCCGCGTCTCCACATCAAATCTGGAATGGAGGGGTTCAGGAAGCTGACAATACTAGAAGAGTCTCTCCCCACTTTTCAATGCTTGCATGGGCTGAAACTTTATCCCCCACAGTCATCCCCAAACAAGCCACTGTTTACTCTCAGGGCTGCTAGCAATGTTCTGTCCCAGCCTATGTGAGTCCTTGTTATGCTCACAAGGAGAAACCCCTTTTCCAACAAGCAGGCAGGAACCGCAAGAAAAACCAACCCCTTTTATTATTCACAGACCTGAGTCAATGTCCAAGGCAACCAACACCTCCCACACCTTCCCTTTTATTATTCAGCCAAGGCATGGCTTCCTAATGCCTTCTCCTTTGCCTTTGGAGCCGCCCCATTGTATTCCTCTATCCTATTCTCTTTTCTTGCCGGCGTTTTCGTACATCCTAGATATTTCCCAGCTGTGCTTCATCACTGTCCAACTCAGACTCCCAGCACAGCTGTGTCTCAGCCTGAGCACGAGTAGAGGGGCCAGGCTCGTCAGACCGTAAGTCTTGGAGCTCCTCAGAGCCTTCCTCTGACTCTAATGTTACTCCAGGCCCCTCCTCCTCATGTGATTCCTCAGACTTGGCTGCCAGATCCACTGGCTGATGAGGAATCACAACAAGCAAGAGGCAGCCCCTCAACTGGAAAACACCCACTATCTCCTCTCTCAGTATAGTAGAAGATAACAACACAAATGTTGCTTTTATCCTGTTATCCCTGCAAACTAAGAACTGCTCCTCAAAGGGACCTGTGAAGGTCCCTCAGCTCAGAGAAGAAGAACTGTCCTCTGGATTTACCTTTTTCTGATATTAGGTTATTCATGTTCTGTGGAACAGACAAGTTCCTACTCTAACTATAAAACAGGTAGTTCTCGACTTACAGCCATTCATTTAGCAACTGTTCAAAGTTAAAATGGAACAGGAAAAAAATGACTGAAGTCCATTTTCACATTTACAACTGTCGCAGCATCAATATGGTCAAAATTGGGACATTAGATACTAGTGGTTGCAGTGTTTCAGGGGCCATGTGATCACTTTTAGCGACCTTCTGACAAGCAAAGTTGATGGGCGAGCCAGATTCACTTAACAACCGTGTTATTAACTTAACAACTGCAGTGATTCACTTAACAACCATGACAAAAAAGGTCATAAAATGAGGCAAAACTCACTTAACAACAACTTACTTAGCAACAGAAATTTTGCGCACAGTAGTGATTGTAAATTGAGGACTATCTGTACTTTCATTGCCAGCAAACTCATGTTTTGTTAAGCAAATCAGACTCAAATCCATTTCCTTGGGAAATCCAAGAGCAACAATGATTCTTCTCCCTGTCCTTAGCAAACAGTTCTTTGACATGGCTGGTGCTTCCTCTGCAGAGGTTAGTTTGGTAGAACTTCATCTGCTATAGAGATGGGAGTTATGCTCTCACTTTCCTCTCATTCAGGATGAATAATGGGAAAAGCCATTTCATATGTACTGGTGTACAGTATAGATAAAATCCAACCACACCTTCCAAGGCATGACCCAAATACATTAGTACATCAAGCTGGGAAATATTTAGGGTTCGTTCATTTATTCAAACCCACCCTTGCCCTGCTCTGCAAACAGATGACACATTTTCAATCAGCAACTATTGCATTTCTAGTTCCTAAAATATTCAGTATTTCAAAATACTGCAGAGGGACCACTGCAAGATATTTATGGGCTGTTAAGTCAGCATTATTAAGCAGCTACAGTGCATCAGAAAGATAAAATCAGCTTATAGTTTCCATGCATAAAAGCATATTTACACATTCTATGCTTGCTTTGTTATGAACTGGCAAGCTGGAAACTCCTTAAAGTTCCACATAATGCCACTATTCCTGGAAAGGATACTGTAACCCACAAGCCCCTGCACTAATCCGGTAACTGCCAAGCCGTTGGCCACTTTCAGAGCAATGCCAAGTAAAGTATTTATCCTGCCCAATACTCAGGAGCCACTCCATTTCCAAAACAAAAAGGACCATCAGCACTCTGCTCTGGTGAGCTGGAAGAGGAAGAATAAGATGGTTAATGTCGCACATGAGAGCTTTTCCATCCAAGAAATATATTACTTATAATAATAATAAACCTTTATTGTCAAAGTACAACATGTGTACATTGAGATTAACTGAGCCTCCCCCCGTGCTCTGTCCCCCCAACACACAGTGACAACAAACCCTCCATCCTACCACACCATGTGAACCAACTACACCACACACCGGTCTCCCAAGTCAATTCTGCATAAGATTATGTCCCATTTAAAAGCCTAACAGCCCACGGATAAAAGCTATTTTTCAGCCTGTTGGTACGGCTGGCTATATTCCTGTATCTCCTACCGGATGGTAGTAGAGTAAAGAGATACCATCCAGGGTGTGAGTCATCCCTGAGAATTTTCCTCACTCTTCCAAGGGAGCAAGCCCTGGCGATGTCATCCAGTGGTGTCAGGGGACAGCCCACAATGTCTTGTGCTGTGCTCACCACCCTCTGTAATACTTTCCTGTCCGCGGCTGTCAGACCAGCATACCAAACCACAATACCATACGAGAGGACGCTCTCTATGGTAGACCGGTAAAAGACGGTCATTAGCTGTTGTTCTACCCTGTTCTTCCGCAAGATCCTAAGAAAGTGAAGCCTCTGTTGGGCCTTTCTAGCCACCTGGGTTGTGTTAACTTTCCAGGTCAGATCTTCACAGAGGTAGACTCCCAGAAATTTAAAGGAGGAAACTCTCTCTACACAGTCCTCCCCGATGTAAAGTGGGGCAGGTTCCTCCAAATTACATTTGGGTTAGTTAAGGTTTATTGTGGTCCCGCAGTAGCCTTCTTCCATTTCTGCTATTGTCACATATTCCTTCAAGTTGCCCAAGTGACCTCAAAGGAATGCAAACATTATGGAGCTGGAGCATCATGTTGTGTTATATGCCTAGAACAGCGGGAAAGAAGTGATGTGAATGGAGGAATGGTGTCGAAAAGCAACATGATGGGCCCTGAAAACAAACCACCATTAAATGGAGCTGCTCCGACAACAGGAAACAGAGATTTAATTTAAAGAGCAGTGAGGGACAACATGAGTTAATCTTAGTCTCAGTACCAATAGTGGAACTCATTCTGCTTTCTTCAAAATGTATTGAATAGCAAAAAGATTAACCTAAATTTCTAGGAATTTTAAGCACCTAACACCTCTGGTTAACAGTGATCTACACTAATGATAGCACGGATGCATCTGCTGTCATTCCTACATGTTTTAATTTTTTTTCCCTTCTGTTCAGTCATGTCTAATTCTTGGGGACCGTCTGAACAGGTCCCTGCAGTTTTCTTGGCAAGATTTTTCTAGTCTTGCCATTGCCTCCTTCCTAGCGCTGAGAGAAACTGACTAGCTAAAGGTCACTCAACTGGCTTTGTGCCTAAGGTGGAACTAGAACTCACCCTCTCCCAGTGTCTAGCCTGATGCCTTAACCACTACAATTAATTGGCTCTCATGTCTTTAATAAAGAACTCTAAATTATATAAGTTTCTAAATTTATAAGCCACCCATCTTACCTCAAGGCAAATCTGGGCGCCTTTCATTTTGTTATCTGATTATTGTAAGTGGCATCCAATTAATGAACAATGAACTGCCCTTGTGCAGGGGTAGGCAACCTTGGCTCTTTTATGACACATGGACTTCAACTCCCAGAATTCCTGAGTCAGCTATGCTGGCTCAGGAATTCTGGGAGTTGAAGTCCATGAGTCATAAAAGAGCCGAGGTTGCCTACCCCTGCCCTTGTGTCTCATCCCCTCTGGATAATAAGGAAATATTGGGTTTTATATGAATTGCTCTCTGTCTCCCTTTGTTCCATGATTTCCAGGCACAAAAAACAGCTTGAGACAAGGAAACTTAAAAAGTGTTGTATTCTGGAATTGGTGTGAGTAATATAAGTGACAACACTTGGAACCAGTATATTAAATTGATTTCTTCTAATAGCAATTCATTCATGTTATTGACTGAGACTAAAGGCTGAAATGTATATGATGTTGAGATGTGAAAAAAAACACCCAAACATCCACAGGTGTTGAGCTGCAAAGAAAAAAATGCAGACTCTCCCCTTCATTTGACTGCAAGTTATTTTAAAGGCATATAGAGCAGAGGTTTTGCTTGTCATTCCAGATAAATGCAAAATGTTGAAGATCTGGTAGTAGTGCTGTGATGAATTTAACATAGATTCTTGAATTTATTTTTGAAAAGGTGATATTTTTTTAAAAAAATTATCACAATAGTAACAAATGTATGTCATAATTCATAGCCTCACAACTTAATCATGGAGATGAACGGAATGCAATTATGTTTGCTGGTAGCAGCTTTAAGAAAAAAATTAAAAACCACCCTAAAATATGCATTATGCCAGAAAACAGCCAGAACTATTTAAAAAGCCAGTCTACAATACTGATTGCTTTTGTAGGCTGTGGAATAAGGACAAATACACCTGGAGGGTTTTTTTTTCCCTCTTAAAATACCAACTGCATCTCTTACCCTGGTAACTTTTAACTGCTGTCATCTTGTTGTAATCTTCTGATAAAATAAATTCCTGGAAAATAACAGAGTAGCCACTTTAGAATGTATTAAACATCTAGTTTGCAATGTAACATTTCTTGTTAAAATCCAAGAATTTATCATTTTGTGTCAATCGTTTTGGATCGTATCCTTTGAGATTCTGGTGAAAAAGTCTTGTTCTTTACCTCTGATTCATTGGCCTGTCTGAGAAGTCTGAAGGCATGTCGACTCAGAATGCAAGACTATGACCGTTTCAACCATAAACCTCCCCACCCCACAAACTCAGGTAAATATGGCTTGGAAATTCTGGTTTTCTTACATAGCATCTACATGGCAAATTTCTTCTTAAAAAAACAAGCAAAATCTAGAGATATTTTTAAGAGGTGTGTGGTAAACACAAGGGGATTTGGAATTCAGGGGTAGGCAACCTTGGCTCTTTTATGACTCGTGGACTTCAACTCCCAGAATTCCTGAGCCAGCTATTGCTGACTTCAATTCTGGGAGTTGAAGTCCACGAGTCATAAAAGAGCCAAGGTTGCCTACCCCTGGCCTAGATTCTCCAAATGTGTTGGAGCTAGCATTCCCAGAATGCCGACAGAAAATGCTGGGACGTCTAATATGTCCAGAGAGCATTGAATTTGGGATGATTGACTCATAGAGGGGCTTCACATTTATTTATTTATATTCCACGTTTAATATTTAGCCCCAATTTTGGTGGGACTAGAACCCACAGTCTCCTGGTGCCTAGCTTTAACCACTAGACCAAATGAGCATAAGGATGGAATGTGATTTGCTACTTTTGCCTTAGTATGTTATGGAAACCCACCCACTTGTGATTTATTTTATAAGCTATATTTAAAAGAAACTGAAGCTTACTGCACCCTCAAGGAAATGATGCAGCTTTCTGCCTAGTATATGCTTACACAAGAGTACTGGCAGATGGTAGATACATCCTTATACCCAATTATCTCTACCAGTGGTGGATAATCAGCCTTTGTTAATCTACTATCTTATCCATTCAGACTGGAGAAGCCTTTCCTGTGACATACTGATAGAAACATTTTATAAGCACAACTGATGATGATTCACTTAAATCAGATTCTCCATAGCTACTTAGTAATAGGACTTTTGCTAAAAAAGCAGATGGAAAGCTGTATGATGGGAAGTTGAAACTAGTCAAGATAAATATTTTTTTTAAAGCTTAGAGGGGAAAAAACAAAGAACTAGTAGGCAATGACAGGATACTGATTAAGCTGCTACCATTGCTAGAAATCACTCCAATTTTTTAGAAGTACAGTGATACCTTGGTATTTGATTGCTTCAAAACTGGTTGGATTTGGTACTCAATGCATTTAGATGTGAAAATGTTGTCCCGGTACTTTCGGCCGCTGCAAAAGGAAGAGGGGAACAGCTGCAGAGTGCAGACAGGAAGACAGCCATGCTGGGAAGGTCACTGACATACAAAAAAGGGCAGACGGAAACTTTTTCCCTGCCCAAAACAAAGGGTAATGGGGTTTGTTTGGCACTTGTAAGTACTCGTTGTGCCTCCCAGAACTAATGAAAGGGAAGTACCGAGGTACCACTGTATACAAAGAAAGGGGTGATGTTTGCAGTTATGTAGACTTTATTCATCATCACAGAGTGACCAGAAAGAAGACCAAATATAAAGGAAGATAGCATGCAGCAATAGAGGAAATCTAGCAAAATTAAAAACCAATGGCTTTTACTTAAAAGAATGTTAATGATGCAATATGATACCACGCTCTGAGAGCCCCAAAGACCCGACCACTCAAGACCTGAACTACAAATATTCTCTTCTATTAGGATAATTATTATTGCTGCATTTTGATTGGGCTAAAAACTCCCAGCATCATCAAAACCATTACAGTATACTGGAGTTGAGAAAAATACAAGTCAAGAACACAGATGGCCAATTTCGGGTTTGGGGGATACTATTATAAGCTTGTGCGTTGCTTTTTATTGTAGTGGGAAGTTAATAGCAGTCCGTGTGCCTTTAGCGTATAGCCATACTGGCCACATGACCACAGAAAATATCTTTGGACAATGTTGGCTCCCTCAGTCAAGAAATGGAGTCAAACACGACTGACAGGGACACCTTCACCTGTTGTCTTGCTTTTTGAAACTCAATTTAATACCCCAATGTGCTTAACTTAAAGCAGAATCTAAGATACACATTATTCTGCTACTTATAAGCAATGAAGCTTCTTCAAGAGGATGTTTATAGCAAACACTAGAAACCCATTCATAAAAAATAATCCAAGTCTCTTCTGCTCAGTGCAACAATGCCACATCCAGCACGTGTCCGTATCCACCTCTCCTTGCAACAGAAATACATCATCCTATGCTCTGCTTTCACTCTCTGTTGCTATGCTTCCAACATGCCAGTTCCGATGTGTATTTTGGGGAAATCACTGCAGTCGTTCCGGCTTGGAGAAATGGAACACAGGTAGTCCTCAAGTTACGACCACAACTGACCCCAAAATGTCTGTTGCTAAATGACATATTTGTTTTGTTCCATTTTACAGCTTTTCTTGCCACACTTGTTAAGTGAATCACTGCAGTTGTCAAGTTAGTAACACGGTTGTTAAATGAATCTGGCATCCCCCATTGACTTTGGTTGTCAGACGATGGGACAAACTGATCACATGACCCCGGGACACAGCAACTGTCATAAATAGGAGTCAGTTGCCAAGCCTCTGAACTTTATCCCCGTAACTTTGAACGGTCACTAGGTGAACTGTTGTAAGTTAAGGACTACCTGTATTTAATAAGAGCATTTTTTAAAAATGTTCACATGTGTGAGGCTTTCCTTCGAGAGAAAAAAATAAAAAAAATAAATCTAGCAGAGGTCACCAACCTTTGGCGGACCAGAGGAAAAGGGAGGGGAAGCATTTTACATACATGGCCGCAGCGCTAGCGCAAATGAGGGGGTGTGCACACACATGCGTGCGCACTGGCCAGCCTGTCCCATGGCCCAGTGGCCAGGAGGCCACTGTCCACTACCGGCCCACGGCCTACACAGGTTGAGGACTCCTGCTTTAAAGGATAGAGGAAGAGACAAAATGATCAGGATTTTCCTGTTTCAAAGCTTTACACATAAATGCCTCTTTCAAAGCAGCCAGACTGAACTTAAAACGACAAATCAATTTTATTTTTTTAAAGAAATGCTGGTAGAAGCATCTGCTGAGACAAACTGACAAATGCAATAACATCAATCGATTGTTGAAAAAGTTCTGAGGGTGCATAAAAGGTTCCCTGAAAAGTAAGTTGGAGCAAGCTCAGCGAGGAGAAAAACGGACTCTGAAAATGTCCCTGTTGCTTCCCACACTGCCAAACCATCTAAAAATATTAGCATATTTGACTGACAGCAAACAGAAAAGAAACTCTCTCAGCACATTTGCAAATGGAAAGCAGGCAGCCTTCCACAGATTTGCTTCATAAAATGGGGAATAAGGAACAAAAAGAATATTGCACAACGCTCTTGTCACAGAATTTAAGTTTATGCAAGAGCCGGGGGGGGGGGGGGGGGAAACAGCACAGACATGAAATGAACTCAGCTGTTGCCTCAGGATCCAGTCAACATTCCTTTGTAGTCTTATGTGTTGCCATTTCTCCACAAGGGCAAATAAACGACTGATATCCAGCCCATTTGATCTTCTTTCTATTCGGAGAAATTACTACATGTACACACACACACACACACAGACATTTTCATCAAAGTTTTGTCATCAAGGCCTCTTTAAAAATAGAATTAGCTCTTGTCTTGTTTCTTTCTCCTAGCTTCTGTAATCTTTTACTGTTACACTTTATAGGATGGTTATGGTTATTTTAGAATAATTTCTTCTAATTAGTATTCAACTTTTTTCCTATTTTGAACTGTTGTACTGAGATCCTGTAATATTGTTTTCTCCTGATTCAATCTGCCCATTACCTTATCAAAAGTATTTGGTTACTGTCAGCATGGCTTACAAGTAGTCATCGACTTGCAAACATTTGTTTAGCGACTGTTCAAGCTTACAACGACACTAAAAAAGTGACTGTATTTGTACTTATAACAGTCGCTGCATCCCTGGGTCATGTGATCAAAATTTGGGCTCTTGGCAAGCAGCATTCATTTATGATAAGTCGCAGTGTCCTGGGGTCATGTGATCACCATTTGTGACTTTCCCAGGCAGCAAAGTCAATGGGGGAATCCCAGATTCAATTAACAACTGCACGATTCACTTAACAACGGTGGCAAAAAAAGTTGTAAAATCAGGTATAACAACCTTCTTGCTTAGCAATGGAAATTGGGTTCATAAATTGAAGATTATCTATATACTCTTCATATGTCATTTGGATTATGATGTTAATAATAGCTTTGTTTACTTCTAATTGCTTAGTCATCAATTGTGCAACACTAATTGCCCGTGTCTTTAGTCATTTTATTTATTTTATTTATTTATTTTAATTCCATTTATATCCCGCCCTTCTCCGAAGACTCAGGGCGGCTTACAAGCTTAGCAGTAGCCTTCATTCTATGTATAAGCCTGCTTATTAGGGCTTTCACACACACCCCAAGCAGCTTTCTGGCACTTCATCTGTTTTCTGTCCAAGTCGTACATAAAAGCTTCAAAGCAGCTGATTCAACTGCAATGCCCAACAAGCCATGGCCAAAGTGAGGGATCTGAAGAGTTATACTTGGCATCTAATTTCCCCATCCTAATTCACTAGCCAACTGTTCCACTTCAGGAAAGGAGCAAATAAAATGAAGTGAGAACATGGAGTTGTTTCAATTCAACTGAAGAACAACCGTAGTTGACTTTTGGGCTTGTCTTTTCTTATACTATGTACACTGCAATGAAAAAGCATAAGAACGTGTAACTTTAAAAAAGATAATAATTTGACAGTTGATTTTGCTTGGTTTTTTTTCTCCTCACCCTCAGTGCTATGTTTTGTAACCTGATAATTTTTTCTTTAAAAAAACACACCTGTATCATAGTAATCAGCCTGAAATTCTTCACATAACTGTATAAATCTAATTGGCTGTAAAGAGGTTTACTTCTGACATACGTAGGATTGCACCTTTCATACAATTTTACCACAATGAGTTGAGGGAAGAATGTTTCAGAAGCATGAATTGAAAGGATCAGGCATAGAGATGTTTGGCTGCCAACTGAGTGGAACATATGAAAGTTATTTTTTGTATTATTTTTAACTACGGTATTTTTTTAAAGGATGCTGCTTTTACATTTTGCAGCAGTTTTGTCTCCAATTTAATGGCCTCGCTAACAGCATTGCTATCCATGCATTTTTAATTATGCATGGTTCTGTCTGATTGCTCTAAAGTTTCAATGTATGAAAAGGAGAAGCAGAAACCCTATTAATAATTTAATTAATTTAATTCATGTTTTGCTAATGGCTTCATTCCTTCCCCAATGATAGCTGTATTTCACCAAGACCTTACATTTAAATCAGCAATATTAACATTACACAAGTATCGGGTAACACTCCAGAGTCTGAGAACATGATTATAATTGCCAAAGATGCAGAATACACAGCAGGGCCAAATCCAAGCACCCTTGTTTGTCCTTTCTCAAGAAAAATGTATTCAGGTAGTAATCTATATAGCAATCTATTCAACATATGTCCGCCTCACCTCAGTACTACTTACATTTAAGAGAGGGGAACCTATGGCCTTCCAGATGCACTACAATTCCCAGTATCCCTTACCATTACCTGGCTTCATCTGGGAGTTGAAGTCTAGCCATTCTCAAAACCTGAAAGCCTTTTGCAGGCTTATTTGTGTATACCAAAAGAGTAAACCAGAAACCTTTGCATGCAACTCATGTGGTCTAGTGTGGGGCTATAATCCTTACTCATAACCATATTTCAATTGAGTTTTGCAGCTCCAGGAATTCAAATCTTAATTAGAAGTCTTGATTATGTGTACTTACTGAGATTGTACCATTGTCAAGACCAACAGATAGTCTTCTTGTTTCCGGGTTAACACACATGCAGGAACACGGGGCTGTAAAAAAAAAAAGTAATACATTGTGACACTGAACTCTCTTATTTCATTGCTTAAGAATAGATAAAGTCCCTCTTGCCCATTTTATTTTAGTTTCAAGAGGGCGGTACGGAAGAAACAGGGCAAACAATCTATCTGTTGCTTTTAAGTAGATTTAAAACATTCACCAACAACGATTTTACATGCAGGGCCTTTATTCCATTCCTGAGATCCATACCAAAAAACTAAACATCTGGGACAGGAATAAACTGTGTGAGATGAGCAATATTTGGATTCTGTGGACTGGCTGAAAAGAAGTGCTTTGTTCATAAAATGCATTAATCTAATTACTTGACCATCATACAATTCCTGAAGGACTTGATAGGTGGACAAAATGCCACATCCAGTTTAAAATCTGCCTGACTGTGTGAGCAACCTTAAAACTGTAAGCCACCTGACTCTCAGAGACTCTAGGCCAGGGGTCCCCAACCCCTGGTCCGTGGACCGATACCGGGCCGCAGCATGCCAGCAACCAGTCTGCACACACAAGCAATGTCCCATCCGTGGGATGCAGGCAGCACACAAAACTACGCTCTCTCTGGTCTATGGAAAAACCTTTCTCCATGGAACCAGTCCCTGGTGCCCGAAAGGTTGCGGACCTCTGCTCTAGGCAGCTCACAATAAAAGAAAATGCAATACAATCAATTAAACATAAAATGCAATAATGATTGGCCAACCTTTTTAGTGCTGTTGCTAGGAAATTTTCCATGTAGTCTCCAGAAGTGAGGTTTGACTCAAAGGAAACTTCTAAATATTTTGAATTCTAATTAAATATTGATATTTTATCACATATAAAAAGACCCTAGAGCAGGGGTGTCAAACTCAATTTCACTGAGGGCTGCATCAGCATTGCAGTTACCCTCAGGGGGCCGGGTGGGTATGGCCAGGGTGGGCGTGGCCTACTGGGTGGGCGTGGCTAGAGTGCGTATGGCCTACTGGGTGGGCATGGCCAGCTCTACATCATTCACATCAAGGGTGCCTATGGGGGCCCGGGCAGGAGTGGGACAGATTTGAGGGTCTCTGGCAGAAGGAGGGTCTCTGGCCCAGGGCCAAGGCAGTGGGGGTCATTCCCTCACTGTTTCCAGGATGGCTTCGCGGGCCACATGAAACCACTTCGCGGGCCGGATCCGGCCCCCTGACCTTGTGTTTGACATGTCTGCCCTAGAGGGAACAGGATAATCAATGCTTTGCAGAATTCGCTGAGTCCACCCCAAACACAGATATGTCAGGTAATATTTGGGGAGAGGGTCCAAAGCTTAAAAGGATAAAATGTGTTTCGTATGTTAGGTTTAGGTTACTTGTTTTGTCCCCCAAAGAAAAAAAAAGTTTTCAAATCGCCACCCCCCATACACACTCCCTCTGAGATAGGATACATAGTCCTCACTTAACAACCACAAACTCTGTTGCTAAGCAATGCAGTCATTAAGCAAAACATTACGTGACCATGCCTGACTTCTTTCTCAACTCCCGTTGTAGTCATTAAGGTCACTTTATGTGATCACAATTTGCAGTTTTACTGCCAGCTTCTCCATTGACTGCTTGTTAGAAGTTGGCAGTGAAGCACACAAATGGTAATCTCATGACTGCAGGACGTTTTCATGGCTGGAAATAACCGCCAATTGTGAAGTGCCTGAATTTCAATTACTTGACCACAAGTGCAACAACCAGTGATACAGTTACTTTTAGCACCACTGTAATTTCAGATGGTCATTAAGCAGACAATCGTTAAGTAAGTGCTGCCAAAGGGGTTGTGTTGTATGGCAAACAACATAAAAAATAACCTAGTACAGAAAATGCCATAATACTCTTATTATTTCATTTTCTGTCTAAGGGAGGTTTGTAAAATATTAGCCACCATATGAAAAAAATTAGAATCTCTAAACACTTAATAAAAAAGAAACAGACCATTTTCTCCCTGTGGATTCTTATAGAACTAAAACTGTGTTCTTAATTCTTGGAAATGTCTAAATTGAGCAGTCCATCATCTCCAGATTTATCTTAATGCTCCTAAACAATTTAATGACAGAAAATTGCTTATAAATAGAAGACAGCTGTCTTGTGTCAACATCCAAGAAAAAAATCACCCACACTTTGCATGACAGCGCAATTCAAGATGAATGCAGGAAATCTGCAGTAAGTTATATTATATACTTCCCCCAGCAACCTGCAAGCTTCTCTGCTGGCTTCCCCATTGACTTTCTGGGAAAGCTGGCAAAGAAGGTTGCAAACAGTGATCACATGATCATGGGGCACTACAACTGGTTGTAAATGTGAACCAGCTGCCAAGTGCCCAGATCTCGACTATGTGACTGCAGGGATCTGGGATGGCCAGAACTCCGAAGACCAGTTGTAACCATCATTTTTTTAAGTGCCATCATAACTTTGAACAGTTGATAAACAGATACAGAACTGTATCTATTATTTGCAGATGGAGTTGTTGGCTATGTGTGTACTATATCTTACATTTCTGGCAGGGAAAGGATTATCTCCATATAAAACTGCAAAGCAGGACAGAATACAGACCACAAACAAAGTCTGAACACGTGGGCTGAAAAAACTAATTGGGTCAGAACCCAATCCGACCCAATTACAGCTGCTGATTGGCAAATAAATATATCTGGCTCTATACATCCCTGATTAGCCAGTCAGAATGCACCAATGATGTCATACATTTTGGAATAAGCCTTCAAAAAGCTGAAAATCCTCATTCCAAGTGCCAGTCCATTTAATCTTTAAAGTGATGTTACAGCAGACATCTCCTTCTTAATCACTGCTTATAATTAACAACACAACAGTACTAATCTGCAGCGAGAAACTGAAGGCAGCTTAATTTAAGTTCTAAAAGAAACATACTTTAGAAATAAATATTGTCTCAAAACTCAGCCCCATCCACAGGGTAATATAGATCTCTCCACCTTGAAATATGTTTAGTAGCCCTTGGTTACCAAACTGTTGTCCACCCTGGGATTTGAGTAATAAAACCATCCATTTAGTCTGGATGAAAAGAGACAATATAGCAGATGTTATGTTTCATAAAAAAGTTTAGGAAGCATTTTCATTTTGTATAAACAACACTTTTGACTAACCTATTATCTTGCTGCCAGCTTAGCATTCATGGAAATTGTTTACCCCATGTTAGCTTAGCAGCATCAAAATGTTTTATGCATCCTGAGTTGCCACAATAGCTGACAAGGGTAAAGAAGTGTGCAATACTTTAACTGATCAAACAATATTTCTGTCATAATTTTTGGAGTCATAAAAACTTGAAAATAAATTACTACAAACTATGAATAGATTATATGTATGTAGACAAAATAAAAAAATTAGTGAAGTTAGTGGAAAACAAAAAATGGAATTTAATCAGCAGTCTTCGCATTAGCAACATTATGTAGTAAAGAGCTGGTTTCCCTTTGCCACACAAAACGAAATCTGTTTTCTTCCATATGATGGAAACATTTTTGTTTTAAAAACTGGAATTTATATTTTTTTTTTTTAAAAGAGAGAATTCCCAACTTTTTTCCTTTCTTCTTCCAAACAAGTACAGGTAGTCCTTGACTTACAACAATTCATTTAATGACTGTTCAAAGTTACAACAGCACTGAAAAAAGTGACTGGTGACCTTTTTTCACACTTGCAGCATCTCCAAGAGACAAGTGATCAAAATCAGGATGCTTGGCAACTGATTCATATTTATGACGGTTGCAGTGTCCCGGGGTCATGTGGTTACCTTTTGCAACCTTCTGACAAGCAAAGCCAATGGGAAAGACCAGATTCACTTAACAACCATGTTCCTAACTTAACAACCACCATGATTCACTTTAACAGATGTTGCAAGAAAGGTCATAAAATGGGACAAAATTCACTTCACAAATGTCTCACTTAGCAATGGAAATTTTGGGCTCAATCGTGGTCGTACGTCGAGGACTACCTGTCCGAAGTAGGAAAAGAACTAGTGCAATCTAACTCCGCTTAGGAACTGAATATGACAAGACGTTCTGTCTTCCAAGCTCTCTACTGTTCTGTGTAGCAGTGCAATTTGGGACAGGCGGAGTCGGAGATCAGCCACATTTTTTTCTTTCTCTCTCCTTCCATTTTACTCCTTGCAACATAAGGAAATTTTGGAAAGAAACTCTGTAAAGCAGGGGTGTCAAACTCAATTTCATTGAGGGCCGCATCAGCATTGCGGTTGCCCTCAGGGGTATGGGTGTGGCCTGGGTGGGCGTGGCCTACTGGGTTGGCATGGCTAGAGTGCGTATGGCCTACTGGGTGGGCATGGCCACCTCTACATCGTTCACATCAAGGGTTCCTATGGGGGCCCGGGCAGGAGTGGGACAGATTTGAGGGTCTCTGGCAGAAGGAGGGTCTCTGGGCCAGGGCCAAGGTAGTGGGGGCCGTTCCCTCACTGTTTCCAGGATGGCTTCGCGGGCCACATTAAACCATTTTGCGGGCCGGATCTGGCCCCCGGGCCTTGTGTTTGACATGTCTGCTGTAAAGGAATCTGACTGCCTGTCTGTCAGCAAAATAACTTTCCAGAAACCGAACAGCGTGGGACCAAATAATTTGCTGTGGGAGGAGGAGCTGGCAAATGAAAATTGAGAAAAATATCCAGAAATAATCCTCTTCCGGCTCCATGCTGTGCTCTCTTCCTGATCACATGACCCAGAACACAGGATATGCAGCCTGCCCTATGCTTCTCAAGGGACACAAAAATAAACAACACAAGCTAACAGGAGAGTTGAAGCACACACCTGCAGAAGACAATTCCCATGCCTCCTTGAGCTCCACCTGGTGAAGAGTCTGGAAAGACTGTCTGAACCCACGCCTTTTACTTTTGTCTGCTGATGTGGTTCCTGAAACTCAAGGGCTTGTAATATTTTGGAAATTTTACATTCATCGAATAAAGATCTTGCCTTTATGAATGTTGACTTGTTTTCCTTCCTTAAGTCCAATATGCCTAGTCTTTTTGTTGACAATGTTTCCAAGAAAAACCCACATTTTTCCCAACAAGAGCTACAATACTTGGGCTATTTACCATCAAATATTTTGCTGGATAGGGCCAGGTGGGTGGCTTAAATGTTGAAGACATTAAACAGGCAGTTTCCCCAAAAAATATACACAGACACGTGAGAATGTCAGATTCTCCAGAGGTTCCTAGCACAACGGTGTAAAAAAAGTGAGAGATGCAGATATAGAGAACAAGGATTAAATTGTAGAAGAACATGTGCCATGATGTCAGCTTTTCAGAATTAAGTCTATAACTGTCCAACAGCTATAGTCCTGGTCAGAAACTATGGCTTCACGAAACAGACATGAGAGTTGTATATGTTTTATTATTGTTAACAGGTTTTAAAAGAAGCATACACAATTTAGGCCGTCTTATTACAATTATATTTTTAGCAGTGTCAAAAACATCTAATGTTTTATGCAGGATGGCACCCACCTCTCTTTGTTACAAATCCTGTCAGTTTTCTAACAGACAAATGTGTATTGGGATGACACCTCCAGACAAGATTCCCAGACCAAGAAAGCAGATCTAAGTTGATCCAGTCACCCCAAAAACTTATATTAGCCTACAGTGAGAAACAGTTTGGTATAATGGTTAAACTAAAGCACCAAGCTAGAAACTGGGAGACTATGAGTTGTATTCCCACATTAGGCCCAAAACCAGCTCAGTGAAATTGGGCCAGTCACTTTCTCTCAGCCCTAGGAAGAAGAGAATGACAAGCCATTCTGAAAAACCTTGCAGAGATGTGGAATGAAATGCACAGTCTTTGTCCTTTAGCTGGACAAAAAGGATATTGGATAAAATTCAGAAAGAGCTTGTAGGATCAGAAGTGAGAGCAAGAGCGAAGGAATGTTGTGGCTTCCAAAATACCGCCTCCTTACACCACAAGAACATGCAGGGACTGATCACAAACCTGGTGTATTTTAACTCTTAGCCTGAAAGCTGTCAACCACAAGTGCAACAGAAAACAAAACTTTTCAGATCCTTGAATCCAAATCAAAACAACCCAAGGGGAAACAAAACAGATCTAGGCTAAACCTCAAAGCCTAACAGAAGAACAAGAAGCATAGAACTAACCACACAAAGCCTGGAGAGGAAACAACGCATCCAGAAAACCAGAGCACCAAACTCAAAGCTAGAAGTGGTTCCAAGAGTGACTACTGGACTCTACGATAGGGTTACCTGAAGGTGGCACAGTTATCATTTCATAATGAAAGATTAGATCAGAGTCAAGCAAATTAATAAGCTCATGTTTGCCAACACGTGAATTGTTTCTAAGGCCAGGAGTTCTCACAATCTGTTCTAATGCTTTGCATCTTTTTCTGACAGCTGATACACAATACAAACCCAGAAGTGAATACAGGCAAGATATAAATCCAATGAACACTTCAGGGTAATTTCTTAGCTACAGGTCACAGCTATGAATGTTTTAGATCAAGTTCACTGTTTTTTGTCATGAGAAATTAAAATTGTCAAAGATATCAAGCAATACATATATACTGATATATTTTTTAGCTATGCACTGCTTGATTATTTCCATGTCAGATTAATTAAATAGCCATCTCCAGGTCAGAAATATTTCACCCTTGTTACAACTTTTTGGATTTCTAATATTTTCAAGGTATCGGATGTCTATTTAGGCTATTCTTATTTCCAGTTTTAAACAAGAAAAAGAACAGCAATCCAATTTTCAGCTAAATCTAAATATACTCAGAGCTATTTATGCAAGTTTCCCCACATGCTATATTCCTCATTTATGCAAATCAATATTGCCTATAAAGTCACATGACTGAATTTATAAACCGTTTTCATTCAGTCTCTTGGCTTCATGCATTACTTACCCTATACAAATCAACCATGCTCCTTTCTCAGAAATTAGAAATTTTTAAGAAGAAATGTCTCTTTTTGTTACAAGTTTAAACTGGTTCCATCTTTTGCAGAAGCCTGTTAGCATCTACATCTGCACCACTATGTTTGAGAGCCACGTTTCATGTTTTTCAGGTACAATTAAGGCCAGCTAGTCTGCCGTACAATTTAACAGAACCCACCACTTATTAGTCTATTCTCCTATTAATATTTGCTTTAGAATATTGTTAGAATGTCAAAAAAGAACCAACTGAAAGTCTTGTGTTCCTGAAAATCCAAATGTTCAACACTGTTTAACCGTGAATTCCTAACATTTAAGTGCAAAACAAGGCAGAAAGAAAAAAATAAGGGGGGGAATAATATTTTACATCCACAAAATACTTACATGGCATTGTATGGTAGATGCTTGGCCAGTATTGACCATTATCTCTCTTCATCCAGACCCGAACTGTTCTGCAAAGGAAAAGGATGGGACATTTTCAAATATTTCCCAATAATGAAAAGCGTCTCAGAAAGTAAATTGAAAAGTTCTAACTATGAGAAGTTAATTATCAAGGCTTCTGGAGGAATGAAATGAGAATTGGTCACCTTGTACCTTCTACAGGTAGTCCTCGACTTACGACTATGTTGCTAAGTGAGAAATTTGTTAAGTGAGTTTTGCCCCCATTTTGTGACTTTTCTTGCCACATTTGTTAAGTGAATTACCGTACTTAGTAACACGGTTGTTAAATGAATCTAGTTTCCCCATTGACTTTGCTTGTCAGAAGGTTGCAAAAGGTGATCACATGACTGGTGTTTGAAATCATATAGCCTCTTGCGAGAAGAGAAGGTTGTTCAAACTTGGTTTCAATATATTCAGTTACGGGCCAGGTGGAAAGAAGACCAGAAAAATGGATTTGCAATGACTGATGAAAATTTGATAAAGCAAATTAGAAATCAGGGACCAGCACATATCAAACGGATATATCTTGCACTGATAGAGATTGATTCAGAAACAGAGCTTGTTAAGGATTGTATGATAAAATGGGCCCAAAACATTCAGGAAGTTATTACAATGGACACGTGGGAAAAGATTTGGGTGAGGAATGTAAAATTTACTCAAGCTCAAAATCTAAGAGAGAACTTTTACAAAATGTTTTATAGATGGCATTTAGATCCTAAAAAGCTTGCAAGTATGTATCCGAATTACCAGCCTAAATGTTGGAGGTGTGGTGATGAGGATGCAACATATTTTCACATATGGTGGACATGTAAGAAGGTTAAGGTTTTTTGGATAAAAGTCTGGTGGAATATGCAGAAGATTTTTAAACGGAGGATAAAGTTTTGTCCGCAATTTTTTTTGTTGGGAATAATTGTCGACGCTACAGTTGTGGACACCAAGTTGATGTTGAACTTAGTTACGGCAGCAAGACTTTTGATAGGTCAATATTGGAAGAAAGAGGAACTGCCGACCATAGAAGAGTGGACTTTAAAGGTTTCCAACCTGGCAGAGATGGCGAAGATTTCGGCCTATTTGAAAGATCATTCGCAAGAACGTTATATTATGGAATGGAGAAAATGGATTGAGTTTATCCAGAACAAGTATACGGTTAAGAAGTTTTATGTAGCATTCGAATAAGTCTTCTTTCGTTTTTTTTTCTTTTTCTATTTTAGTTTTTTATATATATTTAATATTGCTAAGGCTTGTTTTATCCTATATAAGCTAGAGAGTGACGGATTTTAGAATTTATAGTTGTTAGTATATGGTTGTTTATGATTGCTTTTTTATATATATATATACCTTGTATTTAGCTCTGGGAAGTCGGGGGGGAGGGGGGGAGGGGGGGAGGTAGGGGGGGGAGGAGGGAGGGGGGGAGGGGGGGAGGTAGGGGGGAGGTGGGGGGGAGGAGGGAGGGGGAAGGGGGGCTTTTTAAAGGAAAACTGTATTTTAAAACTTTTCAATAAAAAAAAGGTGATCACATGACTATGAACACATCACTGATCACATCAGTGAAACCATCATAAATGTGAGTTAACTGTCAAGCACTTGAATATAAATCACATGACCATGGGGATGCTGCAACGGTCATAAGTGTGAAAAATAGTTAAGTCACTTTTTTTGATGTGGTTGTAACTTCGAAGAGTCACTAGACAAACTTTTGTAAGTCAAGGATTACCTGTGCTAAAGCAGAAACTGCAGCCATGACTTAGACCTAGCACTCAGTTGAAATAGAGAATAATATTGATTCTGCATTCCATCCCTCACTTTATTTTTTGAACCTAATGAAGTTTTTCCAGTTTATCATACATTCAGGTATTTTTAGTCAGCCAATAAAAACAAACACACCCTAATTTTAATGTTACACAAATTCAGCAGGCTTTTATTCTTACAAGCGATAAGAGTTGAAAGAAAAGATTTTATCAGAATATGAAGAACAGAGGAAGCATTAAAAAGAGTCACTTGGCAAGCACAGGGAATACGTCTGCTCATAATACTACTGATAATGCTATTTGTGTCAATATTATGTACTTTCAAGCTAAAGCTTGTGCACTGTCAATCTTCAAAATAGATAACCTATTTTACAAAGGTTACTTTTGCCCACCCCACATATACATGCAGACCTAACCCCTACATCACAAAAACCCATAAATAATGTTTTGCAGACCCCAATAACTGGATTTCAGAAAGCACACATGGCTTACTTGGTTTTGGCTTGGTATACCTAAATGTATTACAATTGTAATGAAATTGTAATGTTCATTCCTGCAGTATTTATTATTACATTTCCCTCCCCCCAGTGACTTGTGGCATCTTTTAGGTCAGGATCATGCAAAAGTAATTTTGAGGTCAGGCACTTCAGAGATGGTTGTATGGTACAATGGAGGCATAATAAACCACTAATGGTGAAATGGCCTAAATAAACCATCACAGGAAGAAGTGTTATTAACTTTTGGATCCTAGCAACCCAGGGGCTGCTATCTGAATTTTTGCGTAATGATTAAATCAATTTTCTTTACCTTTTCAGAGGCAAAGATCAAATATTTCATTAAAATTTAGCAAACACTAATAATAAAGAACCCTTAATGGATAACAAAATTCTTTCAAAGCAATTTACATGAATAACTTCGGGCTATCAATATCTGGCCATCTCTAGAATAGTCAGTGTTAGTAGTCACTTCCTGCGCCATGGGTGGCCATATAAATTTGATAGATTGGGGTGGGGTGGGGAATACAATGAAAAAAATGTTACTGTTGTGTAGTGAGTTCTTTGGAGGCAGTAAGCGAGACGAGAGGTTGCAAACAGGAACATTGCTTTATTGAGGCAAACAGGAACAGAGGCAAACTTATATGGTTGGCCACTAAGCGGCGGCCAATAGGTTTAAAGGAACCCATTCCCGCCCCAAATCATCCAATGATCTTCTTGGAGACTGCATGTCTGGCTAGCCAGCAACCCTTACACAGACAACTCAATTGAGCAACCTTAAGCAGCATTCAAAAGACATGTGAAAACAGTTCAAGTAAAATCCCAATACATTACAGTTACAATGGTGATAAAACTGTTGTTTGACTACCGCTTTCCAAAATCTGTCTCTGTGGGCCTTTTATTCTTATCCTCCTTGTTTTCCTCCTCCTCTACCTTTCTTCTTTTGCATATCTACCAACTGCAAGCCATTGGGGAAAGATATACCTTAAGAATTATATTTAATGTTCAGAATTAGCTTCTTTCCTCTACCTACGGTTGAATAAAACAAACAAGCAGCTACTGGCTTCAGGGGGAGAAAAACAAATCAGTGGACTACAAACCAGAAAAACCAGTGTGGGGAAAATGCATATTATTCTCAGGGAGAACCTTTACATAATGCCTGAGTACACACATCTCCAAAAACACATTTGTGTAAAATTATTCTGAAGGAATGAGCTGGAGTCAAAAAAAGGATGCAGGAAGACAACAGCCTATGTATGTTTCTTATCTACATACTGACTTTTGAATGTTCATCAGCATATTTTCCAGTAATTGCCATCTTCAATTTATTGGGTCTATTGCAGTTTTCTCCAAATTTATGCCCATAGCTGTATGGGAAAGTAACTCCCAGATTCCCAGCCTGCTGAAAGTAACAGGTCAGTGGTCTCCACCCTTTGTGGCTTGGTGGCCTGGCTGGGGGGGGGGGAAGGAATGAGGGGAAGTGGGCTGTGTCAGTAGCAAGCCAGCGCATGTGCATGCAGCTTGACTTGTGTGAGCGGCACGCTGGTGCACGCACATACGCAGTTTGACTTGCATGAGTTGAGCTGTGCGCATGGCCCAGTTCCGAATAGGCCACAATCCGAGAATGGGCCATGGCCAAGGGATTGGGGACCCATGCAATAGGTTGTCCCTTGCATTATCATATGCCAGAGTCTGTTAATTTTATTTATGTACTTATTACAGTTATTGATGTATTACTTGCAGGATTACATATCTATTAAGCAATATCATCGAGCATTAATAACATTTCAATAAATAGTATTTGAAAAACCAAACAACATCTGGAATCCTTCAGCTAGGAAAACCAGCAGCCGTATGAAGCAAAAGATGGTCTAAGAGCTATAGATTATTATTAGTCTTATGTACCCTTCAGCTACTGTATATGGGGACCACAAAACCCAGAATTTACTTGGAGATACACGATAACCCCCCAGCTGAAATTATAAACCAGAAATTTAATAAATTAAAAAAGTAACCTTTGTAGTATCAGCCCTCATATGTGAGTTAATTAAATGTACTGAGTCCAACACATACAGGATATTAGTTCTTTTCAAGTCGGCACATCTTTTCTTTTCCACTCTCATGGCCCCATTTTTCTATTTCAGTAAATGCTCCAACATTTCACTATCAGATTAAGCCTTCACTTCAGGAAAACGGTAAATTTGTCTTCTATCTGATCTTTTGGTCTCATGTTTGCATTTCCTCTTCAAAATACCCTGTTGCTTAATTAGTCTACTGGACTACCGTAGTATGTCTTTTTAACCCCATTATTTTTGCATTCTTTCAAAAACTATGTGTTCTTTCAAAAACAGTGTTGAAAGCACTGTAATAAAATCCAAAATTAAAAGTCTGCAATTAGTACTTAATTTAAACTTAATCAACATATAATAATTCAATTTTGTTAAGTTGGTGGTTCACGAGTTAATATAAAGCCATAGTGCAAACACCCAAAAATTGGAAAACTGATAATAGTGAAGCTGCATCAACAATTTCAAGCAACAATCTAAGTAAGGATAGGTGGGGAAAAAACTTTCTGGGGTTTTTCCATCTAAAAAGAATGGCCAGGTTGTTAATTGATGAACTAACTAACAAACGATTTGGCATTTTTTTCTAGCAAATTACTGGTGTATAAAATTCTTTGTTAAAAGTTTTATATTTTATTGCTCTGCTTATTTATTTATTTGCCAAGGGCTATGTCAGTCGATACAGACCTTCTTCTACAAGTAAGCAATTTGCACCTCACTCCAATTGTGGGCAGGCCCCTTCCCTTTTCACATATCTGCTCAAGTGTAGGATGGGAAGAGTACATGAATACTGACTGACAAGCTGGAAGGAACAGGAAATGAGTAAATGGAGGTATTGCCCCTTCTTGAAAGGAAACAAGGAACTGACACAAAAAAAGCAAGCATACAAAATCTAATTGCCTGACAGATACCCCTTTTTCAATGGAAAGATGTTGCCACCGTCAGAAAAAGCTTTGGTTACTATTCTTTTATATGATATTAGAAGAGACACTTTTTTCCCCATTTCTATATTTGCTTCCACTGCAGGCATCTCAAGTGATAAAGACGAAGCAGCACAACTTTTTAAACTCTAGGTTGGTAGCCATTAACATGCTTCATACCCATTTCCCTAATGTCTCCAGGTCTATATAACAACTTTACAGAGAAGCTAAGAAAGACAAAACACCAGTTCCTTAATGAAGCAGCCACAATGAAGCTCTCATAGGACACAATACAACATTCTTTCTCTGACACTCCCATGGCCTGATTCCCAGAACTAGTAGACTGAAAAGGTTGTAGAGATTGAAAGTAGGTGACAATGCTCCAAGGACGGCAGGTTTTTGGAATACTGCACTTTACGGATGTAAGGTTTTACACTCAGCCTCACAATTGCCCCAGCATTACTCACGAATTTAAAAGAGCCAAAAGAAACTCCTGAGCCGAGGTTTCAGCAAGCAAACAACTTTTATTTTGATCAAAATAAGAGTTGGGTGGCCACATCTCTCTTCGTGGCTGGTAGAGAGATGAAGGCAACAACCGGGAAAGATGTCTTCCACCTTTTATACCCCTTCAGAACAAAGAGATCTGGTCTTGGTACTAGGAACCAAAAGGTACAGAAAAATAATTCCTACATGATGACTCATACACAACAACTCAGGCTCCACCACAGCTCCTTTCCCCCCCTCCCCTTACCATGCTCTTCTCATGTAAGCAATCACCTGTACCTAAAGCATGAAACATTTGCTTTTATATAACTAATTTCCCAATATAAAGCATCTACAAAACTGCTTGCACATAAACAAAGATGATTACAAAGTATCACTACTAATATCAATATTACTAACATCAACCTTAAGCATAATAAAATCCCGTCACGTATTTTCCCAAGAACTATCTGATATAAAGGAATTGGCAACTTCCAGAGAGGCCTGAAAGATGAACTTATGGATGAAAAATTTCTGATGTATTGACACTGTCCAAAATCAACCACTTCAAAAGTCTAGCAGCTCTGGATGTTAGAGAATTTAAGGGGGATTTCCTAGCCTTAGATTTCATAGGATGAAATCATGAGTAAATACCCAGAAGAGATGGGGAGATCCTAAGGAATAGCCAATAAACATTTTCTTTTTATCCAGATTTTATGCATTTATTGACTTCTCGGATATATATCCCATGTTTCCCTCAGGAGCTCAAGATAAACTACATAGTGCTTCCACTTCCATTTTTTATCACACAGCAACACTGTGAAATAGGTTAAACTGAGAAGGTGGTTGATCCAGTCATTCAGTAAGTTTCCATGAGGATGAGCTATAATACACTTCTCTTCTTAAGAAGAAGTACACCTGCCACAGAATCATGAACCACTTAGCTTTTCCTCTAGCACAACCACCAAACTTCTCAATTAAAACTACTTTACGTAACTTAAGGGGACATGGTGGCTCAGTGGGTTAGGACGCTGAGCTTGTCGATCAGAAGGTCGGCAGTTTGGTGGGTTGAATCCTGAGTGCCATGTAACAGTGAGCGCCTGTTACTCGTCCCAGCTTCTGCCAACCTAACAGTTCGAAAGCACGTAAAAAAATGCAAGTAGAAACATAGGGACCACTACGGTGGGAAGGTAACAGCGTTCCGTGCACCTTTGGCATCTAGTCATGCCGGCCACATGACTATGGAGAAGTCCTCGGAAAAGCGCTGGCTCTTCGGCTTTGAAACGGAGATGAGTACCGGCCCCTAGAGTTGAAAACGACTAGCATGCATGTGCGGGGGAACCTTTACCTTTACCTTTTACCTATGTAACTTAGCATAACAGAAATCAAAGAGATCAATATGTTTTGCTTCTGCAGCCCAACCTAGAACAGTTGCAGAAGTAAATTATCTTCTTTAAGATCAGGCCTAATGGATCCCTGAGAAACACAGATCAAGCGGCTTATTTCAACTTTATTTACAACAGACAGCATTTCAACCGTGCCATTTAGAACCTCCCATCCTTGACTATTTTATAATGAGTATCCACGCAGCAGCAGGAGGACTTAGCAAGCCCAAACTTGCATAAATCCAGAGGTAGACAAGGAAAGAATGAACAGTGAGAGATATAATCAAAGGGCAGGTCATAGCATAGAAACGCATTCAAATTTAGCAGGCTAAGAACAACACCAAGTGCCAATAAGCATGCAGCCTGGGCCTTTATTTCAAAAGTACCCTACAAGAATACAATTCGTGTTACCACAAAAGCGATCTGCCCCTCCCCTGCTAGTTGGGAGTGGGTGAGGATGAAGCAGTGCAGAAGAGGCCATTTTATCACCTTGTGGCCCCAAACACGTGTCCTGCTTCCTTCAGCTTTACCCATCAATAGGTCTCCAAGGGATTATGCCTGAAGAAATGCAGCCATTGAGCAAAGGAGATTCCTGTTTTTATGGCTGAAAGCTACAAAGTCTATACAGGTAGCCCTCACTTCATGACTCTAACTAAGATTGGGATCATTAGTTGAGGACTATGCCATTGTAGGGGATGCGGTGGCTCAGTGGGTTAGGACACTGAGCTTGTCAATCAGAAGGTCGGCAGATTGGCGGGTCAAATCCCGAGTGCCGCGTAACAGAGTGAGCGCCTGTTACTTGTCCCAGCTTCTGCCAACCTAGCAGTTCGAAAGCACGTAAAAAATGCAATTAGAAAAATAGGGACCACTACGGTGGGGAGGTAACAGCGTTCCGTGCGCCTTTGGCATCTAGTCATGCCGGCCACATGACCACAGAGACGTCCTCAGACAAGCGCTGGCTCTTCGGCTTTGAAACGGAGATGAGCACCGGCCCCTAGAGTCGGAAATGACTAGCACGCATGTGCGGGGGAACCTTTACCTTTACCTTTATGCCACTGTTAGGTGGGGTCCTCAAGCTTCTCCTGCTCTGCTCCGCCTCCCTGGCTGGGCTTGGCAAGCTCCCTTCTTCAGACGAAGCTCTGCTGCCTTGCCGTGCTTGCCTTCATTTTAACTCATTTCACCTGCCTATTTCCCCATCTCCGACCTTTCGGCCACCCGGCTCTTCACCCCCAACACCTAGCGATGCTGCCCCCAACTGACCTTTGCCATTTTCTTCTGCCACTGCTGGCCAGGAGTAATCCAGGTGTGGGCAAAGGGGCAGCCCTGGGACATGTGAGGTGAGCAGGGCAAGGGGGCAAGAGCTTGTTGGGCCCAGCTGCGGAGAAGACAGAGGATGGAGCCAGCAGTTCATATAAGGTGGGGGAATCATGTGGTCCTTGCCTTTTGATTAGGGATGGAAATTAATCCCCATTAGCATAATTGAGCACTGCTGACCACCATTTCCATCCAGAGAGATGCCACCCGCACCACTACTGTGCCTTGTGGGCTATCCCCTCACCTGATCGTGCCAGCAGCAGGAGGAAGAAGGTAAAGGCCAGATGGGGATTTGGGGGGGGGGGCTGCAGGCAGCAGTGGCAGAGTGCAGGGCATCCAAAAAAGCAGAGCCGGTGGAGGGGGAAGGGGAGAAGACATATAGGTGGTAAGAATTGAAGCTCCTGCTATGGCTGTAAATTTGGGCAGCTTGCTAAGCACCCAAATTTTGATCATGTGCCTGAGGGGGCACTGCAATGGTTATAACTTTGAGGACCGGGCAAAACAACCATTTGTTCAGTCCTGTCATATCTTCAAACAGTCACTACACAAATGATCAGCGAGGTACAGGTAAGCGAGGACTATCTATAAATATTATTGCATCTCTATTTTGAAGCAAAACGGATTGCTACCATCAATGAAGAAAGTAACCCTGTAACACAGCTAAACCATGCCAATTAATTTCCTTGATAATATTTTGCATCAGCAAAGTGTCAGCTTTTGATTTAAGCTTCACCTAACTATCTTTAGGGATTACATTCCTTAAATTGTGGATTCTACAACAATATTTTGAATATTCATAGGGCAGAGAACGCAGGTATGGATTTTCTCTTATTTATGCCCTGCTTCTCTCAATAGGATCAATAAAGAGGCTGTAAAAGCCGAAATAAGTCTCATGGACACAATTCTCTCCCAGGGAATAATAGTTTGATATCCTGGCTAGACAGACTGATTACAAAAAAAGCAATGTAAGGGGCTAAATCAATTTTCATGGCTTCTCAATGCTATCTTCCAACAGAGGGTTGAACCTTTTGTCCATACCCAGAATTCTACCCAAACTAAGGACTTTAGCATTAAACTGGGCTCGTCTATGAATATGCAATTTCTTGATGTAAAAGAAATGTGCTTTATATTTCTGTCTGCAGATAACCCACACTGAGGGGGGAAAACAACCACTACACCACCTCTGAAAGTTACTGACATTCAGCAAACAAAGGAAATGTGTCCATGACATAAGCATTTCTCAAGCTAATACAGTCAACATTTGTACTTTTCTAGTTTTACAACGCAGTTTAGTAATGAATGAAAACTGAACAAAAATGAACAGAAGAAGCCCTTCTATTTGGAAAAAAAAACGCAGGAAGAAAATGCAAATGTTAGAAGAAACACAAACACAAATGTAGGCACCAAAAGAGGAAGGAAGGAATCAGTTAGGACAGAGGTCCCCAACCTTTTGGGTGCTAGAGACTGGTTCTGTGGAAAGAGGTTTTTCCACAGACTGGAGGGCACACGGTTTTGTGTGCTGCCTGCATCTTAGGAGAAACAAGAAACCTAGATAACAAATTTGACCAATTTGCCGCTGCTAGATAACAATCTTTTGGGTTTTTTTTACATTATCAGCAAATTCTGTAGCTTTACACATTATACACAGCTATTGGTGCAGAATGCGGCCGCGCGAGTTGTAATGGGGGTCTCCCGATACTCCCATGTAACACCTCTACTCCGCGAGCTGCATTGGCTTCCGGTTGCCCTCCGGGTGAAATTCAAGGTGCTGGTTATCACCTATAAAGCCCTACATGGCCTGGGTCCGGGGTATTTGAGGGAACACCTGCTGCCGGCATCAAATGCCCTTCGCCCAGTGCGCTCCCACAGGGAGGGTCTGCTCAGGCTCCCACCGGTAAGAGATTGCCGGCGGGTGACACCCAGGGATAGGGCCTTCTCAGTGGGGGCGCCTGCCCTCTGGAACCAGCTGCCAGTGGAGCTGAGGACTGCCCCCGACCTCCGATCATTCCGCCGGGGCCTGAAGACCTGGCTCTTTGAGCTCTCGGGCCCAGGCTGAGGAGAAATTTATTTTAATTGGGGTTTTTTAATTGTACAGGGTTGGTTTAATCTTTTTTAAATTGGTTTTTTAACTTTTGTATGGTTGATTTTTAACTCCCTGTAAACCGCCCTGAGTCCTCAGGGAAAGGGCGGTATATAAATGCAATAAAAATAAATAAATAAATAAATATTCAACATAGCCAGGTTTCAATCTTCCAAATGGAATTGTAAGGTCAAAGAAGCAACATTAAATCCTGCAACTGTCATTTTTATCTCACTGCCCAGGATATAATAAAAGCCTTCTTCCGTTAACCACTGACTACTAATGAGGGGGAACACTCTCTTATATTAAGAAAAATCAGCTTCATTTCATGCAGTGTTGGAAGGAACAAGAATTTGTACAATAATGCTATTTCCAAACTTGGCAAAGAGACCAACCCTTCCCAGAAGCCAAGGTCAGTCACGAGCCTTTGTCTGCCCCAACTGGACAACAATGCTTCATATAGTCACACAATGCTCTCATTCTGAGGAGGAGAAAAAGGTTGCAGCAACTTCATGGCTCTAATAGCAATTGGCATCTTGCACGATTTAGAGCAGGGATGGCAAATCTCTGACATTCGTGTCAAAGGTGATACACCACAGTGATTTGGTTGACATGCTTGCACTCACCAACATCCAACAGCAACTATTCTCGAAATCAAGCCCTGGCCCTGTTCTCACACAATTTTCTGGGGAGAGCTAGAACTGAACTGAAGGACTAGGACGCCATTTCAGGTCCAGGCTTAGTGCCACCATGAAATGTCACAGTTCAGGGTGGCCTAGATGTGGGGAAAGATGGAGAATTGTCTTTTGATCGTGTGCTTGCGTGCGTGTGCGTGGGTGTGAGTGAGAGAGAGGGAGGAAAGGAGGGAGAGGCAGGCATTTTCTGAATTTTTGACACACTGAGTCCAAAAGGTTCATCATCACTTATTTAGAGTCAATATACTATAGATCTGAGTTCCCCAACATTTCCGGCTTTGAGGACCAGTGGCAGGGAGGGGATAGTTCCACTCGAGTGGCCGACAAGTGCTCGTGCAGCTCCATTTTGCACAAGAGGCGTGCATGTGTGCCTGCCACTCACTTAAATGGAGCATATGTGTGAGCGCTCGCCCAGCTGTTTCTGCGGGCCAGTTGTAAACCCCCTCACCACCCACTAGTGCAGGGATTCCGAACCGGGGGAGCGAGACAATATTGCAGGGGGTGTGAAAACTTGGGCTTTCAAAATTATAGTGTATATGCATAATTCGTTGCCGTTATTTTGAACCTTTGTAAGGGGTGCGAGAATATATCAGAAGCGTTCTAGGGGTACGGGGTATAGAAAAGGTTGGGAGCCGTTGCACTAGTGGGCCATGGCCCACAGGTTACGGACCCCTGCCAGAGATGAAGGAACAGAACCTGCCAGTCACATATTGTTTTTCCAATATCTTTTGCACATGCTAATGTTTTCCTCTTTTCATTTATGTTGGTAGGGTCACTGGATTCACAGTTGTGCAGCAAAAAATAAACAGCGGCAAATGGATAAAACTATGTAAATAGACAGATATTCAACTTAAAATGCAGAATTTTCCTAATATCAGAGAATTAGCAAAGGCACCTTATTTATAAGCCTTTCCATAGAAGTTGCAACAGAAGGGCATGTATTATCTCTGCTATCTAAGTTACTTGGGAAAGTCAAAGTGTTAATAGTCGACCTGACAGAATACCATTTTTTTTCAGCGTTGGAGAAAACAGCTAACAATACAAATTACAATTCAAACATGCTTTATATTTTGACATTAAGCTTCTCTCCGAAAGCCAAGCAACATCAACCCAGAGGAGGTTAAATCAAGCAATGGTTTCCAAACGACTGAATAAGAAAAAAGGAGGATTTAATGGAATTTCATAAAAGGTTTTGAGGACAGAAACAACTTTCCATCAATAATATGCCCCAGTTTTTAAATCAAGAAGCAGGCTCCTGATTTCAAAATGATAAGGTAAAAATATGGCGAGGAATGTTTCAAGAATTAGATATTAATTTAATTCTTTCCAATTTAATTCTTTCTCAGATAAGTAAACAGAATGAATATGATTGCTTCTCCATTTTTCCTATAAAAATTGCAGTTTGGTTAACTGCAGGTATAGGTAGTTTTCACTTACCAACCATAATTGGAACCAGCAATCCCATCGCTAAGCAATCCAGTCGTAAAATGAAAAATCACCTTACTGCACCCAATTTACAACGGCATTCATCAGTTCCGTCTGCAGTCATTAAATGAACCACCAGGGTCATTAAGTGCAAGGCCATGTGATTTGTGACTTCCTGCAGCTTCCCCATTGATGTTGCTGATCACATGACCACAAAAAGCTGCAACCACTGTATATGCATATTCATTGCCAAGTGCCTAAATCGCGATGACAGGTCTATAGGGATGCTGGGATGGGCGCAACTTGGTGAGCTGGTCACAAGTCTCATTATTTAGCACCATCATAACTTCAAATGGTTGCTGAATGAGAGCCAGAAGTAATGACTACCTATACTGGCACTTTCTGCTTGGTGTTAAAGAAGCGTGAGAATGGCTGTGGTGCTCGGCTGTATTCTGTGCAAACAATGTTCACCCTAGGACCCTTCCCACAAGCATGCAATATTCAACACACAAACCCCTCTCCCAAGAACTGATTCAAGTAATACAAACAAACTGTAGCACTTACTTTAGCCTTGACAAAGTGGAAGTAGAAAACTTACTTGAACACTGATGTAACAGATAAGTTTGGACAAACCGAGGTACAGTATGCAACCTATTTTGGCACTTTGAGATAACCTATTTGATGGTTGAATAGTTTGAGTGTCTTATCTTGCCAGTAATTTACCTGATATAATGATATGTGAGACCAGTCAAGTAGAATTATCATCAGCCTGTCAGAAGATCAGGATAACTATGGTGTGAGCTGGGGGGGAAAAGTTTCTGACAGTGACACAGATAAGTCACTTTGCACGATGCAAGATTGGGGAAGGAACAGGTTTCACTAACTTTAAACATGACAAAGTCAAAAGGGACAAAAGAAAAACTTCATGTGCAGTTCTAAAATTAATTTTACTACAAATATGCACTCACATTGTTATTCTATGGCTCCTACCCAATTATTCAGAATAGAATTCAGACACTGTTCCTAGCAAAGATAACCCTTAAGAAAAATAACCAGCAAGGTCCTGGTCACTTCAGAAAATCCTGTGCAACCTGAAATAATTTTAAAACAAATGTAGCCTAAACTCAGGATGCACACCAAAGCACTGGAGGGTGAGGGGGGGGGAGCAGTGAAGCCTATTCTTGTCCAAGAACAAGATAAAAAAAATGCATCCTAGAGCTGCGAAGAAAAAGAATTAGGTACAGGAAAGGAAATGTTTAGCTCAATTACAGTACTCTTATTTTATTTAACCTCTCAAAGATGTTGTTTTTTAGTTTTCTGCTCCCTTAGTCCAATAAAGAGACTTTTAGCAACTAATGGAATGTTTTTGTATTGTTTATTTTTAGTTCTGCGGTGTATTTCAAAATAGTGGTTCCTTCCCTAATCTATACCGGTAGTTCTCAACTTACAACAGCAATTGCCGCTGGAATTTTTATTACTAAGTGATGTAATCATAAAGTACAACTGCAATGTTTAGTGATGGCAGTCCATGAAGTCCTGGTTGCTGTTGTTAACTGAACCCAATCACAGTTGTTAAGTGAGACAACCATCAGAAAGTCCCATGCCAGCAGGCAGGTAAGTGGGAGGGGGGGAAGGAGCAAGAGGGTGAGTGAACATGTGAAAGGGAGAGTTGGGGAAGGGGCAGGGGGTGGACCAAGAGGTGTCATGGAGTTTGGGGAGGGTCCACAAAGAGGTACAAAAGGGTTTTGCAAAAGGTGCTGCACAGGCTGGGGAAGGTGCATGACAGTGGGTTGGAGAGGAGATTGAAAGTGTACAGGAGGCATGGTGAAGGTCAGGGAAGGTATGTAAGGGTACAATGTGTTGTGTGACAAATACTGCATGGGCTGGGGAACCTTCCCCAGGGGTGTGGGAGTGGCTAGTGAGAGCACAGAGGGACTGGGCAAGGGTGCACTGATAGGGGAGACAACAATTTTCAATCTTCTCTGCCTTAATTAAAATAAAAAATAAAAAACCTTCTCTTCAGCTTCATTAGAAAGTCAATGGGGAAGCCCATTGACTTTCTAATGAAGCTGAAGAGAAGGTTTTTTATTTTTTATTTTAATTCCATTTATATCCCGCCCTTCTCCAAAGACTCAGGGCGGCTTACAAGCTTAGCAGTAGCCTTCATTCTATGTATATGCCTGCTTATTAGGGCTTTCACACACACCCCAAGCGGCATTATTACAAAGTCAGCTTATTGCCCCCAACAATCTGGGTCCTCATTTTACCTACCTCAGAAGGATGGAAGGCTAAGTCAACCTTGAGCCTGGTGGGATGCGAACCTGCACTAATTGCAGGCAGCAAATGGTGATCATGTGATCTAATCAGAGTACTTGGTAATCAGTCATAAATGCAAATGGGCTGTCATATACCCAGATCACCATCATGTGACTGAACTGAAGGGACCCTGCGATGGTCAGAACTCCAAGGACAGTTGTAAACACTATTTGTTCAGCAGCAGCATTCATAACTTCAAATGTTTTTCCTGAATGGCCATCAGTCAAGGACTACTTGCAGTCTGGGGATGATAAATACAATCCAGTACATATATCTAGAAGGCACCCATCTAGGGAAGGTGGCTGTAGGACAGAATTACTATTGATAAAACCAAAATTATTGATTCAGACTGAAATCAAAGTGCTTCTCATTCTACATATTATTGGGGGAGGGTGTGTGTGTTCCAATGTAGTTACTCTGAAGGGAGAATAATTGGCTGGGAGAAAAATTGTCATTTGCAAGAGCTCATTCATAGAATGCACTCAAGAACATTCACTGCAGCATCAAGCTTCAGACAACTGAGCATTCTTTTTAAATTCCAGCTCAGATTCATGCCTATACCTATTCACTGGTTACATAAAAGAAAAAATAAATGAGACTCTTAATGTAGCCAGCCATCTCATCCATCTGTACTGTGAATCCAGGGGGCAGAAAAAACATAACAGAAGAAGTTATATCTGGAGATTAAGCTCAAGGCATAATTTGACTGTCTTTTACATTATTGAAAGAAATGAAGGTATAATCATGGGTGATGCCTGGTTCAATAAGCAAGAAACATTATAATATTTGTATTCTACTTCAAGACAATTACTTGGGAAGTGCTATAAATGGAATTAAATACATAACTAATTTAATTGCACTCTGTTCCCAGTCACCAAAGCCTGCTCCTATACAATATCCTCCTGATCTCCCCCAAAGGTGGAAGACCTAGAACCCTTCCTGCATTGCTTGTACTTTTTAAAATTCTATTTTAGACTCAAAATTGACCTCTGGGTGTTCGCTAAACACAAAAAACATCAAGCATTATATAATATGTAACTCTGGAGAAAATGTGAGAACAATCAACTCTGTTACTGAAAATACCAAATGTTTTATGCATCTATTTTGACTCATAATAGCAATATTGCCAGCACATGCATTCTCTGCTCAAACTGTTTTCAGAATGGAAGAAGCAGCCTCTAAGAATATGTCTGATCTCGATTGTTCCAGGAAGTAGAGGAAAAAATTAAGAAGCAGATTTTGACTAAACAGAGGAAGAAAATTCCTAACTCTAGGGGTGTTCAGAATATTCTATTGTCAGACTTGGTTTACAAACGACAACACCACCGTCTGCAATAAAAGAGTTGGCAGGGGAGAGGGGAGAGGAACCTCAGCAAATATAAATTAAAATTTAGGCTAAGAAGAAATGGATAGATATAACAGTGATGGTGAACCTTTTAGAGACCGAGTGCCCCAAAACTGCCCCCATCTCCACCCTGCCCTGCCCACTCCAACCCCTGCCCCGCCTACCCGCAGGGCTACCCACCATCTCCATGGCCCGCAGCAGCAGATTGCCCAGGCAGCCCAGCAGTGCCATGGTGGCCACGCCCTCTGCCTGTACCATGCAGCATTATCTAGTTGCAATGGGGCGCAAGGGCGGTGTGTTGTCCTGGCTGCCCGGCTGCCATGTCCTTGGCTGCACTCTCCGTGCGGGCTGCGCCTGGGAGCAACTCTCTCCTGGGGGGGGGCTGCTGGTGAGGAGGGGGCCACGGGGGGATGCGGGGCTGGGGCGACGGCGTGTGTGCCCACAGAGAGGGCTCCGAGTGCCACCTCTGGCACACGTGCCATAGGTTCGCCACCACTGATATATAAGTTCACTTGTTTACTTCCACAATGACTGCAAAATCCAAAATGTGGAAAAGGAAGGATGATCATTGTGGAGAAGAACAAGAGAGCCAGCCGACTGATGCTTGCAGCAGAAGAGGGCTGACTAAGTTATTTTGAGATCTTTGATTCAATAAATTATAAGTGCTGTTATTTCACTGCAGTGATGGCTTTCTTTCTGTCAGGTTGATTTGGGACATGCTTACCCAATAGCCGAGTCACAGGTGCATTTGACTAAACTATAACTAACTTTTCTTTTTTCTTTTCTTTAAAAAAAAAAAGAAAATTAAATCTATATGCATTTCTCAACCAAAATGACAGAAGATTCACTTTGCAAGGGAAGAAAACACAAGTCTGCATGCTTCGCACCAGGGCTCATCCTGAATAATTAACTTTTAATGTTATCAATTTAATTAAAAGTTTTAAAAAGAAGTTAAAACTAATACAGAGGAAAAGAAAGAAAAGAAAGGGAAAAAAGAGAAAAAAGACAAAACGGCAAAAAGAAAAAATAGAAAAAGCTTCTGATATACTCTGCAGCAAATACAAGCATGATTGCAAAATTATACAGTTACAAAATATTGACTTTTTTCTATTATCTGTTTTTTAATTATCAAAACCCTAAAGCCAAAGCATTTTTTCTGTTTCATGCAAAAAATCTATAAGGGACTTCCTATCAGCAATAGAGGGACGCGGTGGCTCAGTGGGTTAGGACGCTGAGCTTGTCGATCAGAAGGTCGGCGGCAGTTTGGTGGGTCGAATCCCGAGTGCCGCGTAACAGAGTGAGCGCCTGTTACGCGTCCCAGCTGCTGCCAACCTAGCAGTTCAAAAGCACGTAAAAATGCAAGTAGAAAAATAGGGACCCCTACGGTGGGAAGGTAACAGCGTTCCATGCACCTTTGGCGTCTAGTCATGCCAGCCACATGACCACGGAGACATTCTCAGACAAAGTGGCTTCGGCTTTGAAACGGAGATGAACACCGGCCCCTAGAGTCGGAAACGACTAGCACGCATGTGCGGGGGAACCTTTACCTTTACCTTTATCAGCAATAAACATAGATGTTGTCTTTTCTCTAATCAAACAAGTCAGTTTAGCCGTCTCTGAAAATTCCATCATCTTCACCAACCATTCTTCCATTCTGGTAGTGCCAATCCCTCCCACTTTTAAGCTTATAATAAAATTGCTGCAGTAGTCATATATAAAAACAAGGTTCCATGACTTTTTTTCCAACTGTCTATCCATTAGTCACAAAAGAAAAGCCTCTGGTTTCAATTGTATATTGGTCTTTAAAATCTTCTAAATAGTACATGTATGAGCATCCAAAATTTTCTGGCTTTATTATACAGCCACCAAATATGACAAAATGTCCTTTCTTGTTGTTCACATTTCCACCATAAATTCATAAGTACCTTTATACATTTTAGACCTCATAATTATTTTCTTAGGGGGTCAGAACCTCATGTCAAACAGAAAACAAAAACCTCAGCTAAGAACAAGCAAAGGGGTTACAGCAACGTCTCATTTACATCCTGCATACGTTTGACTTTCAAGCTCTAATTAGCTGAGCAAGAAATATTTTTTCCAAGGAAGAGTCTTCGAAATCACATGACTCTTATATGGTCAAGGCTCCTCATGTTCCACCCCTTGGTTATTAAACAGATAGGCACACCCAATGGCAAATTCAGACTTGACTTTCACAGGGTAAAAGGAGACGACCTCAGGAGATGGCACCACACTGTTATTTAACAAACTGAGAACATGGCTTTGGATTAACTGGATGAACGCTGTGGCAAAAGAACGACAGGAGACAGTATATTCTCCATGATGGGATTTCCTGCATCCACAAAAATTCTGGCTACAAAATGAAGCCTGTAGGGTCCCGAGCCTGGTTGTTTTCTTGCAGATGTTTTCATTAGTGCACTGATGATGTTACCTAGTTTGGTAATGAAATGTTGCTAAAAAACAACCATGCTCAGAGAGCACCAAGAACTCCACAGAACACAACCTGAGCTACTAATTTTCTCTTCTAAAATGAATCCTGGAAACTACTGCAACAGCTGAGCAAATGAGGAGGAGCTTCAAGAAGAAAAAGAACAAAAAGAGAGGCCACAGCTGGCTACACAAACAGAATTCAAAGACTTTACTTTCAGACCCTAGCAGTGATCAAGTATTATGTGTAACCCCTAAACAATACAATAGTTCTCAGGGGAGTCACATTCTTTCTTGTGGTTGTTAATTTCTTTTTATATTAATTGAGTTGTTTAGTTGTTTCCTGGGTCTAAGGACAGCCATAAAATTGTTTAAATAAATAAACTCACCTACTGCAAAACCTGCATTGACTACAGGCAACAGGAAAGAATACAGATAGTCCTTGATTTACCATTCATTTAGTGACCATCTGAAGTTACAATAGCACTGTAAAGTGACTTATGACCATTTTTCACATTTACAAGCACTGCAGCATCCCCACGGTCACACAATTAAAACTCAGATGCTTGGCAGCTGGTTCAAATATAGGACAATTGCAGTGTCCCTAGGTCATGTGACCTCCTTTTGAGACCTTCTTAGAAGCAAAGTCAATAGGGAAGCCAGATTCACTTAACAATTATGTTACTAACTTAACTGCAGTGATTCACTTAACAACTGTCTCACTTAGCAACAGAAATTTTGGGCTCCATTGTGGTATTAACTCAAGCACTACCTGTAAGTATATATTTTTAAAATATAAATACCAAGCTAGAACTGATTGTCATTAATTGTAACCCATGATATTATATATATATATATATATATATATATATATATATATATATATATATATATATATATATATGTGTGTGTGTGTGTGTGTGTGTGTGTGTGTGTGTGTGTGTGTGTATGTATATGTGTATGTGTATGTGTATGTATATGTATATGTATATAAAAGGTAAAGGTTCCCCTGCACATGCGTGCTAGTTGTTTCCAACTCTAGGGGCCGGTGCTCATCTCCATTTCAAAGCCGAAGAGCCAGCACTTGTCCGAGGACGTCTCCATGGTCATGTGGCCGGCATGACTAGACGCCAAAGGCGCACGGAATGCGGTTACCTGCCCACCGTAGTGGTCCCTATTTTTCTACTTGAATTTTTACGTGCTTTCGAACTGCTAGGTTGGCAGAAGCTGGGACGAATAACAGGCACTCACTCTGTTACGAGGCACTCGGGATGTATGTATGTATGTATGTATGTATGTATGTATATATATATATATATATATATATATATATATGTATGTATGTATGTATGTATGTATGTATATGTATATGTATATGTATATGTATATATGTGTGTGTGTGTATTGTAATAGAGAAAAAATTAGAAGGTTGAGATAACAGTCAGCAGGCCCTTTATGGTAGGTGCCCCCACCCCCCAAATCTGGCATTCTACATTTTCTGATGGGGCTGGGAAACCTGTGGCCCTCCTGCTGTTACTAAGTAAAGCACCAAGATCCCTCATCTTTGGCCATATGGACTAGAGCAACCAAGAGTTTAATTCAGCAGCATCTGTAAAGCCCCTCCTTAACTTGCCCACACACACATTCTGACCTCACATGGAAAAAAAGACAGTGGGGGGGGGGGAAACAAAGACAAGCAAATCATACTGGTTTTCTCCCTTAAACCCCTCCCTTCCCCAAACTGCTTTTCCCTTTTCCCAGCAACAGCAGCAGCAGCAGCACCAAGGTTTCCTTACTCTTTCCTGCCCCAGCTCTTTAAAAGAGTCACATCGTGTAGAAGAATCCTGCCAATTATGCATTGCAGCACTGCTAGCTGGCATCCCTAAAGAGGCAATGCAGGTGAGCCCAAGAAAGCCTCCGAGCAATTAATGAGCCGTCAAGTAGAGGAACTGGAGGCAACAAGTCTCCAACAACTCTTCCAGGAAGGTGGGCGGTTCAAAAATGTGATACAGATAGATAAGATAAAATAGATTAGCTAGATAAAACAGATCAGGTAGATCAGGTAGGCAGGCAGGCAGGCTGGCAAAACTTCATTTCAGGTACTGAGCTTGAGAAAACCAGTTAGCTGCCAGGGTCAAACAAAAGGACCACTTGGCTTAGATCAGGGGTGTCAAACTCAATTTCATTGAGGGCCACATCAGCATTGCGGTTGCCCTCAGGGGGCCGGGTGGGTGTGGCCAGGGTGGGCGTGGCCTGCTGGATGGGCATGGCTAGAGTGCGTATGGCCTACTGGGTGGGCGTGGCCTGCTCTACCTCATTCGCATCAAGGGTGCCTATGGGGGCCTGGGCAGGAGTGGGACAGATCTGAGGGTCTCTGGCAGGAGGAGGGTCTCTGGGCCAGGGCCAAGGCAGTGGGGGCCATTCCCTCCCTGTTTCCAGGATGGCTTCGCGGGCCACATGAAACCACTTCACGGGCCAGATCTGGCCCCCGGGCCTTGTGTTTGACATGTCTGGCTTAGAGTTAGAACAGGGGTAGGCAACCTCGGCTCTTTTATGGCTCATGGACTTCAACTCCCAGAATTCCTGAGCCAGCTTGGCTGGCTCAGGAATTCTGGGAGTTGAAGTCCATGAGCCATAAAAGAGCCGAGGTTGCCTACCCCTGAGTTAGAGCATAATACTTCCAAACCCCCTCCCCCCACCTTGCACAAGCTTTGCTTTGGGATCAGAAGACCTAGGAAAGAAAGGAACCAACCCCTCGTTCGTTTGGGATCTTCCCAGCCCTCGATACCCCCCCAATCTACCGCTCGCTCCCTTCCCACCAAAAGACGATCCCCTTCCCAGCCTCCCTTTTAAAAACACAACTACCAGACTCGGACAGAGGGGGCTGGACGGCGCTGGCTTCCCGGGCTTCGCCTGTTCGGTTTCGGAGACAAGTCACCGCAGCAAGGGACGGCGATGCACCTAGCGCCGCTGCCTCGTTCCGACGCTAGAAAAAAAGCTCCTTTTCCCGCAGAGCTCCGGAGCCCTGGCCCGCACTGCCCGACGAGGAGCGCGGTTCCGTCCAGGAGCCGCGCCAGCTCGGACTCGGTCCTCCTCTGCCCAGAGACCGGCGCTCCAGGGTAAACCGAGGCGGACGGCTTTCCTCCCGATTTATAGCGCCCACCTGGCAGCGAGCTCGCAGAAAGCTGGTCGAGCCGTAACGTCGGAAAGGGCACAGCCGTCCCCGGGCAGGAGCTCGGCTAAGCTTTCCCCGATTGCCGGGACCGTGCGACGCGACCCTCCTCACCTGTCCTCCGAGACGCTGACGAGCCCCTCTTCCTTGGGCACGATGGCCGCCATGGTCACCGTGTCTTGCGAGCCCTCCACCTGGCCGAGCAAGAGGGGCCGCCGAGTGAGCGGCACCGACGGCGAAGGCTGAGCAGCCATGGGGAGCGCTCGAGCGGCGCCAGCTTTCAGCCCGCCGCCGTCGCCAAAAGCTCCGCACTCCCGGCCTGCCCTACCCTTTCTGGCCGCGCCTGCGCGTTCGGAGGAGAGCGGCAAAGCCCCCAAAGGCTACGGTCGCAACGGCTTTCTCCGACGACTTCCGGATCTCGAAGGTAGCTAGCCTCTTCGTTCATCGGTGCGCCCGATCGGAAGGGGAAAAAAAAAAAAAGGGGGGGGGGCTGAGCGTGGGATGAGACTCCACCGGGAAGGAAAAGCCGGCTTAGCTACAAGCTCACTTTCCTTGCAGTTATTGGAAAGAAAAAATAATCATCATTTAATCTATTTAATCTCCCTCATTTATTTATTTATTCTATTTAATTATTTATCCTTATTTATTTATCATTTATTCTATTTCATCTCTCTTCATTGCCCTGTAAACCGCCCTGAGTCCTTCGGGAAAGGGCGGTATATAAATCTAAATAAATAAATAAATAAATAAATAAATAAATAAATAAATAAATAAATAAATAAATAAATAAATAAATATAAATAATCAATCAATCAATCATCATGGCTAGACCCACCGCAAGTATAAAAGAATGCTGAAGCAGGAAGACCCCCCCCCCCTTTTTTTCTCGCAGATTTGCTCTTGCGTGTTCGACGAGCAGACGGTGCGACAGGGAGAGAGAGAGAGAGAGAGAGAGAGAGAGAGAGAGGATGAGGGAGATTTCACCAGATCATATGTCTACCTGTTTTCTAAAGCTTAGGAAAATTAAAGAATGGCAAGCTCTTTTTTGATGCAGCGGCCCGAAACACATAACGCCCTCTCCTCCTCCTCTCCCCCAAATCAAAGCAAACGTCGTTAAAACCCCAAAGACCGTCTATTGTGGCGTTTATGATTAACCCAAGTGGAAGCATCTTATCAAAGAACTGCCGGGATTCCAGGACTTCTGCACGAGGAGATGGTTAAAAGTCGGGAGGGGAAAGGACCGCTAGTGTACGCGTGTATCCGCCACACAATTCCCACATTTCCGATTAGCTTCGGATTTGCATATGAGGTATGCAAAATAGTCGTTGGACACCCAAAGCTCTCTCCGTTTCCCCCAGTGGAAAGACAGAAAGGCCAATATTTTATTATTATTTATTATTTAGATTTATATACCGCCCTATTCCCGTAGGACTCAGGGCGGTTTACAGGGAAAATTAAAAAACATAGCATACAAAAATTAAAATCAGTTAAAACTATTAATTAAATTCCAGTCCCTGAAATTAAAACTAAAACCCAATTAAATTAAATTAAATTAAAACCCCTCAGTCTGGGGTTGGATGTAAAGGTTCTGAAAAGCCCGGGAAATTTTCTCCTCCATCAAATTGATTTGCAAAATTTGGAAAGGCGCCGCGAAGTTAAGGTCCGATTCTTTAGACTTGAATGGAAATCCTTTCGAATTTGCTGTGCACCTAATTGGCTTCCTTGGCGTTTTTGATCTAACACTTAAAGAGCTCTTTTAATCTAATGCCTTGACAAATCGCATTAAGAAGGATTACTAGACTAGAGCACAGGAAGAAACTGACGTGTAAACATTATTTTTAAAGCGTCATGAGAGAGAGAGTATTATGTTTTTACAAGAAAAAAAGTACAGAAAATAAGGGTATAAAACTACGTACTGCATTATGTTGGCATTCACTATAATATAGGTAGTCCTCAATTTATGACTGTAAACAATTCCAGAGTTGCAGCGTTATGACATTTGTTAAGCGGGTCATTTGCCCCTGCCCGATTTTACAAACATGCAACTCACTCAACGTCTGTTGAGTTGTATTTGCATATACTGTAGCTCCTGGCATTTTCCAAGAAGTCATGGAAAGGACTCTGAAAGGCATTCCTGGTGTATGTCCTTATTTTGACGATGTCCTTATTGCTGGGGAATCTGAGGAGATCTTGGCTGACAGGCTGCAAGCTGTTTTAAGCAGATTTTGTTCTGCTGGGCTTAAACTAAAAAAAAAGTAAGTGCAGCATTGGTGTGGCATCCACTGAGTTCTTGGGGTTCAGGATTGATGCCAAGGGAATTCACCCCACTGACTCTAAGGTAAAAGCAATTAAGTTGGCTCCAACCCCAACAAATAAGGCTGAATTGCAAGCTTTTCTGGGGTTACTTAACTTCTATCACGCGTTTTTACCTCACAAAGCAGCAGTTGCAGAACCTTTACACAGACTGCTCGATAAGAAAACCCCATGGAAATGGACTGAGGTCCATGAACAGAGTTTTAGAAATCTCAAACAACTTTTATCCAGTGACTCAACCATCACCCATTTTATAGAAAACAAGCCCATTTGCATAGCCTGTGATGCATCCCCTTATGGGGTGGGTGCTGTATTAAGCCACATAGAAGACAATGGGGAACAAAGGCCCGGACACTGACAAAGGCAGAAAGGAATTATGCACAAATTTTTCTTTTTTTTAAATTCCATTTATATCCCGCCCTTCTCCGAAGACTCAGGGCGGCTTACAAGCTTAGCAGTAGTAGCCTTCATTCTATCTATATGCCTGCTTTATTAGGGCTTTCGGGGGGGCCCAAGTGGCATTATTACAAAGTCAGCTTATTGCCCCCAACAATCTGGGTCCTCATTTTACCTACCTTGGAAGGATGGAAGGCTGAGTGAACCTTGAGCCTGGTGGGATGCGAACCTGCAGTAATTGCAGGCAGCTGGTGTTACTTAAGGAGGCCTTAGCCCACTGCTCCACCAAGGCTCTTGACGAGGAAGCCCTGGCAATTGTGTCAGGAGTCAAAAAATTCCATGATTACCAGTATGGCAGGGAGTTCACCATTTTTACTGATTACAAACCATTGTTGGGGTTGTTCACAACTGATAAACAAACACCACAAATTCTATCTCCAAGAATGCTGAAGTGGTCCATTTTTCTATCCGCTTATGCTTGCAAACTGGTCCATAAACCGGGGAGGGACATGGGCCATGCAGATGCATTAAGCAGATTGCCATTAATGAGCACTGATCCTGACCCAGCACCAGCAGAGCAGATTCTACTCATCCAAGATCTTCCTGACTGTCCCCTCCAGGTAAAAGATATTGCTACTGGCACCACAGTGGACAAGGTACTGAGCAGGGTCATCTCATGGGTAGTGTCTGGGTGGCAGGAAAAGAGCCTGGGACCGGAATTCCAGGCATATTTCATGAGGAGGCATGAGTTGTCCTCTCATAAAGGATGCCTGTTGTGGGGTAGTAGGGTTATTATCCTGGAGAAATTGAGGGAAAGGGTCTTGCAGTCACTGCACAAGGGTCATCCAGGCATTGTCAGGATGAAGGCATTGGCTAGGAGCTACTTATGGTGGCCTGGTCTCGACAAAGCCATAGAGGAGCAGGTAGCAGGGTGCTACACTTGTCAGAGATCAAGGCCAGAACAGCCGCAGGCTCCCATTCACAAATGGGAAGCAACACACACCCCATGGTCTAGGTTGCATATTGACTACGCAGGCCCTTTCCAGGGACAATTGTTCCAAGTGGCTAGAAGTAGTACCAGTTCCTAGCATGACCACTGCAAAGACAATTCAAATGCTCCAAAATAAAAAAAAGATAAAAAAAAAAAAAATACAGGGACTATTTGCCACTCATGGGTTGCCTGATGTGTTGGTCTCCGATAATGGCCCACAATTCACATCTGCTGATTTCCAGGCATTCACCAGGGCCAACTCGATTAGGCACGTCACATCGGCGCCTTTCCACCCGTCGTCTAACAGTATGGCGGAACGCATGGTGAGAACAACAAAGGATGCATTGAGGCGCATCATCAGTGGAGACTGGCATCAAAGGTTGGCTCAGTTTCTGTTGGCACAACATATCACACCATGCACAGCGACAGGCAAGAGTCCTGCTGAGTTACGTTGGGGTCGGCGCCTGATTACTAAGTTGGACAGACTTCACCCTGACAGAGTAGCAGCACAAGAGGATCAACCCCAAATGGTCACCTCCAGAGAACTTCACATAGGTAAAATTGTTTGGGCCTGGAACTATGGTCATGGGCATCCCTGGATTCAGGGGGTGGTAGTCGACAAAACGGGGCCTGTATCATACATTGTAGAGGTGGAGGAGGGTCGCGAGGTGAGAAGACACATTGACCAGTTGAGGAAGAGACACCCCGAAAAACCACAAACTGTGATTCCAGAGCAGCACAATGACATAGGGGTGGACAGGGCTCAGAATCAGGACCCTGCTGGTGACCCAATTGATGACCCCATTGCAGACCCGGTTGACCAAAACACGGGGCAAACAGTGAAACGGTCAGTAAGAATTCATAGGCCACCGGTGTACCTCAAGGACTATGTAAGGTCTTGAGGACTAGGGTTATTATGTGTTATAGCAAGCTCCACACTGCAAGTGTTTGTTCCATTAGTATGTTTATTGTTTTACATTGTTGTTGTTTTTGTATGGGGGAAGGGGTGTTATGTACATAGGGGATGTTACACAGACATAAGCCACTGACGCCACCAGGTGGCAGGGTGCCCTGTCTGGATTGGCTGGGTAGTCTTTGGTGGGAAATCCAGATACAGAGATTGATTCCAAGTATACCTGGCTAGGTATATAAGTGAGGCAGTTGCCCCTTTGTTCGCCCAGTCTGTGCTACATCAATAAAGAGTTGGAATGCTGAACCCCGGTGTCCTGAGTCGTCCATCTTGGCCATGTGGTCCAGAGCCCACTATTTAACAAAATTCTTGTTGTATTGTTGAAATGGTAAATCGTTTAGTCTTAAAGTAATGGACAGATGGCAAAGTTACACACATATGATGAAACAAATCACCACTTAATATTGGGAGATGGAAAGACTATGGAAATATCACCCAAATGTATTAGCAATTTTTTTAAAAAAAAATCTGCAGCAGCCTAGCTATTTAAATTATATCTTCATTATTTTAGGCAAAAGACAGCTGAGCTCTATAAACAACGTTCGATACAAATCTACAAAAAGCTGCCACGGGATTCTTATTTTAATGTTTATTGTGTTAGAAGCTCTTTTGGCAACAAGGGTAGGAATAGCTTATGGTATATTTTTGACAACATCTTAATTTAAAAAGTCTGTAAGCCTCTAACGATTCAAAAGCTGGGGAGAAATTTTCATAATTGCAGTTGTACATAGAAACTTGCATATAGACTTGGCAACTCTTCCATTAACAGCCCACTCACATGGGCTCTATTTACGTTACTTTTTTTTTCCCCTCTTGCAGAGAACTGAGCCAAAAAGGGACTGGTGAGAAACATTTTTGCTAACAAAGCTGATTATCTCAGCAGATAATATTGCCAAACTGCCATCATTAGCAGAAATAACACACACCGTGTATTGGTGTTATATACGGTTTCCAGGAGTCAATGTGCTCCCAAGTTTACTAATATTTTTTCTCATCAAGAGGGGGTCCTGTGAACATTTTTTTTTTGCAAAACCCCACCAATCCCACAGATTCAAACGTGCGTACATGTGAGAAGCCTTGCTATTTTATCCCACAACAGAATTTGCGCAGCTATCTCAAATCCACTAGAGTACATGGAGCTGAAATTTACTGTGAACAAAGCAGTGTAAAAGATGACATCTGTACCCAAAATAATGCTTCCTGCTGACCCAGTTACATGCATGCATGATCGTCATATAGATTAAAAGGCGGTTATTTTGATATGGGAAGGAAGGAAAGAAAGAAGAGTGCTCTTCTGTTAATAACAATAGTAAAGACTGTTAGCTAATAGCTCGGATCAGTCTCCTTGGAGTACAGCATTATCTCCATCCAATTCAGTATTCGGAGTTTGACTGGGAATATTACAGACATTGGTGTTTCGCAAAAAGCTATTTTTTATCTGCTATGTGAAATCTTATTTCAGCAAGTACCATTACAATATCAGGTAACTTTGCAATATACAATGCTATTATAACCTTATAGTTCTATTACAATATCACAACATTCCACACTGGGCAGATATTTTATCTCATAATGTAAATTGAGATTCATCATAATTCTTGTTGTTAATATGAATCTATAATAGTTTGCAGAATTAATAATATTAATTTTAATGTTGGTCGTGTATTCTTCCCACCTTTGGAGCGGTCTAATCAGAGCCAGAAGTAGGAGTTTATGGAGAAGCTACTGAAAATGCCACTTGTGAGGATATGATCTGGGCTTCTTTGTTCAGCTGTGTTTTATGGTTCGAGAAAACCCCGACTGGCAATATGAAAGGAAGGTCAGAAACCCCTTCTGGCTGATTGCTTGGCTGGATTCCTTCAACAATCAGCAAAACAGCTAAGAGGGCACATAGTTATTTTTTAAAAAGCCGCTGCAATTTAGCACACAAGCATGCCAACTTTGAGTTACAAAGAAATCACCGACAGAATGCTGAGGTCAGTTCAACTCTTAAATATTTTATTCAGAAATAGTTCAATGGATTCCCCCCCCCCCAAAAAAAAATAAACAGCAATAAGATATCAGCATCAGAATTATTACAAACTCACATTGGCCCAATCAAGGTAGCTCAAAGATAAGTCTATAATGCACTATCATCAAAATCTGTTCAAATAGTAGACTTTATCTACAAATACCAGCAGTAACAATCCATATGATATAAACATTTGAGAGTAAACCTTTAGTTAGGTAGGAGTATGAAACTTTTTTTTCCAAATAGACAACATTTCCAGCCATTACTATATCTAGTGCCTGTACTTCAGTCTCAAAATCAGGCGACTGTGCATTCGATCCTAGGTAGCTGCAGATATTTCTCTCTGGGCCCAATGAGTAATTGTCTGCTGTGAACTCTGCATAGGCGTCAGGAAGGGCATCTGGCCAGAATATGCTCAAGCTCTGTTCAGTCACCCCAATTCCACCCTGATGGATTACAGGGTCATTAAAAGAGAAAAATGATCCAAGATCAAATGTGCTGCTTAGATATGTATAGTAGCGCCTCAGTGCTTTGGAAAAGTAGACAAGTAGATGGATTAATTTTAAGTTTACTGTGTAGGATTTGTAAGTCTTCCTATGAACAGAATTGAACCTGTAAAAAAAAAGATTCAGGTCAGCCTCAGTTTAGACATATTGCTTATAGGAGAAGTCCTCAACCTTTCTGGCTCTGTAGACTGGCAGCGGCAGAAAGGGGGGGGAGGGTTCATACACAAGCCTGCTACTTGTGCAAATGGAGCTTCACTGCCCGGTTCCCAATGGGCCATGGAGTGGGGATTGGGACCCCTGGCTTATAGCAAAGTAATAACTTTAATGCATTTTTCTTCTATAGTCTTTGCTAACTTGCTGACTTGGTTAAGCAATATAGCCCCAACATCTGTGGAAGACAACAAGTTGAGAAAGGCTTTTGGATAAAAAGGGAATGATCTTGTCTAAGCAATTAGGCAACCTTAGCAACTGCCTGGAGAATTCTGGGAGTTGAGAACCATGCATCTTAAAAGTTCCCATGGTTGAGAAACAGCAAACTAGGGAGCCACATACATCACAAGCTCTTGGAAATTCATAATATTGGAAGGTGAAAAATAAGATGTCTACAACTTTGATAAATGAATGTGATTCTAACACAGCTAACAGAAAAGAGCCACCAAGCAAGGTAGCAGAAAGAAAGAAAGAAAGAAAGAAAGAAAGAAAGAAAGAAAGAAAGAAAGAAAGAAAGAAAGAAAGAAAGAAAGAAAGAAAGAACTTCAAAAATGAAATGAAATTTTAAAATATCTCAGATTTGTTATCCCAGGCACTAAGATACTTTATCTGGCCTTGAATAGGGGGAACCATTTGTTCTGGAGCATAAGATACGCAGTTTTGGATAATTGTGGCTAAAAACAACATTCTAAATGTGAACATTTTGTATGAGAAACCTGTTATGGAAGAGAAAGCAATCTGCAGATTCTATTTCTGACATACCACTGTATTGATTTTAAAAGACTCAATTTAACATTCTGCCAATAAACATTAATGCTTAGCAATGTAATACCTTCTATATTTACAACATAACGTCACAGAGCAAAGGTGTGGGTTTTATCACATGTATATAGCATATGCAATTAGCATGCCATTTCAACTGTGGAAGAAGAGAAAGAGGATATGGCCATATGAAAAAGTTACTTTTGCTTGAGGGCTGTTTGGGCTTTGTTTTTAAAGCAGGCGGTTGCAAAGATGTATTTGTGAGGACCTAAACAACTTCTAAAACCATTTTGCCGACAATCAAAATAGCTCAAAAAGCCAAGTGCAAGTAGGAAGGAGCGGCCTGGTTGCCCCGCACATTAACTGCCACATCCCCCGCTTCCCAGCACCTGAGGCCATTGTCTGCCCCATCTGGCACCCTCTCTGTATGTCACATCCATGGAAAGCCAGAGTCCCACCCCTCGGTGCATGAATTGGCTGCCAGGATGCGTAGCTAGTTGTCCTACATGGTGAATCAGCCATGGCAATTTGCCCCATGTCAAATCGCCTGGGAGTGAGACAGTGGGGGAGGAGCGGAAGAGGAGGAATGGCGGGGAAGAGATGCCCACAGTGCATCTCCCACAGTGCATTGGTTGGGATGGAGGGGACAGGGTGAAGGGGGCGGGGCCAGGCAGCCATGGCCAATTGTCTCTTTCTGCCTCACACACTTCTGCTTAAGTCTTAAGCTGTGCAGAGATGAAAGTTTGTTCAAAACTGCACAGTTACAGAGTGTGTAAAAAACCATAGTATTTTTCCTTCTTGCAGATCCCTTCCCTCTGCTTGAGGTCAATGGGGGGGAAATGGGAGTCATGTTGCAAAGCAAGTTCTGAAATTTGAAATGCTTACAAGGGTTAGAATGGAACAGTCAGAACTCACAATTACTAAAAAAAAGGTCATAAAAATATCCTGAAGGGAAAAAACGCAATGCAAAGGAAGAAATGTCAGAAAAAGGTGTGCCTTATGGATGAGCTAGTCATCATAATAGCAAAGGCAAATGCTGATTTTGTTTGGCCTTTAGTCTTTGGTGTACTGGTTATTTTCAACACAACTGTTCCTTCCATTCATTCCCTTGTAGTAAAGGTTCACTGAGAAGACAATAGCAAGTACCTTTCTGATGGTATGAAACAAATCTCAAGCACTTTACTTAATTAGAAGGCAATGCACGAGTGAATATTTCAGTAGAAAGTATAGCCCCCTTGATATCTGTTTCCTTTCTTAACTGAATCATGTCAGTGCCATTTTAAAAAAATAACACCTCAATGCCTATGAATTGGTGCACCTCAACAGAATGAATAAGGTGAAAGTGCTTGGATGCCTATAGTTTAAAAGTAGAATAATGGAATTCAGATAAGCATGCTAAAAAAATATGAATGACCACTAGATAGCTGTAAAGAAAATAACAGAAAACTGTACTGTTCTCATCCCCTAGTGGTCATTTGCAGTTTTGCCATCCAGATTGATAAACTTTATGTATTAAAATTCTATTAGCCTAAATCAGGGCGTGTCCAGTCTTGACAACTTTAAGACCTATGGACTTCAACTCCCATGCTGGTGGGGAATTCTGGGAATTGAAGTCCACAGGTCTTAAAGTTGCTAAGGTTGGACACCCGTGGTTTAGATGCTGCTAAGGTTTTGGGACCCATCAGCAAGAGAGTGACATCCAGTGGGACCCAGGAAGAGAGCTGTTTCTCGCAAATTTGTGAGACAGAGCTGCTTCTGTCATGGCAGCTGTTCTCTGGAACATCATCTCCCTGCAAATCAAACTCACCCTGACCCTGCTAGCTTTTTGCAAGGCCATCACAACCTTGTTTCACCATTAATCCTGAGGTCCTGGAAGTACAGGTGAGCCCATTTCACAGTTATATTGATTGGAGATGATGACTATTAGTGTTGATGTTCAGCTGCTCTTTTATTTATCATTTTGCTGACTGTTTTCATTTTGTTTTTAACTGTTAGTTGCCCAGAGCCAAATATTTAAGATGAGCCCATATAAATTATAAACAATTTTTTTAAAAAACAGATCTTTGCATTATGAAATGTCAAACTACTAACCTATCAAAAAAGCAGCAATATTTTGCTATCATAATACATTTTTATGGCTAAAATTACCCATGTTTACCTGTTCTGGCTTGGCTTAGAATGAAATTAAAAGGTCTGTCAGCTTTGAAGACAGGAGCTCTGGATCTTTTTAACAACAACATAGCTGTGATGTAAAACAGTTGGTGAATATCTGGCATTATTTACATTTGTTCAATTGCAAATATCTCACAGAAAGTAAAACTAAATGCAGGTAGTCCTCAACGTACGGCCACAATTGAGCACAAAATTTATGTTGCTAAGTGAGACATTTGTTAAGTGAGTTTTGCCCCATTTTACGACCTTTCTTGCCACAGTTGTTAAGTGAATCATTGCAATTGTTAAGCTAGTAACACGGTTGTTAAGTGAGTCTGGTTTACCCATTAACTTTGCTTGTCAGAAGGTTGCCAAAGGTGATCACATGATTCCAGGACACTGCCTATCCATCATAAATATGAACCAGTGGCTAAGCATCTCAGTTTTGATCATGTGACCAGGGAGATGCTGCAACAGTCATAAGTGTGAAAATGGTCATACGTCACTTTTTTCAGTGCCATTGTAACTGTGAACAGTCACTAGATGACCTGTTGTAAGTCGAGGACTACCTTTACTACAAGATTAGAACATCTCAGTCCTAATGGCAATAAGAAGAAGTGGGATCAGTAATGGAATGTTGCAATCCAAGACATCCTTATTGGTCTTTCCAGGCCAGACCTTACATCACCCTGCTTACCATTTCACCCATCTAAATTTCACTCCAAGACTTCTTACAGCACATGCTAAATCGTGGTTGGATTGAGGGATTTCCCCCCTCCCAAAATACACCTATTTTGTCCTATCTGGTCTTCCCACAAACGTTGTTTTCCCAAATCCTGCTGATAGGGTTTGAGAAACTGCCGTGAGCATGAGGGGCCATATCCTAGCAATATATTACAGTATGAGGAATAATGCTGAAACACAAATAGTGTTTAGAATTATAAGATACAATATAACACTATATCTTGTTAAGTCTGCCCATGTCCATTTTTTAAATTAGTTTTATGTCTGTCCACATCCATTGTTCCTTTTTATAATCATAAAAGATACAAAGTCACACCACTCAATGTGAATTGCTCCCTCTGCAATCTTTAGAAGGTCATACTGTAGGAAGGAATAATAGTGGCTTCTACAATCTTCCTCTTCTCCCTGTAGCCTTCTGATTTCCCTGCTTTTTTTGCCCCAAAGTATTGTAGCAATCCTACAAATGAAGGGGTTGAATTGGAGCCAAGAGAAGATGCTAGAAAAGTGTATTGCGCAACTAGCCAAGAACTGTTTTGCAAAAATTTAGATGACTGTTAGCCAATAAATACAATTGCTGGTCGTTTTTGGTTCACATGTCAATACTATATATATAATGAGGTCGAAATAAGTCCCACCTGAGATCTCCCAAGCTATTGGACTGGAATTTGCTGCAGCTCATTTCTGAATGACTGAAATTATTAGGTTCAGCCTCTAACATGGTTTTCCCCATTTTACTTCCCTCCAGAGTACAACTTCCTGAAATCCGCTGACTGGATTTGACCATGCTGACTGGGAATTCTTTTCTTGTTATTCTTGGAATTGTTATAATTATGTCTATATTGTTTCTCACTGTAGAAATTCTGAAGTCTACATCCCACCAATTATTCAAACAGCATTATAAAATTACAGCAGAAAAAACAACAAAAAAGGTTAATGCCTGGGGAAAGTCAACATGAAAAATAATGTGTTTTTTTTAAAGAGGTCCCAAACTTGTCAGAGATGAAATTTGATGTAAGAGAGGAATCTCTTCTGTAGGGATGAAAGCTTGCTTCCTGTTTGCCACCAGGCGGCAAACTGCAAGCCATGATATGACATGGAAAACAGGATTTGTTCTCAATATCATAGGTGCATGGTTGATAATAACATTTGATGGGGCTCCAATTGGGTTAAGTTGTTTTAAAACTTCTTGTGGGCAAACAGATTGCCCCAAGGAGCTCTATTTGTTGAGTCATGAAAAAAGATGTTTGTGTTAGAAGTGCTGCTTAAATAATAAACCATTTGCTAGTTTTCCAGCTTCGTCATTTCCAATTCGCTCTAGTTTACCTGTAATGCCTGAGGCTCTTGTACCATCTTCTGTCACTTCAATCTTTGCTTTGTGAAAGACCTCTGAGATGTAAAGGCCTCCTTGTTCTAGCAAACAAAAGCGGTTATTATTTGCCAGCCTAAAGCCAAAACAACTTATTCAAAGAAGAAACTGCTCAGGAGAGATTTCTGTCAGAGAGAAAAGAGACTCTCTGTGGAAAAGAGAAAGTTTCTTCCAGAAATTATAAAATTAATTTAGTAAGTATTCCCAATGAAGTGGGAATCCATTAATGAATACATGAATTGCAATGAGAACTGACTCAACATTTTCACCCCTAACTCTTCTAACATCAAATATGACGGAAGAAGTCCCCCGGTACAAAACTATCCTTACTAAAAAGTCCATCCTTACCCTTACCTTATCCTTACCAAAAAAAATGATCCTTATCCAAAATACCTTTGTCTATTTTATTTATCCTTGCTCTTTGTATTAAAGATCTACCGAGTGCTTTTCAACTGAAGGATTTTCATTTTAACAGCAATATTGTAGCTTTTGAATGCACGATGGCCTAGAGGTGAAAACCCTTGCCTCACACTTGGGAGGGGGAGAATTCAATCCTAGGCAGTGGCAGATGTTTCTCTATTAGAGCTCAATGAGAACATATCTGCTGCGAACTCTGAGTAGGCATCAGGAAGGGCATCCGGCCAGTAAACGCTCATCTCCATTCAATCACCCCAACTCTACCCTGATAAAAAGGGATTGCAGGGTTGTAAAAACAAAAAAATGTAGCTTTTCAATGCACTTCTAGCATAAGTTAGCCATGATAAATGAACTGATATGTAAGCTTCATGGCGAAACATATTAAATGACAGAGACTCAAATTAAGCATTGTGTGAAATGGACAGGGTACAAGGTACATTCTTGCTCCTGAAATAATCCATGTCCACCCATGATTAGAAAGCTTTCTGTTTTATAGACCCAAAACTCCAATTAGAAGATCTTTTGTGATGAATCATTGCCACAGAGCAGAATTTATAATCTGAGCCCTTAGTTCAATATAATGTTCATATGGTTCCTAAGATCTTCCAAAAAGTTTCCATTGAATTGTAATTTACAATATCACAGAAGAGGGAAAACTTTAAATATATAAGAGATTGTTGTATTATATTATTTCACTTTTAATTAAATTTAGGTGCTTTTTCCTTTCTTTATTACGATCCTGTCTACTTTTTAGACTGTGGCTCCTAAGCCCTCAGTTGCATATGGCATTTGTCCCGAAAAATTTGTATAGGTAAGCTTACCTGAAATGCCTTTAAAATTAGCTTCAGTTTGATCAAACATGTCTGTAATTCCTAATGCAGGTAAAATACACTTTAAATCCAAGTGATTTTGAATTTTGAACCTGGAAAGTTGATAAATGAAGACTATAAACATGCTATGTTGTTTTTTCAGTACAATTTCTCTATGGGCAAGGTGACATATGATCTCTCCAGGGCTTAGTGAACTTCACCTCCCAACAGCCTACTTAGCAAGGCAAAGAATGAGATATGACTGGAATTGCAATCCAGCAATGTTTCAAGAGCACACAATCCATCCTGCATATTGCATATTTATAAGAAAAAGTTGTGTGTCCTCATTCTCTGTTTCTAAGCATGCACTTGTAATCATTTCTGTATAGTTTTTCCAAGGTCTTATCCTTGGATTTCTACACTTAAGATTTTAGGCAGCCCAGGTGCAGATGCTATAGCTGTGTCCTCTCCTCTTCCCAACCATATTTCATATCCATAATCATGGCATTTTGTCTACAGTTAAGTCCGTATCTTTTACACGCACAGCGAACACGAGCAGGGATCCAAATGTTGAAGCAACCGAATGTACATTGATTCTTTACCTAGGGAGAACGATATCCATTGCTGTTCTTCTCAAGGTGCTGGACCATAGAGATAAGGTTTGAGCTGAGAAGTAAGTCTCAATCCTGGCTAGAGAGGTTCTCCTGTTGGATGGAAGCACCACAAACATGCTAACCTTCTCCTCCAGATAAGGGATTTCAACTACACTGATCTTATCCAGAGAGCCCACTAGAAATTCACCTGCAAGTCAAAAAAACCAGTGGTATACTATTAACAAACATACCAGGATTTTCAGTAATTGCAGCAAGACATTTTGAGAGGTGATACTTCAGCTCCATAACACTATTCACCAAGGACCTAATGAGCTATACTTGTTTAGTTCTGAGCATTAGGAAAAGCCTTCTTTTTTTTTTTGCCAGATCCTTGATGAATAATTACATCTAGATAACCAAGCGGACTGAAAGCCTTTCCCTCAAATCTTTCTTGTCATTGACCATTATTTGCATATTTTATAGCATTTTAAAATAATACTTTATATATTTGATCCATCTGAAAAAATATATTTATTTTGCATTTTATGTTTATGGACGTATACCAAACAGAAATGTGCTGGGTGATAGTCTTTAAAAAGCATCACCTACATTTAATTGCATGGCAGTTTTTGCAATAGTGGTAAAACATTGCTGTTATTGTAGCAGTAAAAATCCTGATTAGAGTCCTATAAATTTAGTAAAAATATTTCCCCTATTGCAAATATGGAATGAATGGAAAGAGAGTGATGTATCAAAAGTAGCCAACTGAATTCATAGTAGTAATGAAACTGGAATCAAGAACTTTCCATTTTACAGCACAATTTCTTAGCCACTATATTACACTAATTTAAGTTTTAGGTAGGGAAGGGTTGCTGGAATTGGGTATGTCTAGTTTAATGAAGAGAAGGGCGAGGGGTGACATGATACCAGCCTTCCAGTATCTCAGGGCTTGCCCCAAAGAAGAGGGAGTCAAGCTATTCTCCAAAGCACCTGAAGGCAGGACAAGAAGCAATGGATGGAAACTAGTCCAGGAGAGAAGCAATCTAGAACTAAGGAGAAACTTCCTGACAGTTAGAACAATTAACCAGTGGAACAACCTGCCTCCAGAAGCTGTGAATGCACCAACACTGGAAGTTTTTAGGAAGAGACTGGACAGCCATTTGCCTGAAATGGTATAGGGTTTCCTGCCTGAGCAGGGGGTTTGACTAGATGACCTCCAAGGTCCCTTTCAACTTCTTCTTCTTCTTCTTCTTCTTCTTCTTCTTCTTCTTCTTCTTCTTCTTCTTCTTCTTCTTCTTCTTCTTCTTCTTCTTCTTCTTCTTATTATTATTATTATTATTATTATTATTATTATTATTATTATTGCCAATCATAGATGTTGCATATATGAATATATTAAATAAAATACTTCAGACCACCATTCAAAGGCAAATCTGAGCTAAGCAGGATTTTGGATATGTTTTCACTTCTACAAGTTTTAGGGGCAGGATGAAAATCGGAACGCGCATCAAACTTATAATTTCCACCACACAACTGTGTGTTCTCCTGCATTGTTTGAAGTCTGTGGAACACACTTTCTTGGTGCTCATTGTATCTGCGTTTAGATCAGTTTTTCTCAACCTCAGCAACTTTAAGCTTTGTGGACATCAACTTCCGGAATTCCCCAGCCAGAATTCTGAGAGTTGAAATCCACACATCTTACAGTTGTTGTGGTTGAGAAACATTGGTTTAGATAATCTGTAAATATATATTTTGATTCACCAAGGTTTTAATAGTTAACTGGATTTACCATCTATTTAATACTTTTGTACTGTATTTTACAATGTCATTTGGTCACCCTGAGTGCTCTGATGAGCAGAATGTGGGAAAGGATTGGCAGTTTTTGACTAAAAATATATTAAAGGGCAACTGGCAAGAGAAGACTGGAAGCTATAGGAAAAAGTGCTGACGAGCAAGGCTGTGGGCTGTATGCCTCTTTGAAAACAGAAAACACTATGCTGCTTTCCACTTCTTCTTGCTTGACATTTTAACACTTTAGGGCTATTTCCCTAGCTGCAAATATAGTGGCGAGGCTCCCCTGCAGAGAATTCAGACATCGGAGTCATTTCTTTCACTACTGCATATTCTCTGAGGTTCCTTGTTTACTCATCTTTATGTTTGCTTGATTTACAACTTGCGTTCTTTCAGGAGTTTGAAGCAGTGAACACAATTCTCCTTTTCCCATTATTCCATGGAACAACAACCCTGTGAGCTTGGTTGGGCAGAGAGAGAGAGAGAGAGAGAGAGAGAGAGAGAGAGAGAGAGAGAGAGACTGGCTCAAAATCACCTAGTGAGCTTCCTTGATTGTGGGTGGACTTCAACCTGAGTCGTCTTCCTTGTTCCTCTTAATACTATGCTGGCTCTCTTTTTCTTCTAGCTTCTTTCTCTCTGTCAGTGCAGGAGAAGACGGAAACTTGTCTGCAAAGAAAAAGTCCATTCCTGTGATCCTTACCATAATTGACTTCCGCTCTGAGATGCATGGTAGGTACTTTCAAGGTGATGCCATCTGGAGTGGTAAAGGACAAAGCTTGAGTATGAGTGAAACTGAATTGCCTTTGCCACGTGCTTCTGAAGTTTATGGTGCTTACCACGGCTATCTGGTTAAGGGGAGACTCAATCGTGTCCAAGGATAGGCTGCTGGTTTCTGTATTGTTGAAGGACAGAAAACAAAAGAGTGAAATCTACCAACAGAGATGAATGTAACACATTTGTTCTCTGTTTGAAACGTTAACTCGGAAACAGTAACAACTTTATCTGCTTTTAGGACTTAACAAAGAAGAATTTGATGGCAAATTAATGGCATCTTCACTGTAATCTGGAAAAAAAAACTCCTTACTATTCAGATGCACTAGACTGCTAGTACTGTAAGTGCAAACCGGCTTTGGAAAATCTAGCAGAACCAAGTAAAGTCATGAAGTCAGATAGCAGAAAAAGAATCTAATCTTTATCTTGATATTTCTGGAGAGCTGTCTAACCCCCGATTCTTCTATAATCAATTCTACAAAGAGAAGGTTCAGCAAGCAGGTTTATATAGGATGCCCCATCTCATAATTTTCTGTTTTTAGCTGAAGATAGCAGGGACCAAACCTGAAGTGCTCTGTGTGTGTGTGTATGTATGTATGTATGTACAGTATGTGTGTGTGTGTATACACGCACACACACATACTGTACATAAATACATACACACACACACACACACACACACATATATATACACACACACCATCACTGATTTAGTTTTGGAAGCAATCCCAGTCATCATGTCCAGGACATAAGTGATGTTGGCCCTGAGGAAATGTACAATAAATAAGGGACAATGTTCTTCTTGTTTTCCAAACGTAAATGGAATACTGTACTGGAAATCAGTATCATTTGTGTTCCTGCCTGCCAGTCTGGGGCTGAAACAACTCTATGATAATCTCACTTTGTGAGCCATGTACTTCACTTTAGGCTGTATCAAAGCTAGTCCTCATTGGAAACCTTGCTTGACTTGGATATTACACACTACCTTGCCTGTGAACTTCAGCTACCAGCTGAATTGTATGAACCCAGGCTGCAGAGAAGATTACACTGTTGCTTGCAGAATTTATGGCCTGCACATTTTGAGTTTCTTGGTTCTGACTGAGACAGCAAGTAGAATCTTTCGATACCTTTCTGTCCTAGGGCTCATGCCAGTCTTTGATAGCCTCAGCAGGTTTCATCCCAAAGAGATCATGGGAGAAAGTTGGCGAGCAAACTCAAACGTTGCTTACACGTTGCTACACTGTGCTTGAGTAAAGTCTCAAAACAGCTGGTGCAAATTAGGTGTATTGCAAAGGGACAAAAGAGAACAATGGGGGTTACCAAATGCTTACCTCCTGTATTCTGGGTAATCCATTCCCTAATTTGTGCTTTGGTCCTGTTGGGATCACTGAAGTTACTTTGCTGCACTGTGTTATTTCCCCACCATGCAGCCTGCTGAACAAATTCAGGTGAAAGCTGCATCCCAGCTTGAACAAAGAGGGTACATGCCAAGTGCACTATAATACTTTGGTTGGAATTAATTCTTTCTTTGTAGGCTGTGTGCAAGAGGTTCTGGATGTTCTTATCTAAGAACAAGAGATGTCCTTGTATTAATGTATTAATGTATTAATGTAGTCAAGGGGGAGAAATCATAATGATACAAAGTCACACCACTGTGAATTGCCCACTCCATGATCTTTAGAAGGTCATACTGTAGGAGGGAATAATAGTGGCTTATACAGTCTTCCTCTTCTCCCTGTAGCCTTCTGACTTCCCTGCTTTTTTTGCCCCAAAGCATTGTAGCAATCCTACAAATGAAGGAGTTGAACTGGAACCAAGAGAAGATACTAAAAACATTAACTGCACAACCAGCCAAGAACTATTTTGCTAGAATTTAGATGACTCGGTTAGAGAGCCAATAAATATTATTTCTGGTCTTATCTCATATTGCCCCCAGTTCATACACAATGGCCACATTGGATAACTGCCCCTTCAACAATCTTCCTCTGGTTCTTCTCTCTAAAGTGCACTCTCACAATTTTCCCCAGAACAAATGGGGGAGAGGTGGGGAGCATAAGTGGAGGTTGAAGACGAGAAGGTTGAATCTATTCCCCTAGCATTCGTCATACCCTTTTGCACTTAGACACACCTTGATCAATAAGTTGTCAACCACTCCATTGCTGAATATTTGTTTTAGTCTTTGAAGTTTCCTTGACTAAGAAGTTGAAAAGAACAAGGAGATGCAGATTTACTTGTTAATTGCTTCGAGGAGAAAATATTTGAGGAGGAAATGTTTGTATTTGCCATGGGAAAAATAGCATTTATTGTGAGTCACATTTAATTGACTTTGAAACCAAATTCATATCAGAAATTATGAGCTTTTGGAAACACTCTCAAAGCTGCCAACCAGCATCAATCTTGTCATTTCTTTCCTCCTCAACAGTAGGTTGAGTCAAACCATTGGAACAACAGTTAAAAGCTTGGTGTTCTTGTGGATCAAAGCGAACATTTGTGCTAGCTGCATTTCAAAAGGAGCTGTATCTTTAAGATACTAACCTGACTTTCTGTTTATTTCCCTACCTCATTAGTTGCAAAGCAATTGCATTTAAAGTTACGTCGATGTCAGGGCATGCCAAATCTCTTTTTATTTGTGATCCTATATAATAGTTCTGTGTCCTCCTAGCACCTAGTACTCTTGGCTCTTCTGGGTGCAAGAGACCAGTGACTCTCTGCATTCTACTAAATTAAACGATCCTCTCCAGATGTTGGAAGTTCTTGGGTAAGTTTCCCATCAAAGGTTTAAATGGCATGTTTCTGTAGGGAAAGCTCTTTTTAATAATTTAACGAGAGTGGGGAGGGGGAAATCTGTACTGCAACAAAAGCAGAATGTTTTAAAAGTAACACTTTCATACTGGCTGATTTTGAACAGACAAGAAACAAAGTCATCATGCCTATCAGATAAAAACTAATATATTCATAGGTTCAAAGGGCACTCAGTTTTGCTTAATATGATTTTGGCAGTGTAGAAAAATGACAATTCTCAGATGGACTTTATAATGACGCACAGTGTTCATTAAATACTAATGTCTCGGAAGATTCCTTACCGTGAATGCTGTATCCCAAAGCATGTTTCAGTTGTCCAAATGTGTTTCCCCGAGCTCCAAATTGCAGAAGTCCCAACGAAAAAGAAATGCTTGCTGGTGAGATGACAAGATTCGTTCTATTATGGCGTTCGGCTAACTTTTGGTAAAGAGTGAGGGCAAACTCTGTTTCCAGGTTTTTCAGATCATTATAGTTCTCACAGCTTCCAATATTCAAAACACAAAATAACAGAAGAAAGGAAGTAATGGAAAGAGACAGCATGAAGGCAGAAGGCTGGACTACCAAGGTAGCCTTTCCTGCAACGAGCAATAGGAATAGTCCATTTCAGAAATAATGACAGCTGGACTATATTCTAATATAATATTTAGAATAGCAAAATTCCTCATGTACCTATTAGGGGAACTACCTGTATGAGAGAGGTGTTGCAGACCAGGTGGGCACTCTCACCACACACATTGGTAAGATAATAACTGTGGATTTGTTTGGTGATTTGAGTCCTTGCATGGGCTGCATTTTTTCTTTTCCCTCCTCATCCCCTTTTCGTTTATCATCATTTTTAAAAACTTGCAAGCCTAAGACCTGGGGCTGCCTCATTTACACTAATCTATAAATCTGTCTGAAAGACTTTCAAGTGAAAGAATTGATGATAAACATATTTGTTAATAATAACCATTTAGAAAAGAAATGAGAGGTGATATTATTTATTTATTTTATTTATTTATTTATGTGTTTTATATACCGCCCTTCTCCCGGAGGACTCAGGGCGGTGTACAGAGCAATAAAGTAAGAATACAATAAAGCAATAAAGTGAGAAAATTTTAAAACCCAAATCCATCATGACTAGTCCTTGGTAAAGCGTGTGATAAAATAGACCAGCCTCTACAATGTATAAAAATCTATAATAAGGAAAACACAAATAAGACCTTTTTTTAGCTACAGAATGTTGTAGCATAGCTCAAATATTAATGTGTATTATTATTATTACCGTAAATCTTTTAGGCTGAAAGAAAAGCATACTATGGAATTCTATGATTCTAGGATACAAAACTCCTACCGTTTACTTACTGTCAGCTAGAGTTGAGTGTGTCCTTCTGTCGTGCTTAAGTTAGACCTATGTCTGTTGTAGGTCTAACCTCTTCCACAATATATAACCAGGTGAGGTCTTATGACTAAGACCCCTGCTGTAAAAGACACCCAATGACTGTGCACTCTGCTGGCGATGTCTGTACCACTCCGACCAAATTCCTGTAGGCTCTGTAGAGAGCCAGGCAAAGAGGTACAGCAAATCCCAGAGAAGTACTGAGGGAGCCAACAAGCCCCATTCAAGCCTCAGGAGACGTGTGACCTGCTTCAGCTCAGAAAGGTATCACCTGCCAGCATCACTTCCATCCCTCCCCCCAATTTTACACATTCCACAGATTTGCTAATGGAAGCAGAAAGGGTGGCAGGTGTGTACCAGGCACAGTCTTGATCTTAATCCAGACAGTGTGAGGGATTACGGAGGAGAAGAAGAAGGCCTGTCCATGCTGGACAAAAATTAATCCCATGATTCCTTACTCCATCCAAACCTTTTGTCATAGCAATTGAGGAACCCTGAAAAGAGATCAATTTGATTGGATGTTTCTCCTGCGGTTCTTTAATTACAACTCTCTTTTAAGAAGAAGAAAGAAAGAAAGAACGAACTTGAAAAAATATGTACAAAACGGTAGCTGAGCTGTAAAAAAGGATGAAAACAATTGTGAATAGCTGACATCAAGGTGTTCCAGTACACTGATAGGTTGTTTGGAGCAGTGGCATAGCGTGGGGGGTGCAGGGGGGGCCGGCCGCACCGAGCGCAACATCTGGGGGGGGCGCGCTCGACAGCGCCGGGATCCGGCAGGGCGGAGGCACCGGAGCCCCAGCCGGGAAGGGCCTGATGCCCCACGGCGCGCCACACACACACACACACAAACACACAACCACACAGCGTGACTCCTCCTTCAGGCCGCTCCGACCGGAAACTCCATAGGCCACAAGTCGGAGGCGCTCTTCTTTGCCCGGCCTAGAAGGCTCCGGGGAGCCAGGCCCGGCTGGAGCTCCTTTAACTTTTGCCAGGCGGCCTCCGCTCCCCCGAGAGGGCATAATCCCTCTCGCCTTCGGGTTGGCTGAAGTTCCGGCTTGTTTTCCACCTGCCCTCCCCCCTTTCTCTGCCGCCGCCGCCGCAGGCAGCTGCGGTTGGCGCCTATTTACTCCCGCCGTTTGTAAGGACGGCTCCCGCCAGGAGGGCCAGAGGCTGGAATCCGCCTTTGCTCCGGCGCTGGACGGAAGCCTTCTCTCCCTCCTCCCCCCCCCGCAAAGGAGAAGGCGGCTCCTGAGCGTGCACAGAGCGCGGCCCTCCTGCAAGCCCGGGGCTCCGCTGCGGAGGCTCTCCCAAGGCGCTCCCGGGGTTGCCAAAGGCGGGGGGGCGCGGTGGGGCTTGAAAGAGGGTAGATTTCCCGCGGGGGGAGGATCGCTGCAGCGTCTCTCCGGGGGTCCCTGCTCTGGAACGAAAGCTGTGTCGGCAGGTTGCCGATCCAACCGTGCATCGGCGATCGGGACCGCCCCCCCCGACACACGTCGCCAGCAGCGAGAGTTTCCAGCCAGGCCGGCGAATCTTTGGGGTGAGGTGCCAAAGAGAAGGAGGCGGCTTGGCTTGGATAAGCAGCGTCTGGGCAGAAAATAGGTCGGGCGCCGGAGCAAGTATGAATTCCTGGGGTTCAGCCTAAGCAGGCAAAGCTGCAGGGTGGGTTGGTTGGCTTTTCCGGCTTTGGAATAACCTTGGGAAGCTGAGGCATTGTAAGTTGGAAGTCATTGTTTGTCGCCTAACATGTTGGGTCAACCCCACGCCACATGCTAAGCCATAAACCGTGGTTGGTATCCAGGGTTTAGGACAAGATGGAGAAAACTAGCCAATTGTGGGATCATAAATCTTGATGAAGCCCATCATCGCTCCATGTGATGTATGCACTCAATCTACAAACGTAGTCCAAGCCTATTCACATCTGTTGTAAGGTCATTCTCTCGTGGGGTTTATCCTGACGTCCACTAAGAGTGGAACAAACATGCCCCATTAACCATTTTCAACGCCATGTCCTCTCTTTGTCTCATCCTAAATCACAGCTGAGGCACCTTAAAGTTGCCTTGTTTCAGTTTTAAACTAGCATTTTCCCTCTTCTCCAGAGACCCTTTTTTGCCTTGAACCTAACTCAGGGGTAGGCAACCTTGGCTCTTTTATGACTCATGGACTTCAACTCCCAGAATTCCTGAGCTAGTGGAAGAGACTCGAGTGCTAAAATCCACAGGTTAGGGGGCGCAAATTACTTGCCTTGCCCCGGGTGCTGACAACCCACGCTACGCCACTGGTTTGGAGAACAGTAGTACAGAGAAGAACTGGAAGAATGAAGGGACCCAATTCTTTTTTTTCCTCTACCAACTTTTAAGAAATGTCCCATGGCTTTGTCTGAAGTCAAATAATGTAGTAATCTTGTTCTCACTACACCACTTCAAAATTTAGTCACTTTTTGGTAAAAACAAAACAAAACAACCCCCGCTGTGGTAGCATACAAGTTCAGCAGAACAATCAGATGGCATCTGAAGAGAATATTGTAAATAAATAAGGTATACTCAGAAGCTTGTTCTCTGATGCCTGGGACCTAGCATTTGTTTATAAGATCTGGCTTAAATCTCTGATATTAAGCTACTGTAATTGTACTACAGGATAAATTTGTAGAGTGGCCTTAGACTTTTAAAAGTGGGAAGCTGGATAATTAAAATTAGAAATGCTACAAATAGTGCACAATAGCAGAAAAATGCCATTACTGTTCAGATGGAAATACCCAAATCTGTGCATTAGCTATGAGGAGATAAAAAGATGCAGTTCAGAAAGTCTAACACCCAACGTAGTGCCCAGAATTCCTGTGATTCTAAAGCAGCAAGAATCACTAGACTCTTTGACTTTCTTGGAAATTAGTGGCAAAGGAAATGAACACAAATTTGGACCTGAAAGACTTTAAAAAGCCTGCCTTATTTTGAGTAGGGAATGATATATCACAGGCCTACCTCTGTTACATTTTTCTAGGCATCTTGTGATCTTGTTTTGTTTTCACTGTTTTTAGTTGTGGTTTTTTTTCCTTTTATTTTGCAGTGTATAAAAAAGTGCAAATGATACAAATCAAAACACTTTTTTAGAAAAAAAATATCACAAAATAAAATCAATAAAATTTAGATGGTCACGTTTTATATTTCTGTCTGAAATATACAGTATTTGTATGGATTGGTGTAAATTATAACAGGGAAAATGGTCAAACCTTAGTAAAACAGTACTTAGCTAAAGACTTTTTCCAAGACATTTTTCCTCTAATGCTATTCTCCACAATTTGCCATTGACCAAAAATAAAGAATTTTTTTCACTTCCAAAGTTTCTCTAAAAGTGGAGTCGATGATTCCTGGGAATGAAGACCCAGCAAATAGACCCCCCTTATTGTAATTCCTTTCCAAACAAGGAAGGTTTGGTGACTTGACTTAAGCATGACTTTTTTATTAATTAATAAATTTTATTAAACAAGTTTTAAATAAAAACAACAAGAACATTATTACAAAGTACCAAAAAGTGTGTCAAATAGAAAAACACCAAAACATCCTATACACCAAAAAACAAATCAACAACATTAAACAAGACCGGGGAGTGTAATACTACCCCTAATTTTCTTTTTCTCGTACATCCCAGGCTAAGTAAACTTTAATTACCAAATATTAGAAATCTATAATTGTATATATCTCCAGATTCTATACCTTAAATAATAATACACAATCATCTGGTATTTCCCCCGTTGAAATTAAATATTCCTTTTTTATTGAAAAGTTTTACAGTACATTTTATTTTTAACAAAACAAAATATTCTATTTTGTAACCATGAATACCAGGAGTCCCAACTTTTATTAAAATGTGATTCACTTTTCCCTTTGAGAATATATGTCATTCGATCTGACTCTGCGCATAGTAATACTTTCTCTATTACTTGATAGTCCGTTGGGATTTCCTTCGTCTTCCAATATTGCACATAAGTCATACGCGCCGCTGTTGTAAGCATGACTTGATATCAGCCACAAGTGGTCTAGACAGTTGCTCTTAAACCCAATGGATTTAGAGCTCTGGGAGACAAAAAAAAATAGCCATCATGCTCAAATCATGGTCTCTGCCTTTAAGGACACCAGGTTCACATGCTTCCTTTTCTAGTTACTTTCGGAAATTGCTTGTTAACTGCTTTTTAAGTATTAGAAGACTTTGCATCAACAAGTCTGAAAACACTGGGTGACTTTAATTCAATTTTTAGCAAAAGTTTTAAATATTTTTTTTAAAAAAAATATTAATAAACAGCAAAAGGGTAATTGGAATTTTGATTTTGGAAAGTTAAAAATAGACTAAGATGATTTGAAATAAGAGTTTGGAATTAATTATAAGAATCCTTCCTATGGGAAAAGTTTTGAACTGAAAAAAATATGATAGGATGAGACTTTGAAAGTTGAGATTTTGACACTAGAGGGAACAGAAGAAAACTAAAAAGTATAATTGAAGCAGAACGTTTAAACGTTTACTAATATAGAATGATTCAAAATACTGAAGGATTTTTAATAGTGGACTGAGAAGTTAAGAGTGTCTGTTTCTATAATTAGGCTGTGTTTAAAATGTTATTGGAGAGAAACAAATTTTACCTGACAAACTTGACATTAATCTGAAAGTGGATTTAAAAATGACAGGCTACAGGAATGATATCTAAAAAAAGATGCTATCCTGAACATACAAAAGAAATCAGCTGATGTTTAACAATTAAAAATGATATAGAAATAACCCAAGAGAGTGGGTTATTAGAATTAGAATTATTAGAATTACCTGGATAATTCTCCTATATTGGATTTCAAGGAGTGTTGTTTAAACTTTGAAGAATTTTATGAGATGGGACAAAGAAAAAATGAAAAGAAATCAAGTTCCAGGACATTATTTGAAGGGACTAATGATCAAGATAGGTAAAAGTAAAAATATAAAGTGAGCTTACTTGGTTAAGGTTAAAATAGATACATCGTTATGTCTGTTAAGGGACGCGGTGGCTCAGTGGGTTAGGATGCTGAGCTTGTCGATCAGAAGATCAGCAGTTTGGCGGGTCGAATCCCGAGTGCCGTGTAACAGAGTGAGCTCCTGTTACTCGTCCCAGCTTCTGCCAACCTAGCAGTTCGAAAGCACGCAAAAATGCAAGTAGAAAAATAGGGACCACTATGGTGCGAAGGTAACAGTGTTCCGTGCACCTTTGGAGTCTAGTCATGTTGGCCACATGACCATGGAGACGTCCTCGGACAAGCGCTGGCTCTTCGGCTTTGAAACGGAGATGAGCACTGGCCCCTAGAGTCAGAAACAACTAGCACGCATGTGCGGGGGAACCTTTACCTTTACTATGTCTGGTAACTCTTAATAGACTTTTGCTGATCAGAACTAAAATGATGAGGCTTTGTTTATAGATAAGAGAATGGAAATGGGAAGGAAAGTTCATTTGTTTTATTTTAAGAGAAGTGATAAATTACTAAAATTGTTTATACTTGTGATGAATAGGGAAGTCATTTCCTTATACATTTCCCTCTTTTAGTATATTTTTTATTTTCTATTTTTCTTTCTTTTTTAAATTTTGTGCACCTATTTTTATTCTTTTTTATAGTTTTGTATTGTTTTTTATCTTTGCACTTGTAATTTTCAATGAAATTAATATTAAAAATCTCTACAATTTCCTTTTTTGTTGTTGTTGTAGCTGTTAATAATCTTACAGATGTGATATAATCTTAAATTGTTACCCAACAGTGGTCTCATTGTATGCCTTCCAAAAAATAGAAATGCAAGCTGGACTACAGTAGTTGGTAACAATATCAATAGACTCATTGATCTGAAAGGGATTTTAGAAGTAATCTACTCCAATCTTTTGCTCTGCAGGAGCCATAGAGCATCTCTGACAGATGATCATGGCTGGCTCAGGAATTCTGGGAGTTGAAGTCCACGAGTCATAAAAGAGCCAAGGCTGCCTACCCCTGAGCTAGCTTTTATCTGAAGTACTTCAGTGAAGGAGAAATCACCACTTCACATGGCAGCCTACACTACTGGCTGGCTGTCAGGAAGTTACTTCTGATACCTTCCCTGTTTCCCTATCCTAGTATGCCCTTTGTACTATGCGAAAACTAGGCTACAGGATGAATGTGCCAGATGATGCCAGATTAGAAAGCGGAAGTGCCCAGTGACAGACAACCAAAGCATGCACTGAAGGTGAGTGTTATGCCAACAGTTTGTGGGCACAGTCACTTTCCATTTAAAATGAAAGCATTTTCCCCTGAAATGTGAGAGCAATATTCTATTAAAAAGTTATAATTTCAATTCCAGCTTCACTTAAATAGAATGGAATGGGATTGAGCTTCTGTCCTAGCTCCTTCTTAATTTTTGGAGTAGAGTACAGTTTCCATCGAAACCCAAATGTTCCCCATAATCCTTGAAAAGTTGCATGCCCGAAGGAATCCATGCAACTGAGATTACAACTGTCCTGTAATTTCTTAGATTTATACGCCACTTTCTTCCAGGAGCCTCAACTATCTTGATAAATAGGTTTGTCTGAGACATTATGATTGGTCTGAAGTCACCCATTGAGCATTAAGGACTGAATGAGCCTTGTATTAGGTTTGTTTTTTCCCCCCTAATCCCTTTTTAATACATTACACCCAGAGACTAGTCATCCTTCAGTCTAATTCTGAGCTCACCAAACAGAAAATTCTTCAGGAGCAGCCTGGCTCTGGCACAGCTATACCACAAAGTTATAATTAGCAATGCTTGTTCTGCATAGCTAGAGTGATTAAGCTCAGTGGTACCAAATGACTTCACAATTGCCCCTTAATTCTTTCGCTTACACAAAGGTCATCCATCTCTGGTAGCTTTTAACATTATGCAAGGAGACATTTAAAGTACTTAGTACTTTCTGACCCCTAACACCCTATTTGCACACAGAGAGGCAGTCAGCTTGAATTAATCCTGTTCTAATTAAAGCACAGGCTTCTGATGTCTGCTCACTGTAGCACAGAGAACCACCAGGTACACAGAGGTAAATTGAGCTGGATTAATTGTGGATGTGTGCGATTCCCAGAGAGAAGTCAGCTTTCGTGAATTTCTGAGGCACTTGGTCCAACATGGAATTTGTATGCAACCATAGTCTTAGATAACTATGGAATGCCTGTCTACAGGCCTAAATCATCTGGGATTTATTTATACAAAGTAAAGAACAACAGTACTCAAAAGCTATGAGTTGCTAATCTGACAGCTTTACAATAAAACTGCAGTTGAAGCAATGTTAGTTTCTGAACTTCCAACATTTGAAGTGGAAAAAAATAAAATATTCAAATTAATAATCTGGATTTTTTTCAAAAACACTAAACCACACACCTAAGATCTTACATCTCTTTCTAAGCATGTGTATTAATAATGGATGTGTCATGTAAATCAAACCTTTGCTAAAACTTCTTTAAAACACCACAAGATGGCACCAGCTGTACTTTCAGAACAGCTAGAACTCAAAGCAAAGGAAATCAGAATTTTCCCACATATAATATGCACCAATTTTAAGCAACACATGGAGATGCGAAGTAGAAATGATGTTGCTTTTGATCTTCCAGCAACAGCTTCAACAGCCTCAACAGTAAAGCAGATTATGATACCGTATGGTGGTGTAATACTGTATATCCATGGTGGCAAACCTATGGCACGCGTGCCACAGGTGGCACGCAGAGCCCTCTCTGTGGACACATGTGCCGTCACCCTGGTCCTAGGCCTTCAGCTGGGTTTTATAAAATCTTTTCACTTTAGGCCTCCGCCGCCCTGTGCAAAAAAAAAGATTCAATCAATCAATCAATTTCAACTTCTTGTGGGGAAAAAAAGATCACGCAAAGTTGGAATTGATTGATTGAACTTTTTAATTCCCACCCAGTCTGCTGTTACCACCACAGCCACGCCCACCCAATGGGCCACACCCACCGGGCACCTGACAATATATAAGTAGGTTTTGGGTTGCAGTTTGGACACTCGGTCTCTAAAAGGTTCGCCGTCACTGCTGTATATATTTCTGAATAGATCAGTGTTTATCAAATTTGATAACTTTAAGATATATGGATTTAACACACAAGATTCCCCAGGCAGCATGCTGGCTAGGGAATTTTGGGAGCTGAAGTCCACACATCCTAAAATGGTTAAGTTTGAGGAACAGTGGGACAGATTTTTGGTAAGCAATCCTGCAGATTATCACCTCTTTCTCACTGCTCTTCTCTTCTTTGCCAGCATCCTCTAGGCTGCAGTTCAGATGGGTTTTGGAGGCAGAAGATGATGGAAGGATGAGTACCACATCTTTCCACTGTTGCGACAGGTGCAGGCTGTTGGGGATGAGTCTGTGTTGTCTGCATTTCAAACTGAAGCGCTCCACACACATTTGCACTACTCAGGTGACCCTGAGGACACAGATAAACTTCCAAATGGCCTCAAAGACTCTCTAAAACAGGGGTGTCAAACTGCTGGCCCGTGGGCCAGTTGCATCATATGGAGGCCGCGCCCACCCCAGCTCTGGCAATGCAAATAAAGTCGTGATACATCACAACATGTCACGTGACCTGGCGAGTTTGACACCCGTGCTCTAAAAGAATGCAAATGACCAGCTGTCTGCAAGGAATATAAATCCTTCCATTCCCCATCATCCAGTCAGAGCTGAAGAAGTTTCTTGGATGAGAAGCAAAATGTTTTGAAAGAAAAAAACAAGAAAGTCCATTTGCCTCCTGAAAAAGCACCTTTGGGACAAGCATGACCTGGATGACTGAGAATCTCCATAGACGTTAATTCTATCAAGTACAGCACTAGATTGTATCAAGTACAGTCCATAATCCGGAGTACCTTAGGGAACACCTGCTGCCGGCGTCTACTTCCCTCCGCCCTGTGCGTTCCCACAGAGAGGGCCTCCTCAGGGTGCCACCGGTCAGAGAATGTCGACTGGTGGCCCCCAGGGGGAGATCCTTCTCTGTGGGCACCCCGGAGCTATGGAACCAGTTACCGGTTGAGCTCCGGACGGCGCCCGATCTTCGCTCCTTTCGCCGCGATCTAAAAACATACTTGTTCGAGCAAGCCGGCCTGGCCTGAGGGGGGATTGGTGGGTTTTTTAATTATTTTTATTGGGGTTTTTATTATTTATTAACTGTATTTTTTAATTGGGCATGTATTTAATTACTTTTTAACTTTTGTAATTCTGTGTTTTATTCTTGCCCTGTACACCGCCCTGAGTCCTTCGGGAGAAGGGTGGTATAGAAATATTAATAAATTAAATTAAATTAAATAATCATCAACAATAACCAGCTTAGATTATTATACGTGTTTGGAACTCAATTTTTTTTGGAAGGCCAGTCTTCCATACTCAGTGTAATGGATCTTAGCCTGCTCTATTCTCAACACTCCTGTGTGTTATCAAATAGCAGTAACCAAGCTCCGGTTGCCATAGCAGAGAAAACAAAATCCCTTCTACCTGCCAGCTTCTGCAGGATATTTATCTAATGTTGATTAGAAATGCAGGGGATGTTGGTGTGTTAGCATCTTTTATGTAGCCTTCTGACACATTCAGAAGTGCTAGATATTTTTCATTATCTCTTTGCAACTTTTTTTTAAAAAAAGCTGTTATTCAAGACTATTTCAGCACCATGGTCAGCACAAGGAAGCAAACAAGAGCTCCTGCAACCTTTAGGAGGTGAACCCATGTGCAGACATGATAAAGATAAGACTGGTGATATTGCGTTTCTTCATCTTTGGCAAAGTTTGGAAAAGAAATGAAGAGATGGGCCAAAAGAAGTCTGAAGCAGGAGAAAGCCTGATCCCATTCATAATCAACACATGCAACCTTTTTCTGTATTGGCAAGAAATGTCCACTAGAAGACAATCTGGAATGAGATTAAACGTGAGATGGAATAGCTGAAGAAGGAACTACACGATGTTCAGGAAAATACACTCCATATTTAATCCCAACTCCAGCAGGAGTAGTTTATCTGATGGGATCCCAGCTTACGATGGTTCTGCGGTTCGTTTGCTCCGTAGCACCTCTATGTATGCTCTCAGAGATGAGGATCATACATTCAGTGAACCTCTGAAAAAAAGCAAAAGTACCACCAGCCTTAATTCAGTTGCCTGCCTTCATCTGAAAGAAGAAAAGGCATGGATGTACTCAAAGACACAAGACTGTTTGCAATACTTGCAAGACTTGCTAGCTCTGAGGAAAAAATACGTTGAGGGTATCAAGGATTTGAAAGCCTTGGGCAGAGTGCCTGGAATTTCCCCCTTGCCTACAAAATCTCCAGCAACAACAACAAAAATCCAGCCCCCTCCTCCTCCCAAACAGACTTCTAAGGTAGGATACTGTATGTTACTCCCATTTTCATAATAGGATATGTTGCCACCACTGTCTTTGGAGAATTGAAATAAGAATGAAATAAAACTGCACAAGAAGATGTGAGGAGATGAACTATGAGTGTGGGAATGTGATGAGTTTATGTTTTGTAGTACAGTAATCTATAGAGTCGGATTCTATATAGTCAGTTATACTCACACCGCCTGTTCAGAGACAGTATTCAGAGTAAGGACATTTACTTTTCAGGCTTTGTGCATTCTCACCAACCATAAACAAGCTTAAAAGCTACCACTGATTGGGATAGAATTGCTTTTCACACCAGAAAAAATAAAGCAATTAAAAAACACACGCACACACACAAACTATGAGCAGTTTGAAAACGAAGACCTCCTAGTGGCTAAAGCCATGACTGGAGGCTTCTAATTTCAAGAAACTGAAGCTCGAGCTTCAACCTTTGGGAAGGGACAAGAGGGTTTTGTTTCCTTTTGACAAATGTTTATGTCATTCTCTTTTAATAAAGAGAGGGTTGACACTTTTTCTGCAAACATTTATCTTCTATGCATTAAGCCACATGTCTATTTATGGCTGTGATAACTGCTCACCAAAATTAATCAGATTCTTCAAAAAAATAAATAATGTAAATAAATGGATTGTTTACTATGTTGGATAGCCCACAGCTTTTGTTATGCTAATATGAGAGACAATTTAAAGTGCTAGCAAAAGTGGGAGATGTATCACCCTGAAGATGTTACTGGTCATTCAGCAATTCTCTCCATACTTGTTTTACAACTTTACCAGCATCCATTCCCTGTAACAGAGATGCTAAGATTTTAATTTCTGGCAATAAGAGAGATACCTTGATATCAAGTGACATTAGAATTCCTTAAAGACTCCAAATGGTTCAAGTGAGAGAACTAATGAATAGAGTTTTTGTGACACAGTATAAAAAAAGACTTAGGAATAGGCAAACCTATTTTCCCCCCCATATATTCTGAAGAATAGCTATATATAAAGATTAATTCTATATTATTATTTGGAACACATACACACACACAAACCTGGAAAATAGAATTAAAGGGAGGCTAATATAGCTATTTCAAACTTATTTGTTCTCATCAGTCAGCCACACCCTTCTGAGACTCGAACTTGGGCTGATTGCACATTAGGCAATTGTTCTAACCTCTAGGCCACAGGCTCTTTCTCGCTTTGTTGCCTCTCAGCTACTAATATGGCTTTGAAATGGCCATATTAGTCTCCCTTTAATTCTTTGTTAGCAATCCCCCAAAAGAATACACAAATATGAGCTGTCACTGTTGTGACTACAGCCTGTGGATGGCCTTGGGTTAGGCTGAAACAGGCAATAAGATTTGTCCCGTGTTTGGGGACTAGCAAGGTATTCTAAAATACTCAACAAATACACACACACACACACACACACACACACACACACATATATATATATATATATATATGTCTCTGTGTGTGTGTGTGTGTGTGTGTGTGTGTAAATTACTAACAAAGAATTTTTTTATTGAAAAGTTTTAACATACAATTTTTCTTTAAAAATCCCCCTCCCCCACCCTTCTCCCTCCCCCCCTACCTCTCCCCCCTCCCCCCCTCCCCCCCGACTTCCCAGAGCTAAATACAAGGTATATATATAAAAAAAAGAATCATAAACAACCATATACTAACAACTATAAACTCTAAAATCCATCACTCTCTAGCTTATATAGGATAAAACAAACCTTAGTAATATTAAATATATATAAAGAAACTAAAATAGAAAAAGAAAAAAAGAAAGAAGACTTATTCAAATGCTACATAAAACTTCTTAACCCTATACTTGTTCTGGATAAACTCAATCCATTTTCTCCATTCCATAATATAGCGTTCTTGCGAGTGATCTTTCAAATAGGCCGAAATCTTCGCCATCTCTGCCAGGTCGGAAACCTTTAAAGTCCACTCTTCTATGGTCGGCAGTTCCTCTTTCTTCCAATACTGACCTATCAAAAGTCTTGCTGCCGTAATTAAATTCAACATCAACTTGGTGTCCACAACTGTGGCATCTGTAATTATTCCCAACAAAAAAAATTGCGGACAAAACTTTATCCTCTGTTTAAAAATCTTCTGCATGTTCCACCAAACTTTTATCCAAAAAGCCTTAACCTTTTTACAAGTCCACCATATGTGAAAATATGTTGCGTCTCCATAGTCCTTCCTTCAGGCAGGGGTGGTCGCAGACGCCTGGCTCTGCTCCAAGAAATCCGGAGCAGAGACGCTGGCCAGCTGGGAGCAACCCAGGCTTTGGGGGAGTTCAATCCTTCAGCCGCCCAAGCTCCAAGCTGAGGCGGCCCCGGAGAACTCGACCCCTACCTGGGGCCTCACCCCCTCCTCTTCTCCCGAGGAGGGGGCTTCAAATTCGCCCGAACAGCTGATCGGCGCTGTTTCGGGCGAAAATCACTCAGCTGAGCTGCGGGCAGCCCGGGAAGGCTGTCTCCGGCGCCGCGCAGCCACCGGAAGTCATTACTAACAAAGAATTAAGGGAGACTGAAATGCATTTCAAACTTATTAGTTTTCATCAGTCAGCCATACCCTTCTGAGATTCGAACCTGGGCTGATTGCACATTAGGCAGTTGTTTTTACCTTATATGTTAAATGCTTGTTAACTATTTAGATTACCTTGCTAGGCCCCAAACATGGGACAATTCTTTATTTCCTGTTTCAGCCTAACCGAAGGCCATCGACAGGCAGTAGTCACAACAGTGACAGCTCATATTTGTGTAAATTTTTAGATTGCTAACAAAGAATTAAAGGGAGACTGATATGCATTTCAAACTTATTTGTTTTCATCAGTCAGCCATACCCTTCTGAGGTTCGAATCTATATATATCTACACACACACACCCAGAGGCATGCAACACTAAAAATAATCCACATATATTTTAAAAAGCAGCATAATAGTTAATTTAAATGGAACCCAAGATAAATTAGCAAAAAAGATTATTAGCATCTATTGGTTTGTTTTCTGAATGTCTACATTTTGTATCCTTGAAAGTTGGAGGGGGGGAAGGTTGCAATTATAAGGTTTGTTTATTCTAATTAAACCCATTGTCACAACATCCTATTCAACAGATCTCAGTGGACAGAAAAGGCTCGCAACTCAGTTCAGATGTAACTGAAGCAATCGCTTATTTTGACTCAATTATTGCAAAACTGGAGGCAGAAAGACATCACAAAGTTGTGAGGGATCATCCACATGTTGATGTAGATTTTGATAGTAAGTACATATATGTGTTTGTGTGTGTCAATAGTGTTAATAATATTTGCATAAGTGCAAAATAGTGTCCATCAGATTTGAATTTCCAAAGTGTTAAATGACCACAATAGTTCTCACCCTTGCCTGTTACATTTTCTACTAGCAACAGTTTCGGGGTTGTCTTAAATGTGTAGTGATGAGAATGCTATCAGGGTTATTCAGACCAGAAAAGGACTCAGCTGGTACATCATCCTAAATTTATTTAAAACACAACACATAATTGTGAGAGCAAATAATAAATAGATACATCAAAGTTTTCCCAAAAGTTAGTATATTTATATTTTTGCTGGGCAATATTCCATCTCCGCTGTTCTTCCAAACAGACATTCAGGAATGGGTTTCCCATATTTTTGCTTGGAAGGTTGATGGATAATATACTGATTGACCTAAAAAATAATTAGTATGACATGTCTGTTACCTATTGATTTTGCAGTTTTTGGCTAGCTATTTTTGGAATGCTGCATCGTTTTTTCCTCCTCCTCCTCCTCCTCCTCCTCCTCCTCCTCCTCCTCCTCCTCCTCCTCCTCCTCCTCCTCCTCCTTCCTGCAATCCTGTTCCAGATTCTTGGTTTTTGAATGCATAAGGAATTTTAGGATAACTTTCTGTATCCATTTAGATACATAAAGGAGAATAATTAAGCGGGTGTTGTCCCATCCCAGCACTTTAATGCTGAGCAAAGGCAGACTATTCCACTTGGCATAACCCATAAAAAATTCAGTATTGTCTATCCAAGGTCTAGGCCTGTCTGTGTGATCCTTTGTTTTTTTTCAGTCCGCAGGGCTTCAGATTTATTTATCTGTGGCTTCTGTCACTTCATCCCTCATAAATCCACTTTATGAGTTGTCCCCCATCTAATTTCCCCCTATTCATAATATCAAACACAGTATTGGTCCTGTATGCTGTATGGTTGTCACGTACCAATTTAAATAATTAGTTAAAATGTTTGATATTAGCATCAAAAATTATCTGTGTGAATTTAGCTAGCACTTGAACTAGAAATTAATAATGAAAATAGTTATATCAGGTGACTAGATTATATAAACACCCCAGAAAATAGTTACATAAAGTACCTATAATACTATGGATTTGGAAGCTGCAAATGGTTTAAAGGTGGAAATGGTTTTTTTTTCCCCCTCACTAAGGTTTGGCATACTCATTTCTACTTTTAATTTGACATCTTAACAAACAGTCATTCAGTCATATTAACACTAAATTTTGGTGACCCAATCTTGGAGTGCTTTGGGGGAACCTAGAGCATAGTGAGGGAGTTGGATCCTGACTTAATTAGCCTATCCCTAGTTCAGAAAAATGGAAAGCAGTTTTCTCTTGAGTCAGACCTTTGAACCACCACCTCCTCCTCCTCCTCCTCCTCCTCCTCCTCCTCCTCCTCCTTCTTCTTCTTCTTCTTCTTCTTTTTCTTCTTCTTCTTCTTCTTCTTGTTAGTTGCAAAGTCGTGTCTGACCCATCGCGACCCCATGGACAACGTTCCTCCAGGCCTTCCTGTCCTCTACCATCTTCTGGAGTCCATTTATGCTCACGCCTGCTGCTTCAGTGACTCCATCCAGCCACCTCATTCTCTGTCGTCCCCTTCTTCTCTTGCCCTCAATCTTTCCCAGCATTAGACTCTTCTCCTTCTTCTCCTTCTCCTTCTCCTTCTAGCCATGTTTTATTAGCAGCAGGTTTCTTAAATCTCTTTCCAAGAAATACTGGAGACTGAACTTGGAGCCTTCTGTGTGCAGAACCTAAGCAGTACCTACGTATTCTGTACCCTCATCCTTGTTGTAAAGATACATTTATACTAAGTCTGGTCCCATGTTTCAGTTGTTTCTAGTTCAAGAGAACATAGCCTGCATTCTAACTGGATCCTTCGTGCCCCACGGATATATTCCCAAGATACCAGCCAAGTAGAAGCGATCACAAGCCAATCCAAAGGAAAAAGCCAAGGAAGAACGTTCAGTTCCAGAAAGAAACTGCAAAGATATCCAATGTATCTACCTAAAGCTGTGGAGGGAGCATTTAACACAATGAAATCTAAACCCAAAATGGGCCTCAAAGAACAGCACTGACATGGAAATCCTTACCGTGCATAGGCAGACCGAGAGTCTTTCTTCAGAAGCAGGTGGTTGGGATATTTTTATGCAATAAGTTAGCAATTGCAATTATTTGATGTATACAGCTGACCAGACTTGACTTTACATTCTGCCTAACATTAGGGTCACTTTGTAGTTATGTGGATGCCTACACACTTAACTAAAGCCTTGTCAATGTATTTAAGCAAGTTGGTAAGCTTAGCTAGGTTAAAGCTGACGGCACAGCGTGTTGTTCAACCTGTTTGATTAATTTATAATTTGGTGTATTGTGTGAACCCAGAAAATATGTTCGTTCAGTGACTAGGTAAGCTGCAACATTGTGTACACTGAAAATTACCTCATTCAGTCCTTTCTCCCTCCCCACAGCATATCTAATGTTGATTATCCATGCCATATAGAAAATGGTAGCATGAATGCCATGATCACCTGTGGACATTTTCTGTTATTCTGTGAAAGGCTAGATTATAAAACACCTCTATGCTATGCAGTTTTGGTGAATGTTATTGGTACATTAATTTTTAAAAATGTTCTTTCTTTGTTAGGCTGGATTCAGGTTAACACTGCAATGTAGGAATGTGCATCCAGAATTTGTGTTTCTAATGAAAAAAAGAATTGTGATTCTTCTAAATAAATAAAGCCTGAATATTTTAACATACAATTTTAAACAACTGCCCTTATTTATAATCTGGATGCCCTGCTCTTGTCTCAAGGAGAATGCCTAAAAGCCACAGCATTCATTATATGTGAAGGGAGGAAACAAAAACCAAAGAAAAACATGATTCTTGTACCCACATCCACTTTTAAAATACTCACAGGTCACTTTTTTATCTTCCCCAGAAGCCAGAAGGCAATATATGGAGTGAAAAACACACTGTGAGCTGGGCTGTTGTCAAAACTGTTGAGGTTCTGGAGGAAAAAAAAGTATTTAGCAGATTTCTAAAATCTGCTCACTTACCAAGCGATTCTCTTAATTTACAGGGTAAAAAGCAATAAAAACACACATTGCATTAAAAATCTGACCAGGCTGAGGAGGAAAATCAGTCCTAAACACTACACATAACCAATGGATTACTTCAGTGGAATCCCCTCCTAGTCCGGAGTCTGTGAGAAGAACCAGGTCTTGAGCATGTTCCTAAAAGCCAGCAGGATTGGTGCTGAAGCAGTGGCGTAGCGTGGGTTGTCAGCACCCGGGGCAAGGCAAGTAATTTGCACCCCCTAACCTGCTGGGCGGCCGCTGCACTGTCCCTCCCCCAGATAGTCCCTCGCTCTCTCTCCGCACCGCACCGCACGCCTGGCACCCCCCCTCCACAGTGGGCGGCGACCCGGCGGCTCGGATCGGATTCGCACAGCCAGCACTGCAGTGAGAGAGAGTGAGTGAGCCAGGCAGGGGCAGAGAGCTGCGAGTGCGAGCGCGTCTCCCCAGATGTTGCGCCCGGTGCGGCCGGCCCCCCCCTGCACCCCCCACGCTACGCCACTGTGCTGAAGGGATATTGGGAGACTTTCGCTACGTTTGTTCTCAATGCCTGCCACCATTCTGAACCTTTAGCTCTCTACTCTTTTTAATATGCGTTTTTATGGCATTTTATTATAGCATTTTCTTTAACTATGAAAAGAGCTTAAATGTATTGCATTCAAGGTTCTACCCCTACAAAAAAAATAACCAATATGCTGGATTTGGGGCCCCCATATTCCTGTGCTCTACGGGACCTTCATTTCTTCCTGAGAATCCAGTGTTAATGTCCCCACTACATTAAGATATAAAAAACATTAAACAGGCCATTATCCAATCAAAGGGCTCTAGAATTGTTTTTTCTTGCCTACCTGCTGCTGTTTTTAAAATGGAGGTAGATTTAAAAACTAGTTGATGATGTGAGGCTATTGTTGTTAGCTGCGAAGTCGTGTCTGACCATCGCGACCCCATGGATAATGTTCCTTCAGGCCTTCCTGTCCTCTACCATGTTCTGGAGTCCATTTAAGCTCACGCCTACTGCTTCAGTGACTCCATCCAGCCACCTCATTCTCTGTCGTCCCCTTCTTCTATTGCCCTCAATCTTTCCCAGCATTAGGCTCTTCTCCAGTGAGTCCTTCTTTCTCATTAGGTGGCCAAAGTATTTGAGTTTTAGCTTCAGGATCTGGCCTTCTAAAGAGCAGTCAGGGTTGATCTCCTCTAGGACTGACCGGTTTGATCGCCTTGCAGTCCAAGGGACTCGCAAGAGTCTTCTCCAGCACCATAGTTCAAAGGCTTCAATTCTTTGGCGCTCAGCCTTTCTTATGGTCCAACTTTCACAGCCATAAATTGCAACTGGGAAGACCATAGCCTTGACTATACGCACTTTTGTTGACAGGGTGATGACTCTGCTTTTTAGTGTGCTATCTAAATTTGTCATGGCTTTCCTCCCCAGGAGCAAGCGTCTTTTAATTTCTTGGCTACAGTCCCCACCTGCAGTGATCTTGGAGCCCAGGAAAATAAAATCTGTCACTACCTCCATTTCTTCCCCATCTATTTGCCAGGAATTGAGAGGGCCAGATGCCATGATCTTGGTTTTCTTAATGTTAAGTTTCAACCCAAGTTTTGCACTCTCCTTCTTCACCCGCCACAAGAGGCTCTTTAGTTCTTCTTCACTTTCTGCCATTAGAGTGGTATCATCATACCTGGGTGGCCTAGTGCTTTTCCCTACTTTCTTCAGTTTAAGCCTAAACTTTGCAACGAGAAGTTCATGGTCTGAGCCACAGTCAGCTCCTGGTCTTGTTTTTACTGACTGTATAGAGCTTCTCCATCTTTGGCTGCAGAGCATATAGTCAATCTGATTTCTGTGTTGACCGTCTGGTGATGTCCATGTGTAGAGCCGTCTCTTGGGTTTTTGGAAAACAGTGTTTGCTATGACCATCCTATTTTCTTGACAAAATTCTATCAGCCTGTGCCCTGCTTCATTTTGTACTCCAAGGCCAAACTTGCCTGTTATTCCAGTTATCTTTAGCATTCCAATCCCCCATGATGATAAGGACATCATTTTTGGGTGTTAGTTCTATAAGGTGCTGTAGGGCTTCATAGAACCAGTCAATTTCATCCTCTTCAGCACTGGTGGTTGGGGCATAGACTTGGACTACTGTGATATTGAATGGTTTGCCTTGGATTCGAACTAAGTTCATTCTGTAATTTTGGGGATTGTATCCCAGTATTGCTTTTCCTACTCTTTTATTGACTATGAAGGCTACTCCATTTCTTCTGAGGGATTCTTGCCCACAGTAGTATACCTGATGGTCATCTCAATTAAATTCACCCATTCCTGTCCATTTTAGTTCACTGATTCCTAAGATGTTGATGTTCAGTCTTGTCATCTCTTGTTTGACCACGTCTAGCTTGCCTTGATTCATGGATCTTACATCCCAGGTTCCTATGGAGAAAAAATCTTTACAGCATCAGACTTTCCTTTCACCACCAGATACATCCACAGCTGAGCGTCCTTTCTGATTTGGCCCAGTTGCTTCATTCTTTTTGGCGCTACTAGTACTAGCCCTCTGCTCTTCCCCAGTAGCATATTGGACGCCTTCCGACCTGAGGGGCTCATCTTCCAGCATCATATCGTTTTGCCTTTTGGTACTGTCCATAGGGTTTTCATGGCAAAGATACTGGAGTGGGTTTCCATTTCCTTCTCCAGTGGATTACGTTTTGTCAGAACTCTGCTATGACCTGTCCATCTTGGGTGGCCCTGCACGGCATAGCTCATAGCTTCATTGAATTATGCAAGCCCCTTCGCCACGACAAGGAAGTAATCCATGAAGAGGTATAGAGGCTATAGCCAAGTAATATTGTGGTTGGTTTGTTAGTTTGTTTTTTATTTTGTAAAACTTGAACTAAGCTTAAATTTCATGCTCACACCCCCCCCAACACTATTAATATTAAGATCAGCACTGATCCCCAGTGTTTTGTAGAAGCTATACCCAGATGTCCCATTTACTGTAGGAACAAAGCCTTATATAGATTTCCCCAAAGATGATTGATAATTTGATTTCAAGAAAGAAAAAATGACCTGAGAGGGATTTAAAGTGTCATAGCTTTCACCTCCTTGCAAGAAAACAAACTAGAAATAAACAATTAAGTACAGCATACAAAAAAGGAATGATCAACTCTTCATTCATTATTTTATCTCCTTCAGTTTCTGGATTGTGCAAATTCACCCTCATGAATCCCCCCCAATAATTTGCTTTATGTCATCAATTTCAAGATGCCAAGCTTTTTGAACTGCTGAAAAGTCCTGGAAATTTCCAAACCTATTGCCAGTGCTCTTACAAAATGTTTGGGGGTGGGGACTTTTTTCATCCACATAATCCCTCCAGTCAGTATCGGCACCGAGGTACCAAAATGAGCCCTACCAGCTCTTCTGGCCTGCTCCCCATTCCTGCAAGATGTTCCCTGCTGCTGTTCCTGCAAAACCTTTTCCTTTCTCTGAACTGGTATCATTCTGAAAAACCGGCCCGCAATCATCCAGCTGATCTGTTCCATGTAGGGTCCAGATATCTGGTTAAAACTGTCTATTGAAAATGACAATTATATTGGAGATGGATGTTTTGCTTTCCATAGCATACCAGCCTTTTTTTGGGGGGGGGGATAGCTTGGCAAGTGGTAAGGAGGACCATAACTTCTATTCTTCAACTTCTCTCAAAGCCTGGGGCAGTGAATGGCTGAAAAGATAGTAAATCTGATGGTAGCTTTGAAGGCGTGCCCTAGAATTTGCTGAGATCTCTAGAACAGAATAGAGCTGGAAGGGGCCCTGGAGGTCTTCTAGTCCAGCCCCTTGCTCAATCAGGAGACGGTATACCATTTCAGACAAGTGGCTGTCCAGCCTCTTCTTTAAAAAACCCCAATGATGAAGCACCCACAACTTCTGAAGGCGAGCTGTTCCACTGGGGTTAATTGTCCTCACTGTTAGAACATTTCTCCTTAATTCCCCCGTTGATAGGGCTCGCAACTTGGGCGTCCTCCTGGATTCACGGCTCAATTTTGAAGATCATATAGGAGCCGTGACCAGGGGGGCTTTTGCCCAGGTTCGCCTGGTGCGCTAGTTGCGACCCTACCTGGACCGAGATGCCCTATGCACAGTCACTCATGCGCTCGTGACCTCCCGTTTAGACTACTGCAACGCTCTCTACATGGGGCTGCCCTTGAGGACCACTCGGAGGCTTCAACTGGTGCAGAATACGGCCGCGCGAGTTGTGATGGGGGTTTCCCGATACTCCCATGTAACACCTCTACTCCGTGAGCTGCATTGGCTTCCGGTTGCCCTCTGGGTGAGATTCAAGGTGCTGGTGATGACCTATAAAGCCCTGAATGGCTTGGGTCCGGGATATTTGAGGGAACACCTGCTGCCAGCATCAAGTTCTCTTCATCCAGTGCACTCGCACAGGGAGGGTCTTCTCAGGGTCCAGCCGGTAAATGATTGCCGTCGGATAACACCCAGGGGGAGGGCCTTCTCTGTTGGTGCGCCTGCCCTCTGGAACCAGCTGCCCGTGGAGCTCAGGACTGCCCCTGACCTGCGTTCATTCCGCCAGGACCTGAAGACTTGGCTCTTTGAGCTCTCTGGCCCAGGCTGAGAATTTTAACTGGGGTTTTATTTTCAGGGATAATTTATTTTTTTTAATTGTCTTTTAACTTTTGTATTTTGTACTGGTGTGATTTTAAAATGCCCTGTAAACCACCCTGAGTCCTTCGGGAAAGGGCGGTATATAAATCTAATAAAATTAAAAATTAAATTAAATTAAATTCCAGTTGTTTCCTTCCATTGTGTTGATATGGAAAAGAGGCAGTAAATAAAATTGTTCTTTCAGCTTGCCATTTTCTGAAAGAGAACACGCAAGGAAAGGTAGGAAAAGACAAAGGAAAAAGGTTGACAGAGGGCAGGTCAGTTCATCAGAGACCAAGAGGTCAGAATTATAACTGTGTTGTGTCCCCAGGCTGTGTCCCCCAGTTATGATGAAGAATGCCACACCTCTAAAATACTAGTCTAGATGGGTTCAGGGTGAAGAACTATGTTGTTCTTTGCTGCAGCACGCTCTCTGGGAGCAAACTATAGGGGGCCCAAGAGGAAGACCACCAGGGTGAATGAACAGAAAGGAAAGCTTAAGTTGACTCTGAAGAAGGTTAAACTGTGCATGTTGATTTTACAACAGTGGGACACAACATTTTATCCATTAGTATTTCTTGCACAATTTCACTCTGTTATTAACAAATGTCTATGGAGATTCTCAGTCATCCAGATCATCGTTGTCCCAAAGGTGTTTTTTCTGGACTTTCTTGTGTTTCTTTGAAAACATTTTGCTTCTCATCCAAGAAGCTTCTTCAGCTCTGACTGGATGGTGGGGAATGGAAGGATATATATTCCTTGTAGACAGCTGGTCATTTGCATTCTTTTAGAGAGTCATTGAAGCTATTTGGAGGTTTACCTGTGTCCTCAACATCACCTGAGTAATACAAATGTGTGTGGAGTCTTCTTGGTTGCAGGATGTTTTCTGCCCTGTGTCCCTTCACTGTTGAAGACAGGTGCAGGCTGTTGGGGATGAGTCTGTGTTATCTCCATCTCATTCTGAAGCACAAATGGTTCTTGTAGTCTGCCCTGTTTTCTGGAAATCTGGTTATTAAGAAATGTTCCGTGATTTCTGTGCTGAATTATTGTAACAAGAACAGCAAAGCTAAACAAGTCAACATATTTTGATTTCAAAATATGCTTCAATCCTCGTGGGAATTTGATTAGCTCAGTTTCCCCAACCATGGCCATTCAAAGTCTCTACTGAAATTTAACAGGCAGAAGTCAACACAGCCTTCCCTATGGACCCTCCTATCTACGTTCACCCGATATTTAAATACTGGGTCCTCAAGGTTTTACAAGGAGTAAGTCACCTGCACCAAGAAGAACACTCCTGCCTAGTGTGACATAACAGTGCCATGGTAAGTCTTCTTTCCAAGCCTTCTCTTTGGGTAATGGCACATGGCTGCAAGGATAGCAGGATAATTTATAAAATTAAGTAATTGGGGGTGGGGTGGTGGAAATGGCCAGAAAGAAGCTCCTTCTCAGATAATATTAGTACTCCAGATAAAATAGCACAGCTTAGTGGAAAGTATGCATATGCAATGTTATGTTTATACAGAACATTTATGAGAATTTCTTCCCCCCCCCCACCTCTCTCTCTAGTATGGATTTATTAACACCTGCCTGAAGTCCCTCCTGGTAGAGAAATTTGGTGAAGAAACATGGGAAAAGCTCAAGTAAATATTTACACCCCCACAGCATTATCACTAGTAAAGCAAGAACACGGAACCAAGGAGATACCTGTATTCCAGAGGATGGGTTGGCTGCATTCAGGACAAGAGTCTGTGCTTCGGGTTAAGAGCAGGAAATAATCCACATTCATTTCTGCTACAAACTATTTATTTATTTTATTTATTTAGTTAATTTAATTTCTATACCGCCCTTCTCCCGAAGGACTCAGGGCGGTGTACAGGGCAATAAAAATACAACATACAAAAATTAAAAATGAGATTAAATTAATCTAGCCCTAACAATAATAATTAAAAATTAAAAATTAAAAATACTGCAACCCATTAGACCAGGCTGGCTTGTTCAAATAAGTAAGTTTTCAGATCACGGCAGAAAGAGCGAAGGTCTTATTATTTATTGCTACAAGTCTCTTTGATGTTAATGTATATGCTGACTTTGTGATTGCTCCACTAGATTCTAAAATGTAGCAGGCCATAACATTGCTTTTGGCTAAGGGGTTTAACTTTAAAAAAGAATGGCTTTCAGACATCTCTACCCAGTTAATTGAGTAAACTATTTGGAGTCAATTAAATCTTGCACTCTAAATATATGTAAAATGTTTTGCTTTAGCCAAATAGGACAAACCAGGTGGCAAATTGTGTTCCATATTCATTTTATATTAGATCTTCTCTTTGGTATTGTCACAGAGCCCTGGTTGGAACTGAAGACACTTTTATGACATATACAGTGTATGACGATTCTTTGACTGTGAAGTTGGTCCAAGAAGCCTGCAACATGCTAAGTACGGAGATAATTACAAGTTTTAATTTACTGTTTGCCAAGAGATAGTATTATTCCCACTTATAGATGTGAAAGGAAGAATTCTAAAGCTATCATCATTTTAAGGCTGTATAATGTTAAGCAACGCTGTAGTCAGTGATCCCAGATAAATTTCTACTTATCTATTTTTGCACATCTCCCTACAATTATCTCTTAAAACTGTAATAACGATTGAATTAGAATTAAAGTATTTTAACACTGCTTTGTTTTGTATTTTAACACATTTGTAATCCTTTGTCTAACAGCTCTAGCAACCTAGAAAATTAGTTTTGTGTCTTTTAGATTTCACGTAATGTCTTATTTTATTTCTACAGTTTAATTTGTTTTATTCTAATTACCTTATATAATTGCATATAGTTCTGGTCATTGACTATAACAAAGATATTTATATCCTTTCTTACAGGTTTTAGTAATTATTTTCATTTTTTAAAAAATCCTTTTCATTTTATATTTTAACTATATTTTAAAATATTTTCTTAAATGGACTCCAGAAGATGGTAGAGGACAGGAAGGCCTGGAGGAATGTTGTCCATAGGGTCGCGATGGGTCGGACACGACTTCGCAGCTAACAACAAAAAAATATTTTCTCTTCTGTTTAATTTGATTCATTTTGAGTTGAATTTTTTTCCTACCATATATTTCTGTACCGTCAAGGGATCATTTTAAACCTCAAGAGTCCTGCAGTTCAGTCTTTTGTTTCCACAAAATTAATTGTCTGAGTTCAATACTATTAAATTAATTTAAAGGAGCTTAAATGATTGCAGTCTGTGCTGCTCTCATATTACACTAAATTGTAATGTGGTTTTTTTCTTTTCATATTAGTAACATACAGGAAAAGGACTAGCAGATAAACTATGATTTGTTTTCAGGTACTATCTTGCAATTCAAAACTATGGGTTGCACTTGGTTTACTGATTGAAATATTTGTTTGTTATGTCAATTAACACATGAAAAGTCCCTGGATTATTCTTTTTGTTTTGTGCCCAGCTGTGCCATCTCAATTGCCTTAACAGAGCTGCCTACCACCTTATGTAAAGTTTCAATGCCACTATTAAATTCAAAGATGATTTTATCAAACTGAATGTCTGAAATCATTCCAAGAATCAGTGGACATTGTGCACGTATGCACATACATTTTGCTGAACAGATAGACTTTTTACATTATGTGACTTCTCTCTTTGAATCAAGTTAATAGTTGCTGGAGATTTTAACTCAGTTTGGATCCATTATCAGACTAGAACAGACATGTCAAACACAAGGCCTGGGGGCCGGATCCGGCCCGCAAAGTGGTTTCATGTGGCCCGCGAAGCCATCCTGGAAACAGTGAGGGAACGGCCCCCATTGCCTTGGCCCTGGCCCAGAGACCCTCCTTCTACCAGAGACCCTCAGATCTGTCCCACTCCTGCCCAGGCCCCCATAGGCACCCTTGATGCAAACGATGTAGAGCTGGCCATGCCCACCCAGTAGGCCATACACACTCTAGCCACGCCCACTCAGTAGGCCACGCCCACCCAGGCCACACCCACCCGGTCCCCTGAGGGCAACTGCAATGCTGATGCGGCCCTCAATGAAATTGAGTTTGACACCCCTGTGGACTAGAATAAGAAAAGAAAAGAAGTCTTTAGTCAACTCCTAAGAGCCCTTGAATCAAATTGTAAATGTGAATCACTTCTTAAACTGGTCAGGCACTTGTGTTGCAGATTATATTCATAGATGGAGGAGCTGAATGAAGTCTTGAAGTCGTGATACCAGCAAGGAAGGCGTCATGGAAAGAGAAAGCAAAGCAGGTTCATGAGAAAAGGCACATACTTTCTACTGTGCTATTATATACATGCCATTATTCTAGAATCTGCTTTTTTTTCCCCATGCAGAAATGCCAGAGGAGGCAGTGCTGAAGCTTTTTGGGCAATATTTTTTTAATTTCTGCAAAACATCAGGATATGATAAAATGTTACGGACACTAGGAGGAAATTTGATGGAGTTTATTGAGAATCTTGATTCCTTACATAGCTACCTTGCTTTGTCCTATCAGGTACCTGTTTTTGTATTTTGGTGTGAAAGAATAGACAGTTTCAAACTATTGTAGGACAAGAACAGGAAAACAGTTTTGTGATATCAAACAAGTGAATAGCATCTTCCCCACTAAACCAAAACTCAGTTAAAAGTTCAAAGGTGATAGGTTGGTCCTGCTATAATAAACTCACTGAAAAGATACACATTTCTATTTTCCAAAATTTTGTAACCTATCCTCTTTCTTATTGCAATAAGCTTACTCTGCCTTGTTAGAGCTACCTGTAGGACATGAAACATAATAGATGCCTAGATTAAAACATTTAGAATTCCCAATGGGCCATGCATGTTTTCCAGGAATTTGGGGAATTATAATCAGAGAAAAGCTGAGCTACTGTTTTCATTATAATTGTAAGTGTCTTGCATTAATACTGAAATGAAGTAATCGTAGCCAAGGGATATAGAAGGGTCATTTACATGAAAAATATTTCTTTCTGCCACTGAATTATTTTGAAATAGAAATTAATTACCTTTCAATTCATGTCATAGTCATTCTCAACTGTGACAAATAAATTTTACAGGCACTAATATGCCTCAGCAGTGGGCGTATTTAAGAAAAAGTATGAGAAAATGAACAGAAGGAGAGAGCTTTTTGTGTACAAGTCATTGTGAAAAGAAAATTGGAATAAAATTGCGTATAACATGAACAGGTCCAAACAGTTATGAATCAGAGTTTGATTCTGTTATTGAAACATGAGACATTCTCCAATGTTTCCAATACTGTGAACAAATCTCAGATACATATTGTCAAGTTCTTATTCACCAACAGAAAATCATCCCCATGCCTTTGTCATTCTGCAATTTGCATTCCTTCCTTTGCTATTCCTCTGCGTTGCCCTTTGGATTATACCTTGAATGGAAAGAAAATTGTGCAGGAAAGATAAAATTGAATTTTTTTTATTGCGGGTGGGTATTAGACTCTAGGGAGTTTGGGAAGAAAATGAAACAGTTTTTTGTCCTTCCCTAGAAAATGAATGCACCATCATTTCGAGTGGAAAGGAAAGATGGGAGAATGCTCCTCCACTATTATTCGGACAGGAAAGGCTTGTGCCACATTGTCCCAGGTACCAAGGCACCATTTGCACAATGGAATGTATATTATACGACACTCAAACTGAGTGGGGACTTTTCCATAAGTATACTGAGCACTGGAATTGACTACTTGGGCCAGGGTGGGTGGGTGGGTTGGATGGGATTTCTTTACTTAGCTCAACAACCTCTGTGACCTTGACATAGCTGTTCCACCACTCCCCTCTATTCCCAGTCTTAGGCCCTTGCATAAAGGGCCCCCTATTTGTGCCATCATTTTTTTAAAATGCTGTAGAATATAATTTGGCACAAATGTGATCATTCCTAATTATTCATTCCAATAGATACTTTTTAGAGGATGATACATCTTAGGGCACACAATTAAAATGAAGTAACAAAGGCAAAGTATCTGCCCAAATGTTGCTTAGAGCAGAGAAAGGACCACTTTAGAAAGCTTGAGATGACCTTGACTTGCATAGAAGAAAGCTGCTGAGATGTTTAAGAAGGGAGAGGTCTTGGGATGTGTTGGACCACAAAGGCCATCATCAAAGACCAGAACAGATTGGGATGGAAGTTAGATTATATAACACATCTTCACGACACCAAATTGGAGAAAGATGAACAATAGTCTGCCCCAGGGATCTCCAAATCTTTGAACCAATGAACACATTTGGAAGAAGTAGGGAGAATTTCAGCCAGCTTCAGCTTCAGTTTCACTTCTTCTCTTCTCTTTTCTTTTCAGTAAACAGGAATACACGCTTCCTAACAAAGCATCTGAGTCATCTACTATTTTTATTTCCCAATAAGGTCTTTGGATAAGGCTAAGGGTTGTGTTCTACTTTATAGTTTGTCAGCTTCTCATTGGAAATGATAATAATTGGGGGGGGAGTCAGATGGAGAGCAGGATGTTCAGATATTTACAGAGCAAACCTGAAATCAGATTAAGTCACCTTCAGCCAGTTGTTTGATCAGCAACCTTGGTGCTAGGTCTAAGAAAAAAGCTCTAGAAAGTTTAGTTTGTGTGTGTGTGTGTGTGTGTGTGTGTGTGTGTGTGTGTGATAATTAAAACTATTATTATGTGCTGGGCTTCCAGTTTGTTAAACTCTATTTCATCCTGCTAGAAATCCTCCCTGAATCCTAAGAAAAATTCCCATTTCTTTCTCCTGTTTTGGACTTAACTGCAAAGTTTGTTAAGAGGTTTGAATAATTTTCTTGAGCAATGAAGAAGAACTTTGGAAGAACAGTGATGGGGGAGAAAATTGTTCTAAACCTGAAAAGCTTTTAAAAGCTTTGTGGCTGTTATTGAGAGAAAGGGATAAGAAACTTTCATGAAGTTTCTTAAGAGCTGAGCCATTTTGGAAGGATTTCACATATTGCCCTAAAGTAGGTTGTTATTTTTTTTCCCTTACATAGGAATTATAGAAGCGGTAGCCAGAGATTTCTTTGATTGTGAAGTGTCCCTGGAGATCCTTGAACAAAATGTAGAAGAGGACCGCACTGGGAAGAAGGAGCATGTGGTGTTTTTGATTTTACAGACAAATGGAACAGTGAAGCACAACATTGGGGAACAAGCAATTTCTCTATGTGAAGATGGGTCTCAGAAGGACAAAGAGGTGATGATGTTTCAGTCTATAGAAAGAGCAGAGGAGCTGATACAGAGCAGAGGAAATAGGGACATTTCTAAATTATGGGCTGTGTTCACAAATCACAGGAAAACTCTTTTGGAGATGATTTAACATATCATTTTCTTTTCAGCAACAGGATGCGGTTTTTCAAAAAGGAAGGGGAAAAACTGCTGAACGGGAGGTTCACTGCGATGCTTTGAGACATGCGGTTAATTCTGAGGCAGGTAGGTTGGTCAATAAGTGATGGATGAAATCTGGACCTCAAGAATACAAGCAGAAGTCTTGAGTTTGCTGAATATGTGCAGTATTACAGAAAAAGATCAGATGAGAGGATGTGGCTGATTAACAAGACAAGAGCAGTATGCAATAAATTCTCAGTTTTATTGTACCGTTTATAATTGCTCTATGTAGCAACAAATTATGGCTGGGATGGTCTAGGACAGGGGTAGGCAACCTTGGCTCTTTTATGACTCGTGGACTTCAACTCCCAGAATTCCTGAGCCAGCTGGAATTCTGGGAGTTGAAGTCCATGAGTCATAAAAGAGCCAAGGTTGCCTACCCCTGGTCTAGGAGAAGGGCCTTCTCTGCCCTGGCTCCTGCCCTTTGGAACATCTTGACTTCCACCCTTCTGACCTCCTGTAAGGGCCCGGAGACCTGGCTCTGCCAGATGATTTGGGGCCCCAATGGGGGTGCATCATAGTGGAGGTGAGTGATGAATTAAGAGGTAATCCCCCCTCCCCCTGCCTCCTGTGCATCCCTCCTTCTCTATCTTGTGTCTGATTTTGCCTTGATTGGGAGTTCTATTTTTATTCTTTAAAAGATATTTATGTGTTAAGATTTTAAGGTTTTAATGCTGGAAGCCACCCAGACGTGATCACTGACTACGAGATGGGTGGCAAATAAATTCAATAAATCAGTAAACGAATCGTCTCCATAGAATTGACAGTAGTAAAAGATGCAAGTTTTTATGTCTTACAAAGGGCTAGCCTATCTAGCAGACTTGTCAAGTCTGTCATGTGATTTTAAATACTTGGGAATCTGAATACTTGGGAATATCACCTTCCTTTCTTTCTTTCTTTCTTTCTTTCTTTCTTTCTTTCTTTCTTTCTTTCTTTCTTTCTTTCTTTCTTTCTTTCTTTCTTTCTTTAAAAAAACTCTGTTATTCCATTTTTAAAGCTGTCCAAAATCATGCAGTTCATTTCTGCAGAAAACTCAGCCGATTCAAGGTCAAGCTCCAATTTATGTATGCTAGCTTTTGTCTTCCTCCATGTAACCAAAATAACAATGATCCAAGTAAAGCAGCCATCCTCAATCTTTTGGCTTGGTAGCCAGGGGGACGGGGGGGAAGAGGGCACGGTTTTGTGTGAGTGACAGGCGCATGTGCAAGGGTATGCAGCTCCATTTGTGCAAACAGTGGGCACGTGCACCTGCTACTTGCACAAATGGAGCTTCGTGTACAAGAGCGAGCGCCTGCCGCTTGTGCAAGTGGAGCTGCATACACATGTGCACTCACCCACCTTTCACACGGCCTGGTTCTGAACAGGCTGAGGCCTAGTAGTCGGCCGCGGCCCGGGAGTTGGGGACCCCTGAAGTGAAGGGAGGCTACCTTTGCTCTCAATAAAATCATAGGAACTACAGATGCCCGTCCTTTTCAAGTGAAATGTATCAAATTTGGAGTGAGAATTAATGAAATTCTGTTTGAATGGTTGATAAAAAAAATACAGTATGCTAATTCAGAGAATTAACTTTACATGCGAAAGGGAGAGCCACTGGTGCTCCATTTTGTAAAAACAGAGATCTTGCACCACAACGACCTCAGTGCAGTTCTTTGACAAAATGATAGCATTTATTTCAACTGATCACTGAAGAGAAAGATAAGCGAATATAAAGTGGAAAATAATCCAGAAATTGTCCGCAAGACCTTCCCAAACTGATGCCTTCTCTTAGTCATGCTGGCTGGGGGCGGGGGTTTCAGGTTGGAGAAGGCAGCAAACTCCAGAAAAAAATATATGTTTCTTTTCTACAGGAAACCTTCTACATACCTTTGAACCATGGTTCCCTGAGCGGCTTTGGCTTGATGAGAGAACCTTCTGCCACGCATTTCCTTTCCACCTCGTGTTTGATGAAACAGTAAGGAAACTTTGGGATGGATTCTTTGGACTTAACCTTTCAGCTAGAGGGTGGGGCTGGTGTGGGCATGCTTAGTTGTTTCTATTAGAACAACACTTGCTGCAACAGTACATAAATTATTAAAATTAGTAAAATATGTAAAGTTGAGGCAGGGCAGTCATGAAGGTGAGGATTAGGCTTGGAAAAATTGGCTATCATGGCCTGCAAGGTGTGACAGTGATATGGAGATTTTACTAGAGGCAATGTTTGGGAGCAAGGTTTATTTTAAAAAAATAAATAATAGACAAAATAGATATCGTAAGAATTAAAGGCCTAATGTATTACTTTATTTACCATTTCCTTTCATCAGAAAAGTGAGAACTCATATAGTTATTTTCACTGGTATACTAATCATATATCAGCATTATAGAAGATGCCTACAACCATTAAAAAGGAGACTGGGATTGTGTGCAAGTTACTGACTGTTGTGTGGGCCCTCACAGAATCCAGTCTTAAACCCGGTTTTACAGTGATATGAAAAACATCTTTAATTTTCCGGTAATGTTTTCTTATCCATTGTTTCTGAAGAAGGTTTTAAAAGTCTTTTTTTAGTTATTGAAATTATCTTTTGGTTCTGTCCTCAGCTGAAAATCAAACAGGCTGGTGTAAATATTCAGAAATTTGTACCCGGATTGCAAATAAGTGGAACCAGATTAGATGAGTATTTTTCTATTATTCACCCACAAGTCACATTCACTATTTCCAGCATGAAAAAGTTTATCAACAGCCAGTTTGTTCTCAAGATAAGGAGAGAAATTATGTCCAAGTCAGTGAAGAAACGGCCTGCGCTGAAGCTCAGAGGTACAAATTTCTGTAAACTTTTGAAATTTAAGAAAAATAGAAGGAGGAATAAAATTAGCATACAGTAATGCATTTTCTGGTAGAGTCAGGTAGCAGAGCAGTAGATTAAATTAACTGCTCAGTGATGGCAAAGGCCTACCTATCTATCATGATATTTCCTTTGGGGACAAGCAACATTATGTTGAGTGCAGAAAAGAAGTAAGGAATAAGAAGTGAAAGCCATTGGATTAGAAAAGGAAAGGAAACATGGCTGAAACTAATTTATACTAGTCACATTCATTATAACCTCAATATCTTTCTATATTTACGAAGCAAGCTGGCTTCCACCATGTCCATAACCAACATAGTCTTTTGTTCTTGAGACAATTCACTTTTGAGGATCCCACCCTATCATGAACTTTCTAAGATTTTCCTTTAATCTTCATCCATTCACCCTCTCCTCATAGATTTATTTTACAGTTTGATTCATTGTTTTATATGACCAACCCACCTTAATGTACTTCTTTCATACTGATCATTCACGTCTGTACCCACTCTTCATTTAGCATCTTCTTATTCTTGATCCTATGTGTACATTTTTTAACGTATAAAGTTCTTGATCCCTGTTGTAGAACTTGCAAAAAAAATATCAGCTGAGCTTCTTTCATTTTCCGTCTAAATTGAGAGAGAATAATGCTGTCCTAATTCAGATTTTTACCACCAAATTCTGATAGCACAATTTTAGAGGAATTTTGGAGATACCAAAGGGGGAAAGACTTGAAGATTACAATAACCTGTAAGAAGTTGCCCATCTTTATGTTACTGCACTGTGTGAACTTGTCAATCTGCTGCCTTTAACTCTTTCAAGACCTTACACAGGAATGAAAGATCCTAGATCCTAAATTCTACGTAAACCTGTGAAATCTAGACATTAGGCCCACAGAATTTATAATCTTCACATTCAGTTTACTGACAGTTATCTAGATAAGATTCCAATAATTCATAGGTTAAGTCTAATGGAAAGCATTGTATACGTTTATTTGGAAAAGGACAAATGATCTGGATGGACTGCATTCACAGCATGATTTACCTGTGCTCACCAAAGCTTCGCAGTTTAGATGAGTTAGAAGAACAAGAAATGCACCTTTCTGACATCGCACAGCATGACCCAACAAGAGACCTCATCCTCTTCAACCAGCAGCGGCTGGCAGAGATAGAACTATCCAACCAACTAGAGAGAAAAAAGGAAGAGCTCAGGATTCTCTCTAAGAACCTAGAGATAGAAAAGAAGAAATCAGAAAATTTACTCTATGCCATGTTACCAAAACACGTGGCTAATCAGCTGAAGGAAGGCAAAAAAGTCGAAGCAGGTATGGCAATTTTATTATCTTTGATTATCGAATAGAAAATGGCATGTCATAAAAGGGTAAGGACTTCAACTGAACATCTGGAAACACTCCCTTCTAAGCTAAGATTCTGAGTGTTTGGATTTGGTTTGTGTAATGTATTGGACCTAGTTTAACTTGAGTTGTACCACGTGGGTTTGGTTGCTGTGAGATTGCTTAAGCAGGGAGCTGGGTAACAGTCGCCAGCTCCTCAGACAGTCAGTCTCCAGGACCACCATTGGTTGGCTCTAGGGCGGCAATAGGTTGCTTTTAAACCTATTGGCCACCGCCTAGTGGCCAGAGTATAAATAGCTGCGTTGCAGCCCTGGTTCTCAGTTCAGTTCCTGCATTTCAATAAAGCATGTTCCTGCCTGAACTTTCTCGCCTCGTCTCTTGCTTCAAGAAAAGAACCCAGTACCCAAAAGTTTGCATAGAAATCTGGTTTCCTGGGAACCAAGTGAAAACAGGACATATATTTAACACACAGGTATTTTCCACCATGTTTATTTTACAGATAAGTACAAAACTAAACTATGTGCAGTCTCCATAACTTTAACAAAAATGATAATAGCCATTGGTTTGACATACACCTTGCCGCTTCAAAAGGGTGGACATGCAAACATGACTTTTTTCAAGATCATTCATCTGTTATCTAGGGATTTGCATACTATTACTTACATTTTTAGACCAATTGTGAGTGTTTCTAAACTTTGTTGCAAAGTAGATTTTAGAAGGTTTAAAGGAGAGGCTTTCAGCCTCTTGTGTGTTCTGAAATGATACAAGAATTTGTTTTCTTTGTCAATCAACTTATTTCAATAAAGCCTAGCATCTAAACCACTGGAGTCCATCCATCAATATGCACATATTTATAATATATTAACGAAGTGATAAGTCACATATGCTGCAATTTGTTTTCCAGCTTTTAGTAGGATTCAGGCAAGTGGCAACAATAGTTAAAGATCATTTTCTGTTAAGCGTTGTTGGACTTTTTGCTTGAGTATTTTATCCTTGTCATATTAAAAACCAAAAACAGATAAACTGTTGCTTCTGAAAATTGACTATTCTTTTTTTTGTTTATTCCCCAGGAGATTTTAACTGCTGCACAATACTTTTCAGTGATGTTGTGACTTTCACAAAAATTTGTTCTGTCTGTGAACCTATTCAGATTGTGAACATGCTTAATTTAATGTATTCCAAGTTTGATCGACTGACTAACATCCATGGAGTTTATAAAGTAAGTGTGGCTGATGTTTATAACATTTGCTTCTGTCTTTTGCATCCCAAGGGCATAGGATGAATGGATGGATAATTTTAGATTGGCAGCAAGAAGGGAGAATGAATCCTGAAAACTATGAGCTTCCTACACCAACTTCAAAACTAGACATTGCTTAGTATAATTTAGCAATTTTTCTGGCTTGCAACCATTCCCTCCACTTTTCCCTTCCTGCATAAAGAATGATCTGCTCTCACAGCCATCCCCAACCTGGTACCACCCATACATTTGGATTGGAACTCCCAAAATTTCCAGCAATCGGCCATACTAGCTGTTTAATAAGATATTTTTGCAGTAAGTAAGCATTGAAGTAAGTAAAATGAATGATTCCCCAAGTAAAATGAAAGAAATGGGAGTAATCTGCCCAGATTATCCCCACGGTGACATAGGCAGCAAATACATTTAATAAATAAAGAGATATGATTGCTAGGTTCCTTTACAGAGCTTTTAGAAGTTTAGTTCCCATTAGCTCCAACTAGCAGTGGAATGCAAGAGTTGCAATCCAAACATCTGGCGGGCACCAGCATGCCAGCCTAGGCAAATGGTTGGTGGGTGTCCATGCGTACTTCACTATGCATTTTGCTTTATAGGTGGAAACCATTGGTGATGCCTACATGGTTGTAGGAGGAGTTCCAGTCCCAGTTGCCAATCATGCTGAAAGGGTGGCTAATTTTGCCCTTGGCATGAGAATTGCTGCAAGAGAAGTTATGAACCCTATTACCACTAGACCTATACAGGTAATTCATAGTTTTAAGACTTAAAAAAAACAAAAAAATCAAGCCATCTCACTTGAAGCAAAGAGAAGAGAGAGAATTAAAACAGAATGATTATAGCAGGCACTAATTGTTTTCTTCGTCCTTTCCTGAAATGGTTTTCTTTTATATGGCTACTCTATCTGCTAAATGTTAAATAATAATAATAATAATAATAATAATAATAATAATAATAATAATAATAATAATAATAATAATAATGAAGAAGAAGAAGAAGAAGAAGAAGAAGAAGAAGAAGAAGAAGAAGAAGAAGAAGAAGAAGAAGAAGAAGAAGAAGAAGTAGTAGTTGTTGTTGGAAGGGACCTTGAAGGTCATCTAGTCCAACCCCCTGCTCAGGCAGGAAACCCTATACCATTTCAGACAAATGGCTGTCCAGTCTCTTCTTAAAAACTTCCAGTGTTGGAGCATTCACCGCTTCTGGAGGCAGGTTGTTCCACTGGTTAATTTTTCTAACTGTCAGGAAGTTTCTCCTTAGTTCTAGGTTGCTTCTCTCCTTCATTAGTTTTCATCCGTTGTTTCTTGTCCTGCCTTCAGGCACTTTGGAGAATAGCTTGACTCCCTCTTCTTTGGGACAGCCCCTGAGATATTGGAACACTGCTATCATGTCACCCCTCACCCTTCTCTTCGTTAAACTACACATACCCAATTCCAGCAACTTTTCCCTATATGTTTTAGCCTCCAGTCCCCCAATCATCTTTGTTGCTCTTCTCTGTACCCTTTCTAGAATCTCAACATCTTTTTTACATTGTGGTGACCAAAACTGGATGCAGTATTCCAGATGTGGCCTTACCAAAGCATTGTAAAGTGGTATTAGTACTTCACTTGATCTTGATTCTATCCCTCTGTTAATGCAGCCTAGCTTTTTTGGCAGCTGCAGCACACTGCTGGCTCATATTGAAGTGATTGTCTACTAGGACTCTGAGATCCCTCTCACAGTTGAGGTCTCCAACCTTTTTCGATTGGTGGACCAGAGGGAAAGGGAGGGGGAAGCATTTTATGCACACGCGCACACACAAACTGGGCTGCGAGCACACATGACGCAAACAAGGCAGTGCTATCACCTGCATAACACTCACTAGCACCGCCCAATTTTTGTCACACAGATGCTAGTGTCACCTCATTTTCACTATGTGGTGCCCCATTTTTGCTGCGCAGCATCCCGCTTTTGCCGCATAGTGCCCCATTTTTGCCATGGGGCATCCTGTTTTCACTGTGTGGCACCAGTTTGTGTAGCAGCAGCCCTAGCACAAGTGGGGTGAGTGTGTGCACTGGCCAGCCTGTCCCGCAACCCAATGGCCAGCAGGCCACAGCCCAGTAATGGGAGAGGCCCAGTGGCGGGATTCAGCTGGGTCACACCACTTCAGCAGAACTGGTTGCTAATTTTTTGTTGCCCAGGCCCAGAATGGATTTCCAGAAGCAGCATTCACACAGAGAACCAGTTGTTCACATATTTGAATCCCACTACTGGCTGCGCCCATAGGTTGGGGATCCCTGATATAAGGAATAAGTCTCTGGATTTGTTTGTTTTCATTCCTCAGTTCCCCTTCCCTCCTACAGGCATTTCTTAAGTCAGGAGCCTGCTGAGTGGGGATTTTATTTTTATTTTTTTCTAAACTTGAATAGAAACTACTCCAAATAAATAAATAAATAACTGCCAGGACAACTTCTGTTTAACCAACTAAAATTACTAAATATAAGCAAAGCAAGCTTTTCATTTCCTCAAAATTATTTAAAATATTTATTTGAAATATCTGTGGTGTTTTTAATGATAAACCCCTTCTAAAGGTGGCTGAAATACATAAAAAAGAAAGAAAACATTAATAAAGCCCCAGATTATGAACAATATGTAACAAATCTTAAAACACAAAATCAATCCTGGTTCCAAATGAGGGCCCTGATGGGACAATTGCAAGGGAAAGATTATTTATATAAATGGATCTCTGGCGTCTTCTTCATGAGAAATGGTAAGAAACACACACACACACACACACACACACACACACACACACACACACACACAGAGTTAAAAGAATAATTTGGTTTTCTTCCAGAACCCACTAAAGAAATATATTTCCACAAGAACCTTTTCTACATTGTGTCTTGTATATTGTGTTTCTCTCAACAGATTAGAATTGGGATACACACCGGACCAGTGTTGGCTGGTGTAGTTGGGGACAAAATGCCCAGATACTGTTTATTTGGTGATACCGTCAATACAGCTTCCAGGATGGAAAGCCATGGATTGCCAGACAAAATCCATATCAGCTCCACAACATACAAGTAAGTAAGGGCTTGCAATGAAATACCAAATCCATCAGGCGGGAACTTTACTGTGCCAGGATTAAATCTCATAATCTGCTCTGCGTATTGTGCTAAGCCAAAATATGGTTTGTTTGCTTATAACTTAGTGCGGTGCTAGCCAGCTATGGCCAGTTAGCAGTAAGTCATGAACTCTATATGTTGTTCTTGTTGTTTCTTACACTGCACAGAGCACTTCCTCCTCAAGTGTTTGAGATAGCAGAAAGGGGAAACATACAGGTGAAAGGCAAAGGGAAAATGTCAACCCATTTCCTGAAACAAAATCTCAGTGCTACTGAGGATGAAATAATGGGACGGGTTGAAGAGACTTCTAGGAATGTTCATAGCAATGGTATGTAATATAATGTGTGTGTATGTGTGTGTGTGCCTGCATACATGTGTGCGTGCCTGTGTGTGTGCATACTGGTAGTCCTCAACTTACAACTTACAATTTACAATGGCACTGAAAAAAGTGACTTATGGCCATTTTTCATACATGACTCTATTCTCATGGTCACGTGGATCTACATTTGGATGCTCGACAATTGACTCATATTTACGAGGGTTGCATTGTCCTTGCGTCATGTGATCACTTTTTACAACCTTCTGACAAGCAAAGTCAATGGAGAAATTTAACAGCCATGTTACTAATTTAACAATTGTGATTTACATAGCAAACGTGGTGAGAAAAGTTGTAAAATGGGACAAAATTCACTCAACAAATTTCTCACTTAGCAACAGAAATTTTGGGCTCAATTGTGGTCACATGTTGAAGACTACCCGTACACATACAACAGAGATGTATTTACTATGAGTGTCCTCCTCAACCTGTTTTAATGAGATTTTAAATTTCAACTGCCAGACTTCTTAGCCAGCATGATCAATGGGCATACTGCAGCGGGAGTCCCAACATAGCTGAAGGATACCAATTTAGCAAAAATTGGTATATCCCCCAAGCAATGTCTTTCACTGTAATTCCAAGGCTCAACGACCACTGATATTCTGAAAAGACAGTCCCGTCTCATAATTCTACAATCTCCATGTCAGAAAATTGAAGGCCCATTTACAGTACACTGACAGGACTGTACTGTATGTACTCTAGAGGTTTCCATCACAACAATCAAATACAATTACAGTTTTGAAGAAAATCTGTCAAGTCTCTTATCTACCTTAATCTGTTCTATTCCTTGCCCTGGTAACCATTCTTTTTGCTTCTGATACCATTCAGTGTCATTACAAATATATAGCAGAGGCATGAGCTAATCCGTGGTGGCGCAGTGGTTAGAATGCAGTATTGCAGACTAATTCTGCTGACTGCCAGGAGTTTCTCACTGACTCAAGGTTGACTTTATAGTGGGATGTGATTGGCAAAAACTGACTTGCTGGAAGGCCTCCATTTATTAGATTGTTGTTGTCGTTAGTTGTAAAGTCATGTCCAACCCATTGTGACCCCAAGGACAACGTTCCTCCAGGCCTTCCGGCCCTCGACCGTCTTCTGGAGTCCCTTTAAGCTCACACCTGCTGCTTCAGTGACTCCATCCAGCCACCTCATTCTCTGTCATCCCCTTCTTCTCTTGCCCTCAATCTTTCCCAGCATTAGGCTCTTCTCCAGTGAGTCCTTCCTTCTCATTAGGTGGCCATAGTATTATAGATACTATGTCTAATTATTACATATTTAAAAACTTTGGAACCAACTAAAGTAATCCCTCAGATTTGATGACAGAATTCCCAGTAGCATTCTTCAGTAGTATCTCATGAAAACATGTATAGTATGCTCAGTGTATGCAGATGGGGGAGGGGTTAGGCACTGATGATCACAGAGAGGTACACTTTGATCAGATTCCCTATGATTTTTACATTGTACATCTGTCTGATTTACTCAAGAGCCATTTTAGGCTGGCTGCTGATTATCATAGCTGCATAGTTTGGAGAAGCAATCACAAAGAACACACGGTCTTTTCCAGTGTTATATCCAGGGCTTTTTTTGTCATAGAACACCCAGAACGGAGTTCCGGCACCTTTTTTGGATGGAACCTTGTAGGGTAGGCAAGGCGGGTTGTATGACTTGTCTGAGTTCCGGCACCTTTTTCTTTTACAAAAAAAAAGCACTGGTTATATCTGTAGCAGCATTAATCTAGGAATGAGAAAATTTAGAACCTGCATCTGAATGAACCTCCCCTCTCTCAGTCTAACTCACCTCATTGGGGACTGTCAAAATATTGGTGGAAAAGTAGAAACAAGCTGCCCAGCAGCACTTCAGTCATGGTTACAATGAGCAAATTGAAAACTATTTCTAAGAATTTCTAAGTTACAAAGCACTTCAATTTCAGGGGACTCCATACTTTTTCTTATATTCTACAATCAATTATTAAGGAACAGAGAGAACCATTCTTTTCTATTGGCATAAAGTATAACATGGATATAACCGTTGGGTTGTTTACACGTTTTGAGTTTTGTAAGTTGCTTTTTTTGTTTAGATACACACATTTGCAGGTTTAAGAGGAAAGATCTGAACTTGGTCAAGCAGTTACATGAACTATTATTGTTTATGAAAATAGCAATTCTCACCTATGAAAACTGACAAGGGATTAGCAGGGGGCGATCCGTAGAATGGCTAACAAACTGGTTCTGGCCACCGCTCAAACTTTAATGAGAATATTCCAAATTGTTTTTCTCACACCTTTGTTCTCCCTCTGCCCCCAGATAACCTATTAGAAGCTGAAAGTTATCATGGAGAACAATCACCAGAGGAAAGAGAATCATTGCTTTCAAAACATCTTGGCGACAACCACACTCCTTCAGCACTTTGCCTTCTCTTTTAGAAAAGTTCCGCCATCACACTGTGGACTTGCTGAGTTCTTGTAATTTTCTCACCTTACTCAGAGTTAAAAGTGATTTATATACTTGGTACTGGACCCCAGATAGACTAGCAAAAATGTATAAAGGGATTTCTAATAAGTGCTGGAAATATACGTAGTCAAAATCCAGTTCATTTTATTGTATGTGGTGGTCTTGCAAGCATGTGAAAACACACTGGATATATTTGTAAAAGGGGAGGCTTACTGCTTTTTCTTTCTTTTTTTCAGCAGCCAGGGTGGATCCTACATGTTAAATGTTAAAATTTATTTGATCAATTTTTCCTCTTTTTTTGTACACTATTTTTTGTTGCTGTTGTTGCTAGTGTTGAATGTATGTTTTGTTTTGCTTTGCTTTTACTTTTTATGATAAACAATACATATTTTAAAAAGTGGTTTATATAATGTGACACATTTTTCTTACCTTTGAGCATACATGCAGATGCAAAGAGGGGAGAAACCACGCTTTCTGCTTCTTTCAATGCAAAGAGTCTGCTAATATTATCTTATTCTGTTGCTGGGAGCGCGTAACAATGGTGGTGGTGGTTGGGAGAGACAGGTTATACTCTATTGTAATTAATACAATGAGGAAGGAAATCTGGTCTTAACTGTTTACCTACTTCAGAGAACAGAAAAGTCTCTTTGATGCTCCTCAGAAATTGCAAACTGAATTTCCAGTTCTGGGGATAGAATGGAAATTTTGGAAATATTTGTAGAAAGATTTTGGAAACCCTTCAAGAACAGAGCCCCTGTCCTTTGATCTAAAGCCATTTATTCACACCACTGATATCTTGTTTGTCATCAAAAAACTAATGAAACAAACCATTCTTGGCTCTTTCTGTAAGTGACTCATAATTTGCCTTGAGCCTTGGCTAATCCTATTCCTGGACTTGGGATTGTAGGCATGATTTGATATCACAATAGTTAACTTTCTTGAGAGGAAATCTATGTGCTGCTTATCATTTATCCTTTGATGTCCACGGTAGGGAATTGCATTTTATTTATTGTTTATTTATGCATCAAATTTTGAAACCGCCCATCTCCCTCGTAGAGGGATTCTGGTAGTGTATAAATAAAATATGAAAACATAAAAATTGTTTGTAAAATTTAAAAGGAGGCAAAGAAGATAAAGATGAGATTCCATTCTGGAAATTGATATGCCAGAAACTGTCCCCCCAACAGTAATCCCCACCCACCTGATGAAAACATGGAATCCTCTTCCCCAAGGGGAAAAAAACCCCTAGTTTGAATAAGGCAACAGTACGCTTTGGGGTTCATTCCAAAAAATACAAGGGAATGAATGGACTACCTGCAACTCCACAAACTGCTTTTGACCATTATAGTAATGTGGTCATTAAGCGAACCACATGGTCAAATGTCTGAATCCAGTTTATCCAATGGGCGTTTTGTTGGACAATGTCAAAAAAAAGCAACACAAAATTTGATCACATGACTGGGACACTAACCATTCATAAATACAAGTTGACTGCCAACACCCAAAATGCGATCACCTGACCGCAGGGGGTGATGCAGCAGTCATTATTACAAGGATGAGTTGTTAATAATTTTTTTTTAGTCCACTGTAACTTTGAATGGTCCTTTATCAACTGGTCCCAAGTCAAGGACTGCCTGTACTGATAAGTTTAATATTAATAATTCAGCTTCCCCTTAAAGTACTATGTTTAAAACTTTCCCAGTTTGGAAAAAAAAAATATCCCAAATCATTCATCATTCAAGATATATATATATAAAAGCAAAGACCCTGATCACCCTGGTCACCAATGTGGAAAAATAAAGATGAACAGCCAACAATAATACTCAGCCAGTTTTTAAATTAAAGAAGACGTACATGTACACATAAGATTTCCCTCAACCAAAAATCATCAACAATTTAAAAAACAAGAAGTGCATATAATTTATTCAGAAATGAATGCATTGCTTTGCATTGTACTGTGAACGATATGAGGGCAGATTGCTATCTGCAGCAGGTGACTCAGCCTATTTTCCCTAAAACAAATAAAAAAAATAACTTTGATTACACTCACACCAGTGTCATAGATTTCTACTTCTGACAAGGAGAAGAAAGAAAGCTATAAGGAGCTTCTAGTTTCATAAAAAAAATTCTAAGATAATTACTACACCAAACAGCACCCTCCTCCGTTCATTTTGGTGTTGTAGTTTTTGGTCTGAAGAAAGAAGACATTGTTTTCATGCCGCTCTTGTCAACTTTCGCTAAAGCTTTTTGTGCAGCTGACATTTTACTGCTTGCCTGGAAGTAAGAACAAAGTAAAACGTCAGCACAAAGTTTAGGACTCAATTCTTGTCAAGTACCAGGACTCATAAATGGTAACTGCACACAACCCCTCACACATTTTATTCAGAGAGTCATTAAAAAAATCATGCCAATCCCAACGAATCAACTAAGATTAAAAAAAATCAGTAAATGATCTGAGAAACAAATTCATGTAAAAACATCCTTTTCCAGATTACATTGTGAAAAAAAAGTACAAGCGTGTTCTTCCTAAACTGTGTGACCTCCTGAACAGATCAGTACATACATCTTTAACATTGTTGATATGACTTTGATAATCATGAAACAGAGACCGACATAAGCTGTTATTCAATTCTTATGGTGAGTAAACTCAATTAAAATTCTTATCGAAGAAAACCTCACCAAGACAATAGTAAAGATAGACTTGGATGGCTGTGAGTCCTGAGCAAGGTAGCAAGAAAAAATCTCCATGGTCTCCACTGATTTTAGTTAGCCAAATCTTTAGCCAACGCTTAGCCAAAGTTCATATTATATTTCTCTAAGAATGAAACTATTTCCATTCCTCCCAACCAAATACTATTCTAATCCAGGGCTTTTCAACCAGTGGTACGGGTACCACCTGTGGTACATTGGCACCTGGCAGGTGGTACAGACCATCCTAGAAAACTGGTAGCAGAGGAGGGAAATGAGCTGAACCGGTGGCAGCACCGCACAAGCCTGAGTGAGAGACGGCTGGAGCTGCAGGGCTGTCAGGGCTCAGTGAAAGCACCAGGATCAGCACCGCTTTCCAGCTGATTGGCGCTTCTTCGGAGCTGTCAGGGCTCAGTGGAAGTGCCAGGATCAGCGCCAGGCTTCAACTGGAGCTCAGCGCTGATCGCAGCACGTCTGCTGAGCCCAGAAGAAGCGCCGGTCAGCTGGAATGTTGCAGCATCTCCAGGGTCTTGTGATTTACATTCAGATGCTTGGCAACTGATTCATATTTATGAGGATCACAGTGTACCAGGGTCATGTGAAGTGACCAAAACCTGCTGCAACCACCCAGCAGACGGGGGGAATAAAAACCAAACACCCACCCTACCCCACCCCCGCTGCCAATCCTCAGCAGAAATGCTTGCAACAATGAAAACCTCGGACAGGAGGAAGAATGCCACCGGGAGGGCAGGCAGGTGTCTTTCTCAGCTGTGGCTTGGGGGGCACTTTTTTCAGTGCCATTGTAACTTCGAACAGTCACTACGTGAAATGTTGTAAGTCGAGGGCTACCTGTACTTCATCACTTTTTTCCTTTTTTTTTTGGTCAAGTTTTTGACACCTTGCTAAGCAACTGGTGGTACTTGGATGTTTCCATATCCTAAAAGTGGTACAATGGGTGAAAAGGTTGAAAAGCCCTGTTCTAATCCACACAGTTATTAAAAACAGATTTGCACTGATATTTCACCCAAAGCAGACATGTATGAGACACTACTAACACCAATTAACTCCACTAACTCCATTGTGCATATCAAAGCAGCCACATGCATAGGAAATCTGCCTTCTGAGGAATCAATCGCTTCTTTGCAACCTTCAGTTAATAATAATAATAATAATAAAGTTGGAAGGGACCTTGGAGGTCATCTAGTCCAACCCCATGCTCAGGCAGAAAACCCTATACCGTTACAGACAAATGGCTGTCCAGTCTCTTCTTAAAAACTTCCAGTTTTGGAGCATTCACTGATTCTGGAGGCAGGTTGTTCCACTGGTTAATTGTTCTAACTGTCAGGAAGTTTCTCCTTAGTTCTAGGTTGCTTCTCTCCTTGACTAGTTTCCATCCATTGCTTCTTGTCCTGCTTTCAGGTGCTTTGGAGAATAGCTTGACTCCCTCTTCTTTGTGGCAGCCCCTGAGATATTGGATCACTGCTATCATGTCACCCCTCACCCTTCTCTTCATTAAACTACACATACCCAATTCCAGCAACCGTTCCCTATATGTTTTAGCCTCCAGCCCCCTAATCATAAACCAGTTCACTGGCTTAGTAGGAAACCAGATTAAGTGGGCAATCTAACCAGTGATGTCAGTTACCGTGCTACTTTTCATGTCCTCTACTGGTACTTTTATGTGACAGCCTGGTTTTATACTAAATCAGTATCACAAGAATATTCCAAGCCCCACTGATCTCTGTGGGAAACGTTGTACTCAGCTGCATTTTCCAAAAATAACCCTTTTAAGATGCTTGCAGAGCTAAAACCTGGCCCAATTAGGAAAAACACCAAATACATTAATGCCAATATTGCAAAGTACTCTGCAACATTGTACTAAGGCAACATTTACTCTCTGGCAGTGTTCAAACATCTCACTGAGCCAAAATCAAGCAAACTACATCATGGCTTTGTGAATCCTGTAGAAAAGTAAGCTAAATCCGTAGAAACCAATGCTTTTAAATATTTTTTTAAAAAATAGCTCTTTAAAATGGATAGTACTTTTAATTCTCTCTCCCCGCTCTACTTAACATTTTATCTAGGTGTTTTGACAGTTAAGGCACACTTTTCTGAAATACAGGATTCTATTGATGTCTTGGGACGCGGTGGCTCAGTGGGTTAGGACGCTGAGCTTGTCGATCAGAAGATCGGCAGTTTGGCGGGTCGAATCCCGAGTGCCGCGTAGCAGAGTGAGCGCCTGTTACTCGTCCCAGCTTCTGCCAACCTAGCAGTTCGAAAGCACGTAAAAATGCAAGTAGAAAAATAGGGACCACTACGGTGGGAAGGTAACAGCGTTCCGTGCGCCTTTGGTGTCTAGTCATGCCGGCCACATAACCATGGAGACGTCCTCGGACGAGCGCTGGCTCTTCGGCTTTGAAACGGAGATGAACACCGGCCCCTAGAGTCGGAAACGACTAGCATGCATGTGCGGGGGAACCTTTACCTTATATTGATGTCTTATAGATAACACTTGCTTAAATAACTTCCCCCTTTTTAATAGACCATCTTACTGATAGACAAAATATGAGGCAGGAAAACATTAAAATACATACCTTTTTGTTTTTCAGATCACCAGTATTGAATTTAGTATAATCTTCCTCAGCTTCCACAGGACCCTCTGACAGCTTCCTTTTCTGTAATGTGAAAGAGTGATTTGTGCCATAAATCACATGTTGGGCTTGTGAACTTTACAGTCAAAAATTTTCAAACTTTATGGAATAAACGTAGACATACACCACAGAGAAATATGAAATATGAAAAAGTATCTCTGTATGATCTAATCCAGTGGTCCTCAAACTTAGCCCTTTTGAGTTTTGGACTTCAACTCCCAGAATTCCTCAGCCAGCGTGCCTGGCTGAGGAATTCTGGGAGTTGAAGTCCACAAGTCATAAAAGGGCCAAGTTTGAAGACCCCTGATCTAATCTTTGATGATCAATTAGTAAATCTAAAGCTGAGATGTGAATTTTGAAAGTGCTGCTACTGTATGCTTCTCGCAGTTGTCAAAACTTCCAAAACGAGAGAGTTATAAAATGACACAATTGGAATTTGGGATTGTGTACCACTTTGTCACTTGAAAATACTTATCAGTGTAGCCAGAAGAACATGCAAAACAGTTTGTCCATGAACAATTTCATGGTTTTCAGTTGCTTTGTTCATGAATTCTATGTTTCAGATCTTCTGTTCCACATATGGAGAGAAACACCATTGTTCCAGGTGTTACATTTTAGCTGCTGTAATTGAAAATTGTCTCTTTACCGCCATCTGGTGGTTGTCTGGATTTTTGCATGTTCTGAATCCTGTTTTCAATAGCCAAATTAGCTAAATTATACAATTTTGTTTACGCACTATCACAGAATATTTAAATTATTTCAGATTTCTGTTTCTTCTAATCCTCAGTCAAACTTAAATAGATTGCTTGAATTTCTGAATGCAATTTTGGTTTGAATTCAAAACTAAACACATTTTTTTCAGTTTTTGAACACTCATATTAGTTTGGGAATCAGCTTGAGTCCTGTGAGATACAATTCTCCCAATTAAATAATTACTCCTTCCCAAGAAAAAGTTTTTCTTAAAGGATTCAGGTTTTATTCTTGCTTAATTCTCCTAAAGCTTTAGCATTTCCGTAATGAGCTCATGTGAGATGGCAGGGTAAGACTGCACCAACGGTTTAAAGTGTATTTTTACATTAGGATGCCCAGCATCTGAAAAGGTTACTGAACCGATTAAAGCAGTCTGCATAACTAAATTGATGTCACTTATATGCTTGAAAAAGCAAACTCTTTATAACAAAGGTAATAAATATTTCAAGAATTATCTTCAGTAATGAATTCAAAGCAGTTCTTTTATAGCAAGGATTTTTTTTCAGTCCAGTTGTAAAATCAGTGAGCAACATCTAAACCAAGTGTGGAGAAACTATAGGGTTTTCTCAGATATGCTGGATTATGATTCCCACAGTTTCTGACCAATGGTCACAGAAACGGAGCTTATGGGATCTGGAAATCAAGCACTTCTGAATGGCTCAAAGTTGCACGTTTTGAGAAGCAAAACTTTCTTAAGAGGTCCTTCTTACCTTTGATGCTGGCTCTGTGGGAAGATCTGTATCTTGCGGGAGTCTGAAAGCCAGAAAGGTCAAGTTAAACTCTAGAGCAGACATGTCAAACACAAGGCCCGGGGGCCGGATGCGCCCCGCGAAGTGGTTTCATGTGGCCCGCGAAGCCATCTTGGAAAAAGTGAGGGAATGGCCCTCACTGCCTTGGCCCTGGCCCAGAGACCCTCCTTCTGCCAGAGACCCTCAGATCTGTCCCACTCCTGACCAGGCCCCCATAGGCACCCTTGATGCGAACGATGTAGAGCTGGCCACGCCCAACCAGTAGGCCATACGCACTCTAGCCACGCCCACCCAGTAGGCCACGCCCACCCAGGCCACACCCACCCGGCCCCCTGAGGGCAACCGCAATGCTGATGCGGCCCTCAATGAAATTGAGTTTGACACACCTGGGCTAGAGCTATCTGATTAAAAGGTAAAGGTTCCCTGCACATGCGTGCTAGTCGTTTCCGACTCTAGGGGCCGGTGCTCATCTCCGTTTCAAAGCTGAAGAGCCAGCGTTTGTCCCAGGACGTCTCCGTGGTCATGTGGCCAGCATGACTAGACGCCAAAGGCACACAGAACGCTGTTACCTTCCCACTGTAGTGGTCCCTATTTTTCTACTTGCATTTTTACGTGCTTTCGAACTGCTAGGTTGGCAGAAGCTGGGACGAGTAACAGGCACTCACTCTGTTACGCGGCACTCGGGATTCGACCTGCCAAACTGCCGACCTTCTGATCGACAAGCTCAGCGTCCTAACCCACTGAGCCACCGCATCCCCTGCTATCTGATTACATCAGCCTATTTATTTCACCTAATTATGTGATTATGAAGCCTGTTGTGAGTTTTCCACAGAAATTACAGTATTATAATGCATTCACCGACAATTAAACAAAATGTTAGAGACTATGAAGCTTCCTTTGAGTCAAGTTCAACTCCTGATGTCTTTATGGACATGTCCTAATGTTTTTTTTTAAAGTACAGAAATGCAGAAGTGATTTGCCATTGCTTACTTCCAAGATGCTTTTTCCCCGCTATTCCAGCCCTGATAATTTCTGACCACCTTCCACTGAAGTATTAACTAGATTTGACTGAACTAAACTTTTTCAAGATCAGCCATGGTCAGCTACCTAACTGGGCAAATGTGTTTTTATACACTTACTAACGCATCTTAATGAAAACAAATATTAAGAGCACTATTTGAGAACCATTTTGTCTTCACTGATGGTTTACTGCATCAGTCCTGTGCTGAACCCTTCAAGCACGCGAACCGTCTCTCAAAGATGAAAAGACAGCAAAGAAAACAAAACATGGAGTTAGACACATACACACAAACACAAAACTGGGACGCCTCTTCTTTCCTAAACAACCCCCCCCTCTGGAATTGGGGTGGAATGTAGAATTTCCAGAAGAGAAAGGGTGTATTCCAGAGGAATAAGAGGCAGCTCCGTCCAGATATGTTGTGTGAGAGAAAGAGTGTGAAAGAGGCTCCTTCCTAATAGTTCTTGGAGAATATGCTTGATGTAGAGCACGGGTGTCAAACTCGCCATGTGATGTGAAGTGTCATGACTTTTTTCGCACTGTCAGCGCTGGGGTGGGCGCGGCCTCCGCATGATGCAACCGGCCCATGGGCCAGCAGTTTGACACCCCTGATGTAGAGAGTAGAGTGCTTCAGTTTGGCAAGATTCTGTCTACAGGTGTGGAACACCAAAGAATTCTGCTTGGAAGAATCACCTTGTGCCTTTCCTGGGTTTTGGGCCTGACAGGGATCCTCAGATATCAGACAAACCAACCCGATGCAAAGCAAGATCTAGTCACAGAAAGGTCTCTGCTGCTTTGAGGAATATCCCCACCATTCTATGGAGTCCAGTTTGTTTCAATGAATGGTATATTCCCAACTTGGGAAAAGGGACAAAAAAGCAGCTGCATGGAAGAAAGGCAGGGAAATAGGGAGGGCTCCAGTACCCTACTTAAGTGTGTTTTTCAAATCAGTATTAGTGATGGAAGCATGACAGGAAAATTCTTGTTTGAAGCAGTTAGTTTTTTAAAAAAAATAAATCCTCACCTTAAATAATTAGCCAATGTTGCACTTAGCTCTTCGGGAATATACTCTGATATTAAACCATGAGCATAACAAATATAATCCTCTGAAATGAAATAGATATTGCATGTTATTCATCATGTGCCAATTGTATACTTTTTTTCTTCTCTTAAATCAGTTCATCCCAGACACAAATGATTTTGCCAGGGTCCCTTTCTGGCAATGATTAAAAAGAAAAGTAAAACCCCAAAGTAAGTTTCCTAAATCAAAATCCATGAAGGCAAACTGGTATATTTTATTTTAAATAGCTTTCTTCAACAAATGTAGTTATCTTACCTTCTGTGCCACTGTTGGCTTGATTATCGCTGATAAATGTAGCAGCCTGTACTTTTCCACTCACAGGTATGCTATTGTCTTTTAATACTTTCACCAGTTGGTTAACCTAGCAAAAGCCATAAAATAGTACCATCACAATCAAAGTTTGAAGCCACGCACTGAAATCCATTACATATATTTCATAGAAAATAGTGCCTCTTTGTCATAGGGATAGGAAGCATAGACACTCAGCATTATCGAAATGCTATCTCTGTTCAGGCAATGAGATTTTTTTAAAACCAGAGTAAGATATTCCTATTTAATTTGTTCAGCAGAAGGCTATGAAGAATTATACTCATACTATGCATCACTATTAGAATCATTGCTATAAGATAGGCAGCTGTAGAACTCAATTAAATAAACATATTTTAGTAAGTGATTAATGCACACTGTCAAGTTGCAATATCTAAACCATTCCCCCCCCCAATGTAACAAAATTTCTTCCACAGTAATCATACCATGGCAGGAAGAATAAAGCTAGCAGAATTGTGCTAGTAACAGCCATTTTGTTGCAATTGCTTTCTTGAAATTGTAAAAAAAACATTTTTTTTAAAGTAAGAGTTGTGTTACAGGACCCATGTCTGTTCCTTTTCAGACTACTACTAAATTGATTATACTATATTACAGATAAAAAGTGAATGTATTTGTAAATATCTATTGAAACCAACATGGGGCATTCTATCCAATTTAATTCAATCATAAAGCTGCTTCTTTACCATTTTTTCCAGATTCTCTAGAACCTCTAATATTGAAACAACTATAAACCTATGAAACTGACACCATGTATCTGAATCCTTGGTATGATATTATATATATATGTACGTATGTATGTATGTATGAATGTATGTATGTATGTTTACTTTTAAAAAATAAAAACTAGGTCTCAAGAAGCAAGATCAGTCCTCAGTCAACAACTACAGTGAAATCAAAATCTTGTATGAAATGGCTAGCATTTTCTCTACACAATGAGAAAATAATATGCCTTAAAATCAAATTTTCTTTACATCATTGTGTTTTCCAGTTTTAACTATTACATATTTGCTTTATAGTTCAAAACAATGTATTACGCAATAGATCTGTCATTGAAGAATATTAAAATGGATGATAGAGAAAAATTTACCTTTTTATTTAACCATGTCAGTGTTTTCTTCTCACTGTATCTAAAAAATTTCTTACCACCTATTTCTGAGAATAAAGAGAAAGAGAGACAACCAAACTATATTTACTCTGTGCATTAATGAAACTGAGACAAAATACAAATTTATTTCAGTATTTGGAGAAGTTTGTCAACAAACTTAGCTACTGCTAAGCTTGTAAGCCGCCCTGAGTCTTCGGAGAAGGGCGGGATATAAATGGAATTAAAATAAAATAAATAAATAAATAAAAAACATTATCAAATATTTTGGAGGTGATGAATATATACCTTGAATGTGCACGCACACACAATTAACTAATACTAAATCTAAACCACAGACTAGTTAATTTATCTAAGTATTATCTAAAATACCTTTCTTTTCAATTGTGAATAGTGCCTTTCAGCTGTGTTGCATTACAATTCCCAGTATCCTCAGAATAGCTCTGCTACTGGGGGGGGCGGGGGGGGGAGAGGAAGAGAATGATGAAAGCTGAGGGAACCAGGTTGGGAACTTTTCACTACAATTGGTAGCAGACCTTTAGACAAGTATTTCTCAAACTTGGAAACATTAAAAAGTATGGACTTCAATTCCCAGAATTCCTCAACCAGACATTCTAGTACAGAATCCTGGGAGTTGAAGTCCACACATCTCAAAGTTGCCAAGTTTGAGAAACACTGCTTTAGAGTTTCAGAATCATGCTTTCACAGTCTTGCAGGCATTGAGTTTGATACTTCTTTTTATTAGATACAGTTAGAGCAAATGCTTATATATTTAATGGAGGGCATCTCTGGAAATATGAATATTATAGGCTGGATCTTGAATTTGCCTCCTGAAAATAGATGAGCTCCTTTCATCCATACAAATCTTCTCATTTAGTAGAGCACTGGACAGGCAGCAATTTTTGTAGACTGCTATAAAAGCTATAACACACCCTGCTCTATCCTCTAATTCAGGGGTCTCCAAACTTGGCCGCTTTAAGACTTGTGGACTTCAACTCCCAGAATTCCTCAGCCAGCCTGGCTGAGAAATTCTGGGAACAGCAGTCCACAAGTCTTAAAGCGGCCAAGTTTGAAACCCTCTGCCCTAATTCCTATATAGTCTTGCCTTTAGCGATGGTTCACAGTTATGGCAGTGATGAAATAGTAACTTTGCAACCAATCCTTGCATTTACAACCTTCAGAGGTTTTAAAGCAAGAGTGTCAAACTCGATCGCATCACGTGATGTATCACGACGTTTTTGCCTTTGCGGAGCTGGGGTGGGCATGGCCTGCGTGTCACGCCTCTGGCCTGCGGGGACCAGTTTGACACCCCTTTTGTAAAGCAAAGCAAAGCTGAAGGAAGATCAGTCAGTTTTACTTAGTGACCGCATTGCATAATGACTTGAGTTGCTGATCCCAAATATGGTTGCTAAACAAGGACTACCTGTAATCCTTGAAGGCCTCCCCCCCTGCCCAACCACGTAGGAGATGGGAGTTGTGAGTTAGAATTAGGGGAATTAGGAGAGAATTGGCTCTGCTCTCCTCTGACCAGGAGGACTATCCTAAGTAGAACACTCTCTAATAGCACTTCAAGGGACAGAAGTCTGGATTAAACCCTAAATAGGCAACCTCAGCAGTTTATTTTAGACGAGGTCTCTTTGCATTCACACAAGACGCCATCCGTGCTCGTGCAAGGATGGTTTGTGAGACACCTGCCCCCCAACACAGCTGGCTATGTCAAGTGGCCTAGCCCTAACATAAGTAGTGGCTAAAGTTTGCAGGTCTACATTATTAATAATTTTTGCTTGTTTTGTACCTTTTTGCTCAGCTACGTGGTGAACTGACTGTGAAGTACTTGTGCACTGTAGCAATTGTATGCTGGAAGAAAACTCTTCATCCACCAAAACCTGATCCAGTGGCTGAAACTTTCCCTGCTGAGGGTGAGGCAGAGGAACAATCAGTTTAAAAAAAAATTAAAATGATTCAAACAATTCTTAATCAAACTTGTTTTTTCCAAACAAGACTAACTTATTGCTGAGCCAAATGTTCCAATAAATAAGAAAGCAGCAGAGCATTAACTATAATTTCAGAAATTTCAGAATTTCGGTTCTTGAAACATTTAGAATGATGGATATTTGTTTGGAGGGAGGGGAAGGGATATATAATGTAATGTCATTTTCCCAAAACATTTTAGTTGCCTACCTCTTTCTCTGCTCTGATGAGGTAGAAAAGCACAAGAAACAAGGGGTCCATTGGTGTGGCAAAAAACAGACGTCCATCTGAAGGTAGGAAAATAAATATTCTAAAAGGAACTGTAGTACACATTCTGGACTGCTTCAATAAGTTAGGGAGAAAAACTAAAATGATTCAGCAGCAAAGTCAAACACCTACAATCTATCTTTGCCAATTTAAATTTAGACTTTAAAATAAATTTTTTAAGAGGATAAGTATACTACAAAGAGGAAAGATGTTGTATATTCAAATTCTAAACATCTGTTGTTTCCCACAGACATACAAGACAATATGCATATAGGAGAATAAAAATAATGGGACTATATGCTACATCAAATACAGTTTCAAAACCTTTCTAAGAGTGTCATGCAAACCAGGAAAAGATGCAGCTGTTTAAAGAGTTGCAGGCACGTTTTATGACCATAATTCAATCTGCTCTGAAGCTACTTTTTAAATCAAATTTGAAGTGCTCCATAACACCCTCCCCAAATTTCATAAAAACATCTACATTTTTGTTAAAATAACTGCCGTATGAGTATTTCCCTTATGGTTCTAAATTTTTTACCTGCAAGGCAAAATTGAATCTCATGTGAATCAAAGTGAGAAGAAATGGATTGGATGTTGTGATTCAGGTAAGTATGGTCTGCTAAACATTTCTGCAGAATTGCCCTATTTGGGCATAATAATTTCCCACTTGGAGTTTTAAAAAATCGAGTAAAACCATAGATGAAAAACTTGGTTTATTTCTCCCCACCCTAAGAAAGACCCTAGTCTAAGTGGCATGTTTGCCCAATATAGTGTGACAAAAAAGCATAATTGTACCTTATCTGTCTAGCCTCAAGAGAAATGAGATGTCAGAAAAAGCCAATCTCTCTCTCCCTCCAAGGTGCTGCCAGGGGAAAATGGACCGTTAAAAAATGTGAGGTGCAATCCCTTCTCTGAGCTCAAAGTTTTCTCAAAACCCAGCTGCAATAAAGACATGGAAGAAAGGGTGACAGCAAAAAACCTCTTTTTTCCTCCTCTGCCAGACATAAAGATCCAGAAGTGGATAGTGATACCTTCAAATCACTGTGAAAAGATCATCCTAACACTTGATACTAGTCATGATGATTCAATGAAATAAATGCAAATTTGTTGGAACATCCCCATTTCTACTTCTGTGAGGGAAGGAAGAAATAAGCAGTCATAATATCAATAGCTTCAAGGTAAAGAAAATATTTTAAGAAGTGCGATTGTGACTCAAGGAATTGCAACAGAAGTAGAGAGTCGATTCTACGGAATTCCGGGAATGTTACATTAAACTACAATTCCCAGCATCTCTCATCATTGACAATGCATCCAAAGCGCCAGATTCCCCAGCATCAGAGAAGCACTAGGTGAGATAGATCTATGTCCTGTTCAACCTTCCACTTACCATATTGAACTTCTTGACCAATAAACCATGACCGGTATTCTTCATGAAAAGCTTTTATTTCAAATATGTGGTATGCATCGCTACCAAATAAATAGAGGGCAGCTTGTCCTGTCAAGAAAGAAACCACTATCACATTCTGGTTTTGCTGTGCAATATTTTTCCAAGGCTCATCTGACAGAGAAAACAACAGTATTTTTACAGAAAAACATCTCAGTATGTATGAGCTGTAAGCAAAAGAAAATTTAGCAAATGTATAAAAGAAGAAATAGGATTAGGAGGAAATCAACCATACTATTCCACTAGTAAATAATCAAATGATAATTTGGTATAATTACCTTCTATACCATAATATGTCAGCTTTTAAAATTTCAGCTAACAAAGGGATAATAGTAACCATGATGAGGGCAAGACTATTACTATAAAAATAAAAAGAAACCTATCAGATGGCATCAAGCAAGTAATATTTTACAATGTGAGCCTTGCCTGTACTTGGATGTGGCAGCCTTGTAAATAAAGGCCCAGCATCTGGCTTCTTTGGGAGATCAATTGCAGTTTCTGAAAGAGAGGGAGAACGCTAGAATGTGATAGATGCCCATACATAATTTATAATAGCACCTTAAAAATCATGACTATGAGGGTTGCCTGGTAAGTTCTGAGGAATAGAAATTCTTTTCCCAAGAACCAAGCAAGTCTTCCTTTTGTCCTCTTCAAACTTGAAAGAGTTTATTGGCTGAACCCTATCTTTTGAGGGCAGCCTTATTATAAATAAGGTTGGAAGGCAGAGTCCAGATGTTGCTTTCCCCAAGCTTGTCATCAATGCTCATGGGCGTGGAAATAAGATGGCCAAGCCACTTCACTTTACCATGATGTCATTGTCTGATTCAGAAGACAGCGGGCCTTGTCTGAATCCCACCAACACAGAATTCTTCGTGATCTCTGAGGCTGGTTGTTTGCAGATATTTCATTACTGAGTTAGATGACATCAGTGCCACCATTTCAGATTAAAAATAGAAGAAATGCAATATTTGGACTGTCTTCAAACATGCCACCAGGTTTTTCTCTTTGTTTTCTAAACCAGTGTTTTTCAAACTTGGCAACTTTAAGATATGTGGACTACAGCTCTCAGAAATATGCAACCCAGCATGTTCTGGGAATTGAAGTCCACTTACCCTAAAGATGCCAAATTTGGTCTACAGAGGCTCTAGTCTAGACTGATGCTGAAAGCCCAATGAGACCAGATTCAGTGCCTAGTTCACCTTGGCTAGAACATAAACTTGGGGGAAAATTGTGCTAAGTGGGGCACTCAAAGCTTCTTTCATCTATGCTTATCTAAAAAGCATGGAAGAGATGAATCAAGGGGAGAGGGCAACAATCACCTGCTACTTTACACTTAGGAACCACTCAGTCATAAGAGTGTAGGTAAAATCCCATAACTGAACTCCCCACTAGCTGAGGAATACTGGGATTTGAAGTCCAAACATCTTCAAAGTTAGCCAGTTTGAGAAACGCGGCAATATCGGGCCTGGATGGGAGACCACAGCATCGACCGGGCAATCCAAACAAAACATCCTAGGAGGGAGCAATAGCACATCTCTGCATTTTAGCCAACAGGTCCCATCCACACGTGCCCATCAAGTCCCGGAAGTTGAATTCGACTCTGAAGACGGATTCATTTTATTTCGGATCACCCAATCTCTTCGGGAGGGCAGGAATAGCATCTCTTAATATCGTGGTGGGACGGTAGGAAGGGGAGAGGTCGCCAACGGGGAAGGCTAACACGAAGCCCGGCAGCCTTCACACAAGCACCGACCGGCTGCCCGAGGCAATAAAAGCTCGATCGTTTGAACGCAGCCCGCAATTGGCCCTCCGGTGCACGGAAGGGAGCCACTTCTTTTAACACTCCAGGATCGGCTGGCTCCGGGGCACGGTTACCTGGAAGAACCACCACCCACTGGCGACTGCTGCCACCGCCGCGTTTTTCTGCCCTGGCCCCCGGCCGCTTCCCCTTCCCGCTCGGCATCTCGCTTCTGCTAGGAGCCGCAGCCTCCCTCCGGTTTCTGCTTTACTAAACACAGAGATATTAAATGTAGAGCGGCGGGTGCGGCTTGGCTTGCGAGTCAAGTTTCAAAAATAAAAAATATAAATAAAAATAAATAACAACTTCACTGCTGCTCCCAAACCAGCCACGGGCAGCTGCTTTCCTGCGTGGGAAGCCGAGAGTAGAAGCGGATGCTCTGCGGAGGCGATGTGACTACACTGAACTCTTTCGTCACTGTCTCAAATAGATCGGGATGGTATATTTTTGGCGTGGGCCTCTGAGGCCAAACGGAAGAAAAAGAGGAAAGCAAGGAAGAATCGTAGGCATGATTTGAAAACCTGTGTAAAAATACTTTAAAGTGTTGCGTATAAACTTAACACTTAAGCATTGTGTCTCTCCGATTGTAATGTGCGCGCAGCGCACCGCTGCTACGCTTCTCCAGATCTTTCCTCTTCACTTTTGAAACACGGGCCTGCTTTCCAATATCAGATAGCGCTAGCCTGCAGGTCACCCTTTTGCTCTCTTTTTTATCTGTTTTTTTTTTAATTCCATTTGGCATACTTAGAAACTTTAAGATATGTGGACTTCAGCTCTCAGAAATATGCAACCCAGCATGTTCTGGGATTATTTTTTTTAAATTCCATTTATATCCCGCCCTTCTCCGAAGACTCAGGGCGGCTTACAAGCTTAGCAGTAGCCTTCATTCTATGTATATGCCTGCTTGTTAGGGCTTTCACACACACACACACACACCCAAGCGGCATTATTACAAAGTCACCTTAATTGCCCCCAACAATCTGGGTCCTCATTTTACCTACCTCGGAAGGATGGAAGGCTGAGTCAACCTTGAACCTGCACTAATTGCAGGCAGCTGGTGTTACTTAAGGAGGCATTAGCCCACTGCTCCACCAAGAAATAAGATCTCAGAACTAGGCGAAGTCAGTCTGTCTTAATACCTGGCTTTATTGGCATTCACGTTAGCAGGAAAAATACCAACTGAAATGTAAAGAATTTGAACATTTTTAAAATCATTTTTTACCCATGAGGAATTTTGCCTATTTTTGCATTTTTATCCTAACTTTGCTGTGAGTTCAAGGTGGCCCATGTGGAGGGTTTTCCTCTTTTTCTGATAAGAGATGGGGTGTCCTGGGCAAAACTGACTGTTCGAAAGTTATCCATTGAAAATACAATGGAGACTCAAACCAGGGACTCTCTATATTGGTGCTTTCAGCAAAATGTTATACCAGCACCTCTCAAACCTTCAAGACTTGGAAACCTCGAAAGCAGTATTGCTCAAACTTGGTAACTTTTAAGATGTGTGGACTTCAAATCCCCAAGTTCTCAAGGCAGCATGAGGCATTCTTGGGAGTCCACACATTTTAAAATTGTCAAGTTTGAAAAGCACTGTGGCATCCAGATTGCTCTCTATTATTTTTCATAGGCCATGGCCAATTTTAGGGAAAGAAGGGGGAATAGCAATAAAGGTCTCTATTTCAATTTATCTTAATAGTTCTTTGCTGCCATTTTTTTTGCCAAGTAATGTAACAGTGGGGTTGAGTGTTCTGGGAATTGGATTAAGTGAAAGCAGATCTTTGGGCAACCATTTTTTACAATTCATGACAAAAAAGAAACCTTTTAAAATTGAGGTATTGGTATCAGTGTGCTTTATAGCCATAATGCACAATTTCTTTGGATCATAAAAATGGTAGACAATTTCTTTGGATCTAAAAATATATTTCTTCAGATCATACACAGATTATTAATATTCTCATCTTCAGCCAAGAATTTTGCAGGTTAGTAAAAATAAATGAAGAATACATCTAGGCGTGAGCTTAAATGGACTCTAGAAGATGGTAGAGGACAGGAAGGCCTGGAGGAACGTTGTCCATAGGGTCGCGATGGGTCGGACACGACTTCACAGCTAACAACATCTACAGTAGCTCTTTCAGATGTTGGGGGATGGCAGTCCAAACTAGGCATCCCTGCATGATTAGTTTAAATCAGGGGTGTCAAACTCACGACTTTTTCCCCCTTGCCAGAGCTGGGATGGACATGGTTTCGGCATGATGCATCCAGTCCATGAGCCAGCAGTTTGATACCCCTGGTTTCAATGAAGAGGTATCCGACACACAAAAGCTTCAATTCTGAACTGAAGAAGCTTTTTGGATGAGAAGCAAAACATTTTCAAGGAAAAAAACAAAATGATCCAGTTACTTTTTAAAAACACCTTTGGGACAATTCTGTTGCTGCCATCTTATGGCTAAATTATAGGACTTCAGCTCCTAACTATTGCCACTTCAGGGAAGAAATCACATGATTGCAATTTTTTCTCCCTCCTTATTATTTTTATTTTTTTTATTATTATTTTAATCCCATTTATATCCCGCCCTTCTCCGAAGACTCAGGGCGGCTTACAATCTAAGCACAAATCAAATGTGCTTAGCAATTATTGTTGTATGCTACTATCAAAAACAAGGATTTGGATGGACCAACTTTGAAACTTATCAGGTACATGATACATGTACATACATGATACACACACATACATATATAGAACTGTTATTACTGTTAAGAAGCCTCTTCCAATATCTGGTAAAACACCAGGACTAAGTAGATTCCCTATTGAATAGTATAAAAGATTTATAGAACATTTGGGGCAAAGAACTTGTCAGGTATATGAAGAGATATTTGACACAGGATTTTTATTACCCAGCATTTAACCATGCTTATATTACAATTATGCTAAAAGCAAGTAAAGACCATACTTAATGTGCTAATTATGTTTCTTTAAAAATCTTGATTTTGCAACGTCTTTTACTTAACCAAGCTTTGGGGAAAAGTATTGGATTATATAATTGTGCACAAAAGCCAAAATTTTCAGATACTATTCTTTTGAACTACATATCTAGTACATGGAAACTGACAACTGGACAAAGCAAATGGATTCTCCATGCCCTTACTATGGCCAAAAAACTGATATAGCAGTATTGGAAAGATAAAAGTATGGCTCCTTTCACTCAATGGACTGAATTCCAAATTGTACTTGTCACCTATGAGCAGATTGCCTGTAGACCTAAACTTTGCATGGGCAAATAAAATGAAATATGGGACTCATTTATACAAAATACAGTAGGTTAATAAAATATAATTAGATAAATTAGATAACTATACACAGAATTGTATTTACAGTTAAAATGATACATTATACCTTTTTCTTTTGTTGATTTTTCATTTTTTTAAGTGTTTTCCCTTTTCTTTGATAATGCATATATTATCATTTTTGTGGATTTCTCATTTCTCTGTCATTATTATAACAGCAAGAAAAGAATAAATAATAATTAAGAATTCACACCCAATATCAGAATCTGCTTTTTCACAAAATAAGTCCATTATTTTGGGTCCTGTCCTCTGAAAGAGTGGAGAACAGGTCTTGATTTTCTTCTCTGACACAACTTTTCAGTTTATTTGAATAGTGTCCATATATATTTCTTCACAGAATTTAATTTCTAATCTGCTGATTATCCTTGTAGCCTTTCTTGGAAACTGTTCCCGCTTGTTTCATTGTACTCCAGTACATTTGATTCAGGTAAGCGAAGAAACGGCTCTTTTTTCTTTCGGAGCAGCAACGGATTATATACAGTACTTCTTTTTTACGTATTACAAAGCCAGGTAAATAATGAACGGATCCACTCCCAATCCTGCTTCAACTTGGGGAATTAATGCTGATGGCGGGAAAAAAGCATGATTCTTTCCAAGTCATCTAGAGCAGGGCTCTTCAAACTTGGCCCTTTTATGACTTGTGGACTTCAACTCCCAGAATTCCTCAGCCAGTGTGCTTGGCTGAGGAATTCTGGGAGTCGAAGTCCACAAGTCATAAAAGGGCCAAGTTTGAAGACCCCTGATCTAGAGAAAAAAAAATAATTCTCCGCGTATCCCAGATTAAGAATATAGTTACATCGATTTTTGCCTTTGGTCGCAGGAAACCCCCCATCCTGACATCGCAGTGTATGTGTAATCGGAACCGGAAATCGAGCTAGTGTGGACGCCTGTGTAGCCATTTGAGGTGGGCGGAGGAAGAAAGTACGACGGACGGAAGTCTGTTCTTCTTCCGGGTGAAGCGTAGGACGCGCAGTGCAGCGGCTTCGGCGTCTTTTCTCTGCGCTCGGTGGTTTCGGCGTCTACGGAGGTTTCCTTTCTTTTTTCTGCGGGTGAAGCCGAAGTATCCGAGTACCGTTGCCATGGCGATGCAAGCGGCGAAACGCGCGAACGTGAGTCGGGCAGGGTGGCCATTTTGAACGGCGCCGCCTCCCCCCCCCTTTCCTTTAAAGCAGGGGTCTTCAAACTTGGCCCTTTTATGACTCGTGGACTTCAACTCCCAGAATTCCTCAGCCAGCGTGCCTGGCTGAGGAATTCTGGGAGCTGAAGTCCACGAGTCATAATAGGGCCAAGTTTGAAGACCCCTGCTTTAAAGCGCAAATTTGTTTGCCTTTTGTCGTTTGGGAAAACGAGAAAAAGCGCGGAAGCGATGGGGAAGCCGTCAGCTTTCCTGATTTCGTACCCGCCCATCTGGGCTAAAATACCCCGTCATCCACAACTGCCTTATATGTGATGGGAATTGTAGTCCTGGCCTCGAGAGCTTCCCTTTCAGAGAAGCCTGTTGAAGGGGATGTGGGCTGAATGGCCTGGTGATTGGACTCCCTGACCGTAATATTTGCCCTGCGGCCTATATTGGGCATTGGCTCCCATAACTCCTGCCATTATGGCCAGTATTAAATAGGGGAATATGAGAAGTGAAGTCTGGTCCCCCAGGGTTGCTGAATTAAATTCATATACAGATGCCGTACTCGTACTCTCTTATATTAGAACGGGTCTTCAAACTTGGCCCTTTTATGACTTGTGGACTTCAACTCCCAGAATTCCTCAGCCAGGCATGCTGGCTGAGGAATTCTGGAAGTTGAAGTCCACAAGTCATGAAAGGGCCAAGTTTGAAGACCCCTGTATTAGAACATGCACTGATAGTGTAACAACGGATAAGTGCATTAGAGTTTACGGGAACTGTAAACCCTGGATGACTGCAGAGATACGAACACTCCTGAGAGCCTGGGATTCTGCCTTTAAGGCGGGGGACAGGGACAGATACAGAGAGGCCAGGGCAAATCTCAGAAGAGGCATTAGGATGGCAAAACAACAATACAAACAAAAGGTGGAGAACCATTTAGCGAACAACGATCCCAGGCAAGTATGGCAGGGACTGCAGCACTTAACCAACTATAAGGGCAGCACGGGGGAGCATGGCAAACACCGATGCCTCGTTGGCTGAGGAGCTGAATATCTTCTTCGCCCGCTACGAGGTTAAAAGACCAGACCCCGTAGCCTTTGCTGGCCGGCCTTCTGACTCTCAGCCACTCACCCTGTGTGAACACCAAGTGAGAGCTGTATTGAAGGCTGTGAATCCCAGCAAAGCCGCAGGCCCAGATGGGGTGCTGGGGATAGTGGTCAGGAATTGTGCCGATCAATTAGCAGGGATCCTGACAAGGATTTTTAACATCTCCTTGCAAACGGCATGTGTACCATCATGCTTGAAAGCAGCTACCATTGTCCCAGTCCCCAAGAAAACTGCAGTTGAGTGCCTGAATGACTACAGACCTATTGCATTAACGTCTGTAGTCATGAAATGCTTCGAAAGATTGGTTCTTAGGACATCTTAGGACATGCCTCCCACTGGACTTTGATAAACATCAATTTGCCTACAGGGGAAATAGGTCGACAGATGATGCCATAGCTACTGCTTTACACTCTGTAGCAAGTCATCTCAAGAAGCCTGGAAGTTACGTCAGGATGCTTTTTGTTGACTACAGCTCAGCTTTCAACACCATTTTGCCGAGCTTTCTCATCGAGAAGCTGACTGACTTGAAATTCTCTCCCGTCATCTGCGATTGGATTCAAGACTTTCTTAGGGATCGGTTACAAACAGTGAGGGTCGGCTCTGCTTTGTCCACCCCCCCTGAAGCTTTGCACTGGCACACCACAGGGCTGTGTGCTTAGCCCCTACCTGTACTCTTTATACACTTATGATTGTGTATCATCTGACCCATTCCGGAGAAAAAAGGAGGAACCTGCCCCACTTTACATCGGAGAGAACTGTGTAGAGAGAGTTTCCTCCTTTAAATTTCTGGGAGTCTACCTCTGTGAAGATCTGACCTGGAAAGTTAACACAACCCAGGTGGCTAGAAAGGCCCAACAGAGGCTTCACTTTCTTAGGGTCTTGCGGAAGAACAGGGTAGAACAACAGCTAATGACCCTCTTTTACCGGTCTACTATAGAGAGCGTCCTCTTGTATGGTATTGTGGTTTGGTATGCTGGTCTGACAGCCGCGGATAGGAAAGTATTACAGAGGGTAGTGAGCACAGCACAAGACATTGTGGGCTGTTCCCTGACACCACTGGATGACATCGCCAGGGCTCGTTGCCTTGGAAGAGTGAGGAAGATTCTCAGGGATGACTCACACCCTGGACGGTATCTCTTTACTCTCCTACCATCCGGTAGGAGATATAGGAATATAGCCAGCCATACCAACAGGCTGAAAAATAGCTTTTATCCGTGGGCTGTTAGGCTTTTAAATGGGACATAATCTTATGCAGAATTGACTTGGGAGGCCGGTGTGTGGTGTAGTTGGTTCACATAGTGTGGTGGGATGGAGGGTTTGTTGTCACTGTGTGTTGGGGGGAGAGAGCATGGGGGGGAGGCTCAGCTAATCTCAATGTACACATGTTGTACTTTGACAATAAAGGATTATTATTAATAATTAGGTAGCAACCACTGACATAGTGAATAGAAAGTTAAAATGAGGCATGCCTTGTGGGCAGGGTGGGAATAGAGAAACTTGTGGCTCCCCTCAGCTTAGGTTGTACAGCTTGCCATCAACTGGAATCAGGTAAATTTAATACATGAGTTATAAGCACACTGAGCTTAGCGTAATACGTTGGCAGCCACGGCTGTAGTTCACTTAACGACACTTAAGAATCAGTTATTGATTCTAAGAAAACAAAGAATTAACTTGTATTGGAATGCATTATGTATGTGTATCGAGGCAAAATACCTCTCATGGAGCAGTTCCATTGCCACACCATCATTCTATTTTCTATCACAAAGTAGGATGCCCTCCGCCCAGTTATTCCAACAGTTTATTTAATTCAGTTTAGATCAGGGGTACATCAGGGGTAGGCAACCTCGGCTCTTTTATGACTCATGGACTTCAACTCCCAGCTGACTCAGGAATTCTGGGAGTTGAAGTCCATGAGTCATAAAAGAGCTGAGGTTGCCTACCCCTGGTTTAGATGCTGCCCAACTCTGATTTTTGACAGCTCACAATAATGTAATCATCAGTAAAAAAAACCAGTACAAAACAAAGCAGGATCTGATTGCTCTATAAAAACAATCATAGATGTAAACATACCCAGTAAAGGGCTCTATCCATCATATCCCAAAGTCTCTCAAGAACAGTCATAAGACTTTCATGGGATGGGGTGGGGGTGAAGATAAGGCACCACAATAGAACAGCACACTTCCTGGATACCAATAGATACACTGTTTAATTGAAGGGATCTAGAGCGTGTCAACTCAGCTGGCTTGTATTAGCTGGGCAAAAACTGTGGAAGATAGGCAGTCCCTCAAATAATCTGGCCCTGTGCCCTGCAGGGTATTGTAGATGATAAATAGCACCTGATATCATAAAACAGCATCTGTTCATAAAACAGAGGTGTCACAGGGTTCCACTGAGGCTTGCTTATCACTGCCGGCATCATTGCATCCTGGACCAGTTGAAGCTTTTGAAGGGCAGCCTCAGATATACAGCATTGTAGTAGTTTTGCTATGAAGTAACTTGGGCATGAGTGACTGTCAGAGGAATGGATGCAATTCTTCAAACAGCAGTTGAGAGGACTCCCAGTTTGTGCACTGCATACAGTCTCCAGGAACCAGTAGAGGACCTTAATAGTATCACTATTTGACATCTTTTCTTCTCCTTTTTAGTATCTGTGTTGTATCATCTTATGTTTGAGGTTGATTGCTATAATTGGGCATCACCACCTTTTTGTAATACTGAACCCCAAGCCTGCAGAAGATCTCATCAAATGTTTTGTGTGTATATTAAACAGGAAGGGGTAGAACAGCAAAGCTATTAAATCAGTAATAGCTTATCAAAGTTGCCTGTTTCTTTCTTCTAAAAGATGGATTCTGGGAACTCTGAAAGTAATATAGTGAAAACAAGCAAATGTTTATATGTATGTTTATGTTCCTAAAAGTTATGTTTGTTGTATCTAGATCCGTCTACCACCTGAAGTCAACCGAATTCTGTATATCAGAAATTTACCGTATAAAATCACAGCCGAAGAAATGTATGACATTTTTGGAAAATATGGACCTATTCGACAAATCAGAGTGTAAGTCTGTTGTGTATTTAGTAAACTGAACTTTGAATTAGACTTCATGCAGTTATACAAAACAGTTTTTTAGTTGGTAAACCATTATTGCAGTTTAATAAAATGGTTTCTATAATAGTGTCATAGTGCAAGAAACCTCCACACTTCGCTTACCTACTTAGATCTCTTTTGATATGTTAAACACTTTCCCAGCTCTGTAGCAAATCTCAATCACCCTAAGCCAAAACAGATTACATTACAGCCAGTGTGACAAAATATGGTGGAAATTATGTCTCTGTGACTTATTGTGTAACGCAGTTGAATGCGTAATGAATTTGAGTCAGAGATGAGCAAATTGCTCAGTTTTAGGATTAAATTTTAGCTTGTGTCCTCTCTAGGGCTGCATAGACATGGCTAATAAAACTGATCCCACCAGAGTGGATAATTTCAATTTTATTCCATTTGTATACTACCTCAATCTAGGAATTATTTTGTGTTAAGGGAATGGTTTAGTAGGTCAGAAGGATGCTAGAACATTAAGGTATCTATTTCAACCCTTAATATCTCTAGGTCACTAAAACAGTTCTGAAAATGTCGGTTCTGTTAATTTGAAACGGGGGGAGGGGGCAGAATCTGAGGATTGCAGATAGGATGCTATATGAAGCCAAGTGCCTGCCTATTTACACATGTAAATTCATATAAAGTTGGAACTAGTGCTGTGAACTGATTTTAAGAAATAGCTGAAGTGTTAGGAAAAAATTTACTGTGACAAATATCATTTTTGAATACTGGTTTGCTGACATTTAATTTAAATATGTTATCCTGCAGAGGAAATACTCCTGAGACGAGGGGGACCGCCTATGTAGTCTATGAAGATATCTTTGATGCCAAAAATGCTTGTGATCATCTGTCAGGATTCAACGTGTGCAACAGATACCTTGTTGTTTTGTACTACAATGCAAACAGGGCAAGTATATTCCTAAAGCATGTCAATTCTTTAATTCTGCTGTCTTTTTTCCCCTTTTGATGAGAATATTATGGGGATACTTAATTTCTTTTCAGACATTCAAACCAGGGACGTTTTAGCTGTAGCAAATTGAAGGATCTGGTTAGAGAAGTGAGATGGTGTTTTGTACATTTTTGTATATTCTCCAATATATAAAGAAAAATAGCTCCATACAGTTTTCCCAAAAAAACCCCAATCTCTTAAAAAATGAAAAATCAACCTCCTGTATAAAGGTCCACATACTGTACAGTATATACGCGTTTTTGTTTTCTTGACTTACTGTATTTTGATTATTTTTAATTATGGATTGTAAATCCTGGATATGAGATTTCCCCCTTGGAAGTAGCATTGGGAATGAAGGCTGATACATGTAGCCTTCTCAGTGTAATATTTCTTTCAGCTTTGATACATCATTGCTAAAATCTGCAGAGTGCTTGTAGCATGGTATAAAAGTCTCAATAAATCTTATTTTGGTGAATGTTAAGGATATTTTTGTAAAAACGTGACCATAAAAGTTGCTTATTTGCCAAGTGGGGAAGCAGATAATTGGAGATTTCTATGTCAGGTAGAGGATTAGAGTTTCTGCTCTAAAAACTCATCTTAGTTTTATACGAGTAGAGAGAAGGAACAAATACTTTCTCCTCCAACTAGATCATTCATTTGCTATAGTTATTAGGCTACAGCAAAATCCTTTGCATACAGGATTTACTTTTTCAGTAACTAAGAATACAGAATAGCTCTTGCTTTTCAGTATCCTTTCTATTATTTATGACTAATAGTTGACCCATACCATTTCAGTTTCCCAGTCTAGGGTTTTAATACTGCTTACTCCTGACATAATTAACTAGTGATGTATCTCCAAGGTAAAAAAATATATAGGAACTCTATGTGGTTGTATTATGTTAAAAGAGATCTGGAGACAAGAATAATGTACAAGTTATTCTTAAAAGAACAAAGATTGTTTGTGTAGAGGAGTAAAACTAACTCTTAGTGTAGATTTTTCTTGTTATTTAATGTTCTCCAAAGCTTAAGAGTCATGTTTAGTCTGCCTGCAGTTTTGGATATAGCCCTCCAGATATGTTTATAAAAATTAAAAGCCTTAAAGAAAACACCTACTAGCTGGTTTACTCTCACATGTAGCTTAGTTTTTTGTAGTGCACGGGTGGTCTCTCATGTATCACAAGCACTTCACAAACCTACAAATAGAAATACAGGAGGACTCATGAGGCCTCTCTCTCTTGTAAAGCAGCAGTGGCATAATGGGGGAGAGGCAGCTTGAGCAAGATAACTTAAGGTCAGCATGTTATTGTAGAATGCATCATATCTTACCCTCAATTTCAAGATGTATGAATTTTATAGTTAAATCACAAACCATTTTGATGATAAGTAACCTGAATTGCTCAAGATTATCTATTAAATTCCCAAAGTGAAATTGGCTTAAATGTTTTTTGCATTAATAATATGTTGATTTTAATGTTTATCTTTGTCCTGTGATAGGCATTCCAAAAAATGGATACTAAGAAGAAAGAAGAACAGCTAAAGCTTCTGAAGGAGAAATATGGAATAAACACAGACCCACCAAAATAAAACTTTTCCTAAGGAGCTGGTTGTTTTGGATTATTTAAAAACATCAGTGTTTCTGGGCCAAATTTCACCCCCAAATATGGACGCCTGGTTTATAGAAGCATTGGTAATTTTAGTTCCTCATTTGATTACATAACCATCTTGATTATTCTCACCTTTAGAAGAATTATTCACTACTGTATAATGACTGGCACTGAAATTAGCTGAGGCATTGGGATAACATTTTTCCACAATTGAGAGATTATATTAATATAATCCTTTTTTAGCCATTACAGTCAGTGGAATGTGTAAAATATTCTGAGGGTTCAGTCTCATATTTAATTTGTAAAGGAGAAGCATGCATATTTTAAAATATATTTTGGTACTTGACTTCCTAAGGATAGCCTGTAATTTGTCTTCTTTGCATAATGTGTTGAAAAAAGCTGTCTGATGTACTTTAAACATTGTAAACATTTTCAGGGCTGTAGGAAGAGAAGTGAGGAAGTGAAAAATTCTTGATGTTTATCTTTTATGTACTATTACACAATAATCTGTTTATAGTTGTCATGTTCCAAGAGGTTCAGAATTGTTGTCTGTTTGAGAGTTCCATTGCTGACCTGTAGAGATCCACTTCTGTGTCTCTTTGGTTGCAATGAGCGGACCAAAAATCTGACAGCACTTGAAAAATAAACCCTTCTTGATCACATGACCTGCTTAAAAAAAAAACAAAACGAGTTTGGAGTTGTGCAGACATTTTCTTTGCTTAAAGTGTATAGAAATGTTCAGTTTTGCTAGTGAGGGATAACACTTTTGCAATCGGATACAGTAGAGGTTAAAGATTTGGTTACACTTGTATAATATCTACTATTTAGAAATAAGGGTTTTTTTTAAATAAAGTGAGCATATTTTAAGAGAACAGTTATGTGATTTTCTGACAAAATGATTCTAAATTTGTTTCAGGTGTTATGATTTTTACACACTCATGTTGTGCAGTTTTGATTTTGATTTTTTTTTTGTTCTTAAAGTAGTGCTCTTTGCATAAATGCCCAGGCTCATTTTACTTATACTTCAAAAAGGCTTTTGTAGCTGTGTGCTGTGTTTTCACTCAAGATTTGTTAAGGTCCAAAGTGTAGGGTTTATTTCCATTGCCTTGAGAAAAAAACCTGGTACCATTAATTCCCAGGTGGTGGCCATCTGGTGTTAGAAAAAATATTTTTCTTAGGCTAAATAAACAACACAGTAGCATTTTGGAGCTCTAGGACAACTCATTTGGCCAACTCACCACAGGACAATTCAACACAGGGTAACTCAAGAGAGGGATAGGTGAATTGCAGCAGGCCTTGTCTTACTTTTGGTTTGAACCTTCTCAAGTTAGAAGTCCTCAAGGCTGGGGTGAGCTGCAATTCTACTTGTCCCTCTCTTGAATTATCCCATGATGATTTGTCCTGTGGCAAATTGGTCAGGGCAAGTTGGCCACAGGGAGTTGTCCCATTCCGGCATTTTAGTATCACTGAGAAGCTTGGGGATTCATAAATATCTAGTGGTTGTGCCTTAATTGGGTTCTTGTCTACAATAAAACAACATACATCTTGCTCCATTTACCATGCATTGATAGTAGATAGGCTGGATCCAGAATTCTTACAACTTGTGAAACCAGACCAGAGACTTGACTTTTTTCTGAAGGCAGATATTTCATTTCTCTGCTTTTAAGGATCCTATTTCTGGTCTCATTTTCTGCATGAGGTGAAATAATTAGAATGAAGTGGAAAGCAAGTGTCTGGAGGTTTAACTGCATAAGGTTACTCAAGATCGTTGCAGCTTAGTATCACTGTACAAATAGCTTATCTAAAAGATGTGGAAGAGTACAATTCTCACTTGGTTTTGTAGCAACACTTTAAAAAACATAATTGTGCCTAGAAAGTAGTGTATCTTTGTCATCTTTTAATGTAAACCAAAAAAAAATACAATTCACTGACATAATATAAAGGTCTATTGAGTTAAAAAGTGTAAATTTTAATATTTCTCTTAAAAAGAGTACTGTCCAGTTTCTCAGCTTAGGTATAATTTTGACAGCATATGTAGAGCAGAGGTCCCCAACCTTTTGGGCACCAGGGACCGTTTCTGTGGAGAGAGGCTTTTCCATGGACTGGAGGGGGCGTGGTTTTGTGTGCTGCCTGCATCTCACAGATGTGGTTTTGCTTCTTTGTGCAGACCAGTTGCTGGGGCATGCTGTGGACCGGTACTGGTCCAGAGACTTGGGGTTGGGGACCCTTGATGTAGTAGAGGATATAAATTCTAGGAAAACTTTCTTCTCATACTTAGGGAGTGGATAGGTTTGAATACTCAAACAGTGGTAATGAATTAGATTTTCCACGTATCAGGACTAAGCAATGACTTGTCTTGAGTATAGTTAATCTTCTATGTTCACAATTGTGATTGACCCTTCCATTCTCCCATTTCTACTAGTTATTACCTGTGCTAGAAAGCACCTTGAGGAATCACTCATCAGACTTATACATTACACAATTTTGCAGACACCTCCCTCCTTCACATTCATACCAAGCCAAAGCAAACCATCTTACTATAATGAATACATTCCAACTACTGTTCAAGAAGGAAGAACCAGTTATGGGGAAGACTCAGGAAGCAAAAGGGGCTATTCCTTCTTCACGATGCCATCTTTTTATCTTTGAGGTATAAATTCAAGTGCTACCTTAGGAAGTTCCTTAAACTAAAGAAGATGGCAACTAAATTGAATTTGGAGCAGATTTCTCTATACCTCTTGAGAGGATCTGGAAAACTGCATGGCCCTTGATAGGCAGTCTTTGAAGTGTATTGACAGGGAATTGGCCTAATTCAAATCTAAGCAACCTTATATTTGGATTTATGGACTGCATGATTTTGGTTGGTAAGACTGATCCATTCAACAGCCTCAGAAATAATAAATCTTGGCTCTATGGTAGTTTAAAACAAGAGAAAGTCAACAGGGATAAAATATCAATATTTTATTTTTTTTCTGGAAAGTTTTCACATGTGTTAATTAAAACAGCTGCAAGTGGAACAGCCTGAGAAAAAAGTGGCAGCGCAGGTAACTTGATTTGGCTAATGCCCACCTGTGTACACAATGTACACATGTTTTCTGAGCACCGGTGTTCCTTTAGTGGATTATAAGGCAGTGGTTGTTCAATAAGTAAAATCTGTATATAGTTTTCAATTATATATAATTCTAATCACAATTGTGAAACTTCACGTGCAAAATAAAATGTACAACTTCCATTCCATAGCAAAGAAGCAACTAATTGAACAAATACCAATAATCAGTTTTTTTAAAACAGAGGGAAAGGATGTAGGGAAAACAACTTCATAAGCATTATTGGCATGACAACTTGAGTGAAGATAGAAATTTCAGTGAGATTTCTTCCATTAAAAAGAATGGGGGTAAAAAAAACACTGATTAACGTATTTTTTAAAATGATTAGTCCCAATTTTATTCTATCCTGAGCAGCTCCACATCAAAAATCAAAGTAGCATTTGGTGGGATAACTCCAGGATGACCTGTTGTTCCATATGCCATATCAGGTGTACAAGTGAGCTTTGCCCTTTGTCCCAGGCTCATCTGGCATTAGATGATATCAAATGAAAAAGAGAGAAGAAAAAGCTTTAAAATATGTTGAGAGAGTCAAATGTCCCAGCATGTATCAAGTTTTAAAACTGACAATAACGGCTGAAGTTACAAGTTCTGTACATCAAATCATGAGATCAAGATGCAATTCATATCACCCATTTTGAACCACAAAATATTTCAAAATTGTAAGCCGTATACCCCCAGATCAGAATCTCATGCCCATTCATCCATCAACCCAATGTTCAGGGTCAAACACTATAGGAAGAATATAGCAATTGGCAATGGTACAAAAGGATACTCAGGCTCACTTCATTTCCATGGTAAAAATAAGAATATTTTCAAATTCTCAGATGAATGCTCTGGTGGAAGAGGTTAACTGATGCAGTAATCTACTTTAATAAACACCTGGTAGTCCATCTGAGCTAGTCTGGTCTAGTGGTTAAGGCAGGGCTTTTCACCCATTGTACCACTTTTAGAATATGGTAACATCCGAGTACCACCAGTTGCCTAGCAAGGTGTCAAAAACTTGATGACCTCCCCCCGAAAAAGGAAAAAAAGTGATGAAGTACAGGTAGTCCTCAACTTACAACAGTTCACTTAGTGACTTGTTCGAAGTTACAATGGCACTGAAAAAAGTGCCCCACAAGCCACTGCCAAGGAAGACACCTGCCTGCCCGCCCGGCGGCGCTCTTCCTCCTGTCCGAGGTTTTCATTGTTGTGAGCATTTCTGTTGAGGATGGGCAGCGGGGGTGGGGTGGGGTGGGTGTTAAAAGAAAACATTCCCCCCATCTGCTGGGTGGTTGCAGCAGGTTTTGGTCACTTCACATGACCCTGGGACACTGTGACCGTCATAAATATGAATCAGTTGCCAAGCATCTGAATGTAAATCACAAAACCCTGGAGATGCTGCAACATTCCAGCTGATGGGCGCTTCTTCTGGGCTCAGAAGCACCAGGATCAGTGCCGAACTCCAGCTGGAGCCTGGTGCTGATCCTGGCGCTTCCGCTGAGCCCTGACAGCCCTGAAGAAGCGCTTATCCTGGCACTTCTGCTGAGCCCTGACAGCCCTGCAGCTCCAGCCATCTCTCGCTACCACTTTTCTAGGATGGTCGCGTACCACTTGCCAGGTGCCAATGTACCACCGGTGGTACCCGTACCACTGGTTGAAAAGCCCTGGGTTAAGGCATCAGGCTGGAAACTGGGAGATAGTGGGGCAATAAGCTGACTTTGTAAAATGCCACTTGGGGGGGGGGCGAAAGCCCTAATAAGCAGGCATATACATAGAATGAAGGCTATTGCTAAGCACATTGATTTGTGCTTAGAGAGTAAGCCGCCCTGAGTCTTCGGAGAAGGGCGGGATATAAATGGGATTAAAAATAAATGAAAGCTGGCTGGGTGACTTTGGACCACTTCCTCTCTCTCAGCCCAACTCACCTCCTAGGCTGATGTGGGGAAAATAAAGAGGAGGAAAGTATGCTGGATATGTTTGTCACCTGTAGTTTTTTGTAAAAATAAAAATGGTAGGATACAAATAAATAAATTTTAGGACCAGGGAATGAACGAAGCAATCAAAATGAATAGGTTTCAGATAGCAGGCTACATTAGTTGCAAATGCTCCCTTCATCATTCTGATAAAAGTAGTAAATTCCAGGGGACGCTACTGTTTGGCTGGGAATTTGAAAAAAAATCTCACTAAGAAGACAACAGGAAAGCACTGCCATACAGGTAGTCCTTGACTTACAGCCATTTTAGTGAAAATTCAAAGTTGCAACGGCACTGAAGTAACTGGTTTGCAACATTTGCAGCATCCCCACAGTCACCTGATCAGAATTCAGGCACTTGGCAGCTGGCATGTATTTATGATGATTGCACTGTCCTGAGTCATGTGATCACCATTTGCAATCTTCCCAGTTGCCTTCTGACAAGCAAAGTCAATAGAGGAAGCCAGATTCACTTAACAATTGAAGTGATTCAATTAACGGTGGCAAAAAAGTGTAAAATGGAGCAAACTTACTTAAAAACTGCCTTGCTTGGCAACAGAAATTTTGGGCTCAATTGTGGTCAGAACTCAAGGAGTACCTGTATTATTGCCACAAAAAAAAAGACTGCTTGACAGGAAAAAGATTTTATCTTTCTGAGCCATATTCATTTAAATTTAATTTTGTATACAAGCCACTAGGTGGAGACAACAGGTAGCTGTTAGAAGCAAATACCTACAGAAGTGACTAAACAGGCCCCTTACTTGCTTGTAAAAAAAGTGTATTCTAAGTTGCCTACATAAAGAAAGTGGGAAGCAGGGCAGCTCATATTAGGCAAAATAAATACTCTGCTGCTATCAATTTAGTTATTTTTTTCTAAATTAGTACAAACTAGCCTAAATACATAAGGCACTTCAAAGTCCATTTGGAAAACTTTAGGGATGCAGAAATGGTGCATGGGTGATTCAGGTTTCTAAACTTACCTTTTATTCTCTTCAGAAGTGTTTCATATGAAATTGTGATCCCCAAAGTAGAAGCAGGGGTGAAATCAAGCAATCATAGGAACAAAAGGGGGGAATTATATAAAATAGAAGAGAATCTGAGCAGAAAACCCAAGGAAAAAAGCAAAAACATTAGGGTTATCTAATGCTTATCTGAAGCATCCTGTTGAGTATACTGAATTTACTTAAAAGTAAACATGCCTTAGGAGTAACAATGCCAGGGGCTAAAATGTAGTTGTTTACCTATCTGTACTAATTTTAACATACCTACACATACATTGCAGAGATTCTAAATTCATACCCTTTTTTTCTCTTTCATTTATGACACTGTTAGCATTATTACTGTGTCTTTTTCTGCTCTGAAAACATAAATTATCTTACCTGTGCAGCTCCTTCTTCAAATCCTTTAATGACTTCTTGTCTACCAATTTTGAACCTGAAAGGCTTGTTTCGATCTCGGGAGGAATCAAACTTCTTTCCATTCTGCAGCATTCCTGTCAAAGCAACATAAACATTTCCTGTTCTTGTCAGGCCTGAGTTAACAATAGGAAGATGCTTACCTGAATCTAAACAAAATGGACAAGTTTATTACAAGGGAGACTGGGAACGGGATAAGCTGTAGCCTAGTCTAACCGATCAACTAACAGAGGGCCAAACTGGGATTAAAAGGGAGTTGAGATTTCAAGACAGTGTTTCTCATCCTTGGAAACTTAAAGTTATATGGACCTCAACTCCCAGAGTTCTCCAGTCAGTCCATACTACTTCAGCCTGCCAAGTTTGAGAAAACTGGGCGAAAGAATTTTGAAGACTGCAAGTAGAAAAGGCTGGTGGGAGCTACAGTAGTAGCAGCAGTCGGTCCTGCTTACAATATAGCCAAAAATATTGGTATCTCTCCACCTTTCCCCTTATTTACAAGAATATGTCAACTATACATCAGAATCAAAGTATCTGCTCTGTGGATTAGGGAAAAAAGAATGGAATGATGGATGCCATTTATTTGTGTCAGTTTAAACTTATTTCAGGGTAAATTAGGATTCTTTGGGGAAGGGTAACCATACTTTTGGGCACTGCATCAATGTATATACAGTCCCAGGTCAATTAATGCTCGACTACATATCATGTACTTTTTTTTCTTGTTTGGTTTAACTTTCCCTCAGGTTCTGTTCTATTGCAAGGTATTTCCTTGAGGTATTCTAATAGGATTGTCACTTCAAGTGCCAGACAGGGAAGGAGCAGCAAATTTCTCACTTTTATGTAACCACCCTCTGCCAGCACTGCTGCCTGATAAGATCCCAGCGTCATCCAGACTGATTGGCAGGCAAAGCGGCTTTAGCAAGGTATCCAGTTACAAGCCGAACAAGATGATCTTTAACTGTTCAAGGGAAAAGACGACATAAACACATGCTTTTAAAAAAAGGTCTACAGCCCCAAAGAAATTATTCCAAATGGGAACTTTTTTATTATTATTTTTCTTTCTTTTGTACATTTTTCACTAACTCTTCTCCTAAAGAAGAGTACATTTCTCTACAACAACTTGTGAAGTAGATTAGGTTCAGAGATGCTGACTGGACACAATCATTGTACAAAATCATAATTTGACTTTGGTTTTGGCTCAGAGTGTATTATTAATAATAGTGCAACATATTAGTTATGGGTCCAAGGTCACCCTGTGAACTAAGTTTATATGCCTGCTGCAACTTCTTTAATACACCTTAACTCAAACATGTATTTTCCTGAGCCTGCATAGCTACTGCGTCAGTCCAAGAAAAGGCATAGCTCCTTTAAAGAGCTACGAGCAGCTACAATGAAGGCCATTCTGGGTGTCCTGGTGTCCATTTAGATTTGAATACTTCACATTATAATTCCTATCCTTCTGTAATACATTCTCTTGATACAAGGTACACTTCATTATTCTTTCAGTGATGGCAAATTGCCTGTGTCCTAACGCAAGCAAAGTTTCCCAACCCATGCTCCAGCGGGTCTGAGATTATTATTGTGGAATGCAGTGTTTAGTTCTGCCAGACATAACAATACTTCTGTAGCATGAAAAGTTCACCTTCAAATTCATTTGTATGTAAACATTCCTCCAGAAGTCTGGAGGATTATCTAAATGCTTTTTGGCAAACCTTCAATGAACGTCACGCTCTTCTTAGTGAGATATTACTTCCATCCTACTACTATCCCATATATCCCATTTTATCTATGTCTTTTTGATGGTGAAGTCATGAACATTGGCTTTAGCCAAAACAAGAGGCCTGCAGGGTGTGTGTGTGTGTGTGTGTGTGTACGCACACAGACAAACACACACACACACACACGTTAATTTCTGGATAATTTCATTTTGCTTTGTAGGATTATACTGATAATATGCTGGCCACTGTTTGGAGGATTCATTGCAGACACCTCTTTCCATTCGAAGATAAAGTTCTGACTGTGGCGCCCCAGAGTTTTCAACATAATTTTATGACCTCTCCCACACTTCAAGCGGCAGTGGCTTTTTCATGAAGGATCTCTTTGAAAGGCATCTATTTCTTTTGAGCAAGGACTAACATGTCTCTGGAACCCATACAGTGAGAATGTCACTCTGATAAGGGAAGTCAAAGTTTATAAAATGTATATGCATTTTAACCAGCCGTCATTGTCTAAAGAAATAGTCAAAGCAACTGGCCAAGTATGCTTTAATTGAGCTGACTGACTTTGGGGCCAATTATTTTTTCACACTCACAAATTGCATGCTGGACCATTTTTCATGCCAGATAAACCGACACCACTCTGGTGTTATAGTTAATAATAGATGAATGAGTAATAAGATGGCAGAAAATGTATACAAAATTTGGGGCACTGGGCAGGGATTGTATATATTTTCCGATATACGTTGCTTTTGCTTTTGTTTTGTTTTCTTGCCTAATGTTATCACAGGGCTCAGCCTTTAAGGGGTTATTACAATCAGAAAACTTTAAAAAGCATCAAAGAGCAGAAGTTGCAGGGAGATAGGGAATAAATCCGGATTATTTATCACAGAAATATAAAAAGGGTTCAGAGAACTGGACAGAATGCTATTTTGCATAGCACTGCTGCTCTAAACTCAGTGGCAAATCTTCCTACTGATAAAACCTTGTCTTTTTGGAAACTTAGTGAAATGTGACTTTGCTACCAAAACAAAACTGCCTTGAGAATGCTGGCGTGTGGAAAGATACCTGAATCCTAAGAGTACAAGAGTAACAACCATGCATTTTCTGTTCTTCAAATTACTATTACCTCCAGATTCTAGAATCTTTCCAAGTATGTTTAATCAAATGGTACATTCTTTCAATTATTCATTGCAGTTCAGATCATATTGACCTCCTCGCAACTTGATTGTGAAAGTACATGTAGTGCCTTACACAAGGTTAAAATGCTTTTTCTCAAGTAAGGGGTATGGATGCTTATTTTTTCTGAGTCCTGCACCATAGCCACAGCCCTCTGCTAGGATAAATTCTAATGGGTCTTCCAACGCTCACAAAGGATTGAGGTGGAGATGAAGGGCTGCAGAGAAAAGGAGACTTCATCTCCTGAAGCCTCTGACTTGTATTTTTCTGTTTGATACCTTAGCACAGATCCGGCCCGCGAAGTGGTTTCATGTGGCCCGCGAAGCCATCCTGGAAACAGTGAGGGAACGGCCCCCACTGCCTTGGCCCTGGCCCAGAGACCCTCCTTCTGCCAGAGACCCTCAGATCTCTCCCACTCCTGCACAGGTCCCCGTAGGCACCCTTGATACGAACGATGTAGAGCTGGCCACGCCCACCCAGCAGGCCATATGCACTCTAGCCACGCCCACCCAGTAGGCCACGCCCACCCTGGCCATACCCACCCGGCCCCCTGAGTGCAACCGCAATGCTGATGCGGCCCTCAATGAAATTGAGTTTGACACCCCTGCCTTAGCATTTACATGCAGCATATCAAACAATCAAGAGTATATTTAAGCACACTTTAAAGGGCCATGAACAGGAACTGCATATATGTTCTTTCATTTGCTGGTTCTCTAAGAAGAATCTTTAATCTCTTGCCTTCTCTTAAAATGTTTAACTTCTATATACCCTTTTATATTTTAATATTTTACTGTACATTGCTCAGAGTCCCTCTTGAGGGACACGGGTGGTTCAGAAAAGTGAAAAATAAACATAATGAAAATTTGTTTCTTGTAGTCTGAACACAAAAATACTTCATTATGGAAGTTAGTCCAACTCATCAGGAAGACACCAAAGTATTATAGGTTAAGTACTATGTTTTCATTCTTCTATTCATTTTTTTTAAGTAATGCCACTACCAGAAACTCAACTCTCCAAGACTACTCTCAGTTAAACAGAAGATTATATGTATAGAATGAAAATAAGCCTGCCTGATTGGCAAATAAGATAAGAGGTAGGTTGCTCTAAATGTTCTCAAGAGAGTTGTGAGAGCAGGAACAGCTGGATGCATTCGCTCCTTAGCTCCCCACAAAATATGATTTAGACCACACATGTCAAACAGAAGGCCCGGGGGCCGGATCCGGCCTGTGAACTGGTTTCATGTGGCCCGCGAAGCCACCCTGGAAACAGTGAGGGAATGGCCCCCCACTGCCTTGGCCCTGGCCCAGAGACCCTCCTTCTGCCAGAGACCCTCAGATCTGTCCCACTCCTGCCCAGGCCCCCATAGGCACCCTTGATGCGAATGATGTAGAGCTGGCCACGCCCACCCAGTAGGACACGCACACTCTAGCCACGCCCACCCAGTAGGCCATGCCCACCCAGTAGGCCACGCCCACGCGGCCCCCTGAGGGCAACCGCAATGCTGATGCGGCCCTCAATGAAATTGAGTTTGCCACCCCTGATTTAGACAGTTTTTCTTTCCAGCTGTGGGGCTAGTGCAGAAAATGAGCTAGCCTAGGAGACCATAATCTAAACTGATATAATGTAGAATGCAAGGCAAAACCTTAATCTCTCCTTATTCTTTGTTATGTATAAAGTTGATACTAGTCACTACCCTGTAACCGAGGAGGATCATATCCATGATCAAGGAAACATTACCATACAGTATTGCTCGTTTCATGCCTTACAGCCCATCTGAGTAATTAGGGTTTTCTAATCATGAGAACACAATTTAGAACATTTAACTGCATTATGAGGTATTGCTGCAGCAAAGATGTGCTGATGCCTCCCTCAGGCACCCTCAGGATTTATGGCTTAGTTGAAAAATTAAACTGCCAGCAGATAGTATGAACATCTGCCAAACCTTAATATAGCTGCAGCTGTTTTTAACCATAATCTAAAATGTCGTAAAGGCATGTGATATGGACAGTTTTGCCTTTATTCGAATACATGTTTTACGGATCAAGGGAACTGTTCGTTCACGATTTTCCAACAAGATTTTCATTTTCTTACTAACTCCTGATCGGATCCCATAAATGCAGTAAAATATTTTGTAGCCTGTTATTTGGGGAATGTCTGTTCTGTCACTGCTATTAATAGCTCTTGCTACGAGCCTGTCACGATTTTAAAAACCCAATATGGCTTTGGATTTAGAATTGCTCATCAACTCTAGCACAGACAGTCACTGAGTGCAAATTTTTTTTGCGAGGCTTGCAAGTTAATTGCTGTTTCCTATGTCCTCCTCTAACCAATGCAGCACGTAGGATCTTAAGACTGTGGCAGAGGCACTGACTGCCTTGATACCATACATTTCAGAGATGCAAGTCAGCAATCTGGCACGATTGGAATGGGCACTATATTGAAATTTAGTGGGCTGCTTTCAGATACGTTTAGCTTTTTCAAACCGTGGAATATTCAGTGTATTTTGTATTCAGAAATTATCTGTGCTTCATTTGTCGGCTGGTATGTGTGGTTCTTTATAGGATAAATTTTTACCACCCCGAGTTTATTTTATTGTAATAGTGTATAAATGGATATACACAGGGCTTTTTTTCTCATAGAACGCTCAGAACGGAGTTCCGGCACCTTTTTTGGATGGAACCTTGTAGGGTAGGCAAGGCGGGTTGGATGACACATGTGAGTTCTGGCACCTTTTTCTTTTACAAAAAAAGCACTGGATATACATAAAAAAGGGGAAAATTAAAGGGTGATGTGGTATGGAGAATAAGAAGAAGAAAAAAAACCAGAGCACTTATTTTACTCGGTACTCCAACCACCAAAGCATTTGCCACAAGAAAAAACAGGAAAGATACGTAACGTTCTGTAACACTCATCTTTAGTCTAGGAAACCTATCCATTTTGATCAGTACTGCTATCTCCTTCTTGGCTTCCCAGAATACTTGGATCAGGCCAAAGCTAAAAACTGCAACAAGAAAGGGGATTGCTGAATAGTCCTTCCAAACATTTGCATCAAAATAAAACCTGACAGCAGATTCCTTATTAACCTATTCCTTATTGCTCCAACTTGTGTAGATCATTATCTATGGCATACAGCATGGGTGCCCAGCCTTTTGGCTTGCCTGGGCTACACTGAGTGAAGAGGAATTGTTTTGGGCTGGATAAAGGCTCTATAATATAGTTAACGCATATAAATCAGATAATAATGTTTAAAAGTTTAAAATCTTGTAGTGCTGCATTACTATCTTTCCACAGCTGCATGTGGCCTGCAGGCTGGACATGCCTGGCATAGAGCATAAGCCTCCTTAGTAATGAAGTGAAATTGTCATGCCGAACTTATTATATGGCTTTCGACAAGCCACTATCTCTTAGCTCAGCGCTCTTTCCTTTCTGCAAAAAAACATACTGAAATCCAGGATATTATTCTAAGGCCATTTTAACTTGCTTCGAATTATTTTTTTTAATTTTTATTTTAATCCCATTTATATCCCGCGCCTTCTCCGAAGACTCAGGGCAGCTTACAATTTAAGCACAAACCAATGTGCTTAGCAATAGCCTTCATTCTATGTATATGCCTGCTTATTAGGGCTTTCGGGTCCCCCCAAGCGGCATTATTACAAAGTCAGCTTATTGCCCCCAACAATCTGGGTCCTCATTTTACCTACCTCGGAAGGATGGAAGGCTGAGTCAACCTTGAGCCTGGTGGGATGCGAACCTGCACTAATTGCAGGCAGCTGGTGTTACTTAAGGAGGCATTAGCCCACTGCTCCACCAAGGCTCTTTATAATTATAACATATCAATATTATATTTACGTAACTTGTGGTCATAACTGTTACCTGGTCAAGTGCCCAGAGATCTCTGGTTAGCGAGTGGCACAATAAAGCAGTTAGTGCATTATATGCAAATGACATATAATGTTTGGTGTATTATTGAATTCTACATGTACTCTTCAGATATCCCACACAGTCTTTGTGAAAAAGTGACCTTTATTTTTATTCCTATGGTAATGAGCAGCTGCAACTCAGTTCTTTATCAATCTAATGGATTCCAGCAATGGGGCTATGTGAGCCACAGGGATTATTTTGAGATTTACTACCAAAGTTAATGTTCTGTATGACATTGCAAGCTACTGAATGACCTGAAGCAGACTGTTGCATTTATTCATCTTATGCACTAGCCGTTAATCTTTCGTAGGAAGGAAATATACTAGTTATCTTGTCCATTTCTCTATAGTACCAACATACAGTGTAGACTTTTCTGTCTAATTTTTATATCTCCAATGAAGTTTCAGATACTTTATTCCATATTGTAAACTGCCTTTCCCAATATGCCCCTTTCTATATATGTTGAAAAGGTTTACTGTACCACTGATCAGCAAACATCTGCTACGGGGCCTAAGATTCACTTACTACTTTTCAGGATAACATTAATTATTATCCTATAATTATCCTATCATTGACTATGCTAAAGCATTTGATTGTGTGGATCACAACAAATTGTGGCAAGTTCTTAAAGAGATGGGAGTACCAGACCATCTTATTTGTCTCTTGAGAAACCTATATGCGGGTCAAGAAGCAACAGTGAGAACTGCACATGGAACCACTGACTGGTTCAAAATTGGGAAAGGAGTCCGGCAAGGCTGTCGCCCTGCCTATTTAACATGTGCAGAGCACATCATGAGAAAGGCAAGGCTAGATGAATCAAAAGTTGGAATTAAGATTGCCGGGAGAAATATCAACAACCTAAGATATGCAGATGATACCACTCTAATGGCAGAAAGTGAAGAAGAACTAAAGAGCCTCTTGTTACGAGTGAAGAAGGAGAGTGCAAAAGTTGGGTTGAAACTAAACATTAAGAAAACCAAGATCATGGCATCCGGCCCTCTCAATTCCTGGCAAATAGATGGGGAAGAAATGAAGGTAGTGACAGATTTTATTTTCCTAGGCTCCAAGATCACCGCAGACAGGGACTGTAGCCAAGAAATTAAAAGATGCTTGCTTCTAGGGAGGAAAGCCATGGCAAATCTAGACAGCACACTAAAAAGCAGAGACATCACCCTGTCAACAAAAGTGCGTATAGTCAAGGCTACGGTCTTCCCAGTTGCAATGTATGGCTGTGAAAGTTGGACCATAAGAAAGGCTAAGCACCAAAGAATTGAGGCCTTTGAACTATGGTGCTGGAGAAGACTCCTGCAAGTCCCTTGGACTGCAAGGCGATCAAACCGGTCAGTCCTAGAGGAGATCAACCCTGACTGCTGTTTAGAAGGCCAGATCCTGAAGTGGAAACTCAAATACTTTGGCCACCTAATGAGAAGGAAGGACTCACTGGAGAAGAGCCTAATGCTGGGAAAGATTGAGGGCAATAGAAGAAGGGGACGACAGAGAATGAGATGGCTGGATGGAGTCACTGAAGCAGTAGGCATGAGCTTAAATGGACTCCAGAACATGGTAGGGGACAGGAAGGCCTGGAGGAATGTTGCCCATGGGGTTGCGATGGGTCGGACACGACTTCGCAACTAACCACGACAAATTATCCTATACTTATAGGATAATAACATTTCACTGAAAAGTAATAAGTGAATCTGCTTTCAGAATCACCTTAAACTGTGAGATGGGCAGCATATAAATTTAATAATAAATAAACAGCCAAAAATGTTGCAAGTAGTGAGCTGATCTAGGGATTGGTCATCTATGGATGCATCAAAAGATCCATTCATAAAGGAAATATTGTGAACACGTGGAGAAAACTGCCCTCAAGTGGAACTGGCAAGGGCAAAAAGAAGATTGAAAGCCAGGTTTAAGCATAAGGGGAAAGCCCGTATTAACCTCTGATTAGAGTTACCCATTACTAAATTGGAAGAGGCCATTTAGACTGTCAAAGACTCCCTCCCCCACGTAGTAGTGTTGGATTCCAAATTCAAGCATTCTTAACAGATGGCTAACCAGCATCTGCTTGAACACATGCCCAGAAGGGGAGTCTATGACTTTTCTAAATGACTGGTTCCAATCTCAAATTGCTCATACTATTCAGAAGGCCTTGGGGTTTTTTTTCTTGAATTTGGCTCACTATCTTAAATACTTTTATGTCTTGTCCTTCATTGGAAACAACAAAGACCTGGTGTGTTGGCCTTCTATATGACTTTCTATCAGGTATTTAAAAAGAGTCTCCTATCACACTTCAGGGTTGTTGTTGTTTTTTCCTTCTATCATCTATCTTGCCCTTTTCAGAACTCATTCCAGTTTGCCTGAATTCTCACATTTTAATGCCAAGATCTGAACAAAACTATCTAAAGTATGACCAATGCAAAATACAATGGAATTGTAGGGGTTGTACAAAAAATGCTTCCACTGATGCAGCCTAATATTGTAAATGCTTTTTTTTACAACCTTTTATATCCCTAGTGACTCATTCCAAGATGCTTTTCACAAATTCCTCGGCTAGATACCAAACTAGATACCAAACGACATTAGCAGAATATCTGAACTTAATTTGGCAAAAAAGAACTTCCCCTGAAGCCATTTGATTTTCAAAGCACCTTTGAGATAAGAAATGTGGAGACAAAGAAAAAAAAGCCAATTTTCATACCTGACTGTACCCTTTCTCTAACTTAAAACACAAAAGTTCCCAGTTAAGCTTTCGCATATATGTTGCCTGTAGAGATATGCAAAATGTTTTGAGGCAAAAATGTTCCACCTTCTGAATGTCCTGTTAGGCCCCTTCCAAAGATGAAACATTTTGTGTTTGAAGTATTTTGCATACTTCTGTTGGTGTTGGAGAAGACTACAGAAAATGAGATGGACAGCCACGAAAACAAATAAGTGGATAATCAAACAAATTAATCCAGAGTTTTCAATCAGGCAAAAATAACAATACTTAAATTGTCCTAAATTGTCCTACTTTGTACACATTACATGAAGACCTTATCTCCATAAGACCTTATCTTATGGAACCATCTTCCGGTCGAGCTCCGGATGGCGCCTGACCTCCGCTCCTTCCGGCGCGATCTCAAAACCTACCTTTTTGAACAAGCTGGCCTGGCCTGATGGGATGGGGTTGGGTTGAATTAATCTGTTTTAATCTATTTTTTAATGTGTTTTAACTTATTCATGGGCATTTGTTTAATCGTTTTTAATTTTTGTATCTTGTTTTTTAATATGTATTGCCCTGTTCACCGCCCTAAGTCCTCCGGGAGAAGGGCGGTATACAAATAATAATAATAATAATAATAATAATAATAATAATAATAATAATAATAATAATAATAATAATAATAATAATAAAAAATTGTTTTCACTATTCAGAAGGGTTTTTTTTTCCTTCTTGAATTTGCCCCACTAACGTAAGTTGTGAGAAGTCTCAGATTCCAGTAGAGAGAAGTTCCCTGAGGATGGGCTCCAGCAGGTGTCCAAAAGCTGGGAAAAGTGAACCTCTGGTCCAGGTGACCGACCCAGATTGGATCTTGCCACATTATCCTGGGATATATATATTCGCCTTCATTCGTGAAGACCTATTTCTCTGGAGTAGATTCTAATGCTGGGAGAGGTGGAAAGAAACAGAAGAAGATGATCAGCAGCAAGGTGGATGGATTCAGTTACAGCAGCAATGGATGCACTGCTGGGAGGCCTGAAAGACCAAGTTAGGGAGAAAATCTAAGAGTCAACAATAAATGGATGGAACTTAGTCAATCTACCAAAAAACAGTAAAATATGGGAAACTGCAAGCATAAGAGATAGCTGTACAGTATTTATTGTTAAATTTGTAAGTCTCAGTAGACTTACAAATATAGAATATTATCTAATGAACTTCAACAAAAAAATACGGAAGCAATCTGGTAAGTTCTCACACTACTTATAAACTCTGGACTAGCTCAGGGAAATAAGGTTGTCAGGACTATCCAAGCCAAGTCTTCTCTCTTCCTCCTCTTACCCAAACCAAATTATCCCCTTTTTTTTCTAACCACCCCTTTTCTACCTCTTTCCTTTATTTTCTCCTGTATAATCTGCACTATCACTTTTGTTTTTGTCCCATTTTTTCAAACTCATGCATATTCCCCTTCAACCACCTTTTTTTTGCAAGGAGACAAAATAAAATACTGTATTCTAACCTTTATTTTTAGTATCGACCACAAGAAGAGAAAACAGTTGTTAGTCATTTTCCCAGACAGAAAGCAGAGTTTCAGAAAACAAACTTGGGAGATAGCAACTTCTTAATAACATACAAACAGCAAACTCCAGCCAACGGTTAAAAGCTGAACCAAACCCAACTCTCTATTCACTGCTTTCTTAGCAATTATATATTCTCATAATGTATATATACCCCACCTTCTCTAAAGCTCCCAAAGCAGAGAGGTACAGGTGTTACAATCTATCATGCCCCCGAAATGGGATTTTACGTGACTTACAGACACTTTACAAGCTTGCACAAATAAAGTTTTGCTGAGGCCAGTATGGCTTATTTCTGAGGTTACGTGAGGTTGATGCCTTTACTTACAGGTAGTCCTCAACTTACAACAGTTCATTTAGTGACCAAAGTTACAACGGCAATGGAAAAAAGTGACTTATGGCCGTTTTTCACACTTACGACTTTTGCAATATCCCCATGACCATATGATAAAAATTCAGATGCTTGGCAACTAGTTCGTATTTATAACTGTTGCTGTTTTTCCAAGGTCATGTGATCACATTCTGCGACCTTCTGACAAGCAAAGTCAATGGGGAAACCAGATTCATTTAACAACCACGTTACTAACTTATTGACTGCAGTGACTCACTTAACAACTGTGGCAAGAAAGGTCGTAAAATGGGGCTAAACTCACTTAACAAATGTCTCATTTAACAACAGAAAATTTGGATTCAGTTGTGGTCGTGAGGACTACCTGTACTGTATAAGGTACTGTTCAAGGTGCTGGTACTTACCTTGAAAGCCCTACATGGCTTAGGCCCGGGATACTTGCAGGACCATCTGCTGCCAGGAACGAATTCCCATCGCCCAGTACGCTCACACAGAGAAGGCCTCCTCAGGGTACCGTCGGCTAGACAATGTCGGCTGGCGACCCCCAAGGGGAGGGCCTTCTCTGTGGGAGCGCCAGTCCTATGGAACCAGCTCCCCCCTGAGCTTCGGATGGCCCAAGATCTCCAGTCCTTTCGTCGCGGCCTCAAAACACTCCTTTTCCACCTGGCTGACCTGGACTGACAGGGATTTTAATTATGTTTTTAATTTTTTAACTCTAATTTTTAATTTATTTTAATTTTTAATTTTAATTTGTACAGAGGCCTTTAATTTTAATTTTATCTTAACTTCTGTATTTATTGTATGTTATTGTTGTTAGCCGCCCTGAGTCCTTCGGGAGATAGGGAGGCATATAAGTCCCAATAATAAATAAATAAATAAATAAATAAATAAATAAATAAATAAATAAATAAATAAATAAATAAATAAATAAGGTATTCCTCCCTTTATAAGAAAACAGTTAAAGCTTTCAAGCCCACTGAAAAATTTGCACTCTGTACAGTAACATCCCCAACATTTTTTACTGGGGGAATATCTGGAACGTGGAGAAACTGTTGTGCTTTTGCAAGTGTCTCCCAGCCAGGCCATAATGCAAAAAAAAATAAGCAGTACGTTCCTGCTTACACCGTCTACTCTCCCCCTCTCACAAGATGTTTGCAATATCTCTCTTTACCTTTTCCCTCTTTCTGGGTGGATGAACAGACTTCCTCATCATCACCACCAACAGCCCTACCACGCCACACTCTATCACACCCTGAGCTGCGGACCATCTTCTTCTCCTCTTCCTCTTCCTCCTCCTCCTCCTTTTTTAAGGAAACCAATTGGATCCTGTTGGGTGCTAGTGGAAGCAACCATATAAACCACTCTGGGTTTAAAATATAGAAGTGCAACACTTGTTCTCCGTGCAGGAAGCATTTGGTGGAAAACTGTACTTAGGACATGACTGCTTATCTTAATTTTGCTCACCCTTGCACTCCACAGCCCAAGCAAGAGAGTCTGGTTTCCACAGGCACAGAGCCACACATCAAGGAAAGGTTTAAGAGAACTCTCAGCTGGTGTTCCCTGCCAACAATAGATACCAGCAGCAAAAATATTTACAGAAGTCAAGCGAGACTGAAGGTGGGAAGTCAGTCTAGTGCTTAATATAAACCCAAAGATACAATCAGAGGAACTAGTGAGCTGTGTCGGCTTACCTTGACCTGTGGAGAATGTCTGCACAGGATGCCCTGACTCAGTCCCAGATGCAGACTGCACTTCTGAGCCCAAGATCTTTTTCCGCACATGTCATTCTGCCCAATTCCTCCCCACAACAAATAGATTTATAGCAACCTTCTCACGTGTTTTCGCAAGACTGAGCTTAAGAGCTTAAAACATCAAGGAAGATGAATCAACGTCTTCAAAATTCCACCCCCACAATACATGGCTAAAGGTGGCGCTTTTTCTGGACTAGTTTTGAATGGGGAAAAAGCCATCCAAAATGCTCGCCAACGTTGTGTTTCGACCAGAAGCAGCACTAAAAGGAAGCCGCTGCTGGGTTGCTAATATCTTGTACAGAAACATTTTAATAGCATTAACTGTAACATTTGCCAATTGTCCCTTGTGATGGGGAAAAAGATCAGGGCACGCTGCATAAAAGGCAAACTGATTGGCTACAAGCCAGAATCATTTTCAAATAGTATTAATGTTATGAAAAACAGTCATCTTTGGTGCATCTATGATGAGGCAAGCAAACATTTTTTCTAGCAGAAGCAATGTCCCCCCCCCCAACTTTTCAGCCTCTGTAAGAGTCACTGACAGAGTTGGACAACTAAAAGACAATAACGCCTAAGCTGAGAATTTTCTTTGCATTTTTTATAAAATTCATATTGGGCTAGAAGCTAAAATGTTTCCATTATTAGCCATGTTCGTATACCATATTCACAAATCAGAAAAGTCTGTCCCTTAAAAAAGTCTCTGTCCTTAAAAATGAACATGAGACAGAAAAAGATAGGATTGGTTTTTTTAACTTGTTTTTCTTTTTCTACTTGACACAGTACTAGCAGCTGTTCATATCCAACTGAGAGACCCAACTGATGCATCAAGAGCTACTTAATCGCACCAGCAATTATTCACATATTGTCACCTCTATGACTTATTTCCAATCACTCATACTTTTCACACTACACTGTATTTTCACACATCCTCTGATCTCATGGAGAGGAAATAAACATGTGAAGGGACAGGTGTCAGCAATACAGCTAGAGTGCTAGTCTCTCTTTTGGAATCGGTGTTCACCCTTTAAAGAGCTATGGCAAGCCCACAGCCAAAAGATGTAGCTTTCCTCAATACAGAGATGGTTGGTTTTTACATAGTCACTTGACTGCCAATGACTGTAGGCAGCTTATAATTAAAACTTTTCTTTATAAATTATGAAAGACCAAAAAAAAAATCAGGACTGGCTTCAAAACAACATACAACCAAAATATCCCATCTTAGCAGCACTCAAACTTTACTGTGGCCCCAAATCTTGGGATAATAGCCAAATCTCTATAAGCTTCTTGAATATTATTAGGATGGAAACCATCCAAGCATCTGGATGTGATGGTACGAAATAGGGTGGCAACTGATGCCCTCCAAATATTTGAGACTACATCTCCCACAAACAGTGATCCTATTATTCTTGTTGGGAATGGAATGGAATTTGTAGTTGTTGTTCAAAATGTTTGGAAAAGCACCTAGATTTCAGTTCTTTGATTAAGAATCAACAGGATTGAACTGCTGCCTCTTGTAGCGTTATTAAAGGTACTAGAACACTGATATAAAAAGCAAAGTATTTAATCCACAGTATATCCTTTCAAGCATCTCAGCCTACATATCATTGGGATGCATCACTCAAGTCTCTTTCATTTCTGACATAGGATCCATGCAACAAAAAAATAGAACTTGGAATGATTAAGCAACCACAGTTAGTAAGAAAAAGCCAAAATATTTACAAGTTTGGTGCTCTCAACACATGGTGCAGGTGGAATGGGAATTTTTCAGTCAATGATGTCTTCCATGTTCAATCCCATTTTTTCTATTTTTTTCTTTCCTTGGAAAACCAAACTAAGGAAATGTAAATAAAGTTTCCTTAGAAGCTTTATTCATTCATACAGTTCTCTTGGCGACAATACAGAAGTGGTCTGCCAATGTGCTCTTCTCAGATGTTCCCCCAACTACTAACTAAGGCCAATCCATCTTAGCTTGTGAGGTTGGTTAGGCCATGTATCTGCACTAGAATGAAATAGCTCTACGATATCTTAACTTGCAGTGTTAAAATTCCTCCATTTGGAAGCAACCGTATCTAGGCCAAAGACATTACTTTTTTGGTGATTGGTTCAGATGCAAGTATAAAACCACAGAGCCTTAGGTTACACCGTTGTTCATTTAAATTGATATTTTTTATTATCTGATGAGCATAGAGTCCTGTTCAGAGAATTTTCAGCTAGTTTCATGAAGAAGCAGTTCTTACATCTTGAACAGTGCAGATTTTCATGATGGCAAGTCAGAGCAACTGAGGTGTTTAGGAATTTAGCTCTAAATAGAGGAGTGCATCACACTCACTGGCCTTGTCTTTTGTTGTTGTTGTTATATTCTTATCCCACATTTTTATACTTCATAGGCTGAAGGACTAACGTCTGCCACAGGAAACAAACTTTCCTCATGTCTTCTCCACTCCAAACTTTCCTCATGTCTTCTCCACTCCACTCTAGAGCTCATATTATGTGGGGCTTTAAATGGTATGGGAAGCCAAAACATAGAGAATATGATTTTAACCTGCTCTGTTTTCTAATTTTTGGAAGATGATGAAGTTGGGCAGCAAGAACATGATGGTAGGCATGGAGGCCACAGCATAATCCCATTCCTGCATGGGTTTTAACCAGGCCTAAAGTTATAAGAATGTAGTGATGCTGTTAGAAATAGTATCTGTATATTATGTACTCCCTATTATAGTCCATAATCTAAATTCTACTGAAACTATTTATAATCTTTAATTGGGTGAAGCAATGCATCATAGGGAAACAATTTCTAAACCAATATACCTAAACATGGCTATACTATAGAATGTATTCAAAAATCTGGGAGCCACAATTCCTATGGGATTGAAATTTGGCAAGGTTGTGGTCACTACAGTGCCAGCGTGCTGCCGTGATGCCACACAGCCATAGTCCATATATTTTTCCCACAGTTTCCTTGGACAAAACTTGTCTTTTGGAGGAAAGCTTACATTGATTAATTTCACACACTTCCAACCCATAGTAAACTAAATATACAACAATTGCCTAAGACAGTCATCATAAATGCTAGCCATAAATCACAAGTGAATAAATGACAATGGCTATGTTTATAGCACTGCTAAAATAGAAATATGTAAATCAAACCACTGTTTATATTATAGTCAGTTACTTGCAGTCCTTGACTTATTATCATATCTAGCTTACTTTTACAGCTATTTACAGCATCCCCCAGCACGTAACCATGATTTGTAACATTTTATACTGGTTTAGAGCATTTACTTCTGGTTTCCAGCATATAACGCCAATGGAGGAAAATGGATTCGCTTAACGATTGCTGCATTTGTTTAATGATGTCATTAGTTAGAAGTTGTAACTACTAATTCAGTCACATGGTGCCTTGATTTACAACTGCAATGACTTATGATTGTAATTCTACACTCATTTATGGTCATAGAGGACTACCTGTATATATTTCTGCTTCCTTTGCTTCTGTAGTGTAAGATCCCATAAGGCGCAGATACTACTAAAGTTTTGGCCCATTTCATTTTAAATTAAAGCAAAAAACACTAATAATTTATCAATCCTGTTAGGAAGATGAAATATGAAAGCAAGAACTACCACCTTAATTATTTTCAAAGTAAGATTACCAATATAAATTACCATATTTTCCGGCGTATAAGACGACTAGGCGTATAACACGACCCCCCAACTTTTGAGATGATTTTCAAGTTTTTTCGTCTTATATGCCAGAAAATCAGCGAGCCCGGGAAGGCACACCCTCCCCTCTCACTGTGGAGGAAGCAGGGCAGGCTGGCGTCTGGCGGGAGCCGGCAGGGCAGTCCTGCGCACTTACGCGCTCCCCAGCTATTAAGGAGCACTCCTTAGCAGCCGGGGAGTGCGCGCGTGTGCAGGACTGCCCTGCCGGCTCCTGCCCGATGCTCCTCCCTCTTGAGGCAGCATCCCCGAGGACTCCTTAGGAGCCGGGGAGCGATGCTGCCTCAAGAGGGAAGAGCGTCGGGCGGGAGCTGGCAGGGCAGTCCTGCACACGTGCGCACTCCCCGGCTGCTAAGGAGTGCTCCTTAACATCTGGGGAGCACGCGCGTGCGCAGGACTGCCCTGCCGGCTCCCGCCAGACGCCAGCCTGCCCTGCTTCCTCCACAGTGAGAGGGGAGGGCGTGCCTTCCCGGGCTCACTGATTTTCCGGCGTATAAGACGACTGGGCATATAAGACCCCCCAACTTTTGAGATGATTTTCATGGGTTAAAAAGTCATCTTATACGCCAGAAAATACGGTAATAGTAATTCAATTCACAATATTGTAGTCCTCTTCAGTTTCTTTCATTCTAAAAAACAGAATGCTAAACAAGCAAAATGGGAATTCTATTGACTAGATCTGGGACTTTTCAAAACAACTGCTTCTGCAGAGTCTCAGAAGACATGTTTTACACCGAGCATACAAACTATTTTTTCTTCTATTATGGATCGCTAACTACCCCCACAAGTCTTGGCGATGCATTTTCAGATGCCATTACAATTTCTGAGAAAAGAAAAATCTCCATCTTTTGAAGCATGGTAATGATGTAGTGAAAAATGAATTATGAACCTTTGCTATATAAATGAACATCCCACCTCAGGTTACAAGAGTTTTAAAAGATGAAGCTTTGCAAAACAATAAAACTGCAGGGGTTTTTTTTTGTAGCTAATCCAGTTTTGGCTGGCTTATCTTTCCTAAGGCACAATTACAATGTGTGTGGTGATACAATTTTCAGTAATGTTCCTTGCAGTGCAATTTGCATTACATTGTAACAGATATCTTCCATCTAGCTAGGTAGGAGGATGCATATTAGATTATATCTCTTTAACAGGCACCTGGTTTTCTTCCTGTATCAAAAAGAATACTTGCTATAGTCCCCAAGCTTGCTCTCTCTTGAATCATATGGATTCATGAGCTTCAGTGCACAATGGAAAAAATTTAAACATGAGGGGGAAAAAGTGTAGAACGAATTACAGAAAAGCCAAATTACATTTCTGGTACAGAAGGAGGGGGAAGAATATATGAAAAGTATCTTTCCTTCCAGAGCACACAAATATTTGACAATTAGATTAGTATCAGACTTGGAGAAGAATACGGTATGCTCACTCTAATTCTGTACAAAGTTTCATTTATTGTGTTGATATTCTACCTTTTCCCCATGTTCATTTTATTTATATCACATACACAACTGTTTTCCCTAATTTTATCTCCAAAGCAGCCCTTCATATAGGTTGGCTCAAGGGACAATAACTGGACCAAATTCAGCCAGCGAGATTCATGATCAAGTGTGAACTTCTTGATACTTCTAATGAAAGTTTAATAGCCATCACTTTTTGGTCCTATTCTATCAGTTTGAAAGTCACTGCATTTGCACCAAAATTACAGCAGCAAAGTACTAGATCCAATTTACTTCTGATACAATTACTGTTTGCAAGAACTGATGTGATAACAGTCTACTCCCACATATTCATTCCCAGTTTTACACTTAGCTTAGCTGCATACACACACACACACCACCTGTGGCAATTCTTATCAGGAGAGGATAAACAGGATCTGAACAGCCATAAATGACTGGGGAAGGGCAGTAAACTCAAGGACAGGGGGGGGAGTAGCACACTTGCAATGGAACTAAATTGTTTCTGCTGTTCAAATTATACTAAATTGCTGTTTTTCCAATTTACAGCCTCAACCTCTATCTCCATCAAGGTCATTCTTACATAGTGGAGTGGGCTGGGTAGGTGAGCATATAGCTGAAATGAATATCAATCATCAAGTTCACATAAATAAATAGAATGTATGTTAATCCAAAGATAGGTATTGAGTAGATTAGGATGCCACTGATTCCTAAGTATAAATGCGAGAGAAGGGGTGTATAGGATATTAAACTAAGCAATAAAAATAAACATATCACTTTGTTCACAATGAACCTTACCTGTGTAATGGACTACACATGTTTGGCCTTTCTTTGGGAAAGTCCTTCCTGTTTAAAACATAAAACATGCTTTAAAAGAACTTATTAAATATCTCTTTGATAAAAATATACTCTCTTTAAAAGAGAAAGCAGAATAAATCAATACATAAAACTACATTATAAAAATATAAAGCAGTTCAATAATTCAGTTTAGTTTTTAACACTAGTAGTAAAAGCCAGTCTGTACATGTAAAGTCACACACTGCAAAATTACACACAGAGACAAACACACACACAATCAGTGTAATGTCTCTTTATTATTCCCTTCATACTGGCATTCCTCAGACTCAGGTTTTCAAAATTTTATCTCCCTGGGGAAAACCTTCCATATCAACCTGTTATCATATCTTTTGTGGTCTCTAGTAAAATGCATCCCAGGAGGCACCTACTTTGTGTTAACCACTACTAGCTTAAGCCCAACAAACTGAGAATATGCCATAGAAATGTCCAGTAGTCTCTTCTTGCTATACTTTGAAAAAGGAAAAAAAATGTAAGGTTTAATCAGTTGTTATAGTCAGGTAGAAGGAATAAATCATTATTACTTGTGTTCTCTCTCTCTCTCTCTCTCTCTCTCTCTCTCTCTCCCTCCCTCCCTCCCTCCCTCCCTCCCTCCCATCTTTTTACTAAATGACATTAATTCACAAATGTTTCCAGAATAGCAGTTTGATCAGAAGTTGGTAAGATCACCATATACATGTGGTGGGTGCCCCGGATTTATGGAATCGGTTGCCGGTCGAGCTCCGGATGGCGCCCGACCTTCGCTCCTTCCAACGCGATCTGAAGACGCACTTATTCGAACAAGCCGGCCTGGCCTGATCGGGGGATGGGTTTGGGATTTTATTGTTGTTTTTTAATATATGTATTTACTGTTTTAGTTTGGGCATTGTATTTAATTCTTTTTTAACTTTTGTATTTTTGTATTTTTATATATTTGCCCTGTTCACCGCCCTGAGTCCTTCGGGAGAAGGGCGGTATATAAATAAAATTATTATTATTATTATATAGACTAATGTTTTTTACAGATCAACCAGCCACAAATGGAGGCAGTAAACTACGGTATCTTATTCTAAGATTCCTGCTACACATCTCCTTGAAAACCTATTTGCTCAGCAATTATTAAAGAAAGGCTCTTGATTTTATCTGAGCAGGATAACAGAAAAAGAAAATTTCAGTTCACATCAACGGCCTATTTCCCACAATGGCAAACCTAATGCCTGCGAAAAGCTAATGATCTTAATTGGAAAACAACAGTTCCCTTTTTTCATTTTCCCAGCAACTAAACCACCAGAAATATTCCTCCTCTGAACCAGGAAGTGCTAAATATTCATCATGATTAACAGAAACTGAAGAGTCTTGTGAAGGCCTTATTATTCCTCCAAAACCTGTTATCATTTCATCCAAATATTGTTATTAAAGACTGAAAGCTTTGCAAAAACTTTATAGCTAAGGACAAGCATAGGTAACTATTTTAGAAACTCACAGGAGTCGTTTTTGTGTCATGAAGTATGCTAAACAAAAATTTCACATGTAAATTCTGCAAAGATATCATAAAAGCCTTCCATCCTTCTGAGGTAGGTAAAATGAGGACCCAGATTGTTGGGGGCAATTAAGGTGACTTTGTAATAATGCCGCTTGGGGTGTGTGTAAAAGCCCTAATAAGCAGGCATATACATAGAATGAAGGCTACTGCTAAGCTTGTAAGCCGCCCTGAGTCTTCGGAGAAGGGCGGGATATAAATGGAATTAAAATTAAAAAAAACAAAACCAGGTTTTGCCCATGCCACCCACATCAATCTCAGTCTGCCGTCTATGAAACACATTCTCCTTCAAACTGGACCCCGTAGGACAGGGGGGTCAAACTGCCAGCCCGCAGGCCAGTTGCATCATGCGGAGGCCGCACCCGCCCCAGCTCTGCCAAGGCAAAAAAAGTTGTCATACCTCACGACACATCACATGATGCAGCAAGTTTGACACCCATACTGTAGCAGGAAAGCTGTGCTAATTTATGATGGCAAAAAAATCAGAAAGTGAACTTTTTCCAAATTAAGAGGGTGTGGAGGATATTAACAAACTCTACCAGTTTAGCATACAGTACTACAATTGTTAATTGATAAAGTACTGTACTTGTGATTTGCTTCACACATGTAAGCTGTACCTGCTTAAACAACCTGCCTTCACCTCCTAGCACCCCACCCCAATTTAAGTTCAAACATCAGTCTCACCTCTATGCTATGTTGCTGGAATTGGGCATCTCTAGTTTAATGAAAAGAAGGACTACGGGTGACATGATAGTGTTCCAAAAGGGTTGCCACAAAGAAGTCGGGGTCAACCTATTCTGGAAAGCACCTGAAGGCAAGAGAAGAAGCAATAGATGGAAACTAATCAAGGAGAGAAGCAACCTAGAACCAAGGAGAAATTTCCTGACAGAACAATTAAATCAGTGGAACAACTTGCCTCCAGAAGTTGTGAATACTCCAACACTGTAAGTTTTTAAAGAAGAGATTGGACAACCATTTGTCTGAAATGATATAGTTTCCTGATTGAGCAGGGGGTTGGACTGGAAGACTTCCAAGGTCCCTTCCAACTCTGTTATTCTGTTACACATCTGTTGAAGTAAGCTGCGGGTCACCAAAAGTTTTATACCTTTTAATGAAATGGGTTGATTGGAAAAGATGCTACCAGATATGCCCCTTAAAAGCAAGAACTTTGCAAACCAACATGAGTTTGCATCACCACTCTTTAATATCCATTAATAATAATTAATAATCTCCTGCTAATTACTGAGCACTTCCCCTGATTCTCCCAAGACTGTGCTGCTCAGTGCTGCAGTTGTAATCTTGGCTGCTTCAAGAATAAAAGTCTTCTCCAGGTTGGCACCAAGAAACAGATCTCCTCTGTCTGCTAAATGGTGATGGTCACTATAATTTGCTCTTGTTACTAAATTACTTCACCGTGCTTGGATTTATGCAGCTGTCAGCAAATGCAATTTAAATAAACCCTAATCACTGCCGGTGGCTGCTCTTGCCAAAAATTGCAAAGGACTGACCCCATGGAGCCCTCTAGATATTTTTCTTTCTTTATGCCATTCTGGAAAGACACCAGCCTCCATATTCTAAATCAGGAAGTCTCAGGAAGTCTTGCTTGACAGCACTGTTATTACTCCTGGCACTTTCCCCCTAGATTTTCCTTTTAGAGCCTCTAGGTTTCCCTACTCTTCGAGCTGTAGTTCCTAATATCTGGAGGAAAGTCACCCCAACTCCTCACCATCTCTGATCGTAAACTTCCATCAAACGCTACAGAAGGCATTCTAGGAAACTAGATTGCCTCGGCCAGCACAGATTATGACAAGGGAAACACAGGTGAGGGACCAAGTGTACAAAAATTCAATCCAGGTCACGAAGAATACACGAATACACCACGCTGATCACTATCCTTAATTCAAGATTTTGGTTAAATTGAGTCCATCCGAGAAGTCCATTTGCTCTTCCCCCTACACTGACTCCCTAGGACTGATGTTGGTCCTTTGCTGTCTAGCACACCCTTTATCTCTCGTGGGATTTTTTTTTAAAAAAACAACAACTCAAATTCAGCTTCCTGTCCCAAATACTGGTTTCCAGTTCTCCTCTGAAGCCTTCATTTTTTTTAGTTTCTCTCACACATACGAACATGCACGCACGTCCCCCACAGACACCACCTTGGCCCCTGCAGCAGTTGCAGAAGTGGCGGCGGCGGCAGGCGCGCCTCCTCTCCAGCTCCCTCGGGCTACAATTCCACACACACACACACACACACACAAACCATCTCCGCAGTCTCTTTTCCCAACCCGAAAGTCACAAAGGGAGGCAAAAACTATGGAGCCGTACCGTCTCCCGGAGAAATGGTCTCGACTTCCACTCCCATGACTTCCACGCCCTAGAATTCAGCCGCAGCTCCCCTCCAAATCTGCTCCTTATCCCTACTTGTCGTTCACAGCCCCGGCTCCGCAAGGCTCTTCGGCAAAGGCATACCCCCTTTCACCTGCCCTCTGAGCTGTCCATCAGGGCGTCCAGCCAACGGGAAAGTTGGGAGAGGGTGTTCTTTGGCTCCTTTAGCCAATCGCCCTACTCCATGGCAGAAGAAAGGCGGGGCTGTCGGAGAGGGAAGGTGTGTGTGTGTGGGGGTGGGTGGGTAGAAGCTTAGGCTTCGTTGGACTCGCTCGGTAACAGCTTGGAGTAAGGGGGCGGGCGGCTAAAAGCACAGCTGAATGGAAATCTGCTTCCCTGCTGGATAGCCGCGGCGACGGCGGCTGCTGCGCCTTTGGCGGCGGGATGTTGGCTCTTTCAGACGTGCGGGCAGAGCTATTCTCGGGGCTAGCGTTCGTGTGTGTGCGCGCGCGCGAGCGTGTTTTAACGCGCAGAGATTGCACCAATTCGCTCTGCTGAGTTCATTCCTTGACGGGTATGGAATGCATCCGGGGAGTCAGCCTCAGCGGTATCTAACCACCTTGGGCAGACAGGCCTAGGCACTTCATGAGTGCCAACAGCGGGGGCCCCCCCTGCTCCCCAAGGGCGCAGCTGTTTGTTTCTAGGGGAAGCTGCTCTTGACTTCGATAAGATAGACTAAAAGTGCATGTAGTCTTCGACTTACAACAGTTTGTTTAGTGACTGTTCAAAGTTACACTGGCACTACAAAAAGCGACTTACGGTGTTTCACACTTAACAACCTTGCAGCATCCCCATGGTCAGATGGATCAAAATTCAGACGCTTGGCAAGTGGTTGATATTTATGATGGCTGCAGTTCCCTGGGGTCGGGTGATCAGCTTTTGCAACCTTCTGACAAGTGAAATCAATGGGAAATCCAGATTCAGTTAACAACCACATTATTAACTTAACAAATGAAATTATTCACTTAACAACTGTGGCAAGAAAAGTCATAAATGGGGCTGTTGTGTACTGGGTTCACTGCAGAGGAATGAAGACGAGGTGAGTGAGTTCAGCAAAGAACATGGGTTTATTGCTTGCTGGATCTGAACTAGAGAACTGGGCTGCAGATACAGCAATTTATACCCTGGCCCCTAGACGGCAGCCAGTAGGTTTGAAGCAACCTATTGCCGCCTAGGGGCAACCAATAGCAGCGCTGGAGACGGGTTGTCTGAGGTGCTGGGAGCCATTAGCTAGCTCCCAGCTTAAACAGCCTAACAGCCATTACCACATGGTATTACAAGCAAGCCCAATACCTTACACCCCTCCCCCCTTAGTTACGAACAACATTATAGCAACAACAGAAATAACTACAGTGATACAATTACAAAGACTTAACACTGGTGAGGATAGGTTCCACTTAGCAGCACAATACAGTACTGTACAACATTATAGCTCCATTGTTCAATACAATCTTGTGGGTCAGCAGTTAACACAAGGTACATACAACATTATAGCTTTATTGTTTCAACACATAGTCTTGCAATTAAGCAGAAGGTTTGTGTGCCCTCGTGGAACGCCTGGGGGACCCAGGCACTTCCTGGCCTACCAGCTTGCCCGCCGGGCTGGGTAGGCCAGCATCTCTCAGTTCAATTGATTCAGGCTGGTTTGGAGTTCTCTGGCTGGCCTTTCCAGGTTGGCCCACCCCAGTCAGTTTGTTCCACAGAGTTAGCACAGGGGTTGTAAAAGTCTGGTTGGCTATCTCCGTCAGGGGACCCATGTTGCACTTCTTGACTCCCCTCCTCTACGGCTAACTCCTCGTTGCTTGGGCTGTGTGAGCCTTCAGAGTCTCTGCATGGGCCGGCTTGGCTGCCGGTTTGTGGGCCTTGGTAAGGACTTATGATGTAGTCCTCACTTAGTGGCCGTTCTGGGAAACGCTTCCTGAGTTGGTCAATGTGACGCCGGACAACTCGCCCTCCCTCCAGCCCCATTTCATAAGAGAGGGGGCCTGAAATTTTAGTAATTTTTCCCGGTACCCACAGATTCCCTTGCCCATAATTCCTGGCCCACACTCCATCGCCCACTTGCAGCCCCCTCGGGGGGTCTTGGACGCAAGGCTTCTGCTGCCACCCTATCTGGATGTAACCTATTCAGTTTCGTGATCAGCCGCCTTCCCCAGTGCAGCTCTGCTGGGCTTTTCCCTGTAGCTGTGCAGGGCATGGAATGCTGGCAAAGTAAAAAATCTGCCAATCTGTGATGCCAGTCCCCAGTCACTATAGGCTTCAGTGACTCCTTCGTGGTCTGGACCATGCATTCAGCTTGACCATTGGTGGACGGGTGAAACGGGGCCGACGTTGCGTGCCTGATGAGATTTGCTCTCAGGAAAGCCTGAAATTCAGCCGCAGTAAATTGGGCTCCATTGTCAGATACTATGACATCTGGCAGCCCATGCGTGGTAAAGAGTTTCCTAAGCACCTGGATGGTCCTAGCAGTAGTCATGTTTGTAACTGGTATTACTTCAAGCCATTTAGAGTGGCTGTCGACCACTATAAGGAAGAGCTGTCCCTGAAGGGCCCCAGCAAAGTCTATATGAATTCTAGACCAAGGGGTGTGAGTCTCCTCCCACCTGTGCACTGGTGCGTGCGGCCTTTCAGGCCTTGATTGTTGGCATGTGTAACAGCCATGCACTTGGGCCTCAATGGCCTTATCTAATCCTGGCCACCATAAGTAGCTTCTAGCTAAAGCTTTCATATGGACAATACCTGGATGGCCTTCATGCAGTGATTGCAAGACCCTATCTCTTAGTGAGGTGGGGTCTATGACCCTGTTCCCCCATAGGATACAACCCTTGTGAGCTGATAGCCCGTGTCTTCTAGTGAAATAACTCTGAAATTCAGGGCCTGAGCTTTTATCCAGCCACCCTGTGTGCACCCAAGAAAGCACTCTACTTAGTGTTTTATCAGCTGCTGTTTCTGCAACTATGGAGGGGAAACTCTGGCAAGTTCTGAATGGACAAAACGCAGGACGCTGGGGCCGGATCTGGTTCAATTTGTGGCAGTGGGAGCCTGCTTAGGCCGTCTGCATGGCCCATTTCTTTGCCGGGTTTGTGAATCAGCTTGAACGTGTACGCTGATAAAAAAACAGACCATCTCGGCATTCTAGGGGACAATATCTGGGGTGTCTGTTTGTCTATGGTGAATAACCCCAACAGCAGTTTGTGGTCTGTGAAGACCGTGAAGTCCCTGCCATATAAGTAGTCGTGGAATTTTTTTAACTCCAGCTACAATGGCCAATGCCTCCTTGTCAATTTGAGTGTAATTACGCTCAGCAGAGGACAGTGTCCTTGAATAAAATGCAATGGGAACTTGGGTTCCATCTTTCTCTAAGTGGCTCAAAACTGCACCCCACCCCATATGGGGACGCGTCACACGCTAAACAGACTGTTTTAGACTCCTTGAAATGGGTGATAGTGGAACTAACCGACAGAAGTGCCTTCAGGTCCTGAAAACTTTTCTTATGAATGCTGGTCCACTTCCAAGAAGCTTTTTTTTATGTAAGAGCCTGTGAAGTGGCTCTGCCACTGCGGCCTTGTTAGGAAGAAACGTGTGGTAGAAGTTGAGGAGGCCCAAGAATGCTTGCAGCTCTCCTTTGGTTTTAGGGCTAGGTGCCATTTGAATGGCCTTCACTTTGGACTCAGCTGGGTGGATGCCATCAGCATCGATGCAAAACCCCAGAAATTCAGTTTAGGGAACCCCAATACTGCACTTGCTCTTCTTTAGTTTGAGGCCTGCTTCTCACAACCTCTGCAGGATGGCTCTGAGCCTCCTTGCTAACACCTCTGTGGATTCTCTGGCAATAAGCACATCATCGAAATAAGGGCAAACCCCCGGAATGCCCTTGAGTGTGCGCTCCATGATTCCCTGAAAAATGCCCGGGGCTACACTTACCCCGAATTGCAGGCGCTTAACTTTGAATGCCCCCCTGTGAGTCACAATTGTTTGTGCTGCAGCCATGGCCTCATCAACAGGTAGTTGCTGATAGGCCTGTGCCAAAGCTAACTTCGCAAAAATAGTGCCACCCTGCAGTGATACCAGGATGTGGCTCACTACTGGGACTGGGTAAGCATGTTGTTTAAGGGCCTTATTGATTGTGCATTTATAGTCCACACAGATTCTGACTTCTCCGTTGGCCTTAAGAGGTATTACGATGGGAGTTTCCCACTCTCCACCATCTACTGGTTGCAAAACGCCCTGTTTGACAAGCTTGTCTAATTCCGAGTCTATTTTGTGCTTGAGGGCAAAGGGGACCCTGCAAGGCTTGATCCTGACAGGAACTACATTTGGGTCTAGTTTGAATGCTATAGGCAGGCCTGTGTAAGTTCCTAGAGCAGAATCAAAAACGTCTGCGAATTCCTTGCAAACTAGATTTGCGACTTGTGTCCGGTTGATTCCGGTTACTTGGATGCCTAGTGCATCAAACCAATCGAGCCCAATTAGGCTCGTTCTCTGGCCCCCTACTACGACAACATCCAGGTGCCCTGAAATCCCTTAAATTTAATGGCCAAGGTGGCTTCACCCTTGACTGCAACTTTTGCGTTTTGAAAATCTGTTAAAATTATGTCTGAGGGCCTCAATTTGGCCCATCTCCTACTGCGATTACACACAAAATTAAATGTGTCCAGTGAAATAATGGAAACGGCGGAGCCTGTGTTGAGCTCCATCTTACAGGGGACCCCTTGCAGCTCCACCTGAAGTCTATATTTGGGTTTAAGGGGGTGTTGGGCCCTGGTGTGACAGACACTTCTGCGGCTTGAGCAAAACCCCATGCTGAATAATAATTTAATAATAATAATTTTATTTGTATACCGCCCTTCTCCCGAAGGACTCAGGGCGGTGAACAGGGCAAACATATAAAAATACAAAGATACAAAAATTAAAAAAGAATTAAACGAATGTCCAAGCTAAAACAATAGGTAAAAATATTTACAACAACAATAAAATCCCAACCCATCCCCCATCAGGCCAGGCCGGCTTGCTCAAACAAATAAGTCTTCAGATCGCGCTGGAAGGAGCGAAGGTCGGGCGCCATCCGGAGCCCCAGGGCCCTGGTACCTCTCCTGGTTGGATCGTCTGACCGGCAATGCGATGGCCAGTCCCTCTGGCAACCTCTGCAAACTGCTGCAATGTGGCCAGTTTTCCCGAAGGCCTGGCACGTGGCTGTCCGGAACCTGCAGTCCGAGCGTTGGTGGTGGCCGCCACAACCTGGACTTCTAGGCAAGGGATCTGCCTTCTAATTAGTCTCTTGCTGCTTGCTGCTGTGGTGCTGTGGGTCATGCTGTCTGTGCAGCTTGTCAACTTCGGCGTCTTCTTCTGACTCCTCGGTGAGTTCGGTGTCCTCGTGGTGGACAGCTTCTTCACGTTGCATCGTTTTGGCGGGCTGGATCGTTCGGACGGCTGCACCAGCAGCTTTGTCCGCCATGACCTTGTTCTGGGCATCTGCGAACCACAGGACCTCTCTGGCAAAAAGTTTTTGCTGCAGCTCTCGATTGCGGAGGCCGCAAACGAGCCGGTCTTGAAGTTGCTCTTCAACGTCTGAAAATCGGCATAGGCATGCGGCCTGCCTCAAGGCCGCGATGGATTAGGATGCAGTTTCTTCCGGCTGCTATATTCGTTGTTCGAAGGCATAGCGCCATGCAATCACCGACATCTTCGGTTGGAAGTGTTCTCCGAGCTTCTTCTTCAGTTTGGCGTAGGAGATGGATTCCAACGGCATGGGCATGAACAGGTTTTCAGCCAGATAGAACATCGCTGGGCCGCACACACAGAGCAGCATTTAGTCAGCCTTTAGTCCGTCCTCTGTGACCTGGTTCGCCCGAAGGTAGTTCTCGACCTGGGACAGGTACGAGGGCCATCCTTCTGGTTTCTTGATGTCGAAGTCTCGCAGCCTTCTGACCTTGGGCATTCTGCTGGTCTTTGCGGCTGGCTTCTGCGTCTTCAAATCCTGCCTCTCCATTGCTCAGGGACCGGTCCTCTGAGCACGTGGTCACTAGCATGGCTTAGCTAGCGGACCGTAGGGGGGGTAAATTGTTTTTCCCACCAGGCGTGCACTGCCTCTCCCCTAGTGACTTTCAGCTCCGACGGAGAAGCAGGATCCCATCCTCGTCGCCAGTGTTGTGTACTGGGTTCGCTGCGCAAGAATGAAGACAAGGCGAGTGAGTTCTGCAAAGAACATGGTTTATTGCTTGCTGGATCTGAACTAGAGAACTGGCCTGCAGATGCAGCAATTTATACCCTGGCCCCTAGGCGGCAGCCAATAGGTTTGAAGCAACCTATTGCCGCCTAGGGGCAACCAATAGCAGTCCTGGAGACGGGATGAGGTGCTGGGAGCCGTTAGCTAGCTCCCGGCTTAAACAGCCTACCAGCCGTTACCACGTGGTGTTACAAGCAAGCCCAATACATTACAGGGGTAAACACACTTAAATGTTTCACTTAGCAACATAAATTTTGGTCTCAAATGTGGTTGTAACTCAAGGACTACCTGTATTCTGTTTTGTTTTTTCCTCGTAGCACAAGGGCGTCCATCTTCACTGGATCACACAAATGGACATTTTGAGGAAACCAATGGTTCCTTTTCAATTTTGGAAATAGCTGAGGTGGAGCTGTGATGTTTTTTGTCCTACTTAAGAAACTGGGGTAACCTACTTAAGGACTTGAAAAAGCTGGCTGCTGCTTTTTTTTACTTCAGATAGAGAAGATTGTGAGCTTTCCTTATTTAACTTAGATTCTTTCTCTGGTGCACTTTTTCTACATTTTATTGATTTGTTTTTGATTTTTTTATCCTGCCTTTCTTATATTTATACCTCAAACAAGCATAACAAATACTCCTTCCTCCTATTTTTCCCACAACAACCCATGAGGTGAGTTGGCCTGAGAGAGATTGACTCAAAATATGAACAAAGAAGCAATAAAATGCTAAAGACAATGAATAAACCACAAAATAACCAAAATGCAATAAAACAACAAAAATAGGAAGTACCAATAGTGAAAATCCAAAAATATATGTTGATTGTATAAAAATCTCTGGTTCAGAAAAATACTTTTACTGGTAGTCGTTTAATGATTTTTTTCAAAGTTACAGTGGTGCTGAAAAAATGGACCAAACTTAGTACTTGAAGTTCCAGCCATTGTAACATTTCCCCCTCAATCACGTTTGCTATCTAAGTGCTTGTCTTGGTCATGTTTATGACATCACAGGGGTTCACAGTCAGAATAACAGAGTTGGAAGGGACCTTGGAGGTCTTCTAGTCCAGCCCCTGCTCAGGCAAGAAACCTTATACCATTTCAGACAAATGGTTGTCCAGTCTCTTCTTAAAAACCTCCAGTGTTGGAGCACCCACAACTTCTGATTAATTGTTCTGTCAGGAAATTCCTCCTCCTAGGTTAGATCTCTCTTTGATTAGTTTCCTTCCATTGCTTCTTGTCCTGCCTTCAGGTGCTTTGGAAAATAGATTGACCCCCTCTTCTTTGTGGTAGCCCCTCAGATATTGGAATTCTGCTATCATGTCATCCCTACAAAGTGGTTTCATGTGGCCCGCAAAGCCATCCTGGAAACAGTGAGGGTACGGCCCCCACTGCCTTGGCCCTGGCCCAGAGACCCTCCTTCTGCCAGAGACCCTCAGATCTGTCCCACTCCTGCCCAGGCCCCAATAGGCACCCTTGATGCAAACGATGTCGAGCTGGCCATGCCCACCCAGTAGGCCATATGCACTCTAGCCACGCCCACCCAGTAGGCCACGCCCACCCAGGCCATACCCACCCGGTCCCTTGAGGGCAACCGCAATGCTGATTCGGCCCTCAATGAAATTGAATTTGACACACCTGGGCTAGCAGCTGCCTTGGCCAGGCAACCCTTGTCAGTAATGGGAGGAAGAAGACAGCAAAGATTAGCTGAGGGGGGGAACAGGGGTGAGTGGTGGTGGGATGCAGGATGGTCAAAAGGGTGTAGATGGTGGGGACATGGGTGGGATGAATTTATTTATTTATTCAATTTTGATAGCCACCCAGCTCAAATGACTCAGAGTGGTTTACAAGTCAAAAAAATATATTACAATTAAAACACTAAAATCATTTTAAAACAATAAAAAACAATGAATTTGAAGTGCTTGCTGTGGTTGTAAATGTGGCCAGGCTGCCAAGCACCTAAATTTTTATCACATGACTGCATAAGACTAGCCATAATTAACATTTATTCAGCTTCATGGTAATTTTAAATAGCCACTGAATGAATAGCCTTTAAGAGAGTACTACATATATCTGCTGCCATGATAATCTCACACTTGTGCTTTGTTTCCTAAAGTTTATTTTACACTGTTGTACTATTTTGAATGTATATTAATGGAATATTTTATATTTTATGCATAACTAAGAGATTTACTCCAAGTGAAAACTTGAGTACCTAGTTCTGAACAGTGAAATAATTTAAAACCATCATGCCTACAGTGAAAAGAAAGAAAAGAACTTTCTTTTTAATTCTTACATTCAGGCTTGACTGAGTCTGTCTCTTTTTCCACACCTGGTTGCTATTCTCTTCCTTCATATCAAACCATATTCTGTGTTAGCTGACTTTTTGTCTTTTCTAAACCCTGAGTCCAGTAAGCTGACTTATGCTAAAAACCACTTTTTTCAAATAAGGCAAACATGTACGGTATATTTGGATATCACATCAGTGAATTACACATTCTTCTCAGAAAAAATGGTATACCTGGTCTTTTTTTTAATAAAAGTTTTATTAATTTTTCAAAATTACAGTCTTTAGTACTTAGTAAATAACATGTTGTCTGGGTTCAGATATTAACTTCTTCAATATAAATCTGTTCAATATTACACAATCCAGTATTTTTTTCTCTGACCCTCCTTTCTTCTTCATATTTTTTCCCTTTATTACATCATTACAATTTTTGGTACTGTTAATGTATACAGTGTTAGATATAGTAAGCATCTTCATCATATTTTACTAATATCATACAAATAATGTTGTTGTTGTTGTTAGTTGCGAAGTCGTGTCCGACCCATCGCGACCCTATGGTCAATGTTCCTCCAGTTTGATTTCCCATCAGTATTTGAAATGTCTATCAGTTATGGTTTTCTCAATATTAATTACATTTATATAGCTAAAAGTTTTATTCAAATCAATCCTCTTATCTTCATATTTCCCATATCAAAAAAGAAAGAAAAAAAACTTAATTCTAAATCATATCTTGCATTGTAAAGGTCTAATTATATCTAAGGGTCTTCTATTCTTTTAATCTTATTCAAAGAAATATTTAAACATATAATGCCTCCTCTAAAAGGTCAAATCTTCTGTCTTTTAAAACTGAATCTCAGTTTCTTTCTTTGCCAAGTCACTTTCCAAACCAGGCAATTAGATCACCCAAGAATTTTCTTTCTATTTATGTAAAAATTGCTTGGCATGGTGAAGACAATTTAGGGTATTTTTTTTGGTGGTGGTGGGGAATTCTGTCCATTTATATTCCTTAAACAACTCCCAGTTCCTTTCTCCCTCCGTATCTCTTTAATCCACATCTCCCACTTTGTGACATTTCTCTTAACAGCTCTATATTCTCTTTCTTAAAATATTTTTCCTTGCCATCAGATATATTTTGCAGGCTTGAGGGTAAAAGGTCTTTCCCAGCATTAGGCTCTTCTCCAGTGAGTCCTTCCTTCTCATTAGGTGGCCAAAGTTTCAACTGAGTTTCAACTTCAGGATCTGGCCTTCTAACGAGCAGTCAGGGTTGATCTCCTCTAGGACTGACTGGTTTTCTCGCCTTGCAGTCCAAGGGACTTGCAGGAGTCTTCTCCAGCACCATAGTTCAAAGGCCTTAATTCTTTGGCGCTCAGCCTTTCTTATGGTCCAACTTTCACTGCCATACATTGCAACTGGGAAGACCATAGCCTTGACTACATGCAATTTTGTTGACAGGGTGATGTCTCTGCTTTTTAGTGTGCTGTCTAGATTTGCCATAGCTTTCCTACCCAGGAGCAAGCGTCTTTTAATTTCTTGGCTGCAGTCCCTGTCTGCGGTGATCTTGGGGCCCAGGAAAATAAAATCTGTCACTATCTATTTGCCAGGAATTGAGAGGGCCGGATGCCATGATCTTGGTTTTCTTAATGTTAAGTTTTTATTTATATATAGTTGTTTGTATTTTCCTTCTTTTAATCTCTTCCATCTCTAAATCCATTTCCACTTCTGATTTCTGGATTGTTTGTTCATATTTTGTAGTCATTATCTGGGAGCTTTCTAGTTGTAGATTTAATTTGTAGATTTGCTCATTTATATTGTCTAAATTGTTTTTAGTCTCATTATTTCAACAATTGTTTGGTGAATTAGTTGTAGCATAGAATATATTTCTTTCTGAAAAGTGTTTGTTTTTCTTGAGGCATCATTCCTGGAGATTAGTTTTCTGGTATTTAACTGTATCCTTTAGTTTATAATCCAATAGAATCCAAAGTATAGGTTCAGTCTGAAAGCAATATTTTATAGTAATCCTTTGTCTCAAGTATCCCAAAAATTGTCACTCAGGCAAGATTATAATCCACAGTGTTCAAAATGTTCGAAATGTTCAACCTCTCTGAATACAGCTCAAAAGTCTCTCCCAGCCTGGTGTAGTCCAAGATCAAATTTTTCTTTCTCTCCCACTAGCTCTTAAAGTTAAAAATCCAAGCTCAGTAGGTATTTAGGTCAGGATGATAAATATGCCAAAATATTTTCCTTTATTGCCACCTGTCCTCCCAAGGTAAGAATTAACAAGCAAAGCAAATTATGGTGGTAGACACAAATCCACCACTAGATGTCATTCAAAGTCCATTGTCCACTCTTAAAACAAAGGATCGATTTCTTATATTTCGCTTCAATGTGTTTTTTTCCAAAGAGAAAATCTTAACAGTTATCTCAGTTTTCAAATTTATTAAAATTGTAGCTTTATATTACTTCCACTTCAATACTGTGTGTTTCTGTCCCCCATAAAATTAAAATGCTGCTTCCATTTACATTTGGAGGTTTTTAGCTTCTTGGGAGCCTTTCCCAGGAAATTCAGTTGTAAAATAGTAAAGAAAGGATCAATATTCTCACCCAGTTCCAAACTTGCTGTTTACGATGTCTTAAGTAGTGCTTTTTTTCCCTTCAGTTGTCAGTAGCTAATGGCTGGCCACAGGAATGTAGCCAGTCTTTCCCCTGCTGGTTTGGAGGGCTTTCCTTGGATTGAACGGAAAGACTGCTGTTTCTTCGTGATCAACAAGGCACCCCTCCTCTTTATTGCCTCTTTGGGTCGATTTTAGGCCCTTTTCAGGGCCCCTAGCAGGGCGAAATCAAGCGCAGAAAGCAGAGCCCTGCCTTCCTGCGGCCTGTCTCTCCGCGACAAAAATTGGAAGTCCCCAGTATATCTGTTCTGTTATAAAGTGCCAGAAGGGAAGTACTAAATATATACATCTGAGATACTTGTATTAACACAGCAATTCGAAGAGCCTTAGCAAAATCAGCCAGTGGAAGATACTGTTCATCATATTTTTAATTATTTCTAATTCTAGTATAGCATGCTTTATTACAGAGATGAAAAAATGTTTTACAGGTAGTCTTTGACTTATGACCTATTACTTAATGACTGTTGAAAAATACAATGGCTGCTCTCTCCCCCCCCCCCTCTACACACACACAATTGCACTTTGTGTGCTTGGCAACCTGCTCACTTTTACAGCCATTTGCAGCATCCCACAATCACATAATTTTGAAGGTATGGTTATGTTTAGCTAGTTTTCCCTTCGAAGAGCATAAGAGCTTGGTTTAGTTCATGCTACAACTGAAATTATTCTTCAGCACTCAGAGCTTTCTTCCATTGAGTACAGAAGAGATCTTGATATACTTCAGATATTAAAGTGCTATTTTTAAAGCCCAGTCTTTAAAAGTTAAAAATAGTCTTTTAAGAAAATGCAACAGAGATTAGTACTTAGTTAAAGCTCATTAGCTTCTCCCAGGAAAAGAACATAGAAAGAGCAGGCTGGACATAGATTTATTCTTAGAGTGATAGTAGTAGAATTTCACAGCGAAGGATCCATTTTAAATTGCCTTTATCAAATTTTAGTAACAATTTGTTGCAGGAACTTTGCACTTTGATATGGCCCAAGGGCTAATCAATAATCAATAAAGACTTAAAGACTTAAAGACAGTGAAGGAATCTGCAAGCTCAAAAGAAAGGCCATCACTTACCAACATGGAAACCGTTTACAACTAGAAGACTTCGATATATCAAACTGTTCTAATGAATTTGATGGAGCTTCTACTTCAGAGCAAGCAGTACTAACAGAAGATGTCAATAATGGAGCTAGGAAGAGCTAAACTTCCTAGAACTGGCCTTAATGCTTTATACCAGGCTATACATCCAATATATGGGATTGCATGGACAGATGGCAAGCAAGTTACATTGATACCATTGCATTTTCACAGCAAAGAATGGAGGTTTGGCGATTCAATTCTTATTGGTCAGTTTGAACATGTTCAAGCACTTTATTGGAATGCATGCTTTTCTGCCGACTTGCCAGCTCTGCTTGCTGTTCAGCATAAGAAGCATGTTAGCGTTTGGCAGATCATCCATAAAGTTTTGGAAAAGAATAAGTTGATGGTTTTCCAGACTTGTGAAATTGCTGAGCCGTTCCAGTTGCTTCCTCAAGGCTGTGTGTGGCATCCAAAGAGGGATATTTTGTCAGTATTTACCAAAAGGGATGCTTCTGTTTTATATGCAGTTCGCTTAGACAATTCCAAGGTTAAAGCAGACATTAAAAGCAGTGGACTCATTCATTGTGCTTGTTGGACCAAAGAGGGCAATCGTCTAGTTATTGCTATAAGCAGTTCTCTTCATTCCTATATTTGGGATGAGGCCAAGAAAACACTGAATGCTTGCACTTTTTGCCCAATATTTGATGTTGGAGGCTATATCTGTGCTATTGAAGCTACTTTGGATTTTCAAATTGCTGTGTCTACTGAGCTTCCTCCTGATAAGGTGAATGGTTTAAATGCTGGTATTACATCTGAATTACCGATAAGTTCTGAAATGGATTTTATGTCTACAGGTTCTTCGCAGTCTACTCTGATGCTTGGGGATGAAGAATATTCAATGGATTCAAGAAGGAAGTCTTTCGATTCGGTTAAATCAGTAGCAGTGCATTCTGTAGCTTCATCTTCATCAGGCCCAATTGATTTAACCAGTATCCTGGCAAACCACAGGAAACTGGATCGCAATCGTATTCCTTTGAGGAGGAAGGTTAGCTCTTCAGGAAGTGGTCAATATTCTTCACAACTGATCTTAATCACTTTTGAAGGAAAGATAACCACAACTAGAAAAGTCAGCATTCCAGGCATTTTAGTCCCTGATATAATTGCCTTTGACCTTAGTGCTCAAATGGTAGCAGTAGCTTCTAATACTTGCAATATTGTTTTGGTCTATTCAACTACATCATCCTGTATGCCCAACTTGCAGCGGATCCAACTAGAGAGAAATGAACGACCCAAAGGTCTATCCTTTTTGACAGATAAACTTTTGCTACTTTTGGTTGGCAAGCAAAAATTCACCGATCCCACATTTATCCCTTCCTCTAATTCTGACAGATATATCATCAGATTGCTGATGAAAGAATTAATATCTGGAAAAGACTCTTCATCAAAACCTGGGACTAGCCAAACTTTGTCATTCACTTTTGAGCCTTCTGTCGTTAGCCTTCCTGAGAAAAGAAGCCATTTTAAGAACTTTGCTTCAGGGGATTGTATTGTGGAGCAGGAGCTCTCGAGACCTGTTAATACTTTTATTCAATCACCCAGTAGAAGGAAACACAAGCTGGAAGTGAAAAGTCCCAATTATGAACAAACATCCCCATCCAACGTGTGCGTTTTTTATGAAAAAGGAGCCTTGAGAAACTCATCCGTTCTAGAAACTTTGGAAGCTGAACCACTTAATCGGTCCATGGCCTTCTTTGGTGCTGAAACAGCTACTAGATTTTCCGATACATCTAAAGTAGCACAAAAATCTTTAAATTCTCCTAAAAATAACATATTGGAAAATGATAAAAGAGCAGCTGAATTATCCATGAATCTGGAAAGATGGTATAGCAGCTTCAGTGACTTACACTTGAGACTCCTTGAATTAATAGAATATACTAAAAATGGGAGGAGATTCTCTCTTGTCTACCCTTCTTCTCAAGAACCACCTTTCATATACATCAAGTACCAGGTAATTGTACAATGTTTTCCCTGTAAATTGTTTTGGCAATTTGGTACCCATTGAGGAAGTCTTTAAATTGTTTAGCAGGCTGCATCATTTTGTGCTCAGTTTAAGTCTTGCCCAGGAAATAATGACTGTTGTGTCTCATATCTGGCTTTAGAGTAGTGAGATTTACACATTCTTTTCTGTTCGGGTGATTGTCATTAATGTATTAGATGTCCAATTTGGTTTTCAATTTGACGGTATTAATTATAGCAATGAACACTCAATAATGTGGTTTTTAAAACAATTTTTAGAGAAACAAATTATTGCATCAGTATGTCAGTAATAGTACACGTTTAAAAGTTTCATTTATAGATTCAAAGGATTATGAAATATAGTTCTTTACATAATAAAGAAATATTAAAAGCATAGGAATTCCTTTCTTTTTCTAACATCTTCATGCAGTACAAAAATTCCCTATGTATAAAAAACACCCATTTTTCCACTGTTAATGTTTTTATTTTGGTTCTTGCTGTTTCAATGTTTCCTAAAGCACATGACAGTACTGGAGACAAAGCACCACCATCTCGTCTGATATTTTGCTTATTTCAAAATCTAAGAACACAACATTAGCCTTGAGTCTAAAAAAGGAAATTCAAAGTTCTCGTACTCCTGTTAGATTCAAACACACACATGCAAATACCCCACCATAGCTTTGCTGTTTTGTTTACAGGAGAAGAGGCTGGAGAAATTTCTGAGTAATTAACCTTTTCTTTAAAAGCATTTGGGTTGATGCAGTATGTATTTCAAAATTTTGGAATATGCTTATTAACATATTGTATTTCACAGAACATGAAAAGAACAGAAGGAAAGTGTCAGGGGGATGTAAGTTTACATTGATTAGACTGATTAGAAATATTTATTTATTTATTAAATTGATAGGGCTGCCCACCTCAATTTCTGTAGGTGTAAAGGAAAAGTGGAAATTTAGGATCATTCTTGGTTGTTCCAATATTCACTCATCATAGATGTGAAGAACTGATGAGGGGGAGGATAGAAGATGTCCTTAAGCTATCCTAAAAAGGGAAGACAATTTCTGTGATTATATACGCAATTCCCTAAATATACAGCCACAAGCAGTTCATTTGCCTTCCTTCCCATTTTTCCTTTCCTTTGTATTTGGCCTCCTAAAAGTGGACATGCCCAAATGCAATCCATAAGACTCCCAAATGTTGTATCAAAATGTTAATTTTATGTAACAGTCTTTAAATGTATGCCTAATAGCAATCATATTAGCTGTACTGAATTTTGATTCAAAAGAGCCTTGGTGGAGCAGTGGGCTAATGCCTCCTTAAGTAACACCAGCTGCCTGCAATTAGTGCAGGTTCGAGTCCCACCAGGCTCAAGGTTGACTCAGCCTTCCATCCTTCCGAGGTAGGTAAAATGAGGACCCAGACTGTTGGGGGCAATAAGCTGACTTTGTAATAATGCCGCTTGGGGGGGGGCTGAAAGCCCTAATAAGCAGGCATATAGAATGAAGGCTATTGCTAAGCAAAAAATTATCGTACATGCCCTTTGGACCTGAAAATGTTGCACATTTCTAAAGCCAAATAAAAAACAAACTCATTTATAGCACAAAGCTGCAAGGAAAAAGTGGTATCATACAATACTTTGATGATTTTCTGTTTCAAGGAGATTTTAGAAGATGAAGATATTTCAGTGATCATAAAATGACTCTCCCCTCCCCATGACAACAGTGTATTAAAGGAACAGAAAGTGACCTTAATAAAGCAAGTTAAACATACACAAATAGTGGAAGGTAGTGTAATAATAATTCCCCAAATAATTGGGGAAATCAATTGACTGAATCAAGAGAATCACTGTAATTTGGCAAAGTCATATTTAATAACTGCAATCAGGAAAGCAGTTGAGAAGTAGACTGAAAACACAAGATTATGAAAACAATATGAATGTAAAATTGATGTTTTATAGTATATAGCATGTTGACTATTGAAAAACGAGAGATAAAACAGTTTGAAGAAGTGGAAGGGCAATAATTAAAATAGGAGATAGTGAATGCATAATTTTAAGCAAAGAAAAAAGGATAAAGAAATGAAGTTCTGAGATGAAGTTCAGAATAAATGAAAATTCTGAATATATAAAAGACAGAGTACTGTACTTGTTATCCAAGACGAGAATTGTGTTACTTATTCTACATTTTCTGCTGCTAACAATTTTATAGTTTGAAGTCTGATTAATTCTTAATTGTGATTCTGTTCAGGGGGTGGTAGTGTGGCACAGATGGCGTTCTGTTTGGTAATGATTTTTTTCACAATGATTAATAGCAATTTGCATCAAAGTGAACAAACAGAATACAAGAAGTAGGGAAATAAAGTACAACTCCCTTTTTTTTTCCAGATGTTGCTGAAATACAACTCCCAAATCTTTAGGCAGCATGAATGTATTGATACATGTTGGGAGTTGTAGTTCTGAATGGAAACAGATTGCTCTTTTCTTAAATGTTCAGTATGTAGATCTGAAGCAAGCGAGGATGCTTTATGTCTAATATGGGCATCCTCTGAGGTCTGCAGCAACTGACTTGTGATAGTCTGGATGTCACAACAGCCCTTTTAATACCTCCCCATGTCTAACATTAATTACCTTACTTATGCTAATGATTGTAACCACTCGCCTTATATACTAAAATCCTCTAGTACTTAGCTAACCCTGGGTGCACATAGTCAAAAGAGATCCCATTATTCCATGCAGGGGCCAGGCATCCAGTGAATCTTCCATTAGAAGATGTGTTTGCTAAGCATCAGCCAGCTCTGAGCAACTGAAAATCACCACTGTTTTTACCTTACCATTTCTTCTTTCCTCATCTCACCATTCCCTGCCCCAGACTCTGATTTGAAAGAATCTTCATTTGCCTTTTTGTATTCAGTACCTTGAGTTTCACAATGCTATAAAACAGACAGGTCAAACACAAGGCCCGGGGGCCGGATGCGAACTGGTTTCATGTGGCCTGCAAAGCCATCCTGGAAACAGTGAGGGAACAGCCCCCACTGCCTTGGCCCTGGCCCAGAGACCCTCCTCCTGCCAGAGACCCCCAGATCTGTCCCACTCCTGCCCCGGCCCCCAAGGCACCCTTGATGCGAACGATGTAGAGCTGGCCATGCCCACCCAGTAGGCCATATGCACTCTAGCCACGCCCGCCCAGTAGGCCATGCCCACCCTGGCCACACCCACCCGGCCCCTTGAGGGCAACCGCAATGCTGATGCGGCCCTCAATGAAATTGAGTTTGACACCCCTGCTATAAAACAAACTCTTGGGACTGTAAACAAACACCGGAATTAAGCTGTCTGTAAATGGGAAGAGTTCACTCACTGTATCTTAAAGAAGCTGCCCCCCCCCGCCCTTCCGAGGTTTACCGGTATGTGCTATTTGTTGAGGTTCAGGAAAATACACATTTCAGTTAAGAAGCTAGTGACAGGACAGCAAAATAAAATAAAATGAAAAATTGGGGATGAATGATAACTGTTATGGTTACAAGAATACACCACCTCTTTCAATAGTGCTGTTTTGACTTTCTCCTCAAGAAAGTATTCATAGCTTCTTAAATACTGTGCCTCACCTCCTTCCGGCAAGTTAGACAACCTGGGATCAGTAAGGATCAAGCCCCCAGATGTTGAAGCCCTTTCCACAAAAAATTCTGTCCACCTTTTAGGAGTTCACAAATTCAAAGGAATGCTACACGACTTCACAAGTTCCTCTCTCGTGAAGCTGTTGAGCAAACGATGTGTTTTCATCAGAAAAATGCCTAGAAAAAAAATCTATGGCCCACCACTTTCCAACAGAGAATACCTAATCTTAAAACAGCACATTGGATAGCACACTGCAGACTCAATCAAGGCAGAGAAATATTGGTGCTTAATGTTTCCTAAACCACAAGATAGTACTTGAGACAAAATACCACCATCTCCAGTGTGATATGTTATTTATTTAAAAAATGCAAGAATGCAACATTAGCCTTGAGTCTAAAAAAATAAATTCAAGGTTCAAGTATTCCTGTTAGAGTCAAACACACACATGCATATACCCCACCATCCCATTGCTTCTTTTCCTTGCAGAAGTTGAGTTGAGAAATGTTGGAAATTCCAATTGACATAGAATATGATTAAATGTGTGGTATTACAGAAAATGAAATCCTAGTGAGTACAAAAGAGTTTTACTATCTTATGTAGTTATATGTTACAATTATTGCAGTAAAAACAAACCATTGAAAACAATATAATACTGCGTGATGACTAATCTTGTTAAGGATATCTATTAGTAATATCACAACATACCCCCTACAGTCAAAGTTACCCCACATGTAGATTTCATTCTCACTGAGGAAAAAAAACTGACATGGTAATTAATATGGCAATCATTGAAATAAGAATTGGTTCACACATTGTGCTAAGCCATAAATTCGTTTCACTGGTTCTGACTTAGCATGTTGTATAAAACATGCTCTTCTATAATCACACAAATGAAATTAATGCCATTTCATTAATCTAACAGAAATGAAAAAGTGAATTTTATCTCATTGGATATAGCTAGATACATTATATCTGGCTTGCTGTGTTATGTATGTCAAGTGATTTGTTTTCCCTAAAACCCGTTTCTTTTCTTGCTTCTTGATTTACCTCTTTTTGTGCATGTTTTCTTGCATTCTCTCCCCTCATTTGTTTTATTTCATTCCCAGATGTAGATTTCATTACAAGTAGCTTCTTAGGGATTGAAGAAAGTGATTGTGTACTTTCCTGCTATTTCCGTTATACCAGGGGTGTCAAACTCAATTTCATTGAGGGCTGCATCAGCATTGCAATTGCCCTCAAGGGGCCGGGTGGGTATGGCCAGGGTGGGCGTGGCCTACTGGGTGGGTGTGGCTAGAGTGCATATGGCATACTGGGTGGGCGTGGCCAGCTCTACATCATTTGCATCAAGGGTGCCTATGGGGGCCCGGGCAGGAGTGGGGACAGATCTGAGGGTCTCTGGCAGAAGGAGGGTCTCTGGGCCAGGGCCAAGGCAGTGGGGGCCGTTCCCTCACTGTTTCCAGGATGGCTTCGCGGGCCGCATGAAACCACTTTGCGGGCCGGATCCGGCCCCCGGGCCTTGTGTTTGACATGTCTGCGTTATACTATAATGCTACAATATTTATGACTAAACTCAGCCAGTTATTGGGCTCAAATATTGTGCAGTACTATAATGTATAGTACTTTATAGAGCTTGTTGATAAGAAGGTCGGCAGTTTGGCGGGTCGAATCCTGAGTGCCGCGTAACAGAGTGAGCGCCTGTTACTCATCCCAGCTTCTGCCAACCTAGCAGTTCGAAAGCACGTAAAAATGCAAGTAGAAAAATAGGGACCACTATGGTGGTAAGGTAACAGCGTTCCATGTGCCTTTGGCGTCTAGTCAGGCCAGCCACATGACCACGGAGACGTCCTCGGACAAGCGCTGGCTCTTCGGCTTTGAAACGGAGATGAGCACCGGCCTCTAGAGTCGGAAACGACTAGCACGCATGTGTGGGGGAACCTTTACCTTTTATAATGTATTTTGGCCCATTTTTGAATAATGTGTATTTTCTGATCCCAACCATTGTGGTTTGTAAACCATGGCTGTGGGATTTGTGCTGTACCTGAATACAATTAAGGTTGATTCAAATATTATTATTATTATTATTATTATTATTATTATTATTATTATTATTATTATTATTATTATTATTATTATTATTATTATTATTATTCCCTGCTTTCCCAAAACTTTACAGGAGTAACACAAGAATACATGCATGACATGAGAAAATAAAAACATCTAAATATATAAAAGGAATCAATATTGTAGCATTGCATCTCAAATGCTCTCTGGAAGAGCAGTTTTCAGCTGCTTCCACAGGGCAGTTAAAATAAGAGTTAATGATCTCCAATAGGAGGTAATACCTCCCAAATTGCGGGGGGGAATTACCAGCTGCTTTTCCTGGTAAGAACAAATTGATTGGGCTAATAGACATTACACAATATCCAACATTTTCAAATATGATATCAGAGCTGCTGCAGTCTTACTTCTCCATATTGCTTCAAGATTTCATGGGGTTATCTTATGAGTAGACATGTTTGGTTGCTTCCTACATGAAGTACCCTATCTGTTTTGTGTTTCTGAGAATAAGCTGAGCAGATTGAATGACTGATTTCAAATATTACCAATATTTTAATAATAGATTTATTTTTTTATGTATATGTGCTTTTAGAAACGTTCTTCAAATGCAGCAATAGTTGAAGAAACTCGCAATGTTCTACTATACAATGGCAAAATCCATTTGAATTTAGTCCAGCAACTTTTTGATCTGCATATTGTTGAAATGAAACACGGCAAGTCCTCTTTATTATATAATAGTTTTAGTGAGAACTAACTTTTGGGAACCTGAGTTACACGGGGTTTTTTTCTCCATAACCCAGCAGTACAATGTTCAATTGACCTTTGTTCCTGAGCCTAGGCAGGACTGTGAATACTCTATTTATGGATATATTAATGCAGAAAATGGATTGGAAATACAGGCAATTCTCATTATTTGCAGTTCTGTGAAAATGCTGCATATATTAGCAAATTAACAAATGCTGAAACCTGAGTTGGGAGCCTGCATGTTTGGCAATTCTGATTGTTTTGCAGCCCCACATGTTAGCAAATAAGCATGACACTGCTGTGAATACAGATTTGGGGATACAAAAAACATTTTTTTCAGTAAGCCAATTCATAAATACAGAACTGATGAATAACAAGGATTGCCTATAAATTGATAGCAAGGTAACCAGGACTTTTTTTCTCATAGAACGCTCAGAACGGCCTTCGGCATCTTTTTTTTTGTGTGCAAAAAACAACAACAACAACCTCCCTCTATTGGCTTTCCTAAGCCTATTGCAGGGCTAGGCAATCTTGGCTCTTTTTTATGACTCATAGACTTCAACTCCCAGAAATCCTGAGCCAGCCATGCTGAGGGGAAAGGGAGAGGTTTCCAAACTGAGCCATGCTGGCTCAGGAATTCTGGGACATGAAGTCCTTGAGTCATAAAAGTGCCAAGGTTGCCTACCCTGCACTAGAGGAGGACATTAAAATTATTTACAGGGTTACTTCTTTAGGAACTAAACTTTTAGAATCTAAAACAGCTAATTCAAAAAAGCCAACAGGAAAGAACCTCACATTTTACAGCTGCTTCTGTCTTTTGGAAGATAAAATTAGATAACAAAATAATCTATTTCCTATGTTAACATCTCTGCAATGAAATCAATAAAGGTAACCGGAAAGAAATGAGAAACATTTTTCTCAATGTAATATGTCTTAATTTAGCTGATGCTAGAAAAAAATAGTATCTTTTGTACATACTCTTGAAAACTATTTTGAATCTAACCATCTATTACAACTAAACCACTTTAAATTAAACAATTCTTAAGAATGAAATATTCTTAATTTGGACTTTACTTTTACTGTTTGGACTGTTGTGTGCTTTGAAAAATAGATTATTTAGAATCTAGTTATGTTGCACTTCAGTCTTTAAATAATTAACCTAGTATATACATAACAATATATGATGTTTTCCATGGTGAGCTTAACATCAATAACAACATTTATTTAAAAGGCTAAAATAATATCTGGTGGTATTATCTGTACATTAAAATTTTGTTTAGTCACAATCTTTCACTTTTCACATTCTGGACAAGCAGCGGTCATGTATTCTAGCAAAAGATGTTACATGTGTGCATAAGCGTAGTCAGTAGCATATGCCTTTTTAAAAATGTCAAACATGCAAAGAAACAAAAATAAGTCCAAAATATCTGTATTACATCCAGAAATGCCAACTTTGTAACCAATATTTTTCATCCATAACTACGGCACCCTAAGGATACCTGCATACATGCAAATGCTTCTCTGGGATCAGTAACGCAGCAGGGACAATTGTACTAAAAAAATTTTATCACATGATAATTTAGTGCCCAATAAAGCTGCCCTTTTGTATCATAGCAATCTTATCAATTTACTAATGTTTAGTCAAATCTAGCCCCATGGTAGCATTAAAGAGAAAAGCATTGTTATAAAATAAGTGGTTGAACATAGATGCTAAGCCATATGTGACTTGCTTTATTTTGGGTTAGTATGCAGCCTAAACTCAGCCAAACTATGGTCAAAACAATGATTCACTACAATACATAAATGCAGCTTTAATCTTTAACATACGGTAGTTGATAACAATTGTACAATAAGCTTTCTTCTTGTTGCCTCTCCTTAAATGATTTAAAATCATAAGAAATAGTTTTTATTAGGTTTACTTAAAGTTCCCAATATATCAAAAATGCATACATAAGCAAGAATCGCTTCGTTATGTACAACATACCACTTTAACAAGAACTTAGAATATGGTTTTTAAAAGATAGTATTTAAAAATAGTTAAAAGAATTCTTTTCAGTAATCAAGAAAGAAATTCAGATTGTGAGTTTATTGTGTTCTCCAACATTTTAATTTTCCCCGGAAACTAAAACAAGGGGGATGCACTATAAATATTTAATATTCATTTCAGATATAAGCCTCAAATGTTAAAGCCTTCCATTATACTTTTAAAAAGTTGTATATTACAGTAATTAAAATATATTCATAAGCTTTTACTTAGCTAGCTATTTTATTTCTGCAACAAGAGATAACTTCATTTTTCTTCATAGAAAAATATATCAATATAATATATACTTTTATAATATGCAAATATCACATTAGAGCCAGTCTTTTTGTAAGTATCAAAGGTAAAAAAATAATTCACCGTGTTATCCATTTTTTGCTTAAAACTGAAACCAGACATGTAATTTTTGTAACACTATTGAAAAACATCTTTTAAAAGGAGCACAAAGGAATATACTGTATACAGATGCACACTTAATATTTAGACAAATGCTTGTATATTTAACTCATGCATACATCTTCTGACATTTTTTCCCTTTTCCCTAGGTCCTTCCTGGATAGTTCTTACTGCGGATGGTGAAGGTTTTATTCCAGTAGCTTTTAAAGCAAAGCAGGAGATCGTCATAAGGGATGGCAAGGATAATTTTGATCCCCAAGAAAGTTACGCGTTCAAAGCAAATTTTTCATCATAACCAACAAGCATGATGAGATAGTCAGGAAATTAAAAAAACACATATTCTGGAACATAAAAGAACTGAAAATGTTAGAATTACCAAGACTTTCAAGTATATTTTAACTGTAATTTACAAGAGTTACCTAGCAGTGTATTTTCTCTTCAGTGGCTTACTCTACATCAGGGCTTTTCAACCTTTTCACCCATTGTACCTCTTTTAGGATATGGCAACATCCAGTACCACCAGTCGCCTAGCTCCAGCCATCTCTCACTTAGGCTTGTGCGGTGCTGCTACTGATTCAGCTCATTCTCCTCCCCCGCTACCACTTTTCTAGGATGGTCGTGTACCACCTGCCAGGTGCCAATGTACCACAGGTGGTACCCGTACCACTGATTGAAAAGCCCTGCTCTACATTAAGTAATCAGGATGGTTCTGATTATTAAGAAGGGAATGCTGGATTTAAAATAAGGTCATGATAAAAAATAAGCTCTGAAGCCAATCTGATATTCTATGCAAAAAAAATCTATCAGGTGTTTATTTCAAGTTAGTACCACCTTTAGGGAACTTTGCAGATGAACAAACCATATATTATTTTTAAAATAACAGCATAATACAACTGCTTAGTCTTGTTCCACTTAGCATGGGAAATATTATAATGAAAGCAACAAATATTTGGACTCTTAAGTGACTGTGAGTGGAATACTGCTCCTGAAGTACTTCCACAGATCACAAAATGGAGGCATTTTTCATTCCCCCCTTAGTCCCTCTGAAAATCTTTTGGAGGGGCATTAAAGGATTCTACAGGATATATAACAGAAAATGGGAAGGGATCATATTCATATTAGATATTTTTTTAAAAAATTAAATTGCAGATACTATTCTTAACTGGATCCTGAGGCTTTTTAACTGGATTTACCTTACTGTGGCTCTAACACTGTTCAGAGCCCTGCTCCTATTTGTACTGGGAAAAAGCTTGTATTGGAGGGAGTTATTTATTTATTTATTTCGATTTATATACCCCCCTTTTCCCGAGGGACTCAGGGCGGTTTACAGGGCAAATTAAAACAGTGCAATGTACAAATTAAAATAAAATTAAATTAATAGCCCCAAAAGAGTTTAAAATTTAAAATCTTAAAATCCCTCAGTCCAGGCCGGCTAACTCAAATAGCCAGGTTTTTAGGTCCCGGCGAAACGAGTGAAGGTCGGGGGTGATCCGGAGTTCCACAGGCAGTTGATTCCATAGGGCAGGCGTGCCCACCGAGAACGCTCTCCCCCTGGGGATCGCCCGCCGGCACTCCCTGACCGGCAGGACCCTGAGGAGGCCCTCCCTGTGGGAGCGCACAGGACGATGGGAAGTTATTATTATTATTATTATTTATTTAATTTATATACCGCCCTTCTCTCAAGAGACTCAGGGCGGTTAACAGGGCAATACGTAAAAGACAGATACAAAAGTTAAAATTATTAAAACATGATTAAACAATGCCCATAGTACAAATTTAAAATTAAAGTCATAATAACAAACCCACCCCATCCCATCAGGCCAGGCCCGCTTCCTTAAAGAGATGGGTTTTAAGGTCGCGCCGGAAGGAGCGGAGGTCGGGTGCCATCCGGAGCTCTACCGGAAGATGGTTCCATAAGTCCGGTGCACCCACAGAGAACGCTCTCCCCCTGGGGGCCACCAGTCGGCATTCTTTGACCGGCGGCACCCTGAGGAGGCCCTCTCTGTGGGAGCGTACTGGGCGGAGGGAAGTTGACGCTGGCTGCAGGTGCTCCCCAAGGTATTCTGGACCCATGCCATGGAGGGCTTTGTAGGTCATTACCAACACCTTGAACCTCACCCGGAAGACAACTGGCAACCAATGCAGCTCGCGGAGCAAAGGTGTAACACGGGAGTATCGGGAGACCCCCGACACAACTCTCGCGGCTGCATTCTGTGCCAGCTGGAGCCTCCGAGTGGTCTTCAAGGGTAGCCCCATGTAGAGAGCGTTGCAGTAATCAAGACGAGAGGTCACGAGCGCATGAGTGACCGTGCGCAAGGCATCCCGGTCTAGATAGGGCCGCAACTGGCGCACCAGGCGAACGCCCCCCTAGTTACAGCTACAATATGGTCTTCTAAAGAGAGCTGTGAATCTAGGAGGACTCCCAAGTTGCGAGCCCTATCTACAGGAGGTAATGACTCACCCCCCATAATGAGGGGTGGGATATCCTGAATATCCCGGGATGCCGATACGCACAGCCACTCCGTCTTGTCGGGGTTGAGACGAAGCCTGTTCCTCCCCATCCAGACCCGGACCGCCTCCAGGCACTGGGACATCACGTCGAGGGCATCACTGGGGTGGTTTGGGGTCGAAATGAAAAGTTGGGTATCATCAGCATACTGATGATACCCAACTCCAAAACCACGAATGATCTCACCCAGCGGTTTCATGTAGATGTTGAACAGAAGGGGCGAGAGGACCGACCCCTGAGGGACTCCACAAGCGAGAGGCCTCGCGGTCGACCTCTGCCCCCCCATCAACACCGACTGCGAACGTCCCAGGAGATAGGAGGAGAACCACTGAAGAACCGTGCCTCCCACTCCCAATCCCCTGAGACGCCGCAGCAAGTTGATGCTGGCAGCAGGTGCTCCCTAAGATAATCCGGACCCATGACATTTAGGGCTTTATAGGTCATCACCAGCACCTTGAATCTCACCCGGAGGGCAACTCCGGAATGGCAAGAGCATGTGCAGATCCTGCTATTATATTGTATATAAATATCTTAAATGTTTACAGTACCTACACACGGGCGCATTAGTACCTATTAATATTTACCCAAATGATTAAGTCCGTCACTCCATCTTTTCCAGATCTTTTCCATATATCTAAACTGTGCTTTTAAAAAAGCATTTGCCCAAATGCTATTTGTATAAACAGTGGTGCTTAAAAGTTTGTGAAGCCTTTTGAATTTTCAATTTTTCTGCATAAACATAACCTAAAATATGATCTGTTCTCCACATGTCTTAAAACTAGGTAAGGAAAATCTAGTTAAATAAATGAGTCAAAAACCTGTTATACCTGTTTCATTTGTTCATTGAGGAAAATGATCCCAAACTATATATTTGTGAATGGCAAATGTGTGCAAACCTCTAGGACAGTGGTGGTGAACCTTTTAGAGACTGAGTGCCCAAACTGCAAAACCCACTTATGTATCGCGGGTGGGCGTGGCCTGCTGGGTGGGTGTGGCCCACCGGGTGGGCATGGCTACGGTCGTCATGGCAGACTGGGTAGGTGTGGCCGGGGTGGGCATGGACAGTTCGATGTTGCTCCTGGGGAGGACTGCCTGTGGGGGCCGGGCAAGGTTGAGGGAGATCCAGAGCGTCTCCGGTGGGTAGGGCCGTGGGCAGGAGGGCGTCTTGCTCAGCTGATGGCTTGGGGGGAAAGGGGGTATCTACACCCCCTCCCAAATGCTGCCATCTCACAAAAGCAGGATGAAAACTCCACAAAGCGGCAAGGAAAAAAAGTTAAAACAGAAGTGTCGGTGGTTTTCTTTCCTGAGGGGGGGCATGTGGGGAGGCTCCTGAGCCCTGAAGCTCCCCTGAGAGGGGGAGGAGGAGAGTGGGGAGGTGCTGTGCTGGGATTGGGGCTCCTCATGCCTTCTGCTGCCTGCCTGCGCTTTGCCCCAGATGCTATGGATCTGCTTGTCTGGCAGGGCGGAGGCACTCTCGCGCTTGGGGACACAGTGTGCCTGCTGCCTCGCTTGCCGTGATGGGGCTGGGCTGGACTGGCTGGGCGTGGAGCCTCCTCACCGCTTCTTCCCTTGTGGACATTGGGAGTGCCCATGGCACCTTGGGCCTCAGGTGGATGGAGGCCAGAGGGGAGAGGGAGCCCCGGCTGCCCACCTGCACTCTTCTGCCGCTCTGCTTGCCTGGCAGGGCAGGGGCACGCTCGAACACAGGGACGCACATGGGGCTGCTGCCTTACTTTCTGTGCCGTCCTGGGGCAGTTGCTGCCATCCAGCACTCTACAGCCTTTTGCCAGCCAGTTGGGAGCGCCGGGATGCCTCCCTTTGGGCTCCCTCAGCCTCTCCTCCCCCTTCCAGGCTGGGAAGCGCTGGACGGCAGCAGCTGCCCCGAGATGAGCAATAGGCAGGGTGGGTGCTCCCAATGTCCATGGGAGAAGCAGCGAGGAGGATCTGTGCCCAGCCAGTCCAGCCCAGCTCGGATGCATGGCCACAGAGCAATTTTGCGGGGCCCCAGCGGCCTGATCCGGGCTCCAGAGGCCTGGAAAAGGCCTCTGTTGCCCGGATCTATGGCTGCTGAGAAATTTCACCCCCCCCCCGATGCAAGCTCCAGAGGCCTTTTCCAAGGCTCTGGAGCACAGATCAATGGCCATGGAGCAATTTTGCAAACCCCCAACGGCCTTATGCAGGCTACAGAGGCCTTTTCCAGCAAATATGTTATATTTTGGAATGGCCAAAGTGCTGACCTTAATCCTAAAGAAAATGTTGTGGAAGGACCTGAAATAGGCAGTTCATGTAAAAAAGCCCACCTAAATCCCCAGTTCAGACTTTCTGTAAAGAGGAAGGAGCAAAAATTTCTCCAAGCGTATGTGCAGGACTGATCAAGTATTATTGGAAATGTTTGCTGCAGCTATTACTTCCTAAAGCAGGGCTTTTCAACTTTTTCATCCATTTTACCACTTTTAAGATATGGCAACACCTGAGCACCACCAGTCGCCTACCAAGGTGTCAAAAACATGACCCCCCCAAAAAGGAAAAAGTGATGAAGTACAGGTAGTCCTCAACTTACAACAGTTTGCTTAGTGAATGTTTGAAGTTACAACGGCACTGAAAAAAGTGCCCCTGAAGCCACTGCTGAGCAAGACACCTGCCTGCTTGCCCGGTGGCGCTCTTTCTCCTATCCGAGGTTTTCATTGTTGTGAGCATTTCTGTTGAGGATTGACAGCGGGGGTGGGGTGGGGTGGTGTTTGTTTTTTATTCCTCCCCTCTGCTGGGTGGTTGCAGCAGTTTTTGGTCACTTCACATGACACTGGGACAGTGTGACCATCATAAATATGAATCAGTTGCCAAGCATCTGAATGTAAATCACAAGAGCCTGGAGATGCTGCAACATTCCAGCTGATCGGCACTTCTTCTGGGCTCAACAGAAGCGCCAAGATCAGCGCTGAGCTCCAGCTGGAGCCTGGCACTGATCCTGTCGCTTCCGCTGAGCCCTGACAGCCCTGCAGCTCCATCCGTCTCTCGCTCAGGCTTGTGCGGTGCTGCCACCGGTTCAGCTCATTCCCCTCCCCCCGCTACCACATTTCTAGGATGGTTGTGTATCACCTGCCAGGTGCCAATGTACCACAGGTGGTACCCGTACCACTGGTTGAAAAGCCCTGTCCTAAAGGGAGTGGGGGCATACCAGTTACTGAAAGCAAAGCCTGAAATATTTTGCCCCAGAGAAATATATACATTTGGATCAATTTCGCATATTGAAGGAAATGCCTTCATCATGGTTCAGTCCAAGCCTGGAATAAACAACATGGTGACTGCTTTAGAAAGAAAGATGCAGTTTATTGAAGAGGAGAGACAGACAGAAAGATGGCTCTGGAAGAAAAGAGTGGGTTTTTGTATAGGGAGTGGGTTTTTGTACCCTTTGGGGCTTTTGTTTGGAGTTGTTTCCTGTTCCTGTTTGAGGCTTTGTATTTCCTATGTCATGTATTCTGACCTGAGTCTGGGTGTGCCCTTTCTGGTATTCTGATGGTGGTGGGTTAATCCTATTATGTCCCAAGGGTCATAGCCTGCTTTCCTGGGGCTGTAGCTGATGACTCTTAGATTTTTGGTGTTGATTCTAGGGATCTTTTTTCCTAACCCGTTTCCTGATTCCATTCTTTCTGACAAGATTATCACATCTGCAATTCTGCAGACTCGGTTTCTGTTTGGGACAGAGAAACTGGGGAAGGAGGGTTGGTTTCTGCCTTTAAATCCTTTAGGGAAATATTTTCTGCCTTTTAAATATTTCCAAAAATATTTCTTTCTTGGGGGAGGGGCTGTCTTCCCACACTCAATACAGTAAATAAATGCACAAGTATGTTTCTGACTGATTTGTTTAATTAGGTTTTCATTAACTTTGGACTTGTATGGAGAACACACCAGGTTTTATGTCATAGTATGAAATATTGAATATTCAAGTGTTCACAACTTTTAAATACCACTGTAGCAAACTGAGGGATAAATGGCATAAGTGGGTTGCTGAGGGGGAAAAAAATAAAGCTGACTTCAAATCATAAATAAATGAGCATTTATAATGCAAAAAACTGCCTCTGTTGTACCTTATCACAAAAATAAAATGTTTTTTAAATCTTGGAGTCTCTGCAATAAATTTGCTGCAAAGCGTAATTGTAAAAAAATGACTCTTGACACACTGATAACCTCTAAATATTATGAAAGACATAACACATTCTAGCTTTCTCTATTTTTAAAATTTGCCTTTAGAAGAGTACAAGAAAATAAAAAATAAAAAAGCTTATTGCTTGTACATATTAAAGAAAACAAACAAGATCAGCGACTACAATAAACCGGGGAGAAAAAAAAAACCAATAAAAGAGAGCGATTTGCCCTGATAAACCCACTACCAATTTGCGGTTGCTTAAAAAGACATTTCAGCTTTTTATGACTTCTGACTTTTTGGGCGTTAGCCGCAGGAACTCAAAACTGTGGAAAGTCGGCATTGGCATCTCCGAGCTCCTCTTCAGAAAAATCGCCTTCTAGCAGCCGCGCAAGCCCAAAAGCAACCCACGCCTCCCGCCATTTTCCCCCTACCTCCAAGCGCGCGGGGGGGGGGAAGGCTCCGCCACCAAGCAGCATGACGGGAAGGCTCGCGGGAGCTTGAAGTTTCCAGCCTTTCTGTCGCAAGGGGGCGTTTGTTAGATCACACACAGACCAATAGAGAAATAGAGCTCCGGTGACGCCACACCATAGGCAGGGCAGGGCATGCGTTGCTTATAGGCTTGGATCCCGCCTCCCTTTTTTAAGTTTTAGCCTTTTCGGAAAGCCTCCGCCAGCAGCGCCCCTTCTGGCGAGACTGGGTAAGTCCATGTGGTGCTGCCCGGCTATTCCTCCTCCCCAGACCGAGAGGCTGGGCATTCCGGCAGTAAACTGAGCATCGAGTGGGCGTGTGAAGAGGTTGATGTCGTTACACGGAAGGGCAGCCGGATCGCGTGTTTAGAGAGGTAAATGGGGTTGGAACCACACGGGCGCGATCGGAGGCGGCGCTGGACCCAAAGGCGGCCGAGTGGCGTCAGAAACGGGAGGAAGCTCTGCAAAAGAAGCCCAGGCGCTTGCCCGTGGGGAAGATAAAATGGTCAAGGGTGGGAAATGCAACGAGAAATTGCTCCCTAAAACCCCGAATCCTCCTTGTCCGGTCCCCTTTTCTTTCAGTCTTTAGGTTTCTGACCGGACTACAGTTCCCATCTTCCTCCGCCACTAGTTAACGCCGGTTTCCTAACGTGAAGTTTTTATCCCGACAAGCTCTGGGGACCGAGGTTTTAAAAGGCTGAACTAGGGAGTGGCGGATGGGTGTGGCGATAGACCTCCTCATCGTCACCTCCCAGGTAGTGGTCAAGGAGAGCCGCTTTCGAATTGCAGCCTTCGTCGGAAAAAATAAGGTGGCCACATCTTGAAAGATCCAAGCCTGAAAACGACAGGCTATATTCAGCTTGATGTCTGTATAATTTCCATGGCTTGGTTTGGCTTGGCTTGGCTTTCATCCCCATTACAACTCACGGTGATTCTGAGATCTGCTTTGGAATTTATCCCACTCTTGAAATGCGTGGGGGTGATGTGAGCAGGCATTTTTTTTTTACCTATTGGAAAATACTGTTGATTAAATTGGAGACAAATAGTCCTGGACTTACAACAGTTTGTTTAGTGACCATTCAAAGTTACAGTGGCACTGAAAAAAGGGACTTATGACCGTTTTTCAAACTTACAACCCTTGTGGCATCCTCATGGTCAGGTGATCAAAATTCAGATGCTTGACAACTGGTTCATATTTATGACGGTTGCAGTGTCCTGGGCTCATGTGATCACCTTTTGCAAACTTTTGACAAGCAAAGTAAATGGCGAAGCCAGTTTCACTTAACTCTTAGTAACAACTGCAGTGGTTCACTTAACAACTGTGGCAAGAAAGGTTGTAAAATGGGGCAAAACTCAGTTAACAAAGGTCTCCCCTAGCAAGAGAAATTTGGTGCTCAATTGTGGTCTAGTTGAGGGCTACCTGTAGTCACAATTTGATACAAAATAGACATGTGTGTCATAGTCACCCAGTTCATTTTTACAAGGAGAGAGAACATTTGGCTGTCCAGATGCTAAACTAAAAATCTCTTAGCATCACCCTATCTGGACCGAGACGCCCTACGCACAGTTACTCATGCGCTTGTGACCTCCCGTTTGGACTACTGTAACGCTCTCTACATGGGGCTGCCCTTGAAGACCACTCGGAGGCTTCAACTGGTGCAGAATGCGGCCGCGCGAGTTGTAATGGGGGTTTCCCGATACTCCCATGTAACACCTCTACTCCGCGAGCTGCATTGGCTTCCGGTTGCCCTCCGGGTGAAATTCAAGGTGCTGGTTATTACCTATAAAGCCCTACATGGCCTGGGTCCGGGCTATTTGAGGGAACACCTGCTGCCGGCATCAAACGCCCTTCGCCCAGTGCGCTCCCACAGGGAGGGTCTGCTCAGGGTGCCGCCGGTGAGAGATTGCCGGCGGGTGACACCCAGGGATAGGGCCTTCTCTGTGGGAGCGCCTGCCCTCTGGAACCAGCTGCCGGTGGAGCTGAGGACTGCCCCCGACCTCCGATCATTCCGCCGGGGCCTGAAGACCTGGCTCTTTGAGCTCTCAGGCCCAGGCTGAGGAGAAATTTTTAATTCGGGTTTTAATGTATACAGGGTAATTTAATATTTTTAATTGTTTTTTTTAACTTTTGTATGGTGGATTTTTAATTCCCTGTAAACCGCCCTGAGTCCTCAGGGAATAGGGCGGTATATAAAAAGGTAAAGGTTCCCCCGCACATGCGTGCTAGTCGTTTCCAACTCTAGGGGCCGGTGCTCATCTCCGTTTCATAGCCGAAGAGCCAGCGCTTGTCCGAGGACGTCTCCGTGGTCATGTGGCCGGCATGACTAGACGCCAAAGGCGCACGGAACGCTGTTACCTTCCCACCGTAGTGGTCCCTATTTTTCTACTTGCATTTTTACGTGCTTTCGAACTGCTAGGTTGGCAGAAGCTGGGACAAGTAACAGGCGCTCACTCTGTTACGCGGCACTCGGGATTCGACCCGCCAAACTGCCAACCTTCTGATCGACAAGCTCAGCGTCCTAACCCACTGAGCCACCGCGGTATATAAATGTAACTAAATAAATAAATAAATAAATAAATTGACTGCAACTGATGGGTGATGGGTTTGGGTTTTATTGTTTTTATGTATTTTAACTTAACTTATTGTTATAGTTTTTGGGCATCTTGTTTAATCTTTTTTAACTTTTGTATTCTTGTTTTTTAACATGTATTGCCCTGTTCACCGCCCTGAGTCCTTCGGGAGAAGGGCGGTATACAAATATAATAAAATAAATAAATAAATAAACTGTTGGAAGTTGTACTTCACCAACATCTGAAGTAGGGGTGTTAAACTGCCAGCCTGTGAGCCAGACGCGTCATGAAGAAACTGCGCCCATCTCATTGCCGGCAATGGCGAAAAACCTACGATATGTCATGCGACTTCGTGAGTTTGACATGTCTGATCTGAAGGATCGCAATTTCCTGTCCCTGAATGAACAAACTCTTTTAAATTAAAAATAGAAATATTCCTTGTAACTGATTAGAAATATTAACTGAGGGCCAGATATGGGAATTCCCTTTATGTTTTCAGTATCCAGAAAATGCTCCTCTGAAATCTAAGTAGCAAAATAGATTTCTGCAGTGTGATTGTGGCCTACTAATTTGACTTATGGGGTGATTTCAGGATGACGATGGGAATGAATTGCTTTTGCTAGGCCTCTAGTTCTCACATCACCCTGATAGTGTCCCATAAGTCAAAAACAGGCTGATCATTTTTAGCCATTCTTTGTCCAATATACCAAAATGTTACAGCATAGAGCTCCAGAAGAATTCAGATACCCAGTGTTGCTTTTTTTCTGAACTACAACATGGTCTTTTCCAAATTTGTGGAAAGGAAAATATGTATTTCTTATAAGGCAGACATGTCAAACTCGCCACGTCACATGACATCGCGCAATGTATCAGGAGAGTTTTGCTATTGCTGGCAATGGGGTGGGTGCAGTTTCTGGATGACACGTCTGGCCCACGGGCCGGCAGTTTGACACCCCTGTATAAGGTGCATCTTTAGATGTGATGTATAACTGCTGACCTGCTTTTTTCCCCTGTACTAAAATGTGGCTATCAAATTCACTTGAGACAATTTGTTTACTTAAAACATTGAGAACCAAAGTTAGGTTGAGTACCAATGAATCAGTTTAAAGAAGCTCAACAAAAGCCTCAATAGAATAAAGAAACAGTACCAATTATAAAATGTTCATAGTTTGCCTTCACTTACTTTTATGGCAAATTAGCTAGTAATTAGTAATTAAAACAGTATTTGTTTTCTTTGCAGATGTATTCCATGAAAACTTAAACATGGAGCTGGGGAAAGGGAAGCTCTTGAGGACTGGCCTTAATGCCTTACACCAGGCCATCCATCCTGTGCATGGGATTGCTTGGACAGACGGAAAGCAAGTGATACTGACTTCTTTATACCAGCATAATGGAGAACCTAACTTTGGCAACTCAAATGTTGTGGGTCAATTTGAACACGTTCATGGACTTTACTGGGGTCCGTTTTGTGCACCAGATGCTCCTGCACTTCTTGCTATTCAGCATAAAAGACACATTACAATGTGGCAACTCTGTTACAGTGTTTCAGAACAAAACAAGCTGATGGTGTATCAGATCAGTGAAATCAGCGAGTTGTTTCCTATACTTCCCCAGGGTTGTGTGTGGCATCCCCAAAAAGAAATTTTAGCTGTACTCACTACGCGAGAAACTTCTGTGCTCCATTCAGTGCGACTCAATAACTCCAGAATCAAAGCAGACATCAAAGGTAGCGGTATCATTCATTGTGCTTGTTGGACTGAGGAAGGCAAACGTTTGGTGATTGGGATAGGCAGCACACTCCATTCCTACATGTGGGATGATGATCAGAAAACTTTAAATGCTTGCTCCTTTTGTCCAATATTTGATGTAGGGGGCTATGTTTGTGCAATAGAACCAACTATGAGTGCTCAAGTGGCAGTTTCTACTGAACTGCCACTGGATAAGATCTGCAGCTTAAATGCTGGTGTTTCATTTGAAATCCCAAGTGAAATTATTGGAAATCCAATCCCTTCCCAAAGTAGCCCATTGGAAAATGATAGTGATGCCTCTGTAGACGATGGGAAAAAGTCAACAGACCAGGAAATTTTTGCATCATCCCCAGTGGATTTGACTCATCTCCCTTCAGGTAAACAGCAATCGGAAAACAGTCCCCTCATTAATCTAAGATCCAAAGATTACTTAACTGGAAGTGGTCACGATGCATCACATTTCATTTTGGTGACTTTTGAAAGAAAGGCGACAACTAGCAAAAAAGTCAGCATCCCAGGTATCCTGGTCCCAGATATCATGGCTTTTGACTCTAAAACACAGACTGTGGTAGTCGCCTCCAATACCTGTAACATAATTTTGACTTATTCCTTAACTTCAACACTCCTGCCTAACATTCAACAAATTCATTTGGAGAGGAATGAGAGGCCAAAGGGGTTATGTTTCCTAACGGAGAAACTGTTGCTGATCCTGGTTGGAAAACAAAAAATAGCGGATCCTGCTTTTCTTCCGTCTTCACGCTCAGACAAGTACATTCTCCGCTTGATAGTCAAAAAGATCACCTCTAGAGAAGGCCATTCTGCGCTTATGGGTCCTACTCAGGTTTGTTTTAGGAACATACCAGTGAAAAGAGAGTGCATTGAAACTCATTCTCCTGATGCTCACTTTCTGAGAGGAGGATTGCTGCTCCCGAATTGCATGAGCGTGCCATCTCCTGGGAAGAAAAAACTGATAGAAGAAATTGCTAACGAGCAATGCTTGTCAGCAAGAGTTGTGGATTCTGCTGAGAAAAAGATGTCCAAGGATTTTCCTCAAGATTTGAGAACTTTGGACGTTGAGCCAATAGCTCGTTCCTTTGGTCTTCAAGAGCTTGAAAATTCTTCAGGGCCACTAAATTTGCCAATTTCAAGCACAGCAGGAGATAGATCTCATGAAACAGACTCTAAGTTGTATGACAAACAAATGCAGAATTCTTGTGAAGTAAAAAGGAGCTTAGTGCAAAGTGAAAAAGAAGCTAATTGTATCTCTAAAAATCTAGAGGAGCTGTGCTACAGCTTTGCAGAATTTCAGCACCAGCTTTTTGAGATAACTGAGCTTGTAAGATCCGGAAAAAAAAATGTTCCACAGTATCCGCCATCTTGTGAACCTTCTTTTGTTAATGTAATTTGCCAGGTAACTTTCAAAAAGAGTATGCTATCACAGTTTTAATATAGCCAGATGTACTTAAAAACTAGTAATATTGATTCCTTCCTTGTGAGCTTTGCTGTAAAATTTCTGAAGAGCAACAAGCCATTTGCCAAAATCTAGTTATGTAAAGCTATTCTTAAAGATAGGAGAAGAAAGATTTGGACTCCTTTGGAGAAATCGGTGTGTTTGGGGCCTTTGTAGACTTTCTAGAATTGACACTGCAATGAAATCTAAAAAGTAATTTTCAAGAGGTTAGAAATATTCCAGAAATGCCATTTGAGAGCCAGTAGATTTGGCTACAGCACGGGTGTCAAACTTGCCACATCATGTGATGTGTCACGAAGTAGTGTGACTTTTTGCATTGCCAAAGGGGTGGGTGGGTGTAGCCTCCACATGATGCAACTTGCTTGTGGGCCAGCAGTTTGACACCCTTGGGCTAGACACTTAATTAAGACAAGAAAAACTCTGGTTCAAATCTCCATTAAGTCTCAAGAATTGCTGGCTGATCTTAAGACAGCTGTTTTCTCTTAGCCTAATTTTCCTTCCATGGGATTTGTGAAGATAACTCCTGGAATGGGCTGGAGGAAGAACCATGAATAAGTGTTTGTGTGTTGTGTGTGTAGGTGTGTTGCATGAAACTGCATGAATAGGTATTGCCTTGCACAGATCAAAATGACCTATTTCATAAATAGTAGTGGCTGTCAGACATGAGTGGCAGTACATTTTACCTATAGAGGCAGAGAAAACAAACATTGAACTGGATTCGTTTGTGACATCCTTTGCTCTAGTCTAGCTATTGATCTGAATATGCCCAAAGTGCTCCTTAACAGCCGGGGAGTGCGCGCGTGCGCAGGACTGTCCTGCCGGCTCCCGCCCGACGCCGGACAGCTCCGCCGATGCTGCCTCAAGAGGGAAGAGCATGAGGCGCATGCCATGGCTCCCCGAGGACTCCTTAGGAGCCGGGGAGCGCGCGCGTGCGCAGGACTGCCCTGCCGGCTGCCGCCAGACGCCAGCCTGCCCTGCTTCCTCCACAGTGAGAGGGGAGGGCGTGCCTTCCCGGGCTTGCTGATTTTCCGGCGTATAAGACGAAAAATCTTGAAAATCATATCAAAAGTTGGGGGGTTGTCTTATACGCCCAGTCGTCTTATACGCCGGAAAATACGGTACTATAATATTCAAGGTGAAAATTGTGCAAGTTCAGTCTTCGTAGTACCTTTGCATGTGCAGCTCTTACCAGTGGGCATAAAGTATGCACATGGCACTAAGTAACAACATGGTATCTGAATGGTATCTATTCCCCCACTTTGAAACCTGATTTTGTGAGTATGGGATTAATTCTTATGAATCACTACGCCTAAAATTCTTAATTCTTAAATTAACAGAAGGAGTCTTCCGGATCTGTTACTTCTGAACAGCGTGCTGTTGTCCTCTGTGATGGGAAACTCCGTTTGAGCATAATTCAGAAGATTTTCAGTGTGGGTGTAGTTGAAATGCAGCATAGTAAGTATGAAAGGTAACTTTGGGAACACTAATAAATGAACAGAGATACAGTTTCACATCCCTCCTTCCATAAAAATGTGGGAAGAGCCCACATAACCCTTTATCTCTTAGAGCAGACATGTCAAACTTGCGACGTCATGTGACGTCGCGGAACGTATTGGAACTTTTTCCCCATTGCCGGCAATGGGGTGGGCGTGGTTTTCTTGTGACGTGTCCAGCCCGTAGGCTGACAATTTGACACTCCTGTCTTAGAGACTAATAATATCTCAGGATACGTCAAGTCATAAGAAGTTGTAGTTCCACTCTGTACTAGTAAGCTGTATTTGAATGCTGTAACCATCCATAGGCCCCATATTTTAAGGACATTGATAAAGAGATGCTAGCCAGAATGGTGAAGAATCTGGAAATATATAGAATAGCTCCATATGCAGAATATTCAAAGGGGTTGGAAATGTTTAACCTGAAGAAAACAAACAAACAATGGCCTTCAACTCAGATTGGGTGCTGCGGGCCAGATGGAACAAACTCATTTTTGGTTCTTCCAAAAAGAAAGACTTGAACCAACGGGTGGAGATAGCAGGAAAATAATTTAAAATATAATTAGAAAAAACATAAACAGGGCTGGATGCATAATTTATCATCTCTATGGGAAGAAGTGTTTCTGTCCTTCTGAAAGTTTAGTTTGGTCTTTTGGTAAAATATATACTGCTCAAAAAAATAAAGGGAACACTGAAACAACACAATGTACTGTATTTAATAGTAGGATGTCTTATCTTGTGTTCCCTTTATTTTTTTGAGCAGTATACTTGGCATACACACTTCATAATCCTGCTGGTGAAAAACATGATACACTATACAGTGTCAGCAACTGAGCACTTTTAGTTGGCATCCTGTTTGGAAACTTACGAATGAGCTAGTTTCCTAGCTTTTTTTCTGTTACTGGCTCCAGCAAGTTTCTGGTTTTTGTCTCCAAACCTTTGAATTGTAACAATCTTTTCAATTGAGTTCTGCTAGTGATTCATCCAGGTAATTAATGGACTCATCCAAGTATTTTTTTTTTTTACAACAGTAATAATTTGCCACTGCCTCTTTCTGGTAGATTTTGTTGACTTCTGTCTAGTTTATAGCCCAGAGACTTCTTGGTGCTTCCTATCCAAGTACTACCCACATCTAACCCTATATAGTTGGGGTTTTTTTTAGATTAGAGTAGCCAGGTTTTCTTAGATGTCATCACATGGCTGAGTAAATCCTTTATTTAGTAAGTTGTTCCCACAGACTTTTTCTACTACTTCATATTTAGTTATTGAGACGTGTTCTTTTCACATCTCTTGAACTATGGCTGTCTACCATTTTTTGCAAACACGTAGATCTGTACATCCAAGTAAAGAAAATAAACTTGATCTAATTCAGCAACAGCTAACCAGTCCTCCTCAGTAATTTGATGCTTTGTTAATTACGGTTTATAATTAACATGACCTGGACTCATCTTGTTGGCAATTTTCAGTTTGATATATCAGCTTAAATATTATGTTACATACACAGGCTTGTTTGCTTGTGTCTATACAGATATTTTGAAAATCTTTCTTAGTGTTGGCCTTATCTGACTAGTTTAAGTAAGACTCTAAGCAGAAAGATTAAAGGTTCACATGATTGCAATCTTCTCATGATGTCACTTGCAACAGAGCTTTATATAACCTATGAAAGAAACTCCTCATAGAAACTGAAGCTCTGGCAGCTACCAAAATCATTTCTAAAATATGAAACTACAGCGCTGCATAAATTGGAGGTACAACCCAAATTCTCTCTATTCTTCAAATCCAGTTATACTTTTACAGTTTAAAAGTACGTGCTTTCCAAATACTAGCAGGACTGCTCTATGAATGGCAAGCAGAACAGGATATTTAGACCTGCCAGTTTTTATTCTTATGGAAAATATAAACCAGAATGAGATCTTCCTGGAAGGTGCATGTTAGAAATGTTTATTGCCCTCACTGAAATTATCTACAGCCATGCCACCATATCTGCACACCTTGTCTAGTTTGTCAGGGTGGGTATGTCATGTCTATTCCTCCTTTGCTCCCAACATTTTATTCACAATGCAGGAGTAATATGGGAAAACCTGGTGGTCCTATGTTGACAGAGCCTGTGACTGAAACTCCACATGCCTCTTTTCTCCTTGGAAAGAGAAAGGGAGGAAATAGTAGCTTTTATCTGCTGTAGGAAACTCTTTAAGTATTGCTGTGACATCAGTTATCCAGTGGCAATACTCATCCTTTACAGGATTAGCAGTCGGGTACAAATGCTATTACCGTATACCAAACAAATAGGGAAGCAAAATGTCCAAAATGAATGGGGGCATTCAGAGGAAAGCACCAATCCAGCCAAATGCTAAATAGAAGCACAGTAGAATGATAGCTTAGACCCGGGGTCCCCAACCCCCAGTCCATGGACCAATACCGGGCCACAGCATGTCAATAACCGGTCCAAACAAACAAGCAAAACCCCATCCACGAGATGCAGGCAGCACACAAAACCACGCAGCCTTCAGTCCACGGAAAAAGCTCTCTCCACGGAACCGGTCCCTGGTGCCCAAAAGGTTGGGGACCTCTGGCTTAGACTTTAATAATGCCAGGAGGAATCAAACACCACTATGCCTAGAACTTATTCATCTAGTCTTATGCCTTTCTATACTGACATTGTTCCTCTGTTTCTACTTAGGGATGCATATTGGTGCAATGCACAGACTGTACTTAAAAGGGATAAAAAGAACAAACCCTTAGGCAAATGAGCAGGGATGGAGAGAGGGAAGAGGAGGAGGAAGAAGAAGAAGAAAAATGAAAAAAAGATAGAAATATACTCCATGATCTGTCATCAGTGTGACCACAAATAGACTGGGACTGGGTTTACTCATTACTAGGGTTTACAAAATCAATTTGCTAGGTTTCCAATAACCCAATAAATTATTAAACTGATTGTGGTTTAACACTATTTCTTTTGTTTTAAATTATACATCATGGCTTATAATTTATTAGAACATACAGTGCATTCAGAAAGTATTCGGACTCCCTTCACTTTTGTCAATTTTGTTATGGTGCAGCCTAATTTTACACTTGTCGAATTTCATTTTTCCCCCTCATTAACCTGTGAGGCATTTGTTAAGTGAGTTTTGCCTCATCTTATGACCTGTCTTGCCACAGTTAAGTGAATCGCTTCAGTTGTTAATAACAGTTATTAAGTGAATCTGGATTTTCCGTTGATTTTGCTTGTCAGAAGGCCGCAAAAGGTAATCACAGGACCCCAGGACACTGCAGCCATCATAAATATGAGTCAGTTGCTAACAGTCTGAATTTTGATTATGTGACAAGGGGGATGCTGCAGTGGTTGTATGAAAAATGGTCACTTTTTTCAGTGTTGTAACTTGGAATGGTCACTAAACGGACAGTCGTAAGTCAAGGACTATATTCAAAGTTTTTCCCCCCCTTAAGATGCATTGTTAACCATTTTCTCTGTAAGCAAAAATGAATCAAAAAATTGTAGGAGAAACCAATCTTGTGTCCCATATATGTTGTATTCTAGTGGCTTGGTCTGACATTATTAAATTGGTCTTTGTTACAGAAGTAAGCAAGGAAGCCAGTTAACTGCTTAGGTACAGTATCTTGCAAATGCAAATGCCAACACAGTCACTGCTTCTGTTTGGAATTCCTTAAAATGTTTGTGTCTCTTTTGTCTTTTACAGATTTGTCCTGGATTATTCTTACGTCAGACAGTGAGGGCTTTATTCCATTAACATTTGAATCCCAGCAGGAGATCATTATAAGGGAGGTGGATGTCATATCTAATGACAGCAGTATTGCTTCTTGCAAACCATTACTTGCGGTCAATTCCACTGAGGGATTCAGAAAGCTTTCCTCCCAAAGTCTGGATTTTACAGCCAGCTCCATGGAAGTCTTGAGAGAAGAGTCTTCTCAGTGTCTGGTGGATGGCGGAGATTTTTATGAGCAGACCAACAGCTCTTCCTAATCATGACTGTTTGCAAGTTGATCGACGTAGAAGTGAAATCTTTCATGAAGCATAATTAAAGTTGGGACTGTTGTCTATTGTGCTTTCACAAAGGGGTGATATGTTGCTGAACTATTGCTCTTGCCTTTGATTCCTTTTTACTAATACTCCATGGCTTGCTGTTTTATCAAATAATTTTAAATTATTTTTGCCTGATAACGGTGGCAGACCAGCTGTGCAAGGCACTTTAAGTTTCTACAAAGCTAGGGCTGACTCAACATATTTTCATTTTTAAATTCTATTAGCAATTTTGCTAATATTTTGCTCTGCTGAACACAAAATTAATTGTTTGCCAAAGCCGAAAGAAGCTTTTTCTGGAGGAAAGAGGACTGTTTGTCCTTAGCATTTCCTCAGAAGCTTCAGTGGCATGAACAAACTGTAAAAAAAAAAGTGCGGATTTCTAGTGATTCTAGAAGTAGAAAGCAAAACTGAGTCATATTTATTACTGTATTATAAGGCAAACTGTTGTAGTTTCTGCATCATTACACTACTTCTAATTTTGTCATTTTACCAGTGCCTGTTACAAAAGTTCTTGAAAGTTAGGAGACCATTTACAAAACTACTTACTAGTGAGTACCAAAGTCCTTCTCATATAACAGTACCTGCAACAAAACCCGATTCATTTTGTCAGTTTTCCTTCAGTGTCCAAGAAACTGTTACAATACGCATGCAAGTTGAATAGTTCTAGTTTAAAAAAAAACATTAAAAATAACTTAATTCAGAATAGCTGAAGGCTGTCAAGTCTGAAATACTGTTCTGAACGCTGAATTATAGTGGATGAGGGGCTGAACTGATTTTCAAAACAAGTTTCACAAACCCAACGTTACATTGACAATCCTTAGGTATACTGGAACATAGTTGTAGCCCCGTTTAGACTTCATGGGAAAAAAGGAGGAAAGGGAACACTTTTATTTTTTTTTCATCTTTATCAAGCTAGAAACCAGGTGACGGAGTTCTAGTCTTGCTTTAGGCATGAAAGCCACTGGCCGATCTTGGGCCAGTCACTCACTCATCCCAACCCACTTCACAGAGTGGTGGTGGTGGAGAAAAATCAAAGGAAGAAATATTAGCTATGTTTGTCACCTTGAATTATTTATGAAAATAATAAAAGCGGGTTAAAAAATTATTAAATGGGGGGGAGGTGCCATCTGCCCCTAAACTTTGTATTTTACAGCTTGGAAGCAGAAGGGGGCAGTCACACCGATGAAAAGTAGGACCGGTATCTTTTTTTTTCCTTTTCTTGTTTTCTGTTGTGAAAAAGCCTTTCATGATTTAATTTAATAATTTAATTTGTATACCGCCCTTCTCCCGAAGGACTCAGGGCGGTGAACAGGGCAATACATAATAAAAACAATACAAAAATTAAAAAGTAATTAAACCATTATGCCCGTAGTAATTAATACATATTAAAATTAAAACTAGTTATAAAAACCCAACCCCATCCCGTCAGACCAGGCCAGCTTGTTTGAAAAAGGTTTGATGAGGGCGATGTGGATTTAACTTCTGGTCATAAATAATCTGAACCCTAATTTCCATCATCACCGATATTTGCCTCTGTCACCCTCACACCAGCTGCCTGCAATTAGTGCAGGTTCGAGTCCCACCAGGCTCAAGGTTGACTCAGCCTTCCATCCTTCCGAGGTAGGTAAAATGAGGACCCAGATTGTTGGGGGCAATTAAGCTGACTTTGTAATAATGCCGCTTGGGGTGTGTGTGTGTGAAAGCCCTAATAAGCAGGCATATACATAGAATGAAGGCTACTGCTAAGCTTGTAAGCCGCCCTGAGTCTTCGGAGAAGGGCGGGATATAAAATGGAATTAAAATTAAATTAAATTGTAAAAAGGATAACGGTAGCTATTACAATGTTTTTTTTCTCTTTTTTTGCTCCTTTCCCCTTTTTCTGCCCTTTAAGTCGCTCCTGACTAATGTAAGATTTCATAAATATCTTCAGTGGGTTATTAGATTGCTGTGTTTTTTGTCTCGGATAAGATATCTGAAAAGCAGAGCCGCTTTCAAATTAGTAGACGAAATAAGTATGTGTTGAGCGTTTTCAGCTGGATCTTCAACACACCAAAGCTTTCGTTTCACTTAATGAAAAATTACAAAAAATAGTTAAAGGGGGCAAAGATAACGAAAAGCCATTTCTAGTTTTCTTTACCTCAGCTGCCAAGTCATTATCCCCGCTGCTTTAACATTATAATAATTCCTTCAGCTCCTTATTCTTTTTCAGTCATCAAATCCAGCAGTCACAATCTCACTTTTTCCCCCCATTTTCAGCAGTCTACAAAAGGTTTCCAGGTTTTTATAAAAGTACTTATCGTTTTTTCCTTGCCCAAATAGCTCAGTTATCCCATCTCTGCTGGCTCGAGGACAATTTCAAGATTAAAACAAGCAGCTTTCAATTTGCAACACTAGGCAAACTAAAACCCTGTTAAATTCATGAATTCCATCGTGCTACTTTTTTCACATGTCAACAATATTGTATTTGTATTTGTATTTATTAAATTTGTATACCGCCCTTCTCCCGAGGGACTCAGGGCAGTGAACAGGGCACATATAAATAGAGGATACAAAAATTAAAAAAAGAATTAAATAATCGCCCAGATAAAACAGTAACAATATAAAAACCCAATTAAAAAACCCTAACTTCCCCCATCAGGCCAGGCCAGCTTGTTCAAATAAATGGGTCTTCAGACCGTGTCGGAAGGAGCGAAGGTCCGGTGCCGTCCAGAGCTCAACCGGCAGCTAGTTCCATAAAGCTGGAGCGCCCACAGAGAAGGCCCTCCCCCTGGGGGCCACCAGCCGACATTCTCTGACCGGGGGCACCCTGTGGAGGCCCCCTCTGTGGGAACGCACAGGGCGGAGGGAAGTTGACGCCGGCAGCATGGACCATGCAACATACAAGTAGGCCTTTACTTAAGACTACAATTGGGCCCAAAATTTCTGTTGCTAAGCGAGACAGTCGTTAAGTCCATTTTGCCCCATTTTACGACTTTTCTCACCACAGTTAAGGGAATCTCTGCAGTTGTTACCTTAGTAACGTGATAATTAAGTGAATCTGGCTTCCCCATTGACTTTGCTTGTTAGATCACAGAAGATCACATGACCCCCAAGACATTGCAACTGTCATGAACCAGTTGCCAAGCATCTGAATTTTGATCACGTGACCATGGGGATGTTGCAACGCTTGTTAAGTATGAAAAAACAGTCATAAGTCACTTTTTTCAGTGCCTTTGTAAATTGGAACGGTCACAATGCACTGTTCAAAACTACCTACATTAAGCCATAATATACTTTATTGGTTTGGGCTATGTCCGCCAAATGTGGCTTGTTAACCACAGTTTATGTCTTAAGATAATTTAACTATACCAGGGGTAGGCAACCTCGGCTCTTTTATGACTCATGGACTTCAACTCCCAGAATTCCTGAGTCAGCATAGCTGACTCAGGAATTCTGGGAGTTGAAGTCCATGAGTCATAAAAGAGCCGAGGTTGCCTACCCCTGAACTATACTATACTATACTACATGTGAATGAAGTCAGGGGCTCAACTGTTGGAAGAAGGAATTCCTGTAATTGTTTCTCAACCATCTAGTTAGGCATAACAGCAAAATGAGCCACAGCAGTTTATTTTTAGCTATGATTATTACAATTACTTATTGTAATAATTCCTGATTTTAAAATGACGATTTTAAAATCAGATGAGTTGTCCCAGAGGTGCTTTTTTCAGGAGGCAGATGGACTTTCTTGTTTTTCTTTGAAGACGTTTCGCTTCTCATCTGGGAGGCTTCTTCAGCTCTGACTGAATGGTGGGGAAGGGATTTATACTCCTTGCAGACTTTTTCTTTCCTTCCTTCCTACTTTTCTTCTCTATCCGTTTCCTTCTTTCCCTCCCATCTTCCTCCTCCTCTTCCTCTTTTCCTTTCATCCTTCTCCCAAAGGTGCTTTTTTTTAGGAGGCAACGGGACTTACTTGTTTTTCTTTGGAGACATTTCGCTTCTCATCCGGGAGGCTTCTTCAGCTCTGCTGGATGGTAGGGAGGGGGGGATTTATACTTGGTGGAGCAGTGGGCTAATGCCTCCTTAAGTGAGCCTTGGTGGAGCAGTGGGCTAATGCCTCCTTAAGTAACACCAGCTGCCTGCAATTAGTGCAGGTTCGAGTCCCACCAGGCTCAAGGTTGACTCAGCCTTCCATCCTTCCCAGGTAGGTAAAATGAGGACCCAGATTGTTGGGGGCAATAAGCTGACTTTGTAATAATGCCGCTTGGCGGGGGCCGAAAGCCCTAATAAGCAGGCATATACATAGAATGAAGGCTATTGCTAAGCACATTGTTTTGTGCTTAAATTGTAAGCCGCCCTGAGTCTTCGGAGAAGGGCGGGGTATAAATGGGATTAAAATAAAAATAAATTAAAAAATACTTCTTGCAGACAGCTGATCATTTGCACCCTTTTAAAGCAGACATGTCAAACTCATGTCACGTGACGTTGCGCAATGTATCGGGATGGTTTTGCCATTGCCGGCAATTGGGTGGGCGCAGCTCTCGGATGACGCATCTGGCCGCGAGCCGGCAGTTTGACACCCGTTTTAGAGGGTTGTTGAGGCCACCTGGAATGCAAATGACCAGCAGTCTGCGGGGATTGAAGATTTCCAGTAGTAGCTGGAGAGGCTTCTTGGATGAGGGGCCGCTTTAAAGAGAAAATGGAGTCGTTGCCTTGTGAAAAAAAGCACCTTTGGGACAACCAGGACCTGGATGACGGAGAATCTCCATTAGCAATTGGGCGAGTGAATTCTACTTTATTGTAATGCTCTGTTGGTACAATTTTGCAAATCTTAAAAGTACAAGTCTCCTTCTCTTCCCACCCCTTTTCATTTACCACCCAAGAAACCAGTTTTCTGAGCTGCTTTCTCCATCTAGGATGCAGCTGAGGGCTACGCTCTTTTACCTGACCATTCCCAGACAGCATCTCCTGCCAGAATCTCCCAAGCTCTTCCCCATATTCCATTAGAGCTCCCTCTTCCAAGGCATGGATTGTTCTTGTGGCGGTATCTTTGTCCAGTCCCCCCGAAGGTGTTTTTCACACATAAAAGTAGTCCTTGACTTACAACAATCCATTTTGTCACCGTTCAAAGTTAACCCTTAACAACCAATTTCCTGACAGTGAGGACAATTAACCACTGGAAGAGTTTGTCTCCAGATGTTATGGCTGCTTCCATCACTGGAGGCTTTTAAGAAGAGACTGTATAGTCACTTGACTGGAATGGTATCATAGGGTCTCCTGCTTGAGCAGGGGGTGGAATAGAAGACCTCCAAGGTCCCTTCCAACTCTTTATTATTTTGTTAATTAACCAGTGGAACAACATGCCTCCAGAAGTTGTGTCTGCTCCATCACTGGAGGCTTTTAAGAAGAGACTGGAGAGCCACTTGACTGGAATGGTATTATAGGTCTCCTGCTTGTGCAGGGGGTGGACTAGAAGACCTTCAAGGTCCCTCCCAACTCTGTTATTTTGTTAAAATAATAAAATAAAACATCAAAAGATTGATATGAGTAAAGGTGAACCTTAAAAGTAGCTGGTTTGAGAGTGTTTCATGATTAAGAACTGGCTTTACACACAATGAATAAAACAGTTATTTCTTTGGCTTTGATTTAGCAGAATGAACAATTCCATCCCTATTAAATTATGACACATTTATGCACATTCTTTAAATGTAAGAAGTAGCATTTTGAATGTTCACACTATTTTGAACAATAGGGAAATCATCTTTAAATGTAAGAAGTAGCATTTTGAATGTTCACATTATTTTGAACAATAGGAAAATCAGCAGTGCTGAGGTGAAGTTTGATCATAGTAGATAAGGAAAAATCAAAGATAGCTCCATGACTGTTCTGGAACTGCAAATGCCAGTTATATTCCAGCAATGGAATTTGAAAAATTCCAGTTTCCAAAGTCTCAGCAGAGCTGGCTACCACCAAAAGAAAACAGAAGGACCTCCCACCTTCCCCGTAAAATCCCTTTTGAAGTTGTAAGTACTTTTAAGTTATTATTTGAATGTCATCTTTGAGGCTGCTTTTTTTCTGTTCAATCATATCCAATTTTTGGAGACTGAGTGGAAAAGTCCCTGCAGTTTTCTTGGCAAGGTTTTTCAGCCATGGTTTGCCATTGCCTTCTTGCTAGGGTTGAGAGAAAGCGTCTGGCACAAAGCCGCCCAGCTGTCACTTCCAGCTGTAGCAATGGCAAACCACTTCCAAAGCACCTTGTCAAAAAGCTGCAGGGACTTATCCAGGCAGTCTCCCAAAATAGGATATGATTGAAGGGAAAAATAAATATTAGAATGTTATCTTTAAAAAATTTTCTATTATTCAAACTTAAGTGTTTTGTCTACTTGTGTCTCCAACAAGCCTTATGAAAAACATTAAATTCTTTTCCATAAATATACAATATGTATCTTACCTATTCCATACATGCAGAATTCATTTTACAAACCTTCATGATACAACATACTAATACGAGAAGCAGATTTTTACAAAGAGAAAGGGTATGAGAAAAGATAGTTTTTGTTTCTCTCAAATGTAATTTCTCAAGTCCCCGAAAAGGACAAATTGGTTCTCCTGTTATTCCTTTCAACATAGGGTAAAGTCATGATAAAATGTTCAATTCCATTTTTTATTTAAAATATTGTAAGGTTAACAAAATGTCATCACTCCAAATTTTCCAGTACTTTGTATATCATTGCACATTTTGCTGATTGCTGTTAAAATAGTTTCGTACTATATTCTTATAAGAATTGATAATTTTCTTGGCAGTCTGTATATTATAGCGATACCTGTCTTTGTGCATGTGCTTGAATGCATGTGTGCTTAAAGACACATGCACCCAAAGTATACTGTTGAATATCTGCTTTCTTAAGTCGTAGAAAAAAGCACTTCACAATATTCCACAGATAAATTGCATAGCAAAACATATTGCAGTCTAGCAGATTTATTCAAGAAGCATTGAGGCAACTACTGTATATAATAAATACTATTTGCAGTCAAGCTATTTGTCATACTGTATATTTTAGGGTCAGGGAAATTTTGGATGAAAAAAACACCACACATCTAATTATTCAGGGTACTGAAGACCTATAGTAACTTGGAACTTTTAAAAATAGACTTCTTATAGATGTAAGGTATGGCTGGATGGCAACCGTTAAATATGGTTAGAGGTAGTCCTTGCCTTAACTATTTAATGACCTTTGAAGTTATAACGGCAGTGAAAAAGTCACCTATGACCAATTTTCACACTATTCCCCCATGGTCATGTGACCAAAACTTCAGCTGGCAGCTGGCATGTATTTATGACAGTTGCACTGCTCTGGGGTCATATGATCACCAGTTGAACCTTTCTAACTGGGGTCCCACAAGCCAAGTCGACGGGGGAAGTCAAATTCACTTAACCCAAGATTCACTTAACAAGTGCAGTGATTTGCTTAACAACTCTGGCAAAAAAGTTCATAAAATCGGGCAAAACTCACTTAACAACTGCCTTGAGCCCATTTATGGTCATAAGTCAAGGACTACCTATATTTTTTATTGAAAACTTTCCATAAAATTTCATTTACCTATATGAGAAGTTTCTTTACATTTTTGCTATTTTTGAATTGCTTTTTTCTCTTATTTTTTTCTATTTTATTAATTAAAAGCAAAACAAAAAACACCCAACAACTGTAAAGGTTGACATTGCAACAATTATTTAAAAATACCAAGGATCAAACAAAATTACCCTGGTCTGGGCTGCAAAAATTCAGATAACCTCTAGGCAATAACAAAGTGGGAGTTCTCAGGATCTTTGCTGCCCCCCGGAGGTTATTGAAGATTTGCCACCAATATATGAAATTTGACTCCATTCACAAAGACTATGCTTTCCTCCCAGCCAAATCAGATCATCCGATGAATGTGGGCTTTTGTACATTAAATCAAAAAGGACACTGGAATTTGTACCTGAGAACTTAAGTCTCCTGAATAAAACCTTCATATTGTTTAGTTTTTTTTAGCAAGCTTAAGAAAGAAAAAGGTTTCCGAGGGTTTTGTGAGATGAATTGAGCAGAGAATGGCACAACTGCTATACGTAATATTTATTGTGTTGTCCTTATTTTATCAATTTTGCTTAATTCTGTAACCAGAGATGCTACTTTGCTTGTTACTCTTATGATTCTTGCACATGAATAGACAACAACTTGACTTTTAGATCATATTCTACTGAGCTGCATCTGGTGAATGGGAGTGCCCGTTTATGTGTATTTTAAAAGCAAGTAGACATACAATTTACAAGGTATACTTTTTTCTACAAGCCTTACTGAAAAATAATGTTAAGCAATGCTTTTTTTGTAAAAGAAAAAGGTGCTGGAACTCACACATGTCATACAACCCGCCTTGCCTACCCTACAAGGTTTTATTCAAAAAAGGTGCCGGAACTCCGTTCTGAGCATTCTATGAGAAAAAAAGCCCTGATGTTAAGTCACAATATTGCCCAGCTGTTACCCAATTTCATTATTTCGTAATGTCTACTGAGAATGCCAAACTACTTTCAAAATAATACATTTCTTCAATCTAAGGGTGATTTTAATCTATTAATTCATTAATAGAAGCAAAGATCCATTTTCAAATATATTTGACTATAGTTTGGGCTATTATGTGTCAGACGTAGAAAGTCTGCATCTTTTTTTTAAAAAAAAAGTCTGTAACTTTTCATGTTGGCATCATTAAAAATAGTCACATTTATATGTCACATTTCACCATTGCTAGGCACACAGTGAGGAACCTGTGTTTCTGTTTCTGTGAATGGGCTGACTCCAAGTTGAAATTTTCAATTACCTAAATTCTATTGGCTGTACTTGTGCAAAACAGCAGTGAATGGAAAGTAGTTATTACAATCAGTTGAGACAGCATGGATGATCTGCAATTTGTGTAAACCATGGAATAATGACTTCTGCCTTGTCCATTTGCCACAGAGAGGATTATAGCCCTTTAAAAAAAAAGTTTCAATTGCATTCTCCTGGAGCACACAAAACTGCCATTGAGCCTCTTGGTAAAAATGCTTTGCAGAAGTACTAATAGTGCAAACTAGTGCCTCCATCAAGGGAACCCGTAGCTACTATAACGTTAATTATAATGCCTCTCAAAATGTTCAGTTGACACTCTATATATGTGCCAGCGAAGACAGTACATCCTCTTATAATATTTATGAGCCCCATTTAATATAGTAAAAGGCATGAAGATGAGACTTAGAATTCACGTGTTCTGTTCCTCCACATTAATTCAAAAGTGGGCTATCAGAAAATAAGAGGAAGGAGTTTTAGGTATCTTCTCTGCTGAGTTATTGATAAAACAATTAAGGTGGGATTAAAAATGTCTATACAAAAAGCAGAGATGAAGCCAGCAGTTTAAATGGCAATGCATTGATGATAAACAGAATTCTGTGATTAACAAAAATTACGGGATTTCCTTTGGTAGGAACCATAACTTATAATTAGTTGAAATTCCCTCTAACCACACTGTCTTGGTTAACAGCTTATGGATAGCGCTCACAAGACCACGGCTTTTCTCTCGGCAGGCAGCTGTTCTTCTCAGTATAATATGCACTGGTACTATATATGAAAAAAGAGAGCACCACCTATTGCATCTTATACATAGCTCCTGCAAGGCTTCATAGTAATCCAGCAGTACAGATGTACAGGCTCTCTAAGCCCATGCTGCAAAGCATCATCTTTCTGATCAGACCAGAATGGGTGGTATATGGGTGGTTAAAGACCGGTGGAATAAGATAAATGCCTTCAAACATGCTGAAGTGCTGCCCTCTGGTTGCATTTTCATTAGCACTGGATTTCTATTTTTATTCAGGCTTTCCAACACAACTGCTTTCCTCGGCAATGTTTTCAGTCTTCACATGATTCCTCCTGTTTTATAAGACATGAAAGAATATTGTGTAAAAAACAGTTTACATTGTAATTTAAACACGGCATCTGCTGGGCCTGGATTCCACCTTTTAATCATGAGGTTTTTTTACATATACACATACATACACCCCATACACACAAAATGTGACACAAAAATTGTCACGTTAAAATGTTTTTTAGAAGCTGTCCTTTAGCTTCAGAATCCAAATAAGTTAATACTGGCCTTTAATTCTAACAACTTGTAAGCTCTTGGTCAAATATATCAAGATTTATTTCCTGTTGTTTGTACATCATCTCTATGGAAAAGCCAGTTTCAGGACAATGCAAAATAAGTGCATTTAAGACCCACCAAAGCCAAACACCACAAGTCTAAGAGAAAATATGGGAATTTATATTAAGGGGTAGTGTTTTATTTACTCCCAACGATGGGAGTAGAAATCTTGCACGCACATCATTCCGGATTTAACTTCTGGCTTTTCTGAAACTCTGAAAATCAGTATTGGATTTAAGTTTAAGAAATCCTCCAGAATTCAACAGATTCAACTTTCAAATAATTAGCTTTACAGTGTGCTTTAATTATTCAATGCAACAACTTATTTTTGGGTGGATATTTTATTTGCTTTATAAGCTTTCTGAATTTGTTACGAATCGTAAGCATAACTTATTGTTTATGCACATGGCTGAATAAACAGGGGCATTCAAGGAATGGGAAATAGCGACATTACTTACCTTTAGTAATTTATAATTTAATGTAAAGATTTTGCTTTCTGTGAATTATCATATATTTTTTACAGTAATACAGTTGACTTTTGATTTAAAAAGCAGCACACTTCTTTCACCTGAGAAAGATGTGCACTAGGAGAGGCTGGTATTAGTACAAACTTACCTTGAATTTTCAAAGGCGTATTTCACTTCCTTTTGACTTTTCTCATTGATTGGGTAAAACAGGAGTATGGATAAGCCTAAAAGGATGAGGATGGATGGAATTCCACCAACCAAGATTTTCAGCGTGATGACAACATGGGCGGACTGTATGCACATCCCTGATTTGTAGCCTACAAATCTATTAAAAAGTCATGCAAATGTTACCATAATTTATTCAAAGAACAATATACAACTAAAATTCATTTCGCGCCCCTCCCCCTTCAATCTGAATATTGCTGCTGTTATTTTCTAAGCCTTACTGGCTTTTTCCCATCAGTTTTTTTTTACATAAAGACCAATCTTTTCAACACTGATGTCTGACCTTAAAATAATGGCTCTTATATTTATAAAGCAATCTCAGCAATTCATTCATTATGATCAGAACAATAGCATCCTGATCTCCATAATATTGGCCACTTGCCTTAAACCAGCCCATTACTTTCTGCCCTATGAAGCTACAATGTGCTTGGCAAACTTGTTTCACTTAATGGATTAATTGGTTCCACCTTTGTGGCCCAGGATAGCTTGCTTATTTATTTTCTACATTTCTCTACCACCTGAAACTTTAATGGATTCTAGGGAGCTCCCAAGCTTTTATATAAAATACAATATAACATCAATATAAATTAACATAATTTAAAGCTAATTGATGATTAAATTAAACTAAACTAAAAGTGATAAAAGGACGCAGTGGCTCAGTGGGTTAGGACGCTGAGCTTGTTGACCAGAAGGTGGGCAGTTTGGCGGGTCGAATCCCGAGTGCCACGTAACAGAGTGAGCGCCTGTTACTCGTCCCAGCTTCTGCCAACCTAGCAGTTCGAAAGCACGTAAAAATGCAAGTAGAAAAATAGGGACCACTGCAGTGGAAAGGTAACAGCGCTCCGTGCGCCTTTGGCGTCTAGTCATGCCGGCCACATGACCAAGGAGACGTCCTCGGACAAGCGCTGGCTCTTCGGCTTTGAAACGAAGATGAGCACCGGCCCCTAGAGTTGGAAACGACTAGCACGCATGTGCAGGGAAACCTTTACCTTTACCTAAAAGTAATAGAGTAAAATCCATTCAATGGAATATGGCACCAGGGGTTTTCATTCAGGTTTTAATCCCTGAAAGGTTTCAGAATAGCTAGATTTTCATCTGCTTCCGCACTCACCATGAAGGTAAGGGCCATTTTCACTTCTGCGGGTAAACTATTTCAGAGGAAGCACACTGCGTGCTTTTCTGTCACTGTCCTCTGAATCAATGTAGTCTTATAGACTGCTGTAAACTAGCAAGAGTTGGAAGCTAAAGTAGCCACTAACACAATCACCTGGATCCAGGAAAGAGTCAGAAGTGGAAATGACAACAAATTCTGGACTCCCCATTTCCTGTTACAGCCAGCCCGCTTTCTCCTATCATACCACCCCCTGGGTCAACAAGCAAGATTGGAAACAGCTCAATTTATTTAAAACTGGTTTGGAGGCCCGGGTTCAAGCTGGGCTCCGGATCTAAATCTCACTTCAGAAATTCAAAAACAATTACCCTTCTTTTTCTGTTTGATGAAACTTGTAGAATATTTTGTTAAAAAAAATCTTCCTGGAATTGGAAGAAACATAAAAGCAGAATAAAATCTGGTGGACTGGGTATGTGGTGATATGAACCCTTTCTTAGAGTTCATACAGAAAATGTCTTTATTATATGCCTGCATGTATGGTGAGTAGAGCAAGAGAGATAGCTATAAACTGATTACATTTTGAAAATAAATAACGTAGTAATCTTTATCACAACAAACTTGAGTAGTTAGAGATTACCTGCAGGCATAATGACAAGAGCAGGTGTAGGCAGCACACAACCATCTAGTTGCTAAACTGCAGTGCCTAACACACCTAGGACACCGGGACGATGACAAAGAATGCAGGAGTTGTAATTTATCAATATCTGGAGTGCCACAGATGACCTATCCTGTGCCCCTTTTGCCAAATTAAACAAATGCAAGATTCCCAAAGAAGCCAAAACTTAAAAACACTCACTGTAGACTGAAAGAAGAAATTCCCATTCCAATTCCAGTTGACATCTTTGTGAAAAATATGAAGGACGAATAAAAGATAGTTTCATGCCCTGGTAAATGAATGTTCTGCATTCGAAAATGGTCAACTACATCAGGCAGCATAGACCTTTAACCGACAGAAGCAGCCTTAGTTTAAGCCCCCAAATTAAATAAAAAAAGTTTTTAAGTTTTAAAAATGTCTGAAAAAATAGTTAGAATCTTTCACGATTATAGGGAGATTTAAAAGAGGTTGTTTCTATGTGCTGTGACTGAAAAACTGACTTTGAACGAAATTCTATAACTCAACTTATTTTGCCTTTATACAGAACTGGCAGTCTTTGACTTACAACCATAATAGTTGTCTACCCATTAAGGTTGTTTAAGTTGTAAAGCGAAACATCCACATGACCAACCCAACTTGACAACAACCTTTATTGTGGTGGCTATTAAGTGAATTACCATGGTTGTTAAGTGAGTCTGTGCTCATGAAGTGAATGCCAGCGCTGTTAAGTGAAGCCATTGTTCACTGAGGCATTTTTGCTGAAAACAGAAAGTAAATGCCAGTTTTCAGAAAAAAGGGCATAAATCATGGTCACATGACTACGCCGGACACTGCAAATAGACATAAAACGCAGGCTAGCTGCCGTGCGCCCAAAATCTGGACACATAACTATGGGGTGGTAATGATTGTCATGACTTTGGAACCACGTTGTAAGTACCTTTTGAGGGCTCCATCATAATTTTGCCTAGTTTTAAGTTAACAACTATCTGTATAACTGCCATTCATACTTCTGCTAGTTTTTGTTCTAATAATAAATTCCATCTGTGCAAAGCTTTCTTATTTTTCTATCTTTCTATCACTCCAGTCCTTGCAAATAACAATAATATACAAAAACAAAAAATAGTGATCACATGTGGCCACCTCCTTAAGAATAAGTAAATTGTGCACAATCAATAAAGGGCTTTTTTTTAAAAAAAAAGTCTTTAAAAATCATGCGATTCAGGACTTAGTAAGTGGAAAATAACTGATCTATAATTAAATGCACATTTTGATAATAAGGCTTTTACATTGTCATATTTATATATTGCTTTAAAATAATACTTTTATTAAAATACTTTTAATACCCTAAAATTAGACCTTTATATATAGTTAATAGGGATAGCTTCATATGCTTTATTGCCTGTTCCTATAATTTCCCCCCCCCCACCTTTTTGTATTTGCCATTAAAAACCACTGGGATTTTAATCATTTAGCCTTAAGACTTGTCTTCCACTGGTTTTGTCTTAAGATTCTCGACAAGATTTCTGAAAGATCTGATCTCTGATGACATAATCTGAGGCCTCTCGATCAGGATTGTCTGTAGTCTCAAGAGGTCCCAGCCCAAAAGACGCTACTGTGTATCATTGCACTGAATCGATTCCATCAGTATTAATTTTTAATTAAACTAGATGAAGCACCTTCTGGAGGCAGACCGCAGAGTATCGCCCAAAGGCTAAAGTGCTGCTTTTAACCAAATGCAGTGGATATTCCCTGCATACCCTGCCCTTATGCTCACCCTCTACAAGAGACTCTTACCACGGCAAGAGGAAAGATGCTGCAATGCTAAGTCCAGATACAAAAGCCACAAGGTAGGCAAGGTAGACATTTGGGATCGTTACCAGCACGATTACAGAAGGAATCATCAACTGGAATGAATGGAAAAAGAGGAGAAAAGCTAAAACATTTCATCCATTATTGGATATATAAGAAAGGGTAATGCCTTAACTGGACAATGATATAAACAGGATAAAGATTACTGTACAGACATGATAATGACAATCGTTATAGGTGTGACAGTGTAATAAGTCACCACCAGCTCGTCTAGATTAAAATCATCGGCCATGATAGACATCAGTTTGGTAGAATTTCAGACCTGGGACAAAACCCTGGATCTTCCGTATGCAAAGAATGTGCTTCAAAGTGCTACAGTGTGGTGAGTGATCTTTTTTGCTGCATAAGCTATCCTTTTAATTTTACTTTTGGTTTTCCTTCTGCTTTGAAGGTCATAGAGCAGTGTTTTTCAAAAATGTACATCAAGAGTACATGTTACATGCTCTGCAACAGTGCCTTTCAAACTTGGTAACTTTAAGAATGTATGGACTTCCAACTCCCAGAATTCCCCAAGCAGCATGCTGGCTGGGGAATTCTGGGAGTTGGCAATTTTAAGATGTGTGAATTTCAAGTTTGAAAAATACTATTGGGGACTATTTGGCTGCACTCTTTATCTTTCTATTTCAGATCCACCATAAATAGAAAATCCGTAGGACAAGAGGTGTTATTTCTAGAGGCAGGGTGCCTTTAGTTTTCAGCCACATAATCTGGTGTCTGTTGATCTGAACAGATTATAAACCATAACAGGAAGAGATTCTTAATCAACAGGACAAGAACCAGGAGACTTAGCTACAATTAAGTCATCAAATCATCCCAAAATCACACTTAAAAAACGGGTTCAATATAGCTAGCAAGCATGGCCTAGAAAAAACTATTGCTCAAATGATTACATTCAAGATGTATGATTATTAGGACTATGCAGAGTCTTAAATTCAATTTCAAAAGAGTGTTTCAAAGTGCTTACCAGCACAAGCCCAGGCAGCACTTCTGGAACTCTTTAAAGCAGCCACATTTTTACTTCGCATATTATAGCTGCCCTCTGCTGTTGCCAACATGGATCATGAAAAAAGGCTTGACTGCTTTAAAGAGTTACAGACAGGTGCTCCATTCATGCCTTTGTATGCTCTGAAGCACCTTTCTGGCATCTAATCTGAAGTGTAGCCATAAGTATTAACAGCTTACTTACTGATATTCCACATGCTGCTTTTTTTTTGCCAAAATGTTTCAAAAATCTTTGCCAGAACGGGACGCTCACTGTAGCTGATACCTACGTGTTATAATGTGGGGAAAAAATGACAGATAAGAGAAAATGTGTTTATGGCTTCCAAGGGAATTAAGTGTACAATTTGAAGATTGCAGCATCATGCAAATAGGAATAGTTACACATCACAAGAGGGCAGAAGTGTGGACTCTGATGGAGTCAGCCTAAAGAGATGACCATGGATTTAAAAAGGTGACCAGAGAGACAGAAACCAATACAGATAGTCTTTGACCTACGGCCACAATTGAGCCCAAAATTTCTGTTGCTAAGTGAGACATTTGTTAAGTGAGTTTTGCCTTATTTTACGACTTTTCTTGCCACAGTTGTTAAGTGAATCACTGCAGTTAAGTTAGTTAACACGGTTGTTAAGTGAATCTGGCTTCCCCATTAGCTTTGCTTTTCAGAAAGTTGTAAAAGGTGATCACATGATGCTGGAACACTGCAACTGTCATGAGTCAGTTGCCAAGTGTCAGTTGCCAAGAATTCTGATCACGTGACCACGGGGATGCTGCAAAGGTTGTAAGTCTGAAAAGCGGTAATCAGTCACTTTTTTCAGTGCCATTGTAACTTTGCTCACTAAGTGAACTCTTATAAGTCAAGGACTACCTGTATTTTTCTTTTTATTACGGTATATTCGCACAACATAGTTACAGGTGGAGAAAGGCCTTCAATCATGAAAACCTGATTTTCATATAGGTATGGACCACAGAAATATGAGAAGAAAACACATACCAACAAAGGAAGCGTAGCTTTGTCTAAACACTTACCAAGATAATTACCACTAAATTTTGAAAGTGACTGCGAAGACCAGCTGCGTAAGTACAAAAGAGAACAAAGTTTCCTTGTTCTATCTAGAAAGTTGAAAAGAAAAGAAAAGAAAAGAGTGCTGGTTATTGGGTGACATACACATTTAATGCATCATCATTAAAAGAAAAGAGAACTATACTATTAGGTTAGACCTGATTCAAATGTGAAGGAGGATGGATAAATATAGTGATAATGTAAGCTTTTCTGTTTACAATTCATACATTTCTTGATACGACCTCATAGTAATTGGCTTTTTAATCATTTGAAAAAAGCTTTTTATATAAAAGCATATTAAAAAATCTTTGGTCATGGATGCTTTTTGTGCCGTAAGTTGTACCTATCTTTTTATTTGAATCCAGGAAAGAGGTTAGCAAACCTGTAACTGTGACTTCACAGGATCACGCCCACCGACTTTCAACATTAAAAATTTATACATTTTTGATAATGGAATAATAAAAAAACCAGAAGATAGCCAAAATCTATAAAATCTCTGAATGCCCCCAGAAGATATTGGGCTGATTTTTACCGAAAAGAGGATTGCTCTTTAAGGACAGTTAAGATCACATACGGTATATACGATCAAGGTCTTATGCTGCAGCTGCATAGATTCTCCAATGCAATTTATACAAACCACGTTGATGCAGACACTGTGTAAATTAAGGATTACCTGAACTGCTGTTAAAATCAGTAGAAATGCTGCTGTAAATATCAAATATGGTTGATGCTTCATTGCATGCTTTTGTCCTTTAAAGAAAGGAACTTTTTTGTCTGGCATTAGGGTGTATGGATCTATAATGGGTGGAATATATACAACGTTGTTTATATGAGGTTGTAGATGGAATGGAGAAAATAGACACACAGAAATATTAAAAAGCTTTAACTATGCTCACCAACTTTTTCTTTCACTCCAAAGAACAGGGAAAGGATGCCGACAAGGTAGATGCTTCCTATCAGCCCAGCCGCAATCATGTAGACTTTTTTCTTTAAAGACAATGGTAAGAGAAGATTTCAACCAAATGACAGAAGTAAAGAAACATATAATAATAAAAACAGTTGTATTAGAAGGGGATACTACAGACTATGCATTGAACACTGAAAAACGTGGCTATCCTTTGGAACACTGCAAACTAAATGCACCAGGAGCTGACTTGTACCTTACTAAAGCACAAACATGCCTTGGAAGCAACTTTTCATTGCTGTGTTCCTATGACTTTGCGTTTATCTTATCCCCTGCCTGTGAGTGACTGTTAGTGTAGAGATGAGAGATAATCCTATATGTGCAAAATCCAGATGTATACCTGACATCACTTAAATTCACATAATGGAAAAGCATAACTGAATACAATTGCAATGTTTTACATATGGATTAATTGTATGTGGAATGGGACAATTGATTGCACCCACTGAGGTGAATTGCCCATCGCTTCATGGGGGAGGGGGGGGAGAGGATGGGAAACCAGTGGCAGGGCAAATGTCCTGGCAGAGGGACAGCTGAGAATGAATGCCCACAATAGGTCGGCTGCAACTGGGGGCGGAGGGGGCTGGAATGAAGTGGGTGTGGCAATGTCACCACGATCAACTACCCATTCTGCATACAATCGACATGTAAAACATTGCAATTTTATCCAATTATGCTTTTCCATTATGTGAATTAAGTGATATCAGGCATACATCTGGATTTTGCACATAGAGCATGTCAAACTTGTAACATCATGTGACGCCGCATGATGTATTGGGACTTCTCCCCCATTGCCGGCAATGGGGTAGGTGTGGTTTTGGCGTGATGCATCCGGCCCACAGTTTGAAAATGCCTGACATATAGGTTTATCTCTCATCTCTACACTAATCCTTGTGTCTTGCCACCTTTTGAGAAGTCCTTACGATACAAGATTTCCAAATCACAGTGAAGAGATGGTTCTTAGACATAAATGAAATAAGAAATATTTCCTGGTAAGTCCCACTAAATTCAAATGAGACTTGCTTTGAACAAATATTTAAGACCGGGTCTATTACAATAAATATGACATCCTCATTCTAATGTGACGTAGCACTATAAAAACATCACAAAATGTTTTTGACTTACTCCATAAGACATATCTATGACTTCAGAGCTGTTTTGTTGCAGCCCAATAGTTTCATTCTGGCTACAGTGACTAGAAGTGTGAGCACCGGCAACTATCTGGCCATGCAGCGTAGCGCCAATCAGTGTTCCAAGAACTTCAAATGCCATTCCTAAGGGAGGAAAACAGACCACTTCTACAAATCTGGCTTGTTTAGTGAATGGTGAAACATAAGCGAACAGTTTCCCCCCACAATGGGATTAAAATCTCCAAGATGGTGGGTGCAGCTTCAGGAGTCAAACCCCATCCCTTTTGTAAATGCAGCACATCTTGCAGATTTTGACATACACACCCCTCTAGAAAGCTTTCAATAGCGAAACAGTGATTTATATGTATACTGCAGTGAATATCAAGCAGTACCATAATGGGAGGTGGGAGCCATTGTAACATGCAGTCAGAAATTCAGGAAATATGTGCAAGGAAATAAAAAAACTGGGATTATTTAAAGACCAATGGATTATTACAAAGCTATCTCTTCCTAGGTGCATTTATCTTCTGGCATAATGCACAGAGCCCTAGAGAATCAATGGAAATCTACATGTCGTAAATTGTCTCTATCCGACTGAGCCTCAGGCCCACGCATTTCCTTCTCTCTGCTCCATTTCTTTCTAGGTTTTCTAGTTGACAGAAATTGCAATTTGTCTGTGTTTGAATTGTTCAGCTATTGCTTGCATTTGCCCTTCAAATCAGAGCTGAAACAAGTCGTATAGTGCTTTCCATTTACTCCCTCCATATGGTGGGAATAAATTCAGAATTTGCTAAGGGAGTAAGGAGAATGAAAGCTTGTCCAAGTGTTTAAAAGGTAAAGGTAAAGGTTCCCCCGCACATGCGTGGTAGTCGTTCCAGGAAGGCTGTTACCTTCCCACCGTAGTGGTCCCTATTTTTCTACTTGCATTTTTATGTGCTTTCGAACTGCTAGGTTGGCAGAAGCTGGGACGAGTAACAGGTGCTCACTCTGTTACGCGGCACTCGGGATTCGACCCGCCAAACTGCCGACCTTCTGATCAACAAGCTCAGTGTCCTAACCCACTGAGCCACCGCGTCCAAGTGTTTAGCTTGGCATTATATGTAAATTATATGTAAATTAACACCTGAACTGTTTTGCTTTTCAAAACCTTGCTCAAGAACATACTAATATGAAACAGCACAAGAGACTGTGGTAAATGTTGAAAGATGATTTTCTCCCTATGAACATGAAAAAGCAGACTTTAGATCTATGACACAGCATGGTTTACAGTGAGTTCAAAAAATGCTTTCTCTTTTGCTGTCTTTAACCTACATTAATCTGAATTGTAAAAAAAAATCTTAATGTCAAATTAGTCACGTTGTCTCTCTCACTTTCTCATTTTACTAACAATATTGTCTCTTGATATCATCAAAGGGATTTAACAATGAATAAAACCTCATGAAGGATGGTCTTTTGACCAGCCATTAGGTTTATGTAGACAAAATGATGGGACGGCTCTAATGGCTGCTTCCTATATCCCACAGAATGGCCTTGTTGAGTTTCAGGACCGTTTTGAGACAGAAAGCACAATAAACAAATTCCATAATCTTTAGAATAAATTGAACACCGTTGAAAGTAAAAGATAAAGAAAGAGTCTCTATCCTTTAAAAACTTTCCAAGGAAGTTGTAGCCCCATGCTAAGATGGAGACCACAGCTGTATCTCCACCCTCTCCAATGTCTCCCTCACTCCCCCACCCTCCCCAAATCAAAAGCTGGCTTTGAAACTCACGGTAGGCAGTTGCTGAATCGCGATCTGCTTGATCTGTGCTCAGAAACATGGTGAGAGCAGAATATGGCACCTGGTACAGCTATAGCAAAAATACTTAGCAGCTCTATCACAAATAGCTTAAAAGAATAAATAATTATGGCATTTTTATTTTCAATCTGCATAGTGGTGATTTACATTAACTTTTACTACTCATAACCTGGGGGCATTGGAAGATTGTTAGTAAGATTTTAGCATAAAACAGCACTATTGTTAATTTAAAAAACCTAACCCTTTTTTGATCAGTGTTATGGGCAGCACATGAATCTAATATATAAAATAAATAAAAATCAGCACGATAGTATTACAGTGTTATAATATTTTTTTCCCAGTGAAATATGATATACCACAATAGTGCCATGTAAAACTACTTTTACAGGATAGCGATATTATAGTGCAATAATGTACACCAACACGCTAATCTTCTCTGTATCGTTCCAATTTTAGTATATGTGCTGCTGAAATGAGCACAATGTACACCAACAACATCTCCACAAACCCCAAGAAATGACCATCTGGAATGATTAATTTGAAAAACAAGACTTTTACAGCATTACTGAGTTGGTTGAACTTGCATACTTCAAAAGGCTTTAGTCTCTCTCTGAAGGTCTCAACAAATACAATGCATTTTTAAAACACATGTGAACTGTTAATTGATAAGGTAGTTATAATTTATCTCACATGGAACATATCTCCATAATCAATTTGCCTTCTCCTCCACTCACAGCTCCATCCCAATCTATTTAAATCCTACATCAGAAGCCAGGGGTCTTCAAACTTGGCCCTTATATGACTTGTGGACTTCAACTCCCAGAATTCCTCAGCCAGCATACCTGGCTGAGGAATTCTGGAAGTTGAAGTCCACAAGTCATAAAAGGGCCAAGTTTGAAGACCCGTGAGTTAAGCTATTCTACGCATTGATGAAATGAGTTGCAGTTCGCAAACCTTATGCCCTTTAATAAATTGTGTTAATAGGAAAAGATGCTTACAACACTTCTTCTGACATTTCCTATGAATGGCAGATAATTTCTACAAGACACAAAAGCCATACTTCAATCACAGCCTTAAAAATATGCCAACCAACAGAATCAAGCAATCATTGGATGGAAATTCCAAACACCAAAACATTTTTTTCATCCTTGTAATAAAGCATTGGCAATTCTGAGAGCATGACTGTTTTTCCGTTGATCTAATCCAGGGGTGTCAAACTGCAGGCCAGAGGCATCATGACAAACCCGCGCCCACCCCATTGCTGGCAATGGAAAAAAAGTTGCGATACGTTGCAACACGTCACGTGACGTTGCGAGTTTGACACCCCTGATCTAATTGGTCAACACAGACAAAAAACCTGACATGCTATAGTAGAAAATAAAATAACGGAGTTGGAAGGGACCTTGGAGGTCTGCCAGTACAGCCCCGCTAGAGTAGGAGACCTTATTCCAGACAAATGGAATTATGGTAATTAAAAATACAATGAACAGTATCTTCTACTAGCTTTGTGCAGTCTCTTTGAATTATTGAAGTATTAATATAATTATCCCAGAAATACATAGTACTTCCCTTTTGGAACTCTATGACTTAACAGGTACACCATTTTATCTGCAAAAAATGTGCAATTCACTGATGTGATAGCCATCTATCACAAATCTGTTATATGTAAAAAAAAATGGTTTTCAGCACCAATCAACTTACTGTACTCATGGCTTGGAAAAGGCAATAAAAAGTCAGATACCACAGAATTCGGTTCGATATGAAGGGAGGTAAGTACCACATCAAGATATAGGACACAATCGTGAATGGTGTGCAACCCAACAACCTGGAGTAAAAGTAAACAAGTATACATGAAGTAAAATGGAAAGAATAGCCCCACTCAGATAATCTACCCTTATGCAGGATTTGAGAGTCATGGAATAAAATAACAAATACTTCATAAACATTAAAACAAAACAAAACAAAAACTGAAAATATTGCTTTTAAAATTATTTTTCTTCCCTCCTAGAAATCAGAATACAGCCATTTAACATTTGAACGAACATCTCAGATTCTATATTTTATCATTTGCTGAGACCGAAAAAGCAAACGCTAATTTAAATTTCAGTTATGAAAATATCCTTACGAATGGTTCAATACAGAATTTCATAAACTCAATGGTGTTTACAAACATAGAAAGAAAGGTTGACTGGCCAACTACAGATAAACACAATCTGCTGTACAGTCTACTGTGGCGCCCATGGTAAATAAGTTTGCCATGATTAGTTTTAAACATGGTTTATCATATCATGCACAAATGCCCAATGTAAAGATCTACCAATCATTGACATCTAAACACAGGTTTGGTCTGGTCAGTTTTTATGAATGTGGGCCTGATGTGGCCTCCATTTATAATCATGGCAACAACTCCAAATAACAGATCAATCAGTAAAAAAGTTTCTAAACAAACCTTAAATGAACTCATGCCTGATAAACAGTTCTGTGTATCAGTCAAACTGGTGTAACATTAAGGGACAAAAGGCAGTATGTTCTAGCTTGCTGTGTGTGTGTGTGTGGGGGGGGGGGGGGAAACAGAGGCAGTTATTTCCCAGAGCATGACCTCTAGTTATAACAGAACTCTCCAGCATTCTTGTAAAGCTGTTACTACACAATGTAATCAGATGACCATGGATGTTATTAACAAAAACTGGGAAGAATAGATAACACAGAGATTAATCCCATCAGAATAGTATTATCTGAAGAGCATTTTTTTAGCCATCCCATTCATGCAACATAGACAACAATACATTATCACAAATAATGAAGAACTAAACAAAAGAGAAAAGATAGAATGGAGGACAAACTTAGATCAGCATATTTGATGTTTCTATCTTGTTCTCAAGGTGGAACATTTTAGAGTCTGCTTATGAAGGCCTGTGGTGAAATAGCCACAATTTATAAGTTAACTCAATTCATATAATTCAGAGTAAAAAAAAACCCCACAAAGATGAAACAGTCCCTCAAAAATTGGAAAAACCTAACAGGTAGACCTCATTTAGCAAATGTCTTGTTTAGTGACCATTCACAGTTGCATTTACAACCTTCGTGGGTCTGTAAAGCAAAGGAAGGCTGAAGTAAATTCGTAAGTACATTCACAATTTCACTTAGCAACTGCGATGCTTAACAACTGAGTTGACAGTTCCAACTGCAGTTGCTAAATGAGGACTAGCTGCAATTTCAAAAAGACAACTGTGTGTCGAGATTCCGTGCAGAGGAATATCGGAAAGGTTATGGCAAGTCCTCCTACTTTTATGTCTTTTCAATTTGAGACCTAAAGTGATAAAATGATTTTGCTCAGGAGATTTGTCTTCCTCAAAATGGACTTCTGAGTGGTATACTTCTAGGATATATCTAGACAACCTTGTGTTATCACCACATTTTTGGATTCTACATCAAGCAAAACTGGCTTCCTCTAGAGACGGTTGCATTAATTAACCTTTTGACACTTATATTAAGAATTCATCTGCCACAGCAGCAATTACCATGGCCAAATATAGTGTAATGGGGGAGAGAGTGGATGTTCCATGCACATTAGCCTTCTCCCTGCCACACACTCCCAAATTTTTGGATGGATGGAGTGTTTGCCAAATGAAATCAAATACACATATAAAGTCCCATCACATAAGAAGACATTTTCATGATATCATCTATGTATTATTAAAACTCTCCTGCTTGTCTATTAGTAACCTTCAATTGGTCAAAACAGTACACTGTAGGGCAACATTTTTTGATTCAAGGTACTTCAAATAATTTAACGAATGCATCCAAGATTCAGGACTTCTTTGTAATTGAAATGTCATTTCACATCATTTGTATTTGCAAAGTTGTGGCCACTGCAGTCACTATGATTGGACAGTCATGTAATGATAACTTTAGGCTGTACTTCCCAGAAACCCATAGGTTGTGTGGCGGGAAGTGGGAGGGGTCTATCTCCACTCTCTTTCCCACCTCCCTCTGGCGACCATATCCAATCAGCTGGTGGCAAGGCTCAACAGCTGACCCTGACTGACTACTTTGGTATTAAGGCTGAAAACTGAAATCTCTTAATAGCTGTGCGTGGAAAGGGAAAGACAAGGGAACAACTTGGACAACTGCTAGTGTGGTAGGATGGGCAGAGATGTGCCAACAGTTAATGGGTAAGCTCTCTTCCTAACTGGAAGGACAGGAGGCCTTGAAGACTCCTCAGAGTGGGGAGGTACACTTTCCTCATGGTCTGCAACCCACTATTTCCCTGTTCCCCAGCAAAGTGGCAGGTACTTCCATGGGTCAGCTGAGGAGGCGGGGGAAAAGACAACTCCACTGGGGCTCTGCTGAGGATTGTTAGGAGAGAGTCTACAAGGATGACCCTAAAGGTGGTGGGTTGGTAAGTACAGGTAGTCCTTGACTTATGACCACAATTGAGGCCAAAATGCCTTTTGTTAAGTGTTTTGACCCATTTTACGACTTTTCTTGTCACAGCTGTTGAATTAATCACTGCAATTGATAAGTTAGTAACCCGGCTATTAAGCGCATCTGGCTTCCCCCTTGACTTTGATTGTCAGAAGGTCGTAAAATTGATCACATGACCCCAAGACACAGCAAAAGTCAAAAATATGAACCAGTTGCCATTGATCATGGGGATGCTGCAAACGGTCATAAATTACATTTTTTTGGTGCTGTGGTAATTTTGAACAGTCACTAAACAAACTGTTGTAAGTCGAGGACTACTTGTACAGATTAAAGAGACCATTTAGCGTCAATCTAGGACTGTACGTTCTTCCATTATTATGATCAGCAGCCCACCCCATTTTCTAAATCAGCTCCAATGTATCTAAAATTCTGAAAATCAACCAAAGACATATAAGGAGGGACATCCAAGGGAGAGAAGTACAAAAACAAACAAACAAACATAGAATAATGCTCTGTTCACCTGATGAAATGGGTAATAACTTAAGGAATCTTGTACTAGAATAAATGTGCTAATCTTATACTGTTGGTTTTTTTTGTGGAAATAGGGCATGGGGATTGGCTCCTATGTTTACTAAAAAAATACAGATGCCCTCAAGTAAAACTCAATTCTTATTGAGTTAGGGAAATGTCTTGCAATTCCTCTTTTGCTATGTTTTCAATTATTCAGTTTAGCAGGCAGATTTTACGTCTACTTAGGTATTAACCTGGATCAAATCTCTAAGATCAGCCAAGGTCAGCTACGTAATGCCGCCTGCTAAGGCTATTACAAAATAATTTCCTTTTAAATTCTAATTGTCTTGAGGACAACAATCTATTTGAAAGAAAAAAAAACATTTGTAAAGTCACCATACAGTTTCTCCTGAGGAAAAAAGAAATTGTACAAGAGGCTAGTCTACTGTACACTGCAGAAGACTGATAAGACAACAGTCAACCACAATAATGCTAATGTCTAGCTGTGTAGCACACTTTTCCTCCTCCCAGTGTAGATTATCAGTTGTAGATAACAGAGTCTTATGGGAACAGAACAACAAATATTGTGGATTAACTTCTTTTTGAAAGAAGAAAAACGTTCATCATTAGTTCATTCATTATGAGATCCCTGTATTTTAGCCTGAACCACAAACATATGGAGTTTATTTGAAGAGGAAGGGAGCCCAATTTCATCCATACTAGGAGATTGGAATATGAATACAAATATAAACTAATCAATGAAGAAAAGTATAATGAATAACAGAAAATGAAAGTGCATATCTGAAAATAGCTAAAAGAGGGAAATTCCCTGTGTGTGTGTCCAATTTCAATATTCTCTTTGGCATCCTTCAATCTCGAGAGACTATGGTATCGTGCTCTGGAATGAGGTCCTAAAGCAGCATCTGGTGTGGCTAAAAAGGCCAATTCGAGAGTGACAGTCCCTTCCACAGTGAGGGCAGATACAGTCTGTCCCCTGTCCAGCCCTCAGATTTCGCTGGTTCCGGACTGCCTCTTTGCCTCAGCCTGCCGCACAAGTGTCTCTTTGAATTGGAGAAGGCTATGCTGCATCTTTAGCCTCCAAGCTGAACGATCAGAGGTCAAAGTTTCCCAGCTGTTAATGTCCATTCCCAAAGCCTTTAGATCCCTCTTTCAGATATCCTTGTATCACAGCTTTGGTCTCCCTCTGGGGCACTTTCCCTGCACTAGTTCTCCATACAGGAGATCTTTTGGAATCGGAATTCCATTCTATAGAATATTCTATTCTATTCTATAAGAAATATGGCACGCAACAGAAGAAGCGGTAGTAAAGTTTCTAAGCAAGCTATGCCACATGACACTGTGACCAATTGATTGGAAGAAGTCAACCTACATTCCAATACCAAAACAAAAACAAAGAGGCTTAGGAGACTGTATATACCAGAGGTAGGCAACCTTGGCTGTTTTATGACTCGTGGACTTCAACTCCCAGAATTCCTGAGCCAGCCATGCTGTGGGGAAAGGGAAAGGTTTCCAAGCTGAGCCATGCTGCCTCAGGAATTCTGGGAGTTGAAGTCCACGAGTCATAAAAGAGCCAAGGTTGCCCAGCCCTGGTATATACTATCATGCAATGTCTTTAATTTCACATGATAGTAAAATAATGCTTAATAATAAGCTGACTTTGTAATAATGCCGCTTGGGGCCCCCCTAAAATCCTAATAAGCAGGCATATACATAGAATGAAGGCTACTGCTAAGCACATTGATTTGTGCTTTAGAATTGTAAGCCGCCCTGAGTCTTCGGAGAAGGGCGGGATATAAATGAGATTAAAATAAATATTACAAATAGATGTCAGATGTTCAGGCTGCCTCTAGGAAAGGCTGAGGAACACAAAACATTACTTTTGATGCATGCTAGATAAATAACAAAGCAAGGGGGAAAATCAGTATGTGCTTCATTGAATACAGAAAGGCTTCAGATTGAATCAATAACATCAAATGGTGGAATATGCTTAGAAAAATGGGAATCCCAGAACCACTAATAGTGAGAGGTGCAACAAGGAGCCTTAGAAATTACAACGAAGATAATGAAAGGGTGGATAGCTTCTGCCTTTTAGGATCAATCATCAAGAGTAAAGGAATGAGGAGTCCCCAAATATACCACACATTTTCACTTTGTACAGCAGCCATAAAGACCTTCAAAAAATATTCAGGCACTCCGATATGTATGTCTATACCAGGGGTCTTCGAACTTGGCCCTTTTTATGACTTGTGGACTTCAACTCCCAGAATTCCTCAGCCAGACACACTGGCTGAGGAATTCTGTGAGTTGAAGTCCACAAGTCATAAAAGGGCAAAGTTTGAAGACCCCTGGTCCATACTTACAAAGAGCAGAAGAGTGCAAGCAATGTTCCCTGTGACATCCGAGGAAATGAAAGTTAGACTTTGAAGAAGTAGGCAAAGAACCTTCTATTGGAGAAAACTTCAGATAATATTCTGGACAATCTAGAAAATAAACAAATAGATTTATCCAAATCCAAAGTTCTCACCAGAGGCACAAATGACCAGGCTCAAATTACCCTACTGTGGATGCATTATCCAAAGATCTAGTTCTGTAGCAAAGGCTGTAATGCTAGGAAAGGTAGAAGGAAAGAGAAGATGAAGATGAGCAGCAATGTGGATGGTCTGAGTTATAGTGGTGAAGGATGTACCATTGGAAAACCTGGAAGACCAAGAAAGGAATTGATTTTCAGGGAGAAAATATATCTATCTGATTGCTAAAAGTTGAGATCAGCTTGATGGCACATTATCAATGAATCAGTCACATAATCTTAAGAAATGTTCAGTTTCTTGAGAAATAAGGTTTGCAAAGATTTGTCATCTATTTTTCGTTTTCTAAACGATTAAATAAATTTTTGTATTAGATTTCTAATTTACATTTTTGAATTGAATTTAAGGGAGGAAAAACTGTTCTTGTATCTATAATAGGATCAGACTTCTGATTCCTCTATTTCACATATAAATCCAAATATTTTTAATACTAGCAAATCTCTTATAATTAAAAAAATAGAACTTTAAAAATCAGCAAATTAATTTATACGCATTTTCATGAAGAATAAAATCTGATTTATTTGATTTTAACTAACACGTTGGACAAAAGTCATAGTGATTTCTAAATCATGATTTATTGCTTAGTATTTTAGATGAAGCAGCCATTGTAGTTTAACATGGTATATGAACTACTAGGCCAAATACATTCAAAAACATGTATCTGGATTGGAGACCAAGCAAGTGAATGAATGCATTAAAGAAACTTTTAATCCATCAACAATGAAGCAAATATATCAACTTTGCTTACCAAGGCACGAGTTGCCCGAATCTGGTTGCTTTGCTCCGATTAATAAAAAAGCCTGCAAGAGGATCTGCAGCTGCTCCACATGCTCGGCCAATGACCTGCACCAAGGAGGCCTGGAATGGAGGGATCTGAAAAACCAAGTAGCACTTATCTGAGCTCAACATACTTATCTAATGAAGCCATCAGCGCTAAATAACTTCCACAAATTACAATGTTTCTTCTTGTACAGGTAGTCCTCAACTTATGACCACAATCGAGCCCAAAATTAATGTTTCTATGTGAGGTATTTGTTAAGTTTTGACCCATTTGACAACCTTTCTTGTACAGTTGTTAAGTTAGTAACGTGGTTGTTAAGTGAATCTGGCTTCCCCATTGACCTTGCTTGTTTGAAGGTCGCAAAAGGTGATCACATGACCTGAGGACACTGCAACATTTATAAATATGAGTCAGTTGCCATGCCTTGGGGATGCTGCAATGGTTGTTAAGTGTGAAAAACGGTCATAAGTCGCTTTTTTCAGTGCCACTGTAACTTTGAAAGGTTACTAAATAAACTGTTGTTGGTCAAGGACTACCTGTATAAAACATTTTTGTTTTTGACTATGATGTCCTATGAGAAACTTTGTTGCTCTGAAATAATTTTATTCATCTGGAATTTGCTCCACATATTTAAATAAATATCTAATTGTTACTAACAGTTGCCAAAATATTTTTTTTTATTGTCCGTGAAGTAGGGCAGCAAATCTTGAATTGTGCTCCATGGACAATTTTCATTTGATTTTTGTGTGGTGTCATAGAATCCATACTCCAATGATTTTGGAGATAGCTTTTCAAAACGTTGGACAAATGTTACAGAAAAATACAATAGAAACCACTTCAATATTATTGGCATGAAAATTATATGATTGATGAAAAATGATTTAAAGAAGATTTTCCTTTAATAGATCAAGAGAATAAACCTCCCTCTGCTTTCTAAGTGATGGGGAAAGAGAAATAGAAGAATATTCAGAGGATAGTTTGGTCTAGGTATTAAGGCAGGGGTCCCCAATCCCAGGTCCGTGGCATGCCAGCAACTGGTCCGCACAAACAAGCAAAGCCCCATCTGTGGGATGCAGGTAGGACACAAAAGCACACACTCTCCGGTCCATGGAAAAACCTTTCTCCACAGAACCTGTCCCTTAAGGTGCTGGCCTAGAAACCAGAGACAGTGAGTTGTAGTCCCACCGTAGGCATGAAAACTGGCTGGGCGACTTTAGGCCAGTCATTCTCTCTCAGCCCAAGTTACCTCACAGGGTTGTTGTGCAGGAGGAAAAGGGAGTATTAGCTATGTTTGCCACCTTGATTTATTTATAAAATAAAAAAGGTGGGATATAAATAAATAAAATAATTTCTATGAATCAAAAACTCACCTTTATAATAATCACCTCATGGGAAGCAGGGCAAAACAAATTCCGGAATTTGGAGGGGGAGGGCAAAATAATATAAACTAAATCATTCATATCTTAATTGCTTTCCGTGGTTTTTCTTATCAGAGTATGAAATCAAGAGAAAAACTGATTAAACTGAATTTAATGTTAAGTTATCACACAAGACCTGACCAATGATGGCAATATCTTTTTAAGCCACTGGGACTCACTGAGAGTGAGCTGGGTGACCATATAATTTTTGGAATTTGAAGATGTTTAGGTTTCCGAAACTGCTTACCTGTGCAATATCCAAGAGGTAGATTTGCAGAAAGAATGAGGTGGCACTGCTCGCAACCTGATTTGGAGCCCCTCCAATGCCATAGCATAGTTTGCTGCACACAGAGAGTTTGTCTTCATGAGCAAGCTGAAAAGGTGAGCAAAAACCAAAGAATTTCTTGAAAGTCCAGGATACCATTCAATATAAAATTGATGCCTCCTTCTGTGTAATGCACGAAGACTTATAAAAACAATATAAAGACTTTGACTATTGTCAAATCATTCTCTTCTTCACTTTGGCTGTACCTTGCTTAACTTTTAGATTGATGAAGAGACCTGAATATCTTGAAAACTGGCCATTAATGTATATCTTTCATTGCTCTCTCTTTCTCTCCTTCCCTCTCTCTCTCTCTCTCTCTCTCTGTGTATATATTTTGCTTGGTCATAATTCTGGAATGGATCTTATCAATAATATATTTCAAGAATGTAATATTTTCTGTTGCTATGGGCATCCACCTGGCCCTCCCCACAATAAAATATCTTGTACTTATTTAAATCGGTATTAAGTAATTTTCATTTTTATCGGAGTGCTATTTATGTAAAGAACTTACAGAGAAATAAACAAAACAGTTACAAAAGTACAGTTGCTCTGAATATTATTTTCAATGTGCTAAGATTATCCTGATATTGCTGTTATAGATTTACAATAGTCCAGAAAAAACGTATGAGCGTTAGAATAATGTTGGAATTAAGGTGCAGTTTAGGCGGAGGTGGTGGCCTGGTTCCAGTGACCAACTCAGATTGGATCCTACAGAAAAAAAAATCTCCATTCTCTTCTTTTTCATTTCAATTTTGAGAGGCTGTGCCTTATGTCCTTAACCAAAGACAGGAAAGCTAAGCCATACTGCCTGAAACATGCTCCCCTATGCCTGGTTTCAAAACTGTTCTTGACGTTTTCATTTTATACAGTGCACTGAGAGACGTTCAGGTATGGCCACATGCAACGGCTCCTGCTCAGACACAACATATGTAGTTCTGCTCTAGAAAAAGAAACCTGATTATACTGCATTGCCTTGCTGACTGGGATAGACAGCTGGAGCAGTGATGCAACTGTAGGGAAAAAAATAATGCTACGGGCCATAAAATAATACCTAAAAAGCCAATTGAAGAAAAATAGTGTAGCGTAGAATATAGAATATTATTTTTAATTAAAATATAGGATGCAAACTTAATTAAATTGAAAACTGAAAAGGAATTGGCCATACAAGCAATCCTCGACTTACTACAATTCATTTAGTGACCGTTCAAAATTACAACGGCAGTGAAAAAAGTGACTTATGCCCATTTTCACACTTACGACCACTGCAGCATCTCCGTGGTCACATGACCAAAATTCAGATGCTTGGCAACTGACTCATATTTGTGGTGATTGCAGTGCCCCAGGGTCATATGGTTGCCTTTTGTGACTTTCTGATAAAGTCAATGGTGAAACCAGATTCCCTTAACTGTTACTAACTTAATAACTGCAGTGAAAACTGCAAGAAAAATCATAAAATGAAGCAAAATCGTCTTAACAACAGAAATTGTGTTCATAAGTCGAGAACTACTTATAAAGCAAGGGTCCCCAACCTGTGGGCTGTGGCCCATTACCCGGCCACTGGGCCGCAGGAAGGGATGGCCAGTTCACTCACCCCCACACTCGCGCCGCCCCGAGTATCCCATCGCTGGTGCCACCCCATTTGCAGCACTCGCACCCACACAGCCATTTGCATGTGCGCATGTGCTCACACACAGCCGTTTGCATGTGTGCATGAGCCATTTGTGTGCGCACATGCTCATGCGCGGCCCATTTGTACGCACACACATAGTGGTGCCTGCCTCCTTTTCCAGGCCACCAAATCAAAAAGGTTGGCGATCTCTGTTATAAAGGCTAAGAGCAGGGATAGGGTACTACACACCACAGATATTTTGGGAATTTCCATCAGTTGCATATCAACAAAAGAGGCCTCAGAATTCCAAATATTAAATCTCATTATGATGTTAATCATAAAAACAGAGTACCAGTTTGGTGTGGTAGTTAAGGCAACAGGCTAGAAGCCAGGATACCATTGATTCTAGTGTTGCTTTAGGAACAAAGCTATCTGTATATGGGCCAGTTCCTCCCTCTCAAGCCTAGTAAAGAGACAATGGCAAACCACTTCTGAAATATTGTCAAAAACCCTACATGGACAGAATAGCTCTGGGTTATCGATTCTTTGGTTCCTAGAAAGGTGTCATCCTTGGTCAGGGATGGGATGGCATTACCTCAGATTGACCTATTGTGTAATCTGGAGGATCTCCTAGACTTGCAATTCCTGCTAAAGGAGCAGGTGGTAGTGGTGGACAGGAGGGACTTTGTAAACCTTGGGTTGTGTGTCAGTCACACCCATTTCTACACCAATGTGCCCTTCTCACAGTCACCAATGGCCTGTCACCTCCCTTCTGGACTACTGTGATGGGTTGACATGATGCTGCCCTTCAGTATTCAGAAACATTAGTTACGTAGTTCAGAATGTAGCAGCCCAGTTTTGTGCAAGTCTAGACTTGTGCATGTCATCTCTTCTGTGGGAGTTGCAATGGCTGCCAATCTGCTTTTGGATACAATTCAAGGTGCTGGTTATAGCCTTTAATGCCCTACATGGCATGGAGCAGGGTTATTTGAAATACCACCTCTCCCCTATTTCATCTACCTGGCCTACCAGGATGAGAAGACAGGACATGTTGTGGACTGTCATCTGTTGGGACATGATGGAGGGGGACATGAAAGGAGCCTCCCCCCAAAATTTTCAGGGATACCCTGGACAATAGTTTATAACTTGCTAATCCTTTCAATTCAGAAGCATCGAAACAAGTATCTGCTGGGACTATGAAAAAGGACCTTCTTGGTGGTGGCCCCTTCTTTATGGAACATCATTTGCGCTGAGGTGCAGTTGGCCCCCACTCTGTTGCTTTTCCGAAACGGTCTAAAAATGTAGCTTTGTCAGCGGGCCTGGGGACTACAAATGGACATAAAGCTGATCACATGGCTATTGTTGCTGCCATGAGAATGGGGAGTAAAGCTTTTTTTAACAGTTTTATTATAGGATGGATTTTTAAAAACGTTTAAATGTTGTAAGCTGGTTGGAGTCATGTATGTGCAAGTTGAACAGTTATATTAATTTGCTAAATAAATAATTTTATTGGAAGAGAGAGTAAACTTGAATTGGTTAAAAACAACATGGGCATCGGATATAAAAGCCCTCTACTTTTAATTTTACGATTGTAAACAGTATCAGAGTAAATATTGGCCAAAATTAGGAAAAACTCACAGGTCAGAATTCAGGCCATTGTATAAGATTTTCTATTGGCATAATTGTTTCTTTAATAATCCAATAACATCTTGAAAATTATCCTTCACCTGATAGTGTTCTTACTTGCTGCAGCAGCAAAATTAATCCTAATGGAAAAGTTGACTGAAAAAAGGGAAATCTCACAATACACATTATTTTTTACTTCATCTGGTTTAAAAATATTGAGATATTTCTTTGCTGTGCAAATGGTGATCAACTGTCCAATTCCACGTTCCCGGATAATCTAATTAAAATTACGTGGATTTTGTTTCTACATATACACGCTGATGCATTGTTAAAGGTAAAGGTTCCCCCACACATGCGTGCTAGTCGTTTCTGACTCTAGCGGCCGGTGCTCATCTCCGTTTCAAAACCGAAGAGCCAGCGCTTGTCCGAGGACGTCTCCGTGGTCATGTGGCCGGCATGACTAGACGCCAAAGACGCACGGAATGCTGTTACCTTCCCACCGTAGTGGTCCCTATTTTTCTACTTGCATTTTTACGTGCTTTCGAACTGCTAGGTTGGCAGAAGCTGGAACAAGTAACAGGAGCTCACTTTGTTACACGGCACTCGGGATTTGGCCCGCCAAACTGCCGACCTTCTGATTGACAAGCTCAGTGTCCACTGAGCTACCGCGTCCCTCTGATGCATTGTTAACTGCTGATAAATTCAAGTAAAGAAAAAAAGGGGAGACTTTGAACTTATTTTTTTTAAAAAATAGTCCTACTCAAGGTAATTGTCGGGCCTGGCACGCCCGACATTCGGACGGGCCGCGGGGTGACTCTCCAGACTGCCGGCACCCGCGGAACACCCCGCCAGGCTCCGAAAACTGCCAGCATCCGCCAGGCTCCAAACAGCACCCGCGAAACGCCCCGCCAGGCCCTGAAGCCAACCACCGGCGGCCGCGGTTTCCTGGAGGGCCGGGAGCACCCCCGGCCGTCACCACACCCCGGCAACCGCCTGCCCAACTCCCGGGGAGGCCACGGAGCATCCTACCAGCCTCTAGCGACTCCCGCCAGCCTCTTTGCCTCCCTGATGAGATGCCGCGCTCCGGAGGTGGTCACCGGCCTTCACGCCGTCCTGGTGGGCCGGGGAAAGGAGCGGCCGGGTTGACAGCGCAGCGGCAGGCCGCCTGTCAGCTGGGGAGGCCGCGGACCAGCCTGCCGGCTCCCGGAAGTAACCAACGAGTCGGGAGGGAGTGCGGCTGCCGTGTACAGCTATGGAGCGGCCAGCTGGCTTTCGGGGACTGCAGGGGAGAGCATGAATGCCGACGCAGCCTGACAGCCTCCAGGGCCGACCAGAGGGCCAGGGAGCGGCCGCCCGGTGGAGCGGCCGGTGGAGACCCAGCGCTCGAGCGGCAGGACACAAACGGACGCCAGAGTGACTCAGGGGGTGGTGGAGACTGCCGGCGGGACAGGGAGGGGCTCAGGGCACAACTTACGGCGGACTGGAGAGCTGAGGGGAGAGATGAGAATATGCGGAGCTCTGGGGAAAAGGAGGGTGGTGTGGGCTGGGGGGTGGCTTACCGGTTGCAATGGTGGTGGGCGGGTGCCAAAGGGTGGGAACCATGGGAGGCAGAAGTTAAGTAGGGTGTGGGCGTGGTGGAATAATTAAGGGTGTGGTGGAGGGTGTCGGCTTTGCCGGCTATTTAACAGCGTTGAGAAAGCTGTAGAATCAACGCTGACTTCATTAGTCTTCGAGCGTTTGTTTATGAAGCTAATAAACGTGGCTTAGAAGAACCAGCTCCCGTTCCGGTTTCATTTGTTTGGTGATTCGTCGGACGGGCCCTGAAAGTAAGTCAGCGTTGATTCTACAGCGTTAAGTAAGTCAGCGTTCCTTTAACCTTTGTGGAGAGGTCTCTCTGGGTGTTTGCTATGGCAGAAGGTACGGAGGATTCTGCGCCACTGGCTGAGGAGCAGGAGGAAGCCGGAGCTGCGGCTGGGCTCTTGGAGTCGGTGGAAGTGGGGGAGGAGGCGTTGCCCTCGGTGCGGCGGAAGGAAAGGCCTCCCCCACTCGACGGCCCTGGTCCGGGGCCCCAGGAAGCTGGAGTGAGGGGTCGCAGCAGTGATCGGTGGCCACACTCTGATGGGGATTTTGGAGGACTCAGCCAAGGCCAGGCGGGCCGGCCTAAAGGTGCGTCTACAGAATGGAGGGAGCGGTGTTACATGGAAGACAGCGGCGAGGAATGGAGCTACTCCACCGCTCCGGGCAGCCGCACTATGGAGGTTCTCAGAGCGGTTTGGGGAGGTGAGGGGTCGGGAGCCTGAGTTTTGGACTGTTCCAGATGAGTCAGGCCGGGGGCAGTGGTCCCTCCCAAGGGCCCCTGCCCGGCGGTCTAGTCCGCCCCGCTCCCGCCAGCCCGAATGCCCACCCCCCGCGACCTCGACACGGGCTTTGTCCACTAGGAAGACCTCAGAGCGGTCCTGTACTGCTTATCAGGCCGTTGATGACAGCCGGCGGGCGACTACTCCCTTGGCGACCGGACCCGTAACCACCCAGCCTGCACCGACGGAGGACCTTGAGGATCTGGAGCTGGAGGAGGACCCGATGGTAAGCGCCCCGGTGTGTCCTTTCGTGTTCCCGGTGGTATTGGTGAGCCCAGTGTCTGGGCAAAGACGGGCGGTTAGGGCTTTGGTCGATTCTGGGAGCACCCGGTGTCTTATCAACTGGAAAACAGCGGCTGCAGTGGGGATCCGGTTGCAACGCCTGGTAACCCCCCTTCGCTTCCAGCAAGTGGATGGGTCGCTCCTCGGGGGAGCCCCTATCACCCATGTCACCGAACCAGTCCGGCTGGAATTGGGGGCCCACTGGGAGACTTTGCGTTTTGTTGTGGTGCCCTCTATGACTGAAGCTGTTATCCTGGGACTTACGTGGCTTGATAAATGGGGTCCCACGATTTGGTGGGAGGGGGGTTGTCGTCATCTCCGGGTGGGTCTGGGTCCCGAGCCCCCTCTCCACCATTCTTTTCTGGGGCCGGAGGACACGGGGTCACGGGAGAAGGTTTGCGGGGTCAAGGATGACTCAAAGGTGCATGTACCCCGAGTTTACTCCGACTTAATGGACGTCTTCAATGAGCGGGAGTGCGATTCGTTACCACCCCACCGGCCAACGGATTGTGCCATCGAGTTTGAACCTGGTGCCAGACTGCCTAAACCCCGTATGTACGCCATGTCCCCGAAGGAGATGCAGGAGTTACGGCGGTACATAGATAAGAATTTGGAGAGAGGGTTTATCCAACCTGCCCGATCTCGGGTGGCGGCGCTAGTGCTCTTCCGCGAGAAGAAGGATGGGGGCTTGCGCTTGTGTGTGGACTACCGGGGGGTTAACGCGGTGTGCGTGGAGCACCTCTATCCCCTTCCTTTGATGAAGGACCTGCTGGCCCATTTGGCAACAGGCCGGGTATTTACTAAGTTGGACCTGAGAGAAGCCTACTACCGGGTGAGGGTCAAAGCAGGGGACGAGTGGAAGACTGCGTTTAATTGTCCCCTTGGTAGCTTCCAGTTCCGAGTGATGCCGTTTGGCCTACAAGGAGCTCCGGCTGTATTCATGCAATTGATCAATCAGGTCTTGCATGAGTTCCTATATCGAGGTGTTTTGGTGTACTTAGACGACATCCTAATTTACTCGGACACATTGGAGGAGCATGTACTTTTAGTGCGCCAGGTGTTGACTAGACTGTTGGAAGCGCAGCTCTATGTTAAACTGTCCAAGTGTGAGTTCCATAGGGCCCAGCTGGACTACCTTGGGTATCGTATATCGGCGGCAGGAGTGGAGATGGATCCTAGAAAGGTACACGCTATTCAACAGTGGCAGCCTCCGCGAACTCGTCGACAGTTGCAAAGTTTCCTTGGCTTTGCCAACTTCTACAGACAGTTCATTCCACGTTTTGCGGCCATTGCCCTGCCGTTAACAGATCTTCTGCGCACACGACAATTAAAGACACGTCCACGTCCAGGACTTAAGTTGGAGTGGTCCACAGCGTGTCAGCGGGCATTTGAGGAACTGAAGTCCCTCTTCGCTAAAGAGCCCGTTTTGCGACACCCAAACCCCGAACTGGCCTATGTCGTGCAGGCGGATGCGAGCGATGTTGCTCTTGGGGCCGTCCTTCTTCAGCGGAGTAGTGCCGGGGTCCTGCAGCCGTGTGCTTACGCCTCCAAGAAACTGACTCCCACTGAACGGGCTTGGGCAGTGTGGGAGAAGGAGGCTTTTGCGGTCCGTTGGGCCCTAGAGACTTGGCGACACCTCCTGGAAGGGGCCTCCCGTCCATTCGAACTGTGGACGGACCATAAAAACCTGGAGGCCCTACAAACCCCTCGCCGCCTGTCGCCTAAGCATGTCAGGTGGGCTCTATACTTCCGTCGCTTCAAGTTTGTGCTGAAGTATGTGCCGGGGGGTCGAAATTTTCTGGCGGATGCTTTATCCCGCATACCACAGTTTGACAGCAAGAGGGAGGAGGTTGTGCAAGCACTCATCCCGACACTGGTGGAGGAGGGGGATGCTTCAGAGGGTGCTGGACGGGTGATGGAGGAGAATTTGAACCAGGCCATCCAAAAGGCCCTACAGGAGGACGCCTGGTTACGGGGTAATCGGGGACAATTGACTATGCGGGACGGCCTGGCGTGGCATGGTACACGGTTGTATGTACCTGAAACTGTGCGGCCACGCGTTCTGCATGGGTGTCATGACACCAAACAGGCGGGACATTTCGGGTTTGTGAAAACCTTGCATTTGGCACGCCGTCAATTTTGGTGGCCCCGCATGAAAAGTGACATCGAGGAGTACGTGCGGCGTTGTCATGTCTGTGCTATTACAAAACCCCAGGTTGGGAAACCTTTGGGGCTTTTGCAACAAGTAGCTGACCCGTCTCGGCCATGGCAAGACATCGCCATGGACTTCATTGTGGACCTCCCGGAGAGCAAGGGTCACACCGTTATTTGGACAGTGGTCGACCTGTTTTCCAAACAGGCACACTTTGTTCCGTGTAAGGGGTTACCATCAGCTCGTCGACTAGCTTGGTTATTTCTCACACAAATATACCGACTGCATGGAGTGCCGCAACGCGTAATTTCAGACAGAGGGGTGCAGTTCACGGCTCGATTTTGGAGAGACTTCTTGCGTCATATCGGCTCGTCGTAGGGACTGAATACGGCCTATCACCCCAGCACCAACGGGGCCGCAGAACGAGCCAACGCTGCCGTTGAACGTTATCTGCGAACCTACGTCTCTTTTTGGCAGACGGATTGGGTAGACCTGTTAGCGCTGGCTGAAGTGGCGTACAATAACGCCGTCCATAGTAGCACTGGCTTCTCTCCATATCGGGTGGTTACAGGTCATGAATTTGTACCCTTTGCTGAATGTCTCCAGGAGGAGGGGTCTTCGTGTGCACCGCAGGACTGGATGCGTCAGATCACGGCCGTCTGGGGGGCAGCGAAGGAAGCTTTGGACCGGTCCACCATGGCGGCCAAAGCACAGGCAGACAAGAAGCGGAAACCCTTTGTTACGCCGCGGGTGGGGGACCTAGTTTACTTGTCCACCAAATACTTACGGTTACAGGTCCCGTGCCGCAAGTTGGGACCCAAATACCTCGGCCCGTTCCGGGTGGTGCAGGTGGTAAACCCGGTGACGGTGCGACTGCGGTTGCCTAAATTCTTGGGTAAGGTCCACCCGGTGTTCCATAGCAGCCTGCTGAAACCCGCTCCAGCGGCTACTACGGCGGCAGGGGAGGGGGGTCCTGGACCGGTTCACGCTGACCAGTATGAGGTGCAAGAGGTGTTGGACTCCAGGGTGCGGAGGGGCATCATACAGTACCTCCTTCGGTGGAAGGGGTACCCGGTGGAGGAGGCAACGTGGGTGTCGCGGGAAAATGTCCATGCTCCACGTTTGGTCCGAGCATTCCATCGAGCCCATCCTAGCAGGCCGGGAGGTAGGGGACATGGAGGTGTAGGCAGAGTCTCTGATTCTATAACCTTGTTCTCTACGCCCGCAGGAGGACCCTTGGTAGGGGGGGCGGCATGTCGGGCCTGGCACGCCCGACATTCGGACGGGCCGCGGGGTGACTCTCCAGACTGCCGGCACCCGCGGAACACCCCGCCAGGCTCCGAAAACTGCCAGCATCCGCCAGGCTCCAAACAGCACCCGCGAAACGCCCCGCCAGGCCCCGAAGCCAACCACCGGCGGCCGCGGTTTCCTGGAGGGCCGGGAGCACGCCCGGCCGTCACCACACCCCGGCAACCGCCTGCCCAACTCCCGGGGAGGCCACGGAGCGTCCTACCAGCCTCTAGCGACTCCCGCCAGCCTCTTTGCCTCCCTGAGATGCCGCGCTCCGGAGGTGGTCGCCGGCCTTCACGCCGTCCTGGTGGGCCGGGGAAAGGAGCGGCCGGGTTGACAGCGCAGCGGCAGGCCGCCTGTCAGCTGGGGAGGCCGCGGACCAGCCTGCCGGCTCCCGGAAGTAACCAACGAGTCGGGAGGGAGTGCGGCTGCCGTGTACAGCTATAGAGCGGCCAGCTGGCTTTCGGGGACTGCAGGGGAGAGCGTGAATGCCGACGCAGCCTGACAGCCTCCAGGGCCGACCAGAGGGCCAGGGAGCGGCCGCCCGGTGGAGCGGCCGGTGGAGACCCAGCGCTCGAGCGGCAGGACACAAACGGACGCCAGAGTGACTCAGGGGGTGGTGGAGACTGCCGGCGGGACGGGGAGGGGCTCAGGGCACAACTTACGGCGGACTGGAGAGCTGAGGGGAGAGATGAGAATATGCGGAGCTCTGGGGAAAAGGAGGGTGGTGTGGGCTGGGGGGTGGCTTACCGGTTGCAATGGTGGTGGGCGGGTGCCAAAGGGTGGGAACCATGGGAGGCAGAAGTTAAGTAGGGTGTGGGCGTGGTGGAATAATTAAGGGTGTGGTGGAGGGTGTCGGCTTTGCCGGCTATTTAACAGCGTTGAGAAAGCTGTAGAATCAACGCTGACTTCATTAGTCTTCGAGCGTTTGTTTATGAAGCTAATAAACGTGGCTTAGAAGAACCAGCTCCCGTTCTGGTTTCATTTGTTTGGTGATTCGTCGGACGGGCCCTGAAAGTAATGGTTTGTCAAGGTTAAAAAAATGAAACATCTGCTTTGCATCCTTGTTCCTGGATAAGAATATGAAAAACAGTAAATGGGCTAATACAACTAGTACAATTAATATAAATTCTGTAATTTATCATTGCAATTAAAGCCACTGCATAAAGTTATTTCTCAATCTCAAACCCCTACAATCTCAAACCCCTACAATTCAGTAGGCCTGAAATGGGCTGAGTAAGTAAAGAAGTAAGTAAAGAAGGCTCAGGCATTCAATTTAGAGCTTGTTATAAAGGACAGAAAACAGTAATTTATTTTACTTTGAATGGTGAAATGTCATGTACTTTCCTATTGTAACTAATGAAAGAGATTGTTTTCTCTTTTTAAAACATATTCACTGATTCACATATATCATGGTAAAGATTGGAATAATTGTGAATAAGCCACTAGTGGATGGGTTCACACAGTTTGCAAACTGCAGGGTTTAGTTATGTGCCACATGTTAAGCCAACATTAAACCAACCACTTGAAGCCTTAACACAATTTATGAATAAATTAATTAATTAGGGGTTATATCTTCAATTTATTCAAAACACCATTTGCATTTACTTGCTTGTGGCTTGAAAGGTTCTGTGAAACTCATCTATTGTGATATACAAATCATAGTGAATTGATCCAGACAAATACAAGTAGTACTCAACTTACAACAGTTTGTTTAGTGATCATTTGAAGTTACAATGGCACTGGAAAAAGTGACTTATGACCATTTTTCACATTTACAACCCTTGCAGGAACCCCCTGGTCACGTCATCAAAATTTAGGCATTTAGTGACTGGCTCATATTTATGACAATTGCAGTGCCCAGTGTCACGTAATCACATTTTGCAATCTTCTGACAAGCAAAGTGAATGGGGTAGCCAGATTCACTTAACAACCGGGTTACCAACTGAACAACTGGAATGGTTCACTTAACAACTCTAGCAAAAATGGTCATAAAATGGGCTAAGACACACTTAACAACTGTCTCACTTAGCTACAAAAATTTTGGGCTGAGCTAGGGCTGTGTGCTGTGTAAATCCAACCATCTAATTTATTCAGCAAACCCTGGTATAGAACAGTAGTTTGGCATAACGTATTTGAAATACACTACTTAGGGCAGCATTGTGAGCTGTGGCTTCATATGTTGCCTTAATCCAAACCTCCATCATTTGATGGGATAACTTCAGCATGAGCCAGTCATTACTCTAGTTTCCATTAAATCAAGGTTTGTTTCACCATGCTTTTCATATTCACACCACGTTTCATCATATTCATATTTATTTTAAGTGCACAAAATGATAAATCCAAATCAACCACTTTACATTTTTGTGGAATGGGATAATCCTGCTACAAGGCAGCTAGAGGTTTCAAAGGAGTTATCATATGAAAAACCATCCCTCACTCAAACCTATAAGGAATGAACAAGTTTGTGTCAGAATAAATCCCCCTTATGCAGAATATTGAAAAGAGCATAGTGGGCTAACAGAGGTGGCAAATAACGAAAGATGCTTTAAAGTAAAACTATATTAGTCTAAATATATGTGTTTGTATTTGAATTTTATAGCTGAACAACAAATAACAAACTCCATTTAATATATAAAATGAAGAACAATTCATGAATTAGAAATTGCTAGTGCAGCTACTCCTTCATTATTATCAGACTGGTCCAGTCAGGGCTGGAAGGAACAACAGAATATGGAGCTGTCAGATAAAATTCTAGACCAGCCTTATCACTAATGCCTGTATGCATTTTCTTTGAGCATTCATCTTTAAGAAAGTATTTCATGAACTCACAATACAAAGACAACTTTCTAAAAAAAAAGTTGCAAATGAGTTTTAAATATACTTTGGCTATATGAAATGGGGAGTTAGTAATTCTAACAGAGCTTATTGAAAACAGTTTTAGAAGAAAATTTTAAATTCCAGTACAGTACAGTATAATTTTGTTTGTCATCCTCTGACTGAGATCGAAATAAAACCACCTTCCTCATAATTATTAACCTAATTCACTGAAATTCCCAGCATTCAAACTGGCTTGTTCCTGGATCGTAGCCTGTGACCTGGTTCACGCTTAGGTAACCATAACTGGTGGAAAACATCAGTATGACTATGCTTAGTCAAAAGAAAACTTTTTACCTGCTTATCTTTACTGATACAAGGACCTGGTTTAACTTAATGCATATTTCTTGAATTCCTGAAAAGGACAATGATTCTCCCCTTTCATAGTTCTGAAGTTTTAAGATACACTTGTTTTTATATCATTTCTAGGATGAACTTCATCCTAATATGCATTGCCATCATGGAAAAAAAAACACAACCCAGAGACTGAAAATTTCTATTTCTTTTTCTTCCCCAAAAGACATCACTCCTGGTCTGTATTGTTCAGCTGGAATAACCCCACCATCATCATGAACTCTTCTGAAGGATAATACCTAGAGTTATCTATTGTACCAAGCCATAATTTGCTTGTTTCACCTTGGTTTAATAATGTAGGGTGACTGTAGAGACTGTAAGATTTATGGTTTAGCCTCCTTGGAAATGATGCCACCAAAATGGAGGGCGGCTAATGCTCTGCTCTTGAGAAGGCATATTTCCCCAATAGATGGGCCAGCAAAACCTCTGGTCAAAGAAGGGCATCACTGGGAACTACTTCCATGATCACCTCCTTCCTTAATTTTAAAGTTTAGCTAAAATTTACCCTCTTACAACTGAAGCTACCTCAATTTAGTTCTGCACTGTGGGAGAGCCGAGATAAAGCTTTTGCCTCCCTTATGTGCCAGTGTTTTGATACTGTAATTGGAAGAATTCCACCCACCTCTTTTCTTTCCACATATCTTATCTCCTATTATCAGATATCTTATCTCCTATTATCAGATGCCCAGCTAACATCTACTGTACTCTCCAAAAGGCTAAGCAAGATTTCTAGCCCACGAATGGGCAACCATCAGGAACCAGGAACGACGGGCCAGATCAAGAAGTCAAAAAAAGCATTATGGAGGAAGGCAATGATGAACCTCCTACATCTGCCAAGAGATCTACATTAGGAAGCCACTTGGACTCTAAGGATTCCTGGACTTCGGGACTTACACCTGCTCCTTTGTCGTTTTGAAGGGATTCGGAGAAGCTTCTCCCCCTGTGCCTCTCAGCAAGAAAAGGCGCGGGAACATGCCTGGAGAAGCCGGGCGGCGCAAGTCGGAGGAACGCGAGACTCACCCCTTCGACCGACCCCTCCGGCTCCGGCTCCGGCTCTTGAAAGACACTGGACTGACCGGTCGTCTGCAATGGTGGGTTCGGAGACAGCCTGCCTTGTTGCCCCCGCGGCGGATCTTTTGCTCCAACACCTGCCATCCCAGCTCAGAGAGTAGCCCCTCCACCTTTCTGCCGCCGGCTTTTCGGCCTTTGATAATCCGGGGCGGGACCGATCGCAGGAGGGAGCCTCGTCTGGAGAGCACTGAAAAGCGCGCCGCTTTTCCCGCAGTTTGCCCAGAGCCTTTCCGACCCGTTCGGTAGGATATGGAACGTTCCTGTACCGCGGAGGAGAAGGAAACTCGTGTCGGACGCGGGTCTTCTGGGCGGGATACACAGCCTGCAACACGGCTTAAGGGCCGTTTGCTTCCAGTTTAAGCTCGGAGCCCCGGGCGAAAGCGCGGGTTGCAACCGAGCCCCAAAGCGTCCCCTTCTCCCGTTAAGCGCAGCCTGCCCGTCTGATACTGTTTTCTTTCCCTGCATCCCGGGACATGCGGGGTGGGTTCGCGCAACCGGGAATCCGCTTGGCGGGTTTGCAAACCTGCCGTCGTGCGAAGCCATTTCGGAATCGCGGTCTGGGTGCGCAGACGCGCAGTTCATTGCATTTCATTTTGGGACCAATTTGCAGGAAGATGCAACGATTGGAATGCAAGCCACGGGGGCAGGGTTCACGGCGAAATACACTACACCATTTACAGTAGTGGCTATGTGACCTTCGCCTTCACTGAATAAATGCACTAAATGCACGGTATAAATACAAATATTTTTTCTCCCCCCCCCCTTTATAAATAACTCAAGGCGACGAGCTTATCCAACACACCTTCTTCCTATTTTCCCCCAACAACAACCCTGCGAGGTTGGTTAGGCTAAGAGAGTGGGACTGGCCCAGTCACCCAGCCGGCTTTCGTGCTTAAAGCGAGACTTGGAAATCACAGCGTAAATAGTACCTTAATTACTTCAAACGTGCTTTTCCCGCGCTTACAGCAAAGACTTGGCGGCCGTCTGTATATGTTATGGTACTGTGTTGCGTTACAAATGTAAACTAAATACGCTGCATGGTAGGCATTTTGTATATAGGTATTCCCCAGAAATTAAGAGTACCGATGTGTTTCCCCCCCCCCATCTAAATTACTCACTTGTCTTTTCTTTGAAGGGAAGTGACTAGTTCAAAATTACATTCCATATTTCCATCGGGTAAATACAGTATTTCACATTTTAAGAACTTGCAAATGTGAAGTTGTATTATCGCGGAAATAACCCAAAATATTTTTTAAAAAAACTTTTAATATTTCTCTTCAAATGTCAACTTCTAACTACAAAGAATTCCACTACGAATACAAATAGCCTGTTTTGCATCCATGCTTCAGCTTCCCAATTCGATTTTGTACGGAAAATAAGTGTAAAACGGAACTTTGAAACTATTGCATTTTTAAATAGGAACAATTCTCAGTTTAATCTGTACGGATATCTAATTCCCAACTAAGTATTATTACTTCATAGTACTATTAGGCTTTGGGATAAGTTTAGCAAATCTGAATTCCACATTTATCAATGGTGGCAGTCCGTTTGTGTTGGTGGAAATATACCGAGTCTGAAACATATTTTTATTCTTTGTCCCTTCTAATTGCTCGAGTCTCGACTGGGGATAAACGCAGACTGTCGGGTTTTTCAGCTTGGTTAACCATTGGTTAACCATTGCCACCTCCCAAAAATTGCAAGATCTGGATGCTGCTATGGCTATGACGGATAATTGACTGATCTCAGTGAAACATTATGTAGATCATTTTCTAAACAGCATTATTCATAAATTACTTCTTAAGAAAATTTGAGTTGCTTTTTTCTCATTAAGGTTGCTTTTCAATGTATTCATTTTAATTTAAAGAGGATAACTTGAAAAAGCAGGGCAAATCTTTTTTACTGAATACTTGCAGATTTGATTATTCTAAAACCCAAAAAAGCAACACAGTAGCATACTATGAAATCATATCTCACACATGGTTTTTAATTTAAATGAAGTGGATGTTTTGATGAGATGTCCTGGTTGAAATTAATACATAGATACATTGCATTCCAGTCAACAGATTCATTTCTACATTTGTATATTGATGAACAAAGATCAGTTATTTTGAGAAACATTATACAGAACCAGAAATAGAAGACATCAGCATTCTATACTGATTAATTTTATACTCCATATTATTCTGTGTGAGTTTTATGCCTTCAGTTTTTAAAAGAAGGTATAGCACATCAAAAGAGATGACCGTTCAGTTTCCTGAGACACAGGGACCTACACATACTGATTTGTATGTATGTTTTCATATATGCTGATATACAAGTTAGCATATTGCTGTTGAAATTTCAAGCATATTTCATTTTTAAGTGGTTATCTGCATGTGTAACAGTCCGTTCACAAAGACAATCTATTTCACACAGAAGTAGGGAAGTCTGTGAACTTTGCACAGTTTTAATGATTTTGAAGAATGTTAGATTTATTTCATTGCAGGAATTTACAAATAAAAAAAATCCCCATTGGTCTGCATCAGTAAAATCAATTCTTACACAAAATAAGATACTAATAGAAATGAAATTATATACCATTTCAAATTGTGGAAGTATATTCCATATTGCTTTTTGCAAAAAATGAACTTAAAGGATCATAACATTTATTATCAATTAGTTCTGTGGTAAAACATTTAACCAGTTTAAAAAATAGGCACACACATCCATATATAAAGATATTTTTTAAAAGAATGCTTCAAACTCATTTTGGTCTAAGGATGATATTAGTCAGCTTTGACTCTTAGGTCCTCCTCTTGGTCACTAGCTATAATATGCAGATGTTAAAGACCCAGATCATATGCCACACAAAGACTTATTTTGCTTTACTTTGGGTTATTAATTGGCTCAATTCAAATAACCCCAAGCATTATACTTAGGTTTGAATCCGGCAGGGTCTCTTGACATTTAGCCTTGGATGTAAGAAACCCCTTGGCTATCCAACAAGACCCACTATACCATTATGAACCATTAGCAGGCCGTCATAACTTATACTAAAATGAAGTGTAGAAAAAAAAGATTTAAAAAGGCAACCCCACAGGATTTGGGTAACCTAAAACATAGTTTTCTATAGACAGAAAAATACTGGATGTATACTTTGCTAGGCTTTGTTCAATAATGATTTAATAAGTTAGCCATAACCAGCTGCTAGGTTCACATATCATTAAGTTACAAGTCAAAGTTCATAAGCAATACTGTAAGGGCTACCACAATAAGGGAGAAAAATTTAAATTGGATGCATATCCAGCCATGTAAAAAAAAATACTTTTGCCCCACAAACAATGGAATTCACAAATAAGGCCAAGTAATATATCCTGATGGTAAAATCCCTTTTCTGAAGTATTAAAAAAGTGCAATAGGTATTATAATTTGTCTGATGTCTTTGTTGCAGCACAGGTGGGAGAAAGGAAAACTTATTTCTGAGATGGATCATCAAAGAAAAAATGTCCCAGCTGCAAAACTCGCTTATACACTTTAATTTAATTAAAAAATGAAGATGATAGCAGGGGCACACTTAATTAGTCAACTCTATTTCCTGCTTGCATGGCAGGACCCAGGTTCAAATCCCAAGATGCTGTTCTTAGTTTCTGAAAGTGACCTTGTTGGGCGATCAAGAGCAAGACATTTTGGAATATAGATCTTTGAGTTATGCACAGAAGGCAAGGTGCATTCTCCGGTGTAAGTTAGCCCAATTCTGACTTGCCGCCTCCTCCTCCTCCTCCGGGCCATTCATCCTGATCAACAGCTATGAAGAATTAGGATTCTGCCCAATTTCCTTATCTGCTTTTCCTTTGGATATCGGACGAAATTAGAATTTTTCAAGGGACTATTAATGTTTCTTCTACACCCAGCATTTTAAAAATGTTAGGTGTAATAAATGAATAACTAGAATAATCTTGCGGGTAGGACTCAATAATATAGTTCCACTTGATAACCTCACCTCATCAAACCAACATGATTAAAAACTCAAAATCATTAGAAATACCTTTTTAACGACAAACTACTGTTTGAGCTGGTAATTTCATAGAAGTGCAGAGTTTTGGCTACAGTACAAAACTGGTTTGCCACTTCTTTAGGGGATTTTGTTTCTTAAATTCACAGCCTACCATACACCTCTGGGATTCCCTAGCAGCTTCCCATTCAAGTTGTAACCAAGGCCGATCTTGCTTAGCTTCCTAGTCCACATCTGATCATCTACCAACACATTTTAAATGATGAAAACTGCATTTTGTATGCTAAAACATCTGCCTTTGAATCAATTCAAGCATGCAGCCCTAATAGTGCACTTAAATCTGCTTCATTTCTTAATGGTTGTTTGAAATATCTACTCAAAGTTTGCTTTTATTTAGGAAGCCAAGAAGCGGAAGGCTTGCCTATTAAAGCTGAACTTTGTTTCTGATATAGTAGGCAGAATCCTTATTTATTGCTTCAGTTTCAAAACTTAACAATTGAAACTTTCCTGAGAAGTAAAGCAGTAGGGCTTAGTTCTAAATAAATAATTCGGGACTACAGATATTGTATTTCTTTTTAATGGCATAAAATGTAATTGAAATTTAGGTCTATCCAGAGGTATGACCGTATAATTAAATTAATACATGCGGAATTATGTCCACATGTACAGTCAGACATCCCTAGCATACATGTCAAAATAGTAAAAACAAAATCACATCATAAGCTCTGATCCTTTCATATGTGTGTGTGTATACATACATATGAGCTTGTGACATAATGCTGCTTTAGTCATTTGCTCCTCTGATATCCTAAAACATAACTTGGGAGACAAATTTTCAAAAGAAACAGTCATTACGCTTAAAGACCGTTACCTGTGGTATTTTTCTGTATATATGAAATTTATATATTAATTTGTGTCACTATCAAATAGTAGCATTGACAGAACAAAATATACCAAACTGTAACATATAAAAAGTAAACATGAGCAAAGTCAAGTCAAATTGTGCTTTCAAATTTTTTCCAACTTCAAACTTACAGAAGTGTTCATTATTTTCCCTAAAATGTTCCTTTAGTGGTGACAGAATACCCAGTTCAAGAGACCTGGGTCTACTACTTTCTGCCAGGCTATTTAAAACAAACAAACAAACAAAAAACTTTGGGGTAGCTTTAGTGCAGCATACATTGCATGCCTTTTCACAGCAGCACTGTAGATGTTAGCAGCACTGTAGATGTTAGCAGAAATTACTGCTACTCATAAGTGGAAGTGATTCATCTAAAATCACTCAACTAACAGTTGGATGTTCTACATTAAAAGAGTCACAACTGGGGACCTATTGTGTGGATATTGTCTTCCACTTTTCCAAGACCTTTCCTGCAACTGTTCTTTCTTTTAGGTAGAAAGTGCTAGGAAGAGAAACTCCGGAAAGGCTCAATATTATTTTTAAGTCTTTGCACAACAACAGCATTTTTTAAGTTGGCTTCCTCTAGTGTGAGAGATTCATTCAACAACTCTTGAAAAGGAAGTGATGTGGTCAGGGTGAAAGGTCTCCTTCCTTGATGTCTCTCGTAATCAATTATGAAGTCTCTGATGTGGCTTATTCTAAAATGGAAAGGAACAAAAATTAAAAGTCTGATATTTTAAACCATTTTTTAAAGAACAATGTCACGGAGTCATGGCAATTAGAAGAAACAGGTTTTGAGCAAATCAGGACCTTCACAAACACCATATAGGCATATGTTAAGTGCTCCTATAACTAGCACTTTGAACTACTTTTGTCATTACACATTTTAAGTTGTGCAGCCTTGTTCTTCCCAAACTAACTTCTTTCACAGCAATAGCACTTAGACCAATATACTGGTTCATAGTCTTTACAGCACTCTCTAAGTGGTTTACAGTCAGCATATTCTCCCCCCCCCCCCCCGCAACAATCTGGGTCCTCATTTTACCGACCTCGGAAGGATGGCAGGCTGAGTCAACCTTGAGCTGGTCAGGATCAAACTCCTGGCTGTGGGCAGAGTTAGCATGCAATACTGCATTCTAAGCACTGTGCCACCATGGCTTTTATGGTGTATTATGTATAAAAAAAATCATGGTGATGTAAGAATAAATCTGTTCAGTTTTTTTCGGCTGTATGCGATATAATGAAACGAGGTGCTGTAACCTCGGAATGGTTATAAGCATCACCACACTGCATATTCAAATAAGTTGTTAAATCCTCTGACCCAAATCTACAGTTTTTCTGTAGATACTAAAGGGGGTAGGATAGCCTCCCCCAGCCTGTTGTTTTATATCAGTTATTGTTCTATGCAGGAGCTTTAGTGTCCAGTGTATGGAGAACAGCAAGTTTGGAAAAACCAAAGTATGGATTGTTCTTTATAGTCAGAGAGTTGTTTTATTCACTGGTTTCCCAATCATGGCAATTTTGAGGTATGTGGACTTCTACTTCCAGAATTCTACAGCCAGCATATCCATTGATGACATTCTAGGAATTGAAATCAACATGCGTCCAAATTGCCGTAATCGGGAAACAATGCACTAACATCTTAGAGAAAAATCATAATGCAACTCCACTCCACATGCCATGTATTTCTATGTCACACAATCCATATTAATTAAAAATCACCTTTCCTGCATAATGTAAGATATAAAGAGAAGGAAAAATGAGAAATATAATATTTATATGTCTCGATATTTAGTGAACTGATAGAGAAATCCAATAGATGTCTACTCAGAAATAGTTCCCATTGAAGTAACATAGAGAAACAGAGTTTAGAAATACAATATTTTGCAATACTAGATCAAATCCAGTCAGTCTCAAGCATGAAAAAGCAGAAATACAACTTCATTAACCAGACACAGATCAAAACAGCTTTACACCTTACAGTAATTTGGATTGCAGCTGTGGCTTATTCAACAAATTAGGGCAAAGCAAACTAAACGTAACATAAAAATCTTGCCAAGGCAATCATTCTGACATAAGATTTCCCCAAAGTTCTGATGCTTTGATTCAATGTGAAGTGAATGGAAAACGAATGCAGCATGCACTGAGGCTCATTTATGTCATAATGGCTGTACCACTTTGTTTAACAGTGTGTTTTCTTTTTTGATTTTTTTTAAAAATGTACACTATCATTTTCACATATACTTTAAAATATTTATCTAGGTTTTGTCCGTGGCTAATGTTGAAAAAGGGGACGCGGTGGCTCCGTGGGTTAGGACGCTGAGCTTGTCGATCAGAAGGTCGGCAGTTTGCCGGGTCAAATCCCGAGTGCCGCGTAACAGAGTGAGCGCCTGTTACTCGTCCCAGCTTCTGCCAACCTAGCAGTTTGAAAGCACGTAAAAATGCAAGTAGAAAAATAGGGACCACTACGGTGGGAAGGTAACAGCGTTCCGTGCGCCTTCGGCATCTAGTCATGCCGGCCACATGACCACGGAGACGTCCTCGGACAAGCGCTGGCTCTTCGGCTTTGAAACAGAGATGAGCACCGGCCCCTAGAGTCGGAAATGACTAGCACGCATGTGCGGGGGAGCCTTTACCTTTACCTTTTTTAATGTTGAAAAGCTAACATATTTTATGGCTCAGTATTCAAAACAAATCAATGTTTTAAAAGGCACTTTGGCTGTAATCTAATACTTTCTTGGAAGTCTGCCCTAACGGTTGCAGTAGGATTTCATTTCTAAGTAAACATTCTTAGGAATAGCTTGGTGGGCTGTAATTTGTCTTGAAAGGAACCAAATATCCTGTAAACTGCACAGTGTATTGTACAAAATGAATTCTCTTAATGTGATCTATTCTTACCTATGAGAAATATTGAAGTTTTGTACTATCCTTGCTCCATCTGCTAACCAAATCTGGATTCTAGTGATAGGTTCTGAATTATTTAGCACTACTGTTGGTTTTCTCTTTTCAGTTTCTTCAACTTTTTTTTTTACTTTGGAGATTATTCTAGGTGTAGCACTGGAAAATAAAGTTTTAGTCATATGAGATTATAATGCCACTTCATTCTAGATAATTTCTTCTCCATGAGCTACATAGCTAAATATTACCAACATATAAAAATTAATAACAACGGTATCTTTACAGAATACTTGAAATTAAACAAATGTAATAAGAGTTGAGATTTCATTATCATAGAGGCAGCAACATATTGATTGGAAAGCAAAAAAGTATATTTAAGCCTGAAAAAGAAACTCAAGAGAGGGCTGAGAAAGGTTGCCTAAGCCAACATGTGGTTGGTTTGGGAATTAACTGTTATTGTGTTTTACTTAGTAAAGCATGATTAGACAACTAAAATCTCAGCATAATGTGCCCATCAGTAAACAACCTGTGGGACCTTTGGGAAGTTCTACTTTTTTAAAGTGGAATAATCTCTCTTAGAGAGAATGGTATTTGTTCGTTATTTTTACTCCTTATCTTAAGATTTGGCTTTTCACTTTGTTTTTTTTTAACTGAAAGGTAGGATGTGTATCTTTAAAATATAAAATTCAAATGCATGGAAGTAGTAGTAATATGGCAACATACCTTCTTTTATTACATTGAATCGTAAGATTCTTATAAGTCTGATACATCTGTTGAAGATTTTTGAACATGTAATTTCCATTCTGCTGAACTATAACTTTACTCTCAAAGAACAACACGCTTGCAGGCTCTAACGTATTTCTTATACATTCAATGAGTGGAGAGTTTAGGCCAGGAGTCAGCAACCTGAAACAGTGAAAGAGCCACTCGGAACCGGTTCCCTCACAAAAGGAAAAACTGGGAGCCGCAAAAAATGTGTGCACATGTGCGCATGCGCAGAACAGGGTTTGACTGAAAAGTGGAGCCAAGGCAAGATATGCAGCTACCCTGCATATTTGAAATTGATTGGTTGAACTTTTTTAGTCCCACTTTTTTTTTGGACTGCACATGGCAGAGGACTGGGAGCTGCAGGAGATGGCTGAAAGAGCCGCGGGTTGCAGACCTGTGGTTTAGGCCCAATATTTTCCTTCTTGCAACAGTATGCTATATTTACAAAGGGATACATGGCAAAATTTAAAAAAACCCAGCAGAGATCTCTACAATGTCTCAATACGAATAGAATTCAATATATCCTGAAACATAATGGTGAGGAGATCAGATTATGTCAGTTTTCTCCAACATGATGTCTTCTAGATTTGTTGACATTCTAAAAATTCCCAAGCCAGCCTTGGGTTAGGGAAAAGTAAGTAAGATTATCAGTAAGGTAAAAGACAATATTAAGGAATGATGCTAAGATACCATGTGAGCAGTTATGCTGTACAATTTGAAGGGAATTTATCTGGAGGTAACTTAATGAGGGATAAGAGGACTATTGTTATGACATGTTGATATTCCTGCATCTTTTTCATTTATCAATATTATTAAACTGGTTATTTTGTACTAAGATAGGATATTCAATAGAAAGGCAGCAATATTTTCAGTTCCAAATTTGAAGCAAATGTTCTGTATAGGTAGTCCTTGACTTACAACTATTCGTTCAAACTTCCAATGGCACTAAAAAGTTACTTATGACCATCTTAGTATCCCCCTGGTCACGTGATCAAAATTTAGGTTCTTGGCAACCGGGATATATTTACAATGATTTTAGCATCTGAGGGTCACATGACCCACCATTTGTGACCCTCTCAACCGCCTTCCCAGTAGCAAAATCAATGGGAGAAGCTGGATTCGCTTAATGACCCTGTGATTCGCTTAATAACTGCAGTGATTCATTTAACCATGGCAAAAGTTGTGAAATCAGGTATGGTAGCAACAATTAACACAACAAGCCTGATAACAGAAATTCTGGTTCCCGTTGGGGTTGTAAGACGAGAACTACCTATAGAAGTCTTCCTCAAAATCTAGAAACGCAGACGCCATCTTATTCACATTACACCTGCCATGGGATTTACTCAAAAGTAAACAGGCATAGATTGAAGCACAGGAAGAATGAAAGAAAACAATCACCTTCATTCATTTCACAAGCCAGTTTCAATTACTAAAAGAATGAAGCTGTCTCACCTTCCTAACCGATATCCTGGTCCAGAGAAAGGATGAAATACTGCCTTCGGCGACATATATAACTCATCCTTCTTATCATCCATCTTCACATCCACCTCTTCTTTGTCACAGATCTTCTGTAACTCAAGAGGCAGCTCCCTAAGATAAAGACACAGCATATCTTGAGATTGTTAAAAGGGTTAAATATTTGGGGGTGATTTTGTCGCCCTCTAATACAAAGCTATATAAAAATAATTATGAAAAGTTATGGGGGAAAATTCAAAAAGAACTGGAGAGTTGGGAAAAATTGCAATTGTCTTTGTTGGGACGGATTGCAGCAGTGAAAATGAATGTCCTGCCCAAATTTTTATTCTTATTTCAAATGATACCGATTCTTAAGAAAGACTCTAACTTGGAGGAATGGCAGCGTGGTATCAATAAATTTGTGTGGGCAGGGAAAAAGCCACGAGTTAAACTTAAGATTATGCAGGATACTCGTGAGAGAGGTGGCCTTAAAATGCCTAATTTTAAATTATATTATGAAGCTGCTGCACTAGTAGGAATAAGTGATTGGATTAATTTGACACAATCGAGGTTATTAAATCTTGAGGGCCATGATCTGTTGTTTGGCTGGCATGCATATTTGTTGTATGATAAGAAGGTAGATACTGTGTTTAGGATGCATATTTTAAGACAGGCATTGCTGAGAGTTTGGAAGAAGTATAGACATAAGTTAAGCAGCAAGATACCATTGTGGGCAATCCCAAAACACGCAATAGAAAATATACATGCTGGTTTCAAACATGATGAGACTACTTACAAGGAAATTTTAAGTTTGGAAAGGAATATTTGGTGCTTGAAATCATATAGTTTCTTGCGAGAAGAGAAGGTTGTTCAGACTTGGTTTCAATATATTCAGTTACAGGCCAGGTGGAAAGAAGACCAAAAAAATGGATTTGCAACGATTGATGAAAATTTGATAAAGCAAATTAGAAATCAAGGACCAGCACATATTAAACGGATATATCTTGCATTGATAGAGATCGATTCAGAAACAGAGCTTGTTAAGGATTGTATGATAAAATGGGCCCAAAACATTCAGGAAGTTATTACAATGGACACGTGGGAAAAGATCTGGGTGAGGAATGTAAAATTCACTCAAGCTCAAAGTCTAAGAGAGAACTTTTACAAAATGTTTTATAGATGGCATCTAGATCCTAAAAAGCTTGCAAGTATGTATCCGAATTATCAGCCTAAATGTTGGAGGTGTGGTGATGAAGAGGCAACATATTTTCACATATGGTGGACATGTAAAAAGGTCAAGGCTTTTTGGATAAAAGTCTGGTGGAATATGCAGAAGATTTTTAAACGGAGGATAAAGTTTTGTCCGCAATTTTTTTTGTTGGGAATAATTGTTGACGCTACAGTTGTGGACTCTAAGCTGATGTTGAATTTAGTTACGGCAGCAAGACTTTTGATAGGTCAATATTGGAAGAAAGAGGAACTGCCGACTATACAAGAGTGGATTTTAAAGGTTTCCGACTTGGCAGAGATGGCGAAGATTTCGGCCTATTTGAAAGATTACTCGCAAGAACATTATATTATGGAATGGAGAAAATGGATTGAGTTTATCCAGAATAAGTATAGGGTCAAGAAGTTTTATCTAGCATTTGAATAAGTCTTCTTTCGTTTTCTTTTTTCTTTTTTTATTTTGTCTTCTATATATATTTAATAATGCTAAGTTTTGTTTGATCCTATATAAGTTAGAGAGTGATGGATTTTAGAATTTATAGTTGTTAGTATATGGTTGTTTATGATTGCTTTTTTATATATATATACCTTGTATTTAGCTCTGGGAAGTCCGGGGGGGGGGGAGGGGGGTTGGGGGGAGGTGGGGGGGAGGAGGGAGGGGGGGAGGGGGGAGGTAGGGAGGGGAGGAGGGAGGGGGAAGGGGGTTTTTTAAAGGAAAACTGTATTTTTAAAACTTTTCAATAAAAAAAAAAGACACAGCATATCTATATCTGTATTTGAAACATAAAGACTATTGTTTTGATTACTTGAAACCAATACAGGTAGTCTGCGACTTAAACCATTTGTTTAGTGACTGTTTGAAGTTACAGTGGTACTGAAAAAAATGATTGTTTTTCACAGTTCACCACCACTGCAGCATCCTTGTGTCATGTGATCAAAATTTAGATGCTTGGTGACTGGCATATATTTATGACAGTTGCAGCATCCCAGGGTCATGTGATCAGCTTTTGCAACCTTCTGACAAGCAAAGTCAATGGGGAAGCCAGATTCACTTAACAACCGGGTTACTAATTTAACAACTGCAGTGATTCACTTAATAGCCGTAGCAAAAAAGTTTGTAAAAAGGGGCAAAACTCACTTAACAACTATTTTGCTTAGCCATGGAAATTTCAGTCTCAATTGTGGTCATAAGTCGAGGACTACCTGTATGTCACAGTCCAATGTTTTTGTTTCAGCTTTTTCTCCCCATTTTTTCCCATATCCTGTACAATAATGAAGCATCTTCATATACCACAAGACCTGGTTTGAATTTAAATGTCAGTATATCATATTCTGACCATTGTAACAGCCCACCTATTCAGCAAATATATTACAAATAAACATAGAATGCCATTTTATTAAGTTTGTCTTTCACGTATCTCAAAAAGGGGGTACCCTTTAAAAAAATAATTTGGATTGATGCACCTTTTGAGTAGACCGTGCATCCACCATGTTGCTCAAACTGGGTAGTTACTATAGAGTGTAATGTGCAAACTCAATTAATACAAATCTGACTTGCCCCTTTTTAATGGAATCCAAGAAGCACTGGTTTGCAACATCTGTGTAACTTCGGAGTTCACCCTCATTTACTGTAAACCCATTTTTCCATAATGTAATAAGTGTATCAGCCTGTAAAATGAAAACACAAATTAGTTATATCAAGAGTTGAGCTACACCATGTATGCAAGAATAAATGTATGAACGTATAGTAATATAAACATACGAGCAATACATCCAAATGAAGAACAGTCCAAAAGCCTGTATACATCAACATTTTCCACTATGCTTTTTGATGCTTGTAAACTTTCCTTCCTTCTACCATGAGCTTTACTTCACTCACTGCCTTCTGTTTATTTATTTATTAAATTTATATGTTTATTTATTTTATTTATTTTATTAGATTTATATACCGCCCCTCTCCAAGGACTCGGGGCGGTGTACAGGGCAATTAAAACGCTAACAACACGCAAGGTATAAAAATTTAAGATTAAATCAATAGCCCTAAGTAATAAATACAATCTAAAATTTAAAATTTTTTAAAATTTAAACACTAAAATCCAATCCCTCAGTCCAGGCCGGCCTGTTCAAACAACCAAGTCTTCAGGTCGCGGCGAAACGAGCGAAGGTCAGGAGCCATCCGGAGCTCAACTGGAAGCTGATTCCAGAGGGCAGGCGCGCCCACAGAGAATGCTTTCCCCTTGGGGGCCACCGGTCGACATTCCTTGACCGATGGCACCCTGAGGAGGCCCTCTCTGTGGGAGCGCACAGGACGATAGGTTAACGCCGGGAAAAGGTGCTCCCGTAAATAATCCGGACCCATGCCATTTAGGGCTTTATAGGTCATCACCAGCACCTTGAATCTCACTCGGAAGACAACTGGAAGCCAATGCAGCTCGCGGAGCAGAGGTGTTACATGGGAGTATCGGGAAACCCCCATCACAACTCGCGCGGCTGCATTCTGCACCAGCTGGAGCCACCGAGTGGTATTCAAGGGCAGCCCCATGTAGAGAGCGTTGCAGTAGTCTATCCGAGAGGTCACAAACACATGAGTGACTGTGCGTAAGGCGTCCCGGTCCAAATAGGGCCGCAACTGGTGCATCAGGCGAACCTGGGCAAAAGCCCCCCTGGTCACAGCTCCTATATGATCTTCAAAATTGAGCTGTGAATCAAGGAGGACGCCCAAATTGCGAGCCCTATCTATGGGGGGTAACACCTCACCCCCTACAGATAAAGATGGAATAGAATGGACAACCCGAGATGCCGGTACGCACAGCCACTCGGTCTTGTCGGGATTTAGACGAAGCCTGTTCCTCCCCATCCAGACCCTCCCCGCCTCCAGGCAACGGGATATCACGGAGAGGGCATCACTGAGTTGATCTGGGGTGGAAATAAAAAGCTGGGTATCATCAGCGTACTGATGATACTCCACCCCAAAACCACGAATGATCTCGCCCAGCGGCTTCATATAGATGTTGAACAGGAGAGGTGAGAGGACTGACTCCTGAGGGACTCCACAAACGAGAGGCCTCGAGGCCGACCTCTGTCCCCGTCAACACCGACTGCGAACGACCCAGAAGGTAGGAGGAGAACCACTGTAAAACAGTGCCACCCACTCCCAACCCCCTGAGGTGCCGCAGTAAGATACCATGGTCGATGGTATCAAAAGCCACTGAGAGGTCTAATAGGACTAGGACAGTGGAGCAACCCCTGTCCCGAACCTGCCAGAGATCATTCATCAGTGCGACCAATGCCATCTCCGTGCTGTACCCGGGCCTGAAGCCCGATTGGTAGGGGTCCAGATAATCCGCTTCCTCCAGGAACAGAGGAAGCTGATGTTGCCCCTTTCACCAATAAGGTAACTCTGGGCTACTAGCCTATCAACTTCATCCAAGTGTGACTTATGGCCTCTGCTTCTCCTTGACCCATTCACTCTTCATGTATTTATTTTTTCAGGTACGAACACTTTTGTATTTAATGCACTTACATTCCTCACTTATTTGTTCTTGAGTCATTCTCCTGTATTACCACCAATGTTTCGGAAATAACCTAGCTCTGCTGCATTCAACTTACTCTTAAGTTCCTCTTGACATGTTTCATTCTTGACGTGTCTTGCCAAATAATGTAGTGGCTGGAAGTACAGATAAACCTCGACTTACAAACACAATTGAGCCTAAAATTTCCATTGCAAAGCAAGATGGTTATCAAGTGAATTTTGCCCCATTTTATGACCTTTCTTGTCAAAGTTGTTAAGTGAATTACTGCAGTTGGGTTAGTAATATGGTTGTTAAGTGAATCTGGCTTACCCACTGATTTGCTTGTCAGAAAGTAGCAAAAGGTAATCACATGACGCTGGGGCCATCATAAATATGAGTCAGTTGCCAAGCATCTGAATTTTGATGTGACCATGGGGATGCTACAAAGGTCATAAGTGTGAAAAATGTAAGCCACTTTTTTTCAGTTCCATTGTAACTTTGAATGGTCACTAAATGGTTGTAGGTTGAGGACTACCTGTAATTTTCTCTTCTTCAAACGCATGGATTCCTTGCAACAAACCATATACTACCCACTATTTTTCTACCAGCATGTTTACATGTAGTTGTCCCTTAATGACAATAGGGACCAGAATCTCAGTCATTGAGCAAAGTGCTGATTAAGTCAGATGTCACATGACTGCTCTGCTCTGCTCAACAACTAAACTCTCAGCACTAATGGATGCAGTAGCTAAGTGAACTTGCAGACTGTTAAGCAAACAGAATCCCAGGTAAGGAATGGAGGGTGCGTAGGGGTGGGTGGGTGGGTGGGACACCTAGCACAAGCCACATACCAGTATCTCTCTTCCCAGGGTCTGAAAAACCTCCCTGCTTAAATCCTAGAGGAAAGCATGGACTTTCTGGGGAAGCCGGCAAGGAAATGACGAACGGCGATTGCATGATTGTGGGGCATCTGGCAACTGGTTGTAAACGCAAGTGGATTGCAAAGTGCCCAGATCGCAATCAGGTGACAGCGGGGTGTGTGTGTGTGGTGGTAGTGGTACAATGTTTTATGATGGCTGGAAGCCACCTTTCTGAGGCTGTTGTTAATTCAAACCGCTGTTAAGTGAGAATTACCTTTCTTTTTAAAAATTTCTCTATTCTTTCTCGTTCTACCATACTACAAAAATTTATCTGTTTGTTCTGGGTTATTTTTGCTCTTTTGCTCTCATTCAAATGCCAGCTACATCAATACATTTATTTCTAAAGTCACATTGCTGACTGCATCATGCAGTCTAGCAGCCACAGCAAATCATTCAGTCAACAATATGACATTGTGTATAAAACACATTCATACCACTACAACACCCCCCCCTTATGCACACACACCCCAATCACCACTACCATGGAAAATCACATATTTTGTCTTATCCTCTCTCTCCTCAGTGTTGAACTGTTCACTAAACTTTCTATTTATTCTCATGCATGCTTTACTTCCATCATATATCACTTTTAACTGCCTTCACCAATCATCCGTTCACTGCATAAATATACAAGACATTCCATAATTCAAGTCTATAGTATTCATTTCATCACACACTTTCCTAACTCAACACACACACACACACACACAGTAGCTTTCTGTTTCACATTCATGCTCAATGACCCTTAATGACATCAAGAACATTAATCTAGTCTGCACACTCTCTGGCTTCACTGTACTTCCCAAATGTTGCTTGAGCAAAAACACAAAGTAATTACCAGAATTCTACCAAATACCTTTTCCGGGGACATTTATCAAATGAATTCCCTTGTAGTTTTTGCATTAATTCTTGCTACTTTCCTCTTTGGTAGGAGAATAATAAGAGAATTCCTCCAATTGTCATCCATAGACGCACTTCTTCACAAATATATTGAACACCAGCTATTTAATCATAATCTGACGCAAGTCAGAATCCAAATAGCACATAAATCCAAACTGTGGTATATTTTAGCCTGTTACCTGGCATAATCTCTGCTGTGCATATCTCAGCTTAACTATTCCTCTCCCCCCCCCCCCTTATCTTCTTTTTCCTACTTCATTTTGCTTTCTTTTTTTGGGTGACTTTGTTAGTAGATTTCAGGAGAAAATGCTGCCTAAATAAAAACTTACAATTTTTCAATAACTATCATGTCTTGCAACCCTACATCCATGTACTTTAGACTTACCTTAGCCTGCTCTGACCATACGGCCCCAACTTTCTGAGCTTCTTTAAAAAGGTTATCAACACAATCACCACAATTATTCTGCTCTGTACCATTCTCAATTTGGCCCTCAGTTTTGGGTTGGCAAATCCTGCAAAGTAAGATAGAAAACTCACCTAAAATGTTTTGTATGAATTAAAACATGGCCTATAGGTTTTGGTATATTTGCTTTTTACAGAACTGTTAAAACATTTCAGAATATATCTATGTGCACTATATCTTTAACAGAACTTAGTTAAATAAGGCATTCCAGATCAATCAAAGGAGCAATTTCTCAATTCCAAATTCAGTTCTAGTAATCATGAGGGCATCATGTTGGAAAAGGCTAATCTAAATCATGAAAGTAGTCACTCTGTCTCTGCTCACCCCACCCCACCAGGTTGTTGTGAGGAAAATAGGAGGCAGGAATATTAGATATGCTCACGTCTTTAATTTATATACAAAAAAGGAGAAGATAAAAATTTCCTCCTCCAAGACAAATAGAATATTTTACCTGATACACAACAACTGTCCCCCCTCGTCTAGTTTAGTGTGTCATTTGTTAGACCAGAATCTCTTTATATATTAATAGAACGTAAATTAAGCTCAGAAAGCATGTGGATTATAGTACTGCAGGACTACAAATATTTATACTGGGTTAAAAAATGTTCTTTGCCACTGTAGATACATGTGGAATGAAGTGCCTTGACCTTCCTCCATGTTGCGTGTGGTGCCTCTAAAACAAAGCTGTTAAGAGAGTTCAAACATTTATCTGAAAGATGTCTGCGGATTCACAGTACTAGAGTCAGCCATCACCATCGTCACTCAGCCCTTTGCCAAGAAAAGAATGACAAAGGCTGGGCAGCGTGGAACCCCCAAAGTCCCTCAGCTCCAGTAAAGTGATTTGTGGCCCATGCTATGTTTAGTGCCATCTGTTGAGCAACCCCATTCCTTCTTCTCTGGCACTTGAACCACAGCTCTGGCTGCTGTTACCAGTTAATAATACAGTGAATGCTCTGTATTTTCTACTCCAATAACTGCAGTGGATGCTGGCTGTATCAGTTAGACATTTCTACTGAAAGTTTCCTGCGTGCTTATTTGGGGCTTATAGACTGTGGCTTCTGGAAGCCTTGCTCAGTTAACATAAGATCTCTGTCTCCATGTTACATAATAAGACATAATAGTATAATTGCTGGAACTCCTTACTTACCATAGTGATGTTTCTAAGGATGTTGAGAAGATCTGTCATCTCATGTTAATTTTTAATTTTTCTCCAAGACACTGCATATGGCAGCCTCTGGTCTCCCGCTATATGATCTCTTGTCTCCCTGCTATATGAGGTAGGGTTGTCTGATAATCATTCAAGTTGCCAGCCTATCTACTACAGCTTTCTTAACAGTTTATTATCTCACTAAAGCACCACCATATAATGAAGCAATTATCTTGACTGAAAAAAGATTGAAGTTGTACTCATGCCATATATATATAAAAAATCTTTTAATTTATTAAAGCAGTGTGACAAAATGAAGCAAAAGAAAAATAATCTTTTTAAGTTTGCTTGCTAGCATATGTGTAATCATACTAAATACTAAAAAATATTTCCTTCTCCTAGAAAATATAGTTACAGTTATCAAGGGGATAGAAACACAATCTGTCTTTTCTTAAATGCAGAGTTGTTTTTAAAAAATGAAACCTCCTCCACCCAAATCCGCAGCCAAGAGCAGCTCCATTCTTTAATGGCAAGCATAATTCAATAATTCATTATGAAGGAGAAGAGTTAATAATTACTCTAATACAAATTATATCACTTGCCTACGTTGCAGCTGCAGCAACCAGTTCATTCAGGACTGTAGAAAACATTGAAAAGGAAATCTACTGCTCTGAAAAACCATTTAAAAGTCAGCTGAACAATAAATAAAAGAAACCTTAACTAATACGTAATAACTAAGGAAATCTTTCTCATTCTGATTCCATTCCCATTCAGATCAAATACAATCTACCAGAGGTCGACTTACACAGTCAGCCATTATGAGATTGTGAGCGTTGAAGTTTCAGAAATTTACAGGACACTAAACTGGAGAATGCTAAGCACGTCTTTTTTAACACAAAAAAGCCTAACAAAGAATAAGAATATTATCTTCTTAATCTAAATTTAAAAAGCAATGTTAGAGCATAATAAGAAATTATACTTTTGGTTGGAATTCTTATGCCATCAATACAATCACTGTTTACTAATCCTTAAATATTTCAATTCTTACCTATTTCAAAATCTTACCTCTTTCTAGATTTAGGCAGTTAATCCTTGCTTAATATAAAAGTAATTGCACAACTGGTCTTCCACTTATGACTACTGCAATGTCATGTGATTGCCATTTGCAAGCTTCACAGCTGGCTTCTGACAGGTATAGCCAATAAAGAAGCTGGCAATAAAATCGTGAGTTGTGGTTACATGATGACTCACTTGTGACTCACAATGACCAAATGGGAAGTGATGGTGTAAGTCCATTGCGATCATATGATGTCTCAGTGACAAGACTTACTGATCCCAAATGTGGTTGTTAACCCTATCTACAGAAAACTTGATTGCTTCTGACACAGTGAAGCACAAATACCTCTGTACACTTTATCTCTTCTGGGCACATAAAACAAATACACAGAGTTCTACCCTCCACTTGCTTCTATCTGTATTCTAAACATGCAAGGACACCAGCTTTTTTTTTTCTTCAGGGATTGACACAGTGCAGAACTCTGCTGCTTGGGAGTACTCATAATAAGCTAACATTACGTGCCAGGTGGGAAAGGACAAGATTTATTATTTATTTATTTAACTTATATACCGCCCTTCTCCCGTAGGACCCAGGGCGGTTCACAAGGCGATTAAAACAATATTACAATACAAAAGTTAATAACAATTAAAATAAATTAAATTATCCTTAATTGAAATCTAAAACCCCTTTAACTCTAATTAAAAAACCCAATTACAATAAATTAAAAATTAAAAGTTCTCAGTCCTGGCCAGAAAGCTCAAAGAGCCAGGTCTTCAGGTCCCGGTGGAACGAACGAAAATCAGGGGCAATCCTGAGCTCTACGGGTAACTGGTTCCAAAAAGCAGGCGTGCCCACAGAGAAGGCCCTCCCCCTGGGTGTCGCCCGCCGGCAATCCTTTGCCGGCGGCACCCTGAGAAGGCCCTCCCTGTGGGAGCGCACAGGACGAAGGGAACTTGATGTCGGCAGCAGGTGTTCCCTCAGATATCCGGGACCCAAGCCATTTAGGGCTTTATAGGTCATCACCAGCACCTTGAATCTCACCCGGAGGGCAACCGGAAGCCAATGCAGCTTGCAGAGCAGAGGTGTTACATGGGAGTATCGGGGAGCCCCCATCACAATTTGCGCGGCTGCATTCTGCACCAGTTGAAGCCTCCGAGTGGTCCTCAATGGCAGCCCCATGTAGAGAGTGTTGCAGTAGTCTAATCGGGAGGTCACGAGCGCATGGATGACTGTACGCAAGGCATCTCGGTCCAGATAGGGCCGCAATTGGCGCACCAGGCAAACCTGGGCAAAAGCCCCCCTGGTCACGGCTCCTATATGATCTTCAAAACTGAGCTGCGAATCCAGGAGGACACCCAAGTTGCGAGCCCTATAGACGGGGGGTAACACCTCACCTCCCATCATTAAAGGTGGAATAGAACGATTCACTCGAGATGCCTGTACGCACAGCCACTCAGTCTTGGCAGGATTGAGTCGGAGCCTGTTTCTCCGCATCCAAACCTGAACCGCCTCCAGGCAACGGGACATCACGTCGAGGGCATCACTGAGTTGGTTTGGGGTGGAAAGAAAAAGTTGGGTATCATCGGCGTACTGATGATACTCCACCCCAAAACCACGAATGATCTCACCCAGCGGCTTCATATAGATATTGAACAGGAGGGGAGAGAGGACCGACCCCTGAGGAACTCCACAAACGAGACCTCGGGGCGGACCTCTGCCCTTCCGTCAACACCGACTGCGAACGGCCCAAGAGGTAGGAGGAGAACCACCATAGAACAGTGCCCCCCACTCCCAACCCCCTGAGACGTCGCAGCAGGATACCATGGTCGATGGTATCAAAAGCCACTGAGAGATCTAATAGGACTAGGAAAGAGGAACAACCCCTGTCCCGAGCCCGCCAGAGATCATTCATCAGCACGACCAATGCCGTCTCTGTGCTGTACCCGGGCCTGAAACCCGATTGGTACGGGTCAAGATAATCAGTTTCCTCCAGGAACAGAGGAAGCTGATGCGCCACCACACTCTCAACAACCTTCGCTAAAAAGCGAAGGTTGGAGACCGGACGATAGTTATTCAAAATATCTGGATCCAGGGCAGGCTTCTTGAGAAGGGGTCTCACCACCGCTTCCTTCAAGGCGGCGGGAAAGACACCCTCACTCAAAGAAGCAGATATCACTGCTTGGAACCAGCCTCATGTCTCCTCCCGAGCTGAATAAACCAGCCAGGAAGGGCATGGGTCCAATAAACAGGTGGTAGAGCTCAGCCTCCCCATAATCCTGTCCACCTCCTCGGGAGTCACAGGATCAAACTCAGTCCAGATAATACTCTCAAGACCACTCGATTCCTCCCCATCAGACTCTGCCCAGTCAGAGTCTAAACCAGTCCGAATCTGAGCGATTTTGTCTGCCAGATGCTGGCTAAACTTCTCGGCCTGCCCCTGCAAGGGCTCCTCCCTCACCTCCTGAGAAAGGAGGGAACGAGTTACCCTAAACAGGGCGGCCGGGCAATTATCTGCGACGCGATGAGGGTGGCGAAGTAATTAGACTTCACCGTCCTCATCGCCGCAAGATAAGACCTAGTGAAAGATCTTATTCGCAATTGGTCAGATTCAAACCAGCTGGATCTCCAACAGCTCTCCAGACTCCGTCTCTGACGCTTCATCTCCCGTAGCTCCACAGAAAACCATGGAGCCCATAGGGATCTGCGCCGGATCAGGGGTCGCAAGGGTACAACCCGGTCAAGTGCCTCGGTGGCGGCCCTCTCCCAAGCCTCCACCAAGGCATCAGCCGGGCTGTGAGTGAGGGACATAGGTATAGACCCAAGTGCCGTCTGGAACCGTTCTGGATCCATTAGGCGCCTGGGGCAGAACCACCTGGTCAGCTCCGCAGCCCAGCGGTGAGGGGTAGCGTATCGGAAGACCAGCCGTAGGAGGTGATGATCGGACCATGACAGGGGGACAATATTTGGTGTACCCCCTCCCAGATCATCAAACCACTGCCCAGATAGGAAAACCAGGTCGAGAGTGTGACCCCCTCCATGGGTCGGACCCTGAATTATCTGGGTCAGGTCCATGGCCGTCATGGAGGGCATGAACTCCCAAGCTAACTCTGACGACCCGCCCAGGGATGGAAGGTTGAAATCACCCAGAACCATAAGTCTGGAAAATTCAACCACCAGCCCTGAAAGGGTGTCGAGAAGCCCGGGCAGGGTTGTTGCAACACAGCTGGGCGTCAGGTATGTCAGCAACAAACCCAACTGAACCCCAGAGCCAAACCTCAGGAGGAGCGACTCACTCCCGCCAATCTGTACGACAGTGGTCTCCCGTGGATATAAGGTCTTCCGTATAACCACCGCCACCCCCCCACCCCTACCTGAGCCCGCGGCCGGTGCAGCACACAGAAACCTGGAGGGCAGAGCTCAGTCAGAGGGACACCTCCCTCTGAGCCCAACCAGGTTTCCGTAATGCATGCCAGATCCGCGCATTCCTCCTCGATCAAATCTCGGAGGGGAGCTTTGTTCACTACGGATCTGGCATTAAAATACACCAGCCTAAGCTCAGGGGCCCGATCTCCCTCACCCCCGGGTAAACAGGTATCAACCGGAGGTTCAGAGCACGCCACCGCTTGAAGACAGCAGGGGCGTGATCCCAGATGTTGATACGGCCCTCCGTGCAACCACCTGCTACCATTCCCAATTGTCGTGGGGAGTTGAAACCTGAATGCAGACACTAGCACGGCATCAAGTTCACAGACTAAAGTGTTTTGAATCTGAAATGTCTTAAGTTTGAAATGAAGCGTTCCAACTCTGCAGAAGTGTTCTGAGCTGGAAATGGCTCCATTTAGAACTGATATGGCAAAACAGGATCTTTTCAAGCCCAGAATACTTCTGGAGTAATTCTGGAAGACTGTCACCAAGGCTGGAAGAACACTATTTGAAAGTGAAACAGCTATTTTGAAATCAAAGGCTTTTCACACCTCTATCACAAATCCTTTGGAGCATAACTATTTGATTTGGACTGCCCAATAAAAGAGGGATTTCAGTCTGTATTATCCTCACACGTTTAAAAAAATTTACCTGGGCAACTCCTTTTGACTTCTGTGGAGTTAATTCTTCTTCTGTATTTATTTATAATAGTCATCCCACCATGTGGTATGTTAGTTTACAATTTTGGATGTGTGGGATGACAAGTACCGTATCTTCTTCCAATGAACATTGCTATTGATTTTGGGTATCTCCATTTCCTTATTAGGCTAAAGTGTAATTCTTCCCTCAAAGCATCTTTCTTCTCCCAAACTGAAAAAGTTTACACTTGTGGGCTCTCCAGAACAACTGACTTAGTAGAAAAGCTTCAGAAGACTGAAGCATCTACTTCAAACTTTAAGTCCATTCTAAACAACAGGGTAATACTAATACTAGCCCCATACTTTACACAGAAAACTAGCTGAAACATATGCCTGAGTTCTTATTAGGCTCATTAATAAGCAAGAATCAAACTAGTAAAATCTACCTACCATTCTGGATTCAAGGTTTCAATCTTGTCAAGTTCTTGCATTTTTTCCCACCTAATGTTAAAACAAAATATTACCATCATGAAAGAGAACAACTTTTCTAATACCTAAATTTAAACCAATTAATTATTTACATGCCTAAGTAATCCAAGATAGGAGGTGAGCCAGTTTCTTCCCAATTCACAATGTACGGATAGTCCCCAACTTACATTTGTTTAGTGACCATTTGAAGTTACAACAGCACGGGAAAAAGTGGCACTGAGTTATGAACATTTTTTCACACTTAAACCGTTGTAGCATCCCCATAAATACATGATCGGATACTTGGCAACTGATTCATATTTATGCAGTGTCATGTGATCACCTTTTGCGACCTTCCTACAAGCAAAGTCAATGGGGAAGCCAGATTCAATTAATAACCACTTTACTAACTTAACAACTGCAGTGATTCACTTAACTGGGGCAAGAAACTGGGGCAAAATTCACTTAATTTCTCAAATGTTTCACTTAGCAACAGAAATTTTGGTCTCAGTTGTGACTGTAAATCAAGGACTACCTGCATTTGTTCTGGAGTAAAAGGGCAGCCAATTAGGCCTCTGGTAGTTGCTAACTATACAAAGGACCAGACTTCCCTTCCTTAGTTTGAATCATCAATAAAAGTCAAATTGCCCAAATAGCATTGAGAGGCTACTGGCACTCCAAAGTGCACCTTCAATGCAGCTAAAATTCCAGTTCCTAAAAATATATTAAGGGAAGGTTTAAACTAGCATGGTGCTCTCTGAGTAATTTTGGCAGAACAGACAAAAATCTGAAAGGAGCAAATATTTCTTCACATAATTATATTATGCAAATATATAAGCAGACAGATAAAAGTGAAAAAATGCTTTTTTAACAGTTGGGGACAAAAAAGTTAAATATTCCAATGCAATATAGCAGTAGTGAAGTTTCAGTAACATATTTATTATAACATCTTTATCCTACCTATTTTCTAAAGGTAGAGCATAGCTTTCAATGGGACTTTACTATGTTTACATGTGCATTTCCAATCCTATAGGCAGAAGTGATAATAATTGCACATTACATAGAAACAAATTAAGCTGGCACCATACTTCCTAAAATCCCAAGCCAATATTGTCTGTACATTGCTCAGGTTCTCATAACATGCAAAGCCATAATTAAATTTCTTGGTTTTAAATTAAATGTGTAAATTAAACCATGTATTTTGTAACTAATGGTTTATAACTGAACATATTTTGTGAACCCATCCAATTATATGTATTCAATAAATCATTGTTAAATCATAGCTAAGGACTCCTGGGCAACCCAGTGATGTGGCTCACACCTTACTAAGTCATGATTTGTTTAATCAATAAATATGGTAAGCTAAATTATGTATCTGTTATAAATTAGCCAAAATTAATCACACACATTAGCTTAATTCTATGCAATGCATGGAACTACTTTTAAGATATTGATTTATAGTATACTCTGCCCTTCTAATCTGGTTAGGATCAGTGTTATCAGAAGCTGCTGAGAAGTCCAGGAGTTTGACCAAGATCCTCATACAGTTTTCCAGTACAGGACATCATGACAATCAAACAAATGTCCAGAGCCCTGTTTTTCTAATAAGAGTAATGCATTTTTCTGAGTATCAAGAAAGAGAGAAGGTACTACTGCGCAAAAGAAAAAGGATGAACTGCACCCAGTTAACAAGGAACAAAATGTTTTTGGTACAAAACCAGGTAAGGTTCACATAGTATAAATACTGTAGAGGGAGATAAAGAGCAGCACACTGAGGGTATTTTAATCTATAACACAGCACAAGACAAAATAAGCAGTCCTTTTATACCTCAACAATCCAAATATACTGAGTGCAACATTTGATAAAGCAAAAATGAAGGGGCCAGTGCTTGTAATGTAAGCTATTGTTTTTTATTTATTTATTTTATTTATTTAGATTTATATACCGCCCTTTCCCGAAGGACTCAGGGCGGTTTACAGGGCATTTAAAAGAAAATCAATACAAATCTTATCTGAATCTTAATGCTTTAATTCCAGGCATACCTAAAACAATTAAACACTTGTCAAGGATCTTCCTTACCCCTGTGTCACACTATTATCCTTCCCCAAATGTTACCCTCTTATTTTCCTAATCTCTCCTTGCCAATGTCTAACACAACACGCAATTAACTTAACCATGTTTTACTGAAGAAATCCAGCTTCTTGGGTTTGCAGACCCACCCAATCATAAATTATCCCGGCCATCATCTTTTCCTGTAGTATGATACAGAATTCACATCGAAAGTCTACAACGATTTTGTAATCCACATACTAAAAGATTATTTCTCAATATGGATTTTCTTTTTCCTCAGGAAGGCTACTTTGGCTTTGTTTCTGAAGAGCGGAAATCAGAAAGAACTTGGACGCTTTGCTCTAAAAGCACCTATCCAGTACGAACTGTCCAGAGCAGGAGTCTTCAAACTTGGCCCTTTTATGACTTGTGGACTTCAACTCCCAGAATTCCTTAGCCAGGCACGCTGGCTGAGGAATTCTGGGTGTTGAAGTCCACAAGTCATAAAAGGGCCAAGTTTGAAGACCCCCTGCTCCAGAGGTTGCTCCTAAGCCTGGGGTAGGCAACCTCGGCTCTTTTATGACTCGTGGACTTCAACTCCCAGAATTCCAGAGTCAGCATAGCTGACTCAGGAATTCTGGGAGTTGAAGTCCACGAGTCATAAAAGAGCCGAGGTTGCCTACCCCTGTTCTAAGCGATGCTTCTGAATGGATGATAAAGTGAATCAACGCATGGCAAAGAAACGGGGCGAGGAGGCTGGCACGCGTGTTCTCACGCTGCGCCGCAACTACCTTTCGTTGACGCTTCTGTCGTCCAATAAACCACAGTTGGGTAGCGGCCAAAGCCACCCAAAGAACACTGTGTGGCTTTGTTTGGCCGATAGAACATTGTGGTTTAACACGATCCGGACCTCAGCCAGCCTACATTTTTGCAGAATCAGCACCCTTTTTAAAAGAACTTGGGTCGACCACAAAAAATTACAGCGTTTTGGGGGCGGCGCTAGTAAAAAAAAAACACGTCAGCGCCGCTCGGGCGCCGCCTTCTCGTTAGAAACCGCTGAAGTTACCGCCAGCTGGGCGCTCAAACGTCCGACTTCCTCTCCCCACCCATCCCCGAAAGAAAAGCGCGGCTTTGCTTATCCCGCCCCCGCGAAACCCCCCCCCCACACACACTCCCGGCCTTCCCCAAGGCAGGGGAAAAAAAGAAAGCTCTTCCCACCTTCAGGCAACTTGGATCGAACCCGTGAACTCCCGCGGCCGGTCCGAGGTGCCGAGTCACGCTTCCCGCTCGATGAAAGAGCCGCCACTCCTCCTGCTGCTGCTGCTGCTGCTGGCGGCGGTGGTAACTTTGGCGCTCCTGAGCTTTCTTTGCGTAACGGCTGGAGTCCCGCGAATTCCGGCCCAAACCGCGGAAGGACCCCGGCTGCTTTTTTTTTCTAGTGCCGGTGCGTCGTTCCCTCCTACGATACTCAACTACTTCCCCTCCCCAAAGGGGAGAAGCCGGCGGCCGCCACTCAGCGCTATTTCGAATCGATTGCGTAAAGCCCTGGAGACCAGCGCGTCGGGCAGGAGCAGCATCGGGGCTCTTTTTCCGCCCGTAGAGGGGAGGACCTTGCTGCTGGCTCTTATTGAACCGGAGGGAGGAGCGGGCTGGAAGTTCTTGGCGGCTTCGGGTTATTCCCTACTCGCAGGGGGTCTTCAAACTCGGCCCTTTTATGACTCATGGACTTCAACTCCCAGAATTCCTCAGCCAGGCATGCTGGCTGAGGAATTCTGGGAGTTGAAGTCCATGAGTCACAAAAGGGCCGAGTTTGAAGACTCCTGCCTTACTGTACTTGTCCTGGGAAGCCGCAGCGCAAGTTGAATGCTCCTCCGGTGGCGGAGTTTGGAGAGAGGTGACGGCAGCAGCTCAGCTGCTGGAAACCGTCTGTCTGCTACTCTAAGTACAAATGGGCTGGGAGGAAGCCCCGTGCAGCACTTGCGGCGTTGTTTTCTGAGAAGAGGGGTTCGGACGGTACAAAGGCTCAAGATTTATTTATTTTTTTTAAAAAAATCCTTTTTAATGTGCGCCGGTGCGTTCACGGAAGAAAAGTGACAGTAAAGGTGGTCTTATTTTAAAAGGGCTCAAACGTGCAGCGTTGCAATCGCTTGCCCCATGGAACTTATTTATTTATATCCCGCCCTTCTCCGAAGACTCAGGGCGGCTTACAATCTAAGAAGCACAAACCAATGTGCTTAGCAGTAGCCTTCATTCTATGTATATGCCTGCTTATTAGGGCTTTCACACACACACACCCAAGCGGCATTATTACAAAGTCAGCTTATTGCCCCCAACAGTCTGGGTCCTCATTTTACCTACCTGGGAAGGATGGAAGGCTGAGTCAACCTTGAACCTGCACTAATTGCAGGCAGCTGGTGTTACTTAGGGAGGCATTAGCCCACTGCTCCACCAAGGCTCATAACTTGCAAGAATGAAGATAGAAACCACCGACCTTTTTACAAATGGTGTTTGTTTTAGGCGTTAGCGTTGTTAACGGGTTAGTGGGTGGGTGGGGACTTTCAGGCTGGCACTATCCCATCTGCAAAAGGAATAGTTCACGTCTCAGACTAAGTTGTGGTTGGTTTAACTACAGTTTCTTTAATAAATCAGTTGGTCCGGTTCATGGATGTGCCATGTCAAAATCGGACCACATTGTGACTTTTACCTGTGCATACTCTCATTATTGGTAAAGGACTGTGACTGAGTAAAAGGACTGATGAAGGCTCCTGTCTGAAAGCCATGACGAGGCAGAGACAGGCAGGGCATGCTGTATAGCAGAAACTTAATATACAGCTTGACGTCAAATGGCTGGTTCCTCTATTTCTAATAGGCTTGTTTAAATTTAAGTTTTAGGTCAATTTTTTAAAAAGAAAGCTCATCAATGAGGCTATTAATCAAGATTTTTATGAACCGAGGGGAAAATGCACTGAAATGGGATGACCTATTTTAGAAATGATATAAGGAAAAGATTTAATTTTGATTCATTTGGTTACAGGAATACTATCTGCTTGCCTCTTTGGGGTGTATCCAGTGATTCCATCTGCTCACTGCTGTTTTGGAAACAACTGGACATGCCATCCATTTTTTAAAGAAGCAGGGCTCTCTGTGGTGCACGCTTAGGATGGTGTATTATTCTCAACTACATCTTGCCTTTGAGTAGGGCATTGTGTTTTCCATGTAACAGTATCTTCTCGACTGGTTATCATAATGCATACAAAGAAGAAACCAAAATACGAATTTTAAATTGTTTAACATGTTTGAATGTCTGCCACTTATAGGATTAATGTGCCTTAAGCAAGAATTAGGGATGAATAACTTACTGGCTGACTCAGGACTGCCTCATTGTTTGTGTGGCATTTAGTGAGCCACATTACACTACAAAAGTTGGAGAGCAAGAATTTTCAAGTTTTAAAGGGTAAAATGAGTGCTGCAAGCCTCTGCAAATGTTAATGCAGTGACATTAAAGTTTAAAACCTCCAAGTTTTCCCAAAATGTGCCCCAAATTTGACTCATCTCATTTGGGGAGATTCTTGGGGATCAGAAGAGAGTGATAAGACTGCTTGCAACCTTTAAGGCACAAGTTTTGTGTACTTTGTTCTGGTTTGAGTCACTCCAAATGTTTTGGACCATGATTTCTGTAAGTCATGCATTGGACAAACTAGCAAGAGTTGATGAGAATTCAGGTTTCTGCATGATAATAGATTCTTCATCTCTAATTTTTACATACACAAATCTAATGTTTGTATTCTGAAATCTTGTGACAGTGAAGGATTAAAAAAATGGCAAAGTTATATTTATTTTCATATTCTCAATGATGATACGCCATTTTCTTTTCAAAATTGTTCTAAGACCACTTTATTGGAGGTTGCTGGTGGACTAACAAGGAAAATGCCATCACCATACTAATTCTGACTACTCTTTATTTTTGTACTTAATATTTTTTGATATTTTTATATTTATGATTTTAACTGTAAACTGCCCAGGGTTGCTTTGCAGACTGAGATGGGTGACGAAAAATAATTAATAAATAAGTGCCAAGTATAACATTCCAAGAAGTTACAGAAAACCCTAATCCAAAGTTCTGCACGCCTCTCACACCTTGGCTAAAGCCTCATGACCCTACCTTCAGAAAAGTGGTTGATGAAAAACAGGGTTCAAAGAAGAACAGCAAGATGGAAATCACTAAGAAAAACACCGACACTTGTCTCAAGTTTGTCAGAAAGCATTTGAAAGATGCCAAAGAATGTCAGGAGGAAGAATGTTAAACAGATGAGAAAAGTATGGAACATGAACGCTGTTTGTACCAGAGAATTTTACAGGAAAATAAAATTGTCATACGAAGTGCAAGTAGATTCAAGACAGTGACCCCAGACATAAAAGCAAGTTTACAAACAGAGTAAATAACGAAGAACAAATCCAATGTTTCAGAATGTCCAGATCAAAGGTCCACATTAACACTTTGGCAGGACTCCAAATGAACAGTTTATGCTAAGAAAACCTCAAATGTTACTTGGCTGTTAGAGAAATGGGATTAAATCCCCATAGATGATAGATGATCACCATTTCCAGGAAGTTGTGTGCATGCAATTCTTGCAGCTAAACATGATGCAATCACTGAAACTAAAGGACAATTGTTTTTCACATTGGTCTACAGCAAGCTAGATTATTTTGTTATGAAATAAATGAAACAATCACCAACATTTGATGTTACTTGTTCATTCAGACTCAAATATTATATCATTAGGACCTAACAATGCTTTGATAAGTGTCTAAATATATAAAAACTTAACAATTCCAAAAAGAGGAAGGATGCTTTTTCATACAATTGCAGATCTGATAAATTAATGCAGAACCATGCTATATTATCAAATATCTATTTAAGAATAAAAAACATTATTTTTTCTCTAATGCAAATATCTGCAATGATGGGAAGTTGCTTGGGGGATTTTTTTTTGTCAACTTGCAGTATTTGATCAATATGTTGTATTTTTTCCTTTTTATAAATTGGTTATTCAGCATATAAGGGACCCTGTGCAGATGTAGAGAGAAAAAATCCATAACTCTTGACTTCGTTTTCCTTTGTAACAGATTATACATCTGTATCTCTCTAGGGACTTTGGAAACTGTAACTCTATAAGTTGCTTAAATTACAACTCCTAGGCCAGGGGTCAGCAACCCAAAACAGCAAAAGAGCCACTCAGAACCGGTTCCGTCATACACACAAAAAAGTGGGAGCCGCAAAATGTACGCGCGCATGTAGGCATGCACGTGGGCACGCACGCGCATGCGCAGAACAAGCAAAAACATACACCACCCCTACACCCGCACCGCATGCACCTGTCACTGCCCAGTGCCGCCAGCTTACACGGGGGGTGGGTGGGGGGAGGGACGGACTCGCAGGCGACGGGCACTAGGTTGCTGCGGCGCCTTCAGCCCGGGCGCCGCCGGAGCCACCCGAATGCCCTGCCCCTCTCCCGGGACCTCCAAACCTTTTGATGAATGCAGCAGCTCTCCAAACCGCCGCCGCCCCATTTGCAGAGCTGCTGCATTCCTCCGTGTTTGAAAGAAACTGAAAGAAACACGGACGAACTCAGCAGCTGTGCAAAGAGGACGGTAGCAGTTTGGAGAGGTGCGCGTGCACTCTCCAAACCGCTGCTGTCCCGTTCGGAGGTCTGCCACGCTCATCAAACATGAACGAACGCGGCAGCTGTGCAAACGGGACAGCGGCGGTTTGGAGAGTGCGCACGCACACTCTCTCTCTCTTCCCGTCAGCCAGCTTTGGTGGGGCTGCCTGCCATCCTCTCTTTGCTCAGCTCCGCTCTGCCCTGCTCGCCTCTGCCTCCCTCGCCCGCCATTACCTCAGGCAACATCCTCGCTAGTCCGGAGGCGGCCACTGGAAGCGGGGATTTTAACGCCTCACCCCCTCCCTTATCCTTCTCTCTCTCTTCCCCGCCGCCGCGCCAAAGAGAGAAAGAGAGAGAGAGAACTTCAATCTGCGTGTGCCACTTCTTCCCTGTCCCGCTAAAAGCGCCCGAGCAGAGCGACGGCGCTCCGTCCCAACCACCCCAGGACTAGCGCTCGCGGAGATTCCCGCAGCGCCTCACTTGCTCCTCCGCAGACTGAGGAGGGCCTGACTAGGTGCTTCCTGCCCAGAGCGGAGCGGAGGCGGCCATGGCGGGGATTTTAGCGCTGGGGTCCAAGCAGTCCCACGCTGGTCCAAAAAGCGAAGGGAGAGGCGAGACGTGGCAGCAGCAGCCCCCGTGAGCTCCTGCCGCCTCCCCTCATAGGAAGGGGAGGGTAAATCGCTGCTAGCCACGGCAGGGAGAAGGAAGGGGGGACGCGCCTTCTCCCTCGCCAGGGCTGCTAGCCGCGGCAAGGAGAAGGGGGGGGAAATCGCCCTTTCCTTCTCCCTGCCGAGGCTGCTAGCCGCGGCAAGGAGAAGGGGGGGGAAATCGCCCTTTCCTTCTCCCTGCCGAGGCTGCTAGCCGCGGCAAGGAGAAAGGGGGGAAATCGCCCTTTCCTTCTCCCTGCCGAGGCTGCTAGCCGCGGCAAGGAGAAGGGGGGGGAAATCGCCCTTTCCTTCTCCCTGCCGAGGCTGCTAGCCGCGGCAAGGAGAAAGGGGGGAAATCGCCCTTTCCTTCTCCCTGCCGAGGCTGCTAGCCGCGGCAAGGAGAAGGGGGGGGGAAATCGCCCTTTCCTTCTCCCTGCCGAGGCTGCTAGCCGCGGCAAGGAGAAGGGGGGGAAATCGCCCTTTCCTTCTCCCTGCCGAGGCTGCTAGCCGCGGCAAGGAGAAGGGGGGGGAAATCGCCCTTTCCTTCTCCCTGCCGAGGCTGCTAGCCGCGGCAAGGAGAAGGGGGGGGGAAATCGCCCTTTCCTTCTCCCTGCCGAGGCTGCTAGCCGCGGCAAGGAGAAGGGGGGGGGAAATCGCCCTTTCCTTCTCCCTGCCGAGGCTGCTAGCCGCGGCAAGGAGAAGGGGGGGGAAATCGCCCTTTCCTTCTCCCTGCCGAGGCTGCTAGCCGCGGCAAGGAGAAGGGGGGGGAAATCGCCCTTTCCTTCTCCCTGCCGAGGCTGCTAGCCGCGGCAAGGAGAAGGGGGGGGAAATCGCCCTTTCCTTCTCCCTGCCGAGGCTGCTAGCCGCGGCAAGGAGAAAGGGAGGGGAAACACGCCTTCTCCCACAGCGAGGAGAAGGAAGGGGGGGAAGGCACCTTCTCCCCACCGGGGCTGCTAGCCTCGGCGAGGAGAAGGGGGCAACCTTAACCCTAACCTCCCCCACCACAAACGAAGGGGTGGCGAAGGCAGCAGATCTGCAAGCCTCCGCCACCCCACCCTGCTCACCTTTTTACTTCTTCCTCTCTTCCTCCACTCTGCAAGTACAGTTAAAAAAACAGAGGTTTGTGGGCGGTCCCACAAACGGTTTGTGGGCGGTCCCACAAACCAACCAATCAATTTAAACTTTTCAAGTTTTTTTGTGAGAAGTTTAAATTGATTTTTTTTTTTTGAAAAGTAAACATGGCAGAGGGAGGAGGCCTGGGAGCCGCATGGGACAGCTCAAAGAGCCGCATGCGGCTCCGGAGCCGCAGGTTGCCGACCTGTGTCCTAGGCAATGGTGAGGAATACTGGCAGTTGTAATTCAGTGATACCTGCCATGTAATTCAGTTATACCTGCCATGCATCCATTTTGTGATCCCAAATTCACAGTTTCATGAAATCAATATCTCCATTAGCCACAGAGAAACATATTACAGTACTTTCTTTAAAGGTGAAAAATCTTGAAGATAACACATGGTCATTGGAAGTTTGTAACATTTGAGTTTATTTACAAATGTACAGTGGCGTAGCGTGGGTTGTCAGCACCCGGGGCAAGGCAAGTAATTTGTGCCCCCTAACCTGTGGATTTTAGCACTCGAGTCTCTTCCTCTAGCTCAGGAATTCTGGGAGTTGAAGTCCATGAGTCATAAAAGAGCCAAGGTTGCCTACCCCTGAGTTAGGTTCAAGGCAAAAAAGGGTCTCTGGAGAAGAGGGAAAATGCTAGTTTAAAACTGAAACAAGGCAACTTTAAGGTGCCTCAGCTGTGATTTAGGATGAGACAAAGAGAGGACATGGCGTTGAAAATGGTTAATGGGGCATGTTTGTTCCACTCTTAGTGGACGTCAGGATAAACCCCACGAGAGAATGAACTTACAACAGATGTGAATAGGCTTGGACTACGTTTGTAGATTGAGTGCATACATCACATGGAGCGATGATGGGCTTCATCAAGATTTATGATCCCACAATTGGCTAGTTTTCTCCATCTTGTCCTAAACCCTGGATACCAACCACGGTTTATGGCTTAGCATGTGGCGTGGGGTTGACCCAACATGTTAGGCGACAAACAATGACTTCCAACTTACAATGCCTCAGCTTCCCAAGGTTATTCCAAAGCCGGAAAAGCCAACCAACCCACCCTGCAGCTTTGCCTGCTTAGGCTGAACCCCAGGAATTCATACTTGCTGCGGCGCCCGACCTATTTTCTGCCCAGACGCTGCTTATCCAAGCCAAGCCGCCTCCTTTTCTTGGCACCTCACCCCAAACAGAAACTGAGATTGAAGGCAGAAGAAGAGTTCAAGCTTTTAATGGGGGGGGGCGAGGGCTGCTTTTCTGCATTCCAGCAGGACAGGATTTATTTTTATTTTTATTTATTTATTTTTTAAAAAAGCGCCTTTTGCAGAACAGAGACAGCACGGGCGCGCCCACAAACACACACACGCACACGACCACGTCCTCTCGCCCCCAAAGTCTGCATGCACGGTTGGATCGGCAACCTGCCGACGCAGCTTTCGTTCCAGAGCAGGGACCCCCAGAGAGACGCTGCAGCGATCCTCCCCCCGCGGGAAATCCACCCTCTTTCAAGCCCCGCCGCGCCCCCCCCGCCTTTGGCAACCCCGGGAGCGCCTTGGGAGAGCCTCCGCAGCGGAGCCCCGGGCTTGCAGGAGGGCTGCGCTCTGTGCACGCTCAGGAGCCGCCTTCTCCTTTGCGGGGGGGGAGGAGGGAGAGAAGGCTTCCGTCCAGCGCCGGCGGCCGGAGCGAAGGCGGAGCGGCCCGAAGGAGGAGTCACGCTGTGTGGTTGTGTGTTTAAAGCAATTTGCAAGGAGAGGCCTACCCCAGCCTGCCACTTTTCAAACGTGCTGGGCTTGCAACCAAATACGGTGGCTAGCAATTTTGGAAACTGCGCACCGGGTGCGTCTGGGCAAGGCGCCCCGTTCGGGAATGCCGTGCCCTTCCTGCTTGGGACAATCCAACCGTGGCGGTCTAAAAAAACGTGGCTACTTACAGACGAGCAGAGAGGGGGGCGAAGCAAGGAAGGTCTGCCGAGAATATATATATATACTTTTTTCCAGGCCAACATCCACGATTGGCAGCCGGGGAGCGGTAAGGAAGAGACAAGCCAGGATCTGCGATGATCAAACTTGAAACTCGTTGTTTTTTTCTTTCTTCCCGGCTGGGGCTCTGGTGCCTCCACCCTGCCGGATCCCGGTGCCGTCGAGTGCGCCCCCCCAGATGTTGCGCCCGGTGCGGCCGGCCCCCCCTGCACCCCCCACGCTACGCCACTGCAAATGTAAATAATAAATGTAATTGCGGAAACTAGCTTCACACGTCTGTTGATCTGCAGCTCCACACTCTCCAAGGTTTATTTTTCTAGCCAGTAACTTTATTGTATTCCATAACTAAGCTAGACTTTCTGTTGTTTCTTTTCACCCAGGACTCAGTTACATCATCTTTGATTAACTGGGTAGGGAAACAAGGATATCTATCCCTTGAGGTATGTGGAGGAAGTCTCAGGTTTTTCAGAATAATTAGTCTCCCTATTAAAAGAGGCATTCAGCAATTTTGCAAGGATTATGAAGGGAAATATCAATAAGCGAAAAGTTTGGTTCATTAATCCTCATTTACAAAATCCTTTCCCAAGATCTGTTTCAGTCCCCTATGCCGGTCAAATAGCATCTTTGCAGAATTAGTACCACAAATGAATATTGAATATTTTCTAACAAAAGGATTCTAACAAAGGATCCAACCGATAAAGATTTACACTGTAGTTACAAAAAAATAATGAAAATATGACATAACAAGTAATTTTCCAACTTGAAATTTAAAGATGCATCTGTTTTGAAACAAAAATGCAAACTGGATGCCAGCAGGACAAATATTGACCAATGGCTTAACAGTTCCAAAGCTACTTAGAAAATGATATCTCCCTTCCCCATATGTTCATAATGCTTTTATAGGGATTCCAATCCCTCTGGGCATTTTTGCAATACATATGACTAGTTTTTACAGAACAAATGTTAGAGAATTTCATGTGAACGAAGTTCAAAAAACAAAGAGAATGATGGAGAGGGAGAGAAAATAAAACAATGACCGAAATCCTATCTCTCTGCAAGAGAAAGCTAACATTAGGTAGATGGTGTCACTGAGGTACAGAGACTTGTTTGATCTTTACTGTCTTGCATCCATAGAGCTAAGGATACTGCACTAATAGTGGCACCAATGTCTTAAGCTGATTTTTACTCTCAAAAATGTTTATTAAGGACATTTCTAGGACAATACTGTATGGATGAAAAAGGGGGCATAATATAAGATGAAAAAGGGACAGAAAAGTGGTGGCAATGTCAAGAAACCAAAAGCTGGGCAAAAGATCTTGCCGTATTGGTGGGGGATTGGTCCAGCAAAATCTGGCTTAGCAGGAAAGAAACTAACTCTTTCAACAGTCTCTTGTCTTTCTTTCTCTACTCCGCTTTTTGGGATAACTTCCAAAATATTAAGGGAGATGGTGCTGGGGGCTATGGTGGGAGAAAAAGTGAAAATATGCAGATGTCTTTCAACAGGCTAGCCCAAGGGTAGGCAACCTTGGCTCTTTTATGACTCGTGGACTTCAACTCCCAGAATTCCTGAGCCAGCATGGGGGAACTATGGCCCCTTCATGACTCGTGGACTTCAACTCCCAGAATTCCTGAGCCAGCCATGGCTCAGCTTGGAAACTTCTCCCTTTCCCTTCAGCATGGCTGGCACAGGAATTCTGGGAGTTGAAGTCCACGAATCATAAAAGAGCTGAGATTGCCTACGCCTGGGCTAGACAATGGGAAACATTGAGTTCAAGTCCTGCCTTAGCCATGAAAGCCAGCTTGGTTGTCTTTGATCCAGTCCTCTCTCAACTCAGCTCACAGATTTGTTGTGGGGAAAAGAGGAGGAAGATGTTTTGGTTATTTGTAAAATCATAAAAGCAGGATACAAATAATAAAAATAAAAAACCCATTCAATGACACTCCCACCAGAAAGATAAATCTCTATGTATGCCTTTAATCTATGCTGCTTTGCTGTCTTAATTTTTAAATTTAAAAATGAATAAGACTAGACCCATACTGACAATGAAGGAGAATATTTGTAGCTCAGATTTGAAATGAGGGGTCCTGGGTGTCTCTGAGCTTGCTTGTTTTCTTGCAGATATTTTATTAACCTAAGTAGGTAACATCATCAGTGCTAGTAAGGAGTGCGGTTTGCTGCCAGTTTACGTTCTGGTGTCTTGCCTGTCTGGGTGAGTGGGGCGGTCTAAACTGACAGCAAACAGCACTCCTTACTAGCAATGATTTTTATTTTTTATTTTTTTATTTTAATTCCATTTATATCCCGCCCTTCTCCGAAGACTCAGGGCGGCTTACAAGCTTAGCAGTAGCCTTCATTCTATGTATATGCCTGCTTATTAGGGCTTTCACGCACACCCCCAAGCGGCATTATTACAAAGTCACCTTAATTGCCCCCAACAATCTGGGTCCTCATTTTACCTACCTCGGAAGGATGGAAGGCTGAGTCAACCTTGAGGCTGGTGGGATGCGAACCTGCACTAATTGCAGGCAGCTTGTGTTACTTAAGGAGGCATTAGCCCACTGCTCCATCAAGGCTCTTGATGTTGTTACCTAGTTAGGTAATGAAATGTCTGCAAGAAAACAAGCAAGTTCAGAGAGCACCAAGGACCTCTTCAGATATACAAATTAAGATATTTATTTATTTATTTTATTTAATAATATTTCTATACCGCCCTTCTCCCGAAGGACTCAGGGCGGTGAACAGGGCAAGAATAAAAATCCAAATTACAAAAGTTAAAACTAGATTAAATAAATGCCCACATACTAAAATACATCTTTAAAATCTAATAAAATAACGATAGCAAACCCCCCCCCCCATCCCCTCATCAGGCCAGGCCAGCTTGTTCAAAAAAGTATGTTTTTAGCTCGCGGCGAAAGGAGCGAAGGTCGGGCGCCGTCCGGAGCTCAACTGGTAGCTGGTTCCATAGCTCCGGGGCGCCCACAGAGAAGGATCTCCCCCTGGGGGCCACCAGTCGACATTCTCTGACCGGTGGCACCCTGAGGAGGCCCTCTTTGTGGGAACGCACAGGGTGGAGGGAAGTCGATGCCGGCAGCAGGTGTTCCCTCAGGTACTCCGGACCCCTGCCATGTAGGGCTTTGAATACCATTACTAGTACCTTGAATCTCACCCGGAAGGCAACTGGTAACCAATGCAGCTCACGGAGCAGAGGTGTAACGTGGGAGTATCGGGAGACTCCCAACACAACTCTCGCGGCTGCATTCTGTACCAGTTGGAGCTTCCGGGTGGTCCTCAAGGGCAGCCCCATGTAGAGAGCGTTGCAGTAGTCTAGTCGAGAGGTCACGAGCGCATGAGTGACCGTGCATAGATCATCCCGGCTTAGATAGGGCCGCAACTGGCGCACCAGGCGAACCTGGGCGAAAGCCCCCCTAGTCACAGCTCCTATATGGTCTTCCAGGGTGAGCCGTGAATCTAGGAGGACTCCCAAGTTGCGAGCCCTATCTACGGGGGGGTAATAATTCACCCCCCATAGTGAGAGATGGAATGTCCGAATAAACCCGGGATGAAGGTATGCAAAGCCACTCGGTCTTGTCGGGGTTGAGTTGAAGTCTGTTCCTCCCCATCCAGACCCGAACCGCCTCCAGGCAACGGGACATCACGTTGAGGGCATCACTGGGGTGGTTTGGGGTCGAAAGGAAAAGCTGGGTATCATCAGCATACTGATGATACCCAACTCCAAAACCACGAATGATCTCACCCAGCGGTTTCATATAGATGTTGAACAGGAGAGGCGAGAGGACCGACCCTTGAGGAACTCCACAAATGAGAGACCTCGCGGTCGACCTCTGCCCTCCTGCCAACACTGACTGCGAACGTCCCTGGAGATAGAAGGAGAACCACTGTAAAACCGTGCCTCCCACTCCCAATCCCCTGAGACGCCGCAGCAAGATACCATGGTCGATGGTATCGAAAGCCGCTGAGAGGTCTAACAGGACCAGAACAGAGGAATGCCCCCTGTCCAGAGCCCTCCAGAGATCATTCACCAGCGCGACCAATGCCGTCTCCGTGCTGTACCCGGGCCTGAAACCCGATTGGTACGGGTCTAGATAATCCGCTTCATCCAGGACCAGAGGGAGCTGATGTGCCACCACACTCTCAACAACCTTCGCAAGAAAGCGAAGGTTGGAGACAGGACGAAAGTTGTTCAATACAGCTGGGTCCAAGGCAGGCTTCTTGAGGAGAGGCCTCACCACCGCCTCTTTCAAGACGGCAGGGAAGCTACCCTCACTCAGAGAAGCCGATATAACTGCCTGGAACCAGCTGCGTGTCCTCTCCCGGGCTGCATAGACCAGCCAGGAAGGGCACGGGTCCAATAAACATGTGGTGGTGCTCAGCCTCCCCATGATCCTGTCCACTTCCTCCGGAGTCACAGAATCAAACTCCTCCCAGGTGATATCAACAAGACCGCCCGCGTCCTGCTCGACAGACTCTGCCCAGTCAGAGTCCAGACCGGTCCGAATCCGAGCGATTTTGTCCGACAGATGCTGGTTAAACTCCTCGGCACGACCCTGCAAGGGTTCCTCCCTCACCTCCTGATTCAGGAGGGAGCGAGTCACCCTAAACAGGGCGGCCGGGCGATTATCTGCGGACGCGATAAGGGTGGCGAAGTGGTTAGACCTCGCCTCCCTTATCGCAGCGAGATAAGACCTAGTATAGGTTCTTAGTCGCAATCGGTCGGATTCGGATCGGCTGGATCTCCAACCGCTCTCTAGGCCCCGTCTCCGACGCTTCATCTCCCGGAGCTCCGCGGAGAACCATGGAGCTCGACGGGATCTGCACCGGGTCAGGGGCTGCAGGGGTACAACTCGGTCAAGAGCCTCAGTGGCTGCCCTTTCCCAGGCTTCCACTAAGGTGTCTGCCGAGCTGTGAGCAAGGGAGGCAGGTGGGGACCCCAGTGCCGCCTGGAACCTCTGGGGATCCATTAAGCGTCTGGGGCGGTACCATTTAATTGGTTCCACACACCCACGGCGGGGGGTGGCAAAATGGAAGACCAGCCGCAGGAGATGATGATCGGTCCATGACAGGGGCATAACAATTGGGGAGCCCCCACCAAGATCATCTAACCACCGTCCAGATAAGAAAACTAAGTCAAGAGTGTGGCCTCCCTCATGAGTCGGTCCCGAAATTACTTGCGTCAGGTCCATGGCCGTCATGGAAGCCATGAACTCCCGAGCCAACTCAGATGATCCTCCCAGCGATGGTAGATTGAAGTCCCCCAAAACTATAAGTTTCGGGAACTCAATCACCAACCCAGAGAGGACATTGAGAAGCTCAGGCAGGGCTGCTGCTATGTGACTAGGCGAAAGGTACACCAGCAGCAAGCCCAACTGCGCACCAGGGCCGCATCTCAAAAAGAGAGACTCACACCCGACTATCTGGGGAACGGTGGCCTCCCGCGGACATAAGGTCTCCCTCATAACAACAGCCACACCCCCACCCCTACCCTGAGCCCGAGGCCGGTGTAGCACCCAGAGACCTGGTGGGCAAAGGTCAACCAGAGGAATCCCTCCCTCTGGGCCCAACCAAGTCTCCGTGATGCAAGCCAGGTCCGCCTGCTCACCCTCGACCAAATCACGGACGAGAGGAGCTTTATTAGCGACAGACCTGGCATTCAAGTACACCAGCCGGAGCTCAGGAGGCTGCACATCCTCACTCCCAGAGCCCTGGGGCGGAGCCAGAGGGTCGGAGTGCCCCACCGCTTTTAAGCAGTGGAGAGGCCTTCCCTGAGGACGATACGGCCCTCTGCTCCTGCACCTGCTGCCATTCCCTGTCGTGGGAATAGGTATTCCCACGACCAGCCCTGGAGCCCCGGAGGCAACCAGCCCCCGCTCCTCCCCCCCGCGAACTACCTTGGCACTGGCCTGAACAGAGGTTGTTGGACTGCCCCCTTGTCCAAACAACCATAAAGAGTACCCTCCCCCCTCCCTAGCCCCCTAAAAAATTTAGAAAGAAAACTAATCAGGGGCCTCCTATTGGGTTTCCGTCGAAGGCCCCTACCCGTGCCCAGCCATCTCTCGGGGTCCCAATAAAGGGGCCCTTCCTCGAGATCGTAAGCGGCTAGAAAGGCGGGTCGCACCCAGGAAGGGGGAGCACCCCTGAGGGCGAGCAAGTCCGTGCAAGAATATTTAAAGAAAGGCATAAGGAGTAGTCCAAGTAGAAGGCAGTCCATAGTTGATGATCAGTCAATAAGGAGGATCTAACAGAGGGTAAATAGGTGTCCCAGACCTCCGCCCAGCTGCTGCCACTCATAGTTTCATGACAAACACATCAGTGGAAGGTTCATCCAAGACAGATTACAGATTTCAATGCAATGACAGATACAGATAGTCACACTAAACTCTTCTACACTGATGAATATACAAAGAAAGAAAAGAGGTAGCTTGGTCATATGATATAACAGTGCTCTCCATCATTTATACAAATAAAATCCCTGTGAACATTTCTTTGACTTTCCCAACTGAAATCAAAATGTTAATATATCAAATAAAACCTGGGGAAACATGCAAGAATTAGCTCCTAGAAAGATAATTTGGTTTGTCCAAAAAAACTGTGGTAATTTGTTTTATTCAGTAAAAATTAATAGATCCTCAGTGGGTTAGGACGCTGAGCTTGTCGATCAGAAGGTCGGCAGTTTGGCGGGTCGAATCCCGAGTGCCGTGTAACAGAGTGACCGCCTGTTACTCGTCCCAGCTTCTGCCAACCTAGCAGTTCGAAAGCACGTAAAAATGCAAGTAGAAAAATAGGGACCACTACAGTGAGAAGGTAACAGCGTTCCGTGCGCCTTTGGCGTCTAGTCATGCCGGCCACATGACCACGGAGACGTCCTCGGACAAGCACTGGCTCTTCGGCTTTGAAACGGAGATGAGCACCGGCCCCTAGAGTTGGAAACGACTAGCAGGCATGTGTGGGGGAACCTTTACCTTTACATTGTAACAATGTAACCAATATTTTTTGGACATATGAATTTATTTAGATTTTTTTAGTAATTTGTTTAATGTTCAAAATGATTTATAGTATACACTCCTCCCTTCCCAAAGCAATAAAATATTGTATCCAATAGTGAAAAAAACAAAACACCTTCCTATATGAAAGTAAGAGTAATCCCTACTAAAGCTTCCTGACTTCCCAAAATTGACACTGAGAAGACAGACTCAAAATACTGCACAAAAAAGTTCAAAGGAACGCAATGATTAGGGGGTTAGTGAAAATAGTCTGGTGAAAATAGAATTGCCTTGGGGTACAATAAGTGGAAGGGCTGTCCGATAACACAAAAATCACTAGATAACCATTTAAAATATAAAAAAATATATAAAACCTTAAGAAAACAAAAGTGACAACTTTAAAAGCAATCTGTAAAAACTAAGCAAATACATTTTGCCTACAGCTTTGTTTGGATATTACATTTCAGTTTTTAATTCTGCAACCCTTAGAAAGTTTGTGTGTAGTACCATCGTTTTCAGGGGAGCAAGTGAGATGGTTGATTCATATATACGTGAAGAGCAATGAGGGAAGGAATTGCCTCCAGAAGTTCTTTCAAGGATTAACTGAAGGTGTATTCGGCACACTAAATGCAGTAGTGTCTATGTCAGTTCTCAAAAAACACAAGGACTTTCTGCATAGTGAAAGCATCAACCGAGCACTTTCTTAAGCACGTTATTTTCTCTCATACAATATTTTTCAATGATATTATGCAATAACATGCTGCATATGATAAACTCGGTTTCACTTGTTTATGGCTGAAGTCTTTCTTTTTATTAAAGAGTTTTACAAAAACAAAATTTTACAATATATCCCCAAATCCCTCCCACCCCAAACCCACCCACTTCCCCCCCCACTTCCCAGAGCTAAATACAGGATTATAGTTACAATAATCCTATTCTAAATAAAAAATTATGCATAATATACAATTAACCAAATTCATAATGCGCTTTAACTCTCTTTTAACATAACTACAAACAACATACCAATAACAATATCCCACTAAAATCTACTCATAAGCTAAATGGTACTTTTTAGTCCCATATTTGTTTTGAATATAATTTATCCATCTCCTCCAAACTGAAGTCTTTCTGAATAGAAAAATAGAAATGTATTCTTTTGAAGATAACTTATGAACTTTTCATATTGCAATATGCTGATACAGCACTGCATTACAAATTGCCTTTGGAAGGCTGCAGTGGCCAGGAAAAGCATGCATAAATAAATAATAGAGCCCACATTCAAAGGGAGGGGAGCGGACAACTTAGAAAGAAACGATTTAGGGAAAGTAAAATTTCACAGCGAAAGAAAGAAATGCTGCTGCTCCTTTACAAAGGAGCTGGATTAGGTCCTCCAGGCCTTTATAATCTGGAATCTATTTGCCATATTATTCTTGGAACAAATATTTCAACTATAGAAACAGAACTGGCAATGTTTACCTCTTTTGGTTTGATTCAGCATAAATTTACTGGATGTGACTGATGTTCAAGAATATGTATGTCTACATATTTTTATGATGAGAATAGGAGGAAGTTTTAAGAGATTCTGGCAGAGGCACCAAAGTTCATCGCAGCTACAGACAGATTTCTAGGATTCTTCCAGGGCCAACTCTGCACCTGCAGCATGCTCTGCAAGAATCAGATTATCTGCGTATACACACAGAGCGATGCATACAGGTAGTCCTCAACTTACAACCATTCGTTTAGTGACTGTTTGAAGTTACAGCAGCACTGACTTATGACTTATGACTGTTTTTCACTTACAACCGTTGCAGCACTCCCGTGGTCACGAGATCAAAATTCTGCCCCTTGGCAACTAGCATGTATTTATGAGGGTTGCAGTATTATGGGTTCATTAGATCACCTTTTTGTGACCTTCTGACAAGGCAAGTCGCTGGGGAAGCCAGATTCATTTAACAATTACTAACCTGTTACTAACAATTACATTGATTTGCCTGGCAAGAAAGGTCGTAAAATTATCTGTCTTGCTTATCTGTCTTGCTTAGCAACATAAATTTTTGGCTCAATTGTGACAAGTCAAGGGCTACTTATATATGCATTGCATTGTTTTGGACAGCCTCTAAAAGTTGGAAGTGGGTGGCGCTATTGTTCACTAATTCTGCCCCCTTCTAAACAGGTGGTTCCAATCAGTGTTAGAGATCAGATCCAATGTTCTTCAGTTGTATAATGCTGCAGAAGCCAAATGCTCTAACCCAAGGGTGCCAAACTGCCAGCCCACAGGCTGGATGCGTCACGCGGAAGCCGCGCCCTCTCCAGATCCAGCAAGGTGAAAAAAGTCACGATGCATTGCGACGTCACGTGACACGGCGAGTTTGACACCCCTGCTCTCACCACTCTATTTTACTCCCAGTTGAAGCCACTCAGTGAGGTTGCTGTCTGACAGAACTGATGATACTTAATAACAAATCTTGGCAAATAGTTGTTGATACTGAGGGCTTCACCAGAGGTCTAATGGCTATCAGGGTTGGGTTGGGGAAGAAAGGCTCAGATATAATCTAAGGAAGATGGAGAGGTTTTGGTTTCAGAAACCATCCCATTCTAGACATTCAAGATGTGTCAAGGTATTGATTTAACAGCTAACCAGCTTATGTAATGTAAGATATCAGATGTAATGATGGGAATGACTCAGCAGGGTCTGTGTCTCTTTAAGAATCTCTTTAAGAAGGGAAGGCTCTGCTGATGTGTTCTCTCTCTTCCGTTTCCTGATGTTACTGTGGTTTGTTGGATCCTGTTGTATTAGCATGTGTATGTATATTTTTCCTGGTGTATGATATTGTAGATAGTGTAAGATAAACCACCATTTACTGTTTACTGTGTTTACCCCTGGGTTATCTTGCACAATAAGACTGTGCACACTCTGACAAGATAGATTCATGGTCCTAGGTGGAATTGGCTTGTAACCTTGGGATTCTCCTAGAGTCACAGCTTTTGCTCAGTGAGCATGTGGTAGATGTGATCCGGAAGATCTTAGCATATCTCCATCAGGTCTGTCATTTACAACTGTTCCTGAAATGGGAAGGTCACCTAAACTGCTGAAATCTGTCAATAAAGGTAATTTAGAAACTACAGATACCTTCAGATTTCCCAGTTGGCTTATGGATGCAATTCAAGGTGTTATCATCTTCATGATTCAGCACATGTATCTGTGTGTGTGTGTGTGTGTGTGTGCTCTCATCAGTCAACCACACCCTTCTGAGATTTGAACCTGGGCTATCTGCACGTTAGGCAGTTGTTTTAACCTCTAGGCCACAGGCTCTTTCTCATTTTTCTCAGCCGAGACTAGGGGAAGAGATGTCTTAAGTGTTTTTTGAACACCCTGTTGATCGATCTATCTATCTATCTATCTATCTATCTATCTATCTATCTATCTATCTATCTATCATCTATCTATCATCTATCTATCTATCTATCTATCTATCTATCTATCTATCTATCTATCTATCTATCTATGTGTTTTCTGAGGTTTTCATGGGTGTTTGTATGTAGATCTTTGGTCATTTGGTTTTTTCCCCACGTAGAATTGGAGGTATCCGGACGAAATCTCATCCGTCATCCTCAGGCTGGTGACTTCAGCTTCGTTCTTCTGGGAGAAGTCTTCTCCCAGAAGAACGAAGCTGAAGTCACCAGCCTGAGGATAACAGATGAGATTTCGTCGAAACGTTGCCCTATATCTATATCTATATACAGAGTGAGCGCCTGTTACCCGTCCCAGCTTCTGCCAACCTAGCAGTTCGAAAGCACGTAAAAATGCAAATAGAAAAATAGGGACCACTATGGTGGGAAGGTAACAGCGTTCCGTGCGCCTTTGGCATCTAGTCATGCCAGCCACATGGCCACGGAGACGTCCTTGGACAAGCGCTGGCCCCTAGACTCGGAAACGACTAGCAGGCATGTGCAGGGCAACCTTTACCTTTACTTTATATATACCTTAATCAAATATATATATATATATATATATATATATATATATATATATATATATATATATATCAGAAGTATTTGTCAAGGTTTTTTTTTGAATGGACCTTGCTAATTAACTCTTTCATTCCTGTTTTGGCCCGGCTCAGGGCTTATCCACAGGACATAGTCAACTTTATGACAGCTCATTATTTGTGCAAATTATTCAAATTGCTAATAAAGAATTTGGAAGGCTAAGATGATCATTTCAAACTCATTTATGTTCTCATCAGTTAGTCATACCCTTTATCTGAGATTCGAACCCGGGCTGATTGTATATCAGGCAGTGTTTTAACCTCCTGAGCTACGGGGTTCTTTCTTATATTAGCTGGAAGGCAAGGCAAATGTATGTTTAAGTATTTGTCAAGGTTTTTTTTTTGAATGGACCTTGCTAATTAACTCTTTCATTCCTGTTTTGGCCCGGCTCAGGGCTTATCCACAGGACATAGTCAACTTTATGACAGCTCATTATTTGTGCAAATTATTCAAATTGCTAATAAAGAATTTGGGAGGCTAAGATGATCATTTCGAACTCATTTATGTTCTCATCAGTTAGTCATACCCTTTATCTGAGATTCGAACCCGGGCTGATTATATATCAGGCAGTGTTTTAACCTCCTGAGCTACGGGGTTCTTTCTCTCTTATATTAGCTGGAAGGCAAGGCAAATGTATGTTTAAGTATTTGTCAAGGTTTTTTTTTTGAATGGACCTTGCTAATTAACTCTTTCATTCCTGTTTTGGCCCGGCTCAGGGCTTATCCACAGGACATAGTCAACTTTATGACAGCTCATTATTTGTGCAAATTATTCAAATTGCTAATAAAGAATTTGGGAGGCTAAGATGATCATTTCGAACTCATTTATGTTCTCATCAGTTAGTCATACCCTTTATCTGAGATTCGAACCCGGGCTGATTATATATCAGGCAGTGTTTTAACCTCCTGAGCTACGGGGTTCTTTCTCTCTTATATTAGCTGGAAGGCAAGGCAAATGTATGTTTAAGTATTTGTCAAGGTTTTTTTTTTGAATGGACCTTGCTAATTAACTCTTTCATTCCTGTTTTTGGCCCGGCTCAGGGCTTATCCACAGGACATAGTCAACTTTATGACAGCTCAGATAAAGGGTATGACTAACTGATGAGAACATAAATGAGTTCGAAATGATCATCTTAGCCTCCCAAATTCTTTATTAGCAATTTGAATAATTTGCACAAATAATGAGCTGTCATAAAGTTAGCTCCATTCTCCCCCTTTTCTCAGCCTGCTCTCCAAATAAGTTCTTTGCGCATACTGGATAGCGTGATGACACAATTCCCAATGAAAATGGGGAAGGTAAGTCTTCCCCCAACAGCTGATTATTTGTTATTCAAAGACTGCTGTTGAGAGCAATCAGCTAATCCTCCTAAATGGAAGGTAACTAGGCCATTCACAAGTCCTGTGAACAAACCTCAAATTCTCAGGATACATGCCTCAAACAACTTAAAGCAGTTTCTCCTAGCAGGCTGACTAAAAATTTTGTTACCTTATTTGGCTATATTCACCCAAAGTGAATTAAACATTAAACAATGTATGGTTTTTAAATAAACCACAATCAGATGGATTAATACAATGTGCTAAATCATAACCATATCTTGGCTTAGGGCAGGGGTCTGCAACCTTGACAACTTTTAAGACTTGTGGACTTCAGCTCCCAGAATTCCTCAGTCAGCTATGCTGAGCTGAAGTCCACAAGTCTTAAAGTTGTCAAGATTACAGACCCCGGGTTTAGTGTATTGTATGAACAAGCAGAAACAAGTTTCACATGGTTTTAAGATTCAAGAAACTAGCTGAAAGGGACCCTGAAAACCTACTCCTCTTCTTCCCCTATGCCAGAGTGGTTACATAAATTTTAGTATGACTTAATGCCAGATAAACCCCAACACAGCTTCGTTCTTAATTTAGGAACCAAATTAATTTTATTAACTATGATTGGAAAGTAACTGAAAGGCGATGATATACTGGTGAAAAATTTGCTATGCAAATCCTTATTTTGTATAAGGTATTTTTTTAAGTTAGTAAACAAAATATATTCGAGTTTTATAGGCAGTTTTGTGAGTAAATTTCGGGGAGCGCAACACATTACTTCAGGTTAAATTAGCAAGAAGCACAAGCATCGAGATATAAACTTCGGTGCTCTCCAGGTGACAATCCTTCCTATATGGAAGAATCAATGGAATGAAACGTGTGAACAATTCCCATTACTTACGGATTAAAACATCCTTTTCTAAGAAGAAATCCTTTTTAATCGGATCCTCCACTTTCTCCATTCCGAGAAAAGCAAATACTGAATCACAGTTAGTTACCGTTTCTCAAACCCAGTTTCAGCAATTTCGTTCAGTCCCAAGAAGCTCATTATTTAAACGCGCAAAATCCTCCCCCCTCCCGTTCACCTTCATTAATCCCGCCCCGTTTAAAGTAACCATAGAGCACGCCATTGCAGAGCGCCGCAAGCATTGCATCACGCATAGTAAACATCGGAGCGTTCCCTTACAGGCACTTCCGGCCTCAAACTTTGACTGGTTTGCCCCTTCAGCGGCCGATGTAAAAAGTACAGCAGAGTATGGTAGAGAATCTCCACCATAGAGATGACAGAATCTAGAGAGGCACCACTAGGGCTCATACACACTCCCGGCCTATGACGGCTTTCGGTCTTGGCCGGAAATTCAGGCTGGATGTCACGCTCTCATCATTTTCCATCTCTATGTTGCCAGGTGTAGGGAGGAGGTGGAAGAAGAGGCGGCCCTATGAGAGGCGGCGGCGAAGCAGCGCCTCGCAGTGGAAGCGGGAGGCTTCGCCGTGACCGAGGAGAGAAAGGGACGAGAGAACGAGTAATGGCGGCCAGTTAGTGGTGGGTGACTGAGCTGAGGAGGAGGAGGAGGAGCGCTCCGCGCCTTCGGGGCCCTTGTCCTTTCTGGCTCAGCAGCGGCGTCGCTCCCCACAGCAGAGGCGGTGGAGTCAGCGGCAGCGCCGCCCTTCCCGGGGTGGCTGCAGTGCGGCCATGGTGAACACCCGAAAGAGCTCCCAGTCTCAGCGTCTCTCCGGGAAAGCGGCGGCGGCGGCGGCGGCGACGGTGGTCCCGGGGCCCGGCAGCCATTTCATCTCATCCAGGACCCGCTTGTCTAGGACTAGTGCCAAAGCAGCAGCGGCAGCCGCGGCGGCGGCGGCGGCGGCTGCCGGGCAAGATGAAGACTCGGTCCGGGTAAGCCGGGGAGAGGGCGACGAGGAGGAACACGGGTGAGAAGAGAAAGAGAGAGAGAGAGAAAGAGAGAGAGAGAGGACGGGACGGCGGGACCTTTTGGAGGAAGAAGGTCCGGCGGCTCGAGTCATTTAACGGGCGGCTTGTGTGTGTGCGTGTGTGTGTGGCGGGGGGGGTCGCCGCCTCAAGGGGAGCGGAGCGGCGTCTCATTGTCTCCGGGCGGCCGTCAAGGTTGGAGTGTCAGCGGCTGGCTCGGGAGCGGGGGGGCCCCCGCTTGAACTCTGGCGCCAGCGGAGTGGGGAGAGAAGCGCTCCTCCCGCTGGGGATGAGGGGGCTGGCGAAGCCCCTCGGGGAGGTTGAGGTGGGGGGGTGGGGTGAGGGAGAAACGGGGGTCTGATTTGGAGAAGAACGCCTCGGAGCGGGCTGGTTGGGTTGCGGCGGCGGCGGTGGAGGAGCGTCGTTTCGCGGCGGCTGGGGATGTTGCAAGAGGGAGAGAGACGTGAGCGGCGAGCTGCGCCGCGCTGAGGGAGACAGAGGGAGGCGGGCTGGGATTGCGAGGTCATTTGAGGTAGGGTGACTGGAGAGAGCTGGGAGCCGAGAAAGAAGCTTGGCGGTCGTTTGGCAAGCGGGGAGGAGGCGCAGAGTGACGGTCTGGCATGGGCGAGGGCGAAAAGCGGTGGCGGAGGGGAGAGGCTTGCGCAAAAGAGGGGATTGTCTGGCTTGGAACAATTGACAAGACAGCACTAAAGAGTATGTGTGGGGTGTTCTCTCTCTCTCTCTCTCTCTCTCTCTCTCTCTCTCTCTCTCTCTCTCACACACACACACACACACACACACACACACACACACACGCTTCTGTGTCTGTTGTGCTAGGCAGCAAGCTGGGTTTGGAGCAAGACAGCACTAAAGAGTATGTGTGGGGTGTTTCTCTCTCTCTCTCTCACACACACACACACACACACACTTCTGTGTCTGTTGTGCTAGGCAGCAAGCTGGGTTTGGAGCAAGACAGCACTCAAGAGTATGTGTGGGGTGTTCTCTCTCTCTCTCTCTCTCTCTCTCTCTCTCTCACACACACACACACACACACACTTCTGTGTCTGTTGTGCTAGGCAGCAAGCTGGGTTTGGAGCAAGACAGCACTAAAGAGTATGTGTGGGGTGTTCTCTCTCTCTCTCTCTCTCTCTCTCACACACACACACACACACACACTTCTGTGTCTGTTGTGCTAGGCAGCAAGCTGGGTTTGGAGCAAGACAGCACTAAAGAGTATGTGTGGGGTGTTCTCTCTCTCTCTCTCTCTCTCACACACACACACACACACACACACACACTTCTGTGTCTGTTGTGCTAGGCAGCAAGCTGGGTTTGGAGCAAGACAGCACTAAAGAGTATGTGTGGGGTGTTCTCTCTCTCTCACACACACACACACAGACACACACACACACACACACAGACACACACACAAACTTCTGTGTCTGTTGTGCTAGGCAGCAAGCTGGGTTTGGAGCAAAGCTCCCTCTCTGGTTGAAAGTGGAAGTGCCCACTTAAAAGAAAAACACAAGTGACTTAAAACTGCACTAACTTGGAAGTAATTTTTTAAGAGTGTTATTTTCCCAAACTGTTACATCTTTGGAACCTGTTTTTGGATATCAGTATCGACTTATGACAACCATGAGCCAAAATGTACGTTACTAAGTGAGACGTTTGTTAAGTGGGGTTTTCTCCATTTTACGACCTGTCTTGCCACAGTTAGTAACATGGTTAAGTGAATCTGGCTTCCCCTTGGACTTTGCTTGACAGAAAGTCGCAACAAATGATCACATGACTCTGGGACACTGCAACCGTCGTAAATATGAGTCAGCTGACAAGCGGCTGAATTTTGATCACGTGACCACGGGGATGCTGCAGTGGTCGTAAGTGGGAAAAATGGTCATAAGTCATTTTTTTCAGTGCTGTGGCTGTGGTAACTTTCAGTGGTCACTAAATAAACTGTTGTAAGTTGAGGATTACCTGTATGCTTTTTACTCTGTGTTTTACTTGACTTACAAATGAATGTGATAACCTAGTGTTTCAGACTATTTTATACATGTTAATTGAAAGCTTTACATTTTTGCATGGACATCTCATTTCTTTACCTTGATATAAGTGATTATGTCATGGACTTTTAAAAATAGCTGGTCTATTTTTTTCCACATGTAAACAGTGTGAATTGTATTGTTCAGAATTATTCACATACTGAATTCATATACTATTTCAATCTTGCAGAGCATTGAGAAAATTTAAAAGCTTTCCAATCTCCTGTGTGTTATAATGAAGGGCCAGTGAGTTTGTACCTTCCACACAGACATAACAGTGTTTTTAATGTTTTTATTGTTGATTTCTTGGAAAATCTTAAGGTTACCTTGGCAATGGTTTTGAAAAAATAGTACACCAAAGTAACTGTCACTTGTCTGATACATTTGGCTAAAAGCTGCTATGTACTGAAAATATTACAATTATTTCTAAACTTTAAAAAGTACATATTACATTGCATGTGATATTCCATAATGCAGCCATGAATATTCTGATATTGTACCATACAAGTAAGCATTTGGAGCTTAAAAAGTAATGAGGTGATCGAACTGCATACTAATTGATTCTCAATTGTGAAATTTTTAGACCACTCAACTCCTAAATGACTCTGGACAGCTTTACAATTTTTTTTAAAAAAAGAATTATATTAAAATACAGCAACTTCGTAAGATATTTCCACATTACTGTGTGCCTCCCTGCACTAATTCAAGGCTGGAGATGGAGAAGGACTGGGTATTTGTAGATCATGTAGTCATGTGCTCCTTGAGCAGGAGCAGAGTGTCCAGGAAGATTTCTAGACTGAGCACCTGTCCTGGTTATGGCAGTGTAATTCCTTCTGAATTAAAGATAGAAAGTCTCCAGGACTGGAGTTCTCCTACAGCACTTCTATGTTCTCAGAGTTGAAATTGAGTGTGTACCTGCCTTTCTCCTCAAGATATGACAATAGCATTGCTTAATAGTCCAGGAATTGACTTGTATAATCAGTATCATCAGTGTAGTGATAATACCTGATCTCATCTTTCCTCATGCCCTTTAGATAGATGTTAAACAGTGGGGATGAGAGCATTGATCTCACAAATTGGCCACAGAGGAGAACTATGATATTATTGTGCTCCAACTCTCCCTTCTTTCAGCTGCTCCAGAAGCATACCATGGTCCGAGGATGAGAGCACTGAGAGATCTAAGAAGCCCATTATGGTTGTACCACTCCTATCTCAGCTCTGCCATAGCTCATCAACAGTCAGTGGACACAGACTTGGAAAGTATCTAGATAATCTATTAAAACCAAGATCCTCTATAGCTGCACTTTTATCACTATTCAGTGACCTTCCACAAAAGATGAAGATTGAAAACCGGATCAATATTATCCAGGATGACTGAGTTCAGTATCAGTTCTTGAAGAAAAAGTGCATGACTACTTAAAGGCTGGTGGAACCAGGGTAGGCAAAGACTAACAAAACAGCTTAACAGTTCCAAACATCCTGTCCATTTCGTCTGGAAACATAGGATTGATGCTTCTCTCACCTTAACTGGCTCTGCCCATTCAGTCTAAATATGAGCAAATATTCTTTAGTACAGCCTGATAGACGGTCCTTAGTCTCATTCCATTTTTTTTTCTTCTGTTCAGTCATGTCTGATTTTCCATTCTGTTTTCTTCGCAAGGTTTTTTTTGGAAGTGGTTTCCCATTGTCTCCTCTGTAGGGCTACTAGAAAGTGACTGGCTCAAGGTCACCCATCTGGCTTTTTCTCTAAGGAAGAATTGGACATGGATTGAATAAAAGAAGAAAAAAATCTTTCAACCTAAAAAAGACATGTACCCATGCTGTAAAATGTCAGATAAAATTTGAAGTATTCTCACAGTATCTTTCTTTGGCTCAAATAGTCATTCTGTTTATAAGTAAGAAAGCATATTGTTTGTTATCTATGATGTAGACATAAAAGTTGTCATTGTATTAAATATGATGCTTTGTAAATTACTGCTCCCTGGACAATTAGAGATTCTTAGTATCACTGGAAAAAATGTACGTGCAGTCTTACTTATGCATGTTCCTTGCAAGACTTCCAGAAAATCTTGGTTTAAAAGCGTGAAAGCACTTTCCAGTGTAAATTTTAAATGAGGTTATAGATTTACTTCCAGGCATCTCTTGGAAGGCTTAGGAAGTTCAGGGATTTTGAAAATAGAGCTGGTTATATCAACATAAATTAACCACATCTCTTCAAGGGATAATCTAATTACATTGTAAGCATTTGGTTTATATATGTGCTCCTCCTCTTCTTGCCTTCCTTTCCTTTCCCTCCCCTCATCCTGCTAGTTTTAAACTTGTGTTGTGTTCAATAGATTATTGTATTTCCAGTCTCTGCAGGTTACTCTCCTTCTCTCCCTTATCTGTTCTGCAATTATCCACTATCTTTTCTTGAAAAATGCTTTGGAACCAAAAGTGAGTTTTTTAGGCATTCTTTGCAAAGGAAAATAGGAAGACAGGTGGCTGCAGGGTGGGACTGTACAACTTTCTAACTGCAAGTTTTTTCCTCCTCGCGTCTGTAATTAAAGTATGTTTAGGGCAGAAGGCTTTATGGTTAAGAATCCATTATTTGGGAATATCTGCTTCACACTGTCTTCTATATTAAGGTAGGCTTGTGTAGAATGAATACTGTTTTGATGTAATTTGTTTCATAGTGATTCTGTTTAGGTATGCTGCAGATTTAACTATTTATACTTTGTGCAATACCTTGATAAAATTTGTATTCTGTATTCAGTTAATGAAAATATTGTTCCATATTTTCTCAGTTGTATCTCATTGAAACTCATTGTAAACTGGACTTTTGTAAATTTGATAAAAGAGCATCTGAATAAAAATTCTAGTTAAAAGCACTCACATAGCTAAAATTTTGAGTATATGCTTTTAAGAGAAACCATGTAATAATAATAATAATAATAATAATAATAATAATAATAATAATAATAATAATAATAATAATAATAGCAGCAGCAGAATATAAGGAAAAACGGCTGGATTAAATAGATGGAAAACCAAAGCTTTGAATGGACAACATTTGAAAAACATTGAAGGAAAATGTGATAACAACTTGACATGGGCATGGTTTAAGATGGGAACCATCAAGAAAGAAATGGAAGGCTTAATACTGGCTGCTCAAGAACAAGCACTACAAACTAATGCCATGAAAGCAAAGATACAAAAATCTACTGACAATCCAAATTGCCGACTTTGCAACAACAAAGTTGAAACTGTTTCACATTTAATATGTGAGCGCAGCAAAATCGCGCAAACTAATTACAAAGCTAGACATGACCAAGTTGCTAAACTAATCCACTGGGCATTGTGTAAAAAATATGACTTGCCTGTGTCCGAAAAGTCGTGGGAACATAGGGTGAAAAAAGTTGTTGAGAATGAGAGGGTGAAGATCTTATGGGACTTCTGAATACAGACAGATCGCCATTTGGAACACAACACGCCAGATATCACAGTTGTAGAGAACCGAAGCGTACAGTTGATTGATATCGTTGTACCAGGAGATGCCAGGGTTGAAGAAAAAGAACTGGAAAAAATTACAAAATACCGCAACCTGGCCATCGAAACTGCGTGATTATGGATGAAACATGTAACAGTGATACCCATTGTCATCGGGGCACTGGGAACTATGTCCAAAAACTTTGCAAAACACATCAAGAAATTGCAGCTTCCTGCAATAACTCCAGCAAAGCTACAAAAAACTGCGCTACTTGGAACATCTTACATTTTAAGGAAATACCTGGTTGATACCTAGGATGCTGGCAGCAACCCGTGTCAACCATTAGTGCCAGTCGAGTGTTCAGTTGACTGAGTTTCATGTTTTATGAATAAAAGTTTAATAATAATAATAATAATAATAATAATAATAATAATGTAAAATTATTTATTATTTTTTAGTTTTAGTTTTCACTTGACTCCAAAATAGTTCTAATCTGCTCATAATATTAACAACAACAACAAAATAAAAAAAAACAATGATGTTAAATAAGCAATGTAAACATCTGTCCCACTAATGCAGTACATGCAAGTAGTCCTCGGCATACGACTGTAATGGAGCCTGCCCATTATGGTTGTGTATTGTACCTGTCATAAAGCAAGTCAGCCATGTAACCAACCTGATTTTAAGACTTATTTGTGGGGGTCAGTTCTAAAGTGGTTGAAGCATTTATTAAGCAAACCAAATGCTGAAAACCAGAAATGCCAGGTTTTTTGGCAATACTGTTGTAAAACAAGTTCATGTGATTGTGGGACCCTGCAAATGGCCATAAATGCGGCCAAGTTTCTGAGCGCCCGAAGTTCGGTCATATGACTTCAGAAGGAGCCCAAACCTTGGAACTTTCATAAGAGTCGTAAGTCCCCTTTTTTGGATCGGTCTTAAATCAAGGATTATGTATATATACAAAAACATCTAAAAAAGGGGGCCTCATTTATCTTACCCTATCCTACCATGGGAAACAGCCTGGTGTTCAAGGCCTTCTGGAATGACATTAGGATGAGTGTCACATGGATCTCTGAAGGGAACTTGTTCCAAAGATCAAGTACTGGGGTACAGAAGGTATGCTTCTTGGATACTGATAGATGGCATTGTTTAAATCAAAGGAACTTGGAATATGCCATCTTTGACAGCTCTTAGCGTGCAAGCAGAAACCATGGGACAAAAATGGTCCCTCAAATAATCTAATTCTGTACCTTGACACCTCCAATTCTTATACCAGGATGCTAAGTTTTGTTTTACTGGTTGTTTCATTTAGTGACAGTTATGTCAATGATGAAAAAGATCTGTTAAGGCCTTCATAGGTCTGTAAAGCAAAGGAAAGCTGAAAAATGATAATCACAGTTGTGTTTTCACTTAACGATTGCTTTGCTTTATGCCCAAATTCCTGGTTCCAGTTGTGGTTGTTAAACAAAGACTATCTGTACTGTGATTGATGGTTTCAGGAGCTGTTGAGTAATCAAGGAGCACAAGGATGTATGTGCCACCATCCCCAACCTGTCCCTGCCAAAGGCCATCAGCAAGTACAATATGGCCACACTATTCTGTTCTGGAAATATTCAAGATACGTATCATGGATATAACCTATTTAAAAGTAATATTTAGAACTGAGCATCAAGACAGACGGTAATTGTGAGATAACTGGTTGGTGTTAAATTGGAGGAGGTTGATGTAGCTAATTCAGTCCAAATCAGGGATAAACCTAATGATATCATTTCACCGTGCAAAGATTTGGGTGAGGAGACAGTGTTCCTCTGACAGACATATTTTCTCCTGCCAAAGTTGCTTTAGAAGATTTATAAATTTTCTGAAGTACATTTGAGAATCATGCAAGGTTTTGGATGGAGGGCGAAAAATACACTATGGTGGCAAATAATCCATTTTGTTGGATATTGTCCCAAGGTTTTATATTTCTGGCGTGAAAATGTAAAGACGACTCCAAAATACTTATCAGTATTGTTTTCCTTCTAGTGTTTTATTTTAAATGCCAGAGAGAATAGAATAGAGCTGGAAGGGACCTTGGAGGCCTTCTAGTCCAGCCCCCTGCTCAAGCAGGAGAACCTATACCAGGGGTCAGCAACCTGAAACAGCAAAAGAGCCACTCGGAACTGGTTCCGTCACACACACACAAAAGTGGGAGCCGCAAAATGTGCATGCGCATGCGTGCATGCACATGCATGCACAGAACAAGGCAAAACGTGCACCAGCCCTGCCCCTGTCCACCTCTAGTGTGGACGGCTCTGCCGTCCTGGCTTTTCCTCCCTCAGAAAAAATTGCTCTCCCCCCATCCTGCGCTCTCTCTCTCTCTGGGACTTTTTTCTTTCTGCCTTTTGTGAAGCTTTGGGATCAGCTCCTGCCCTGGATTGCTTACACTGCGCTGATCCTCGGCAGCCCCGAGGCCATGCTGCATTCTGAGCCGCACGCACCTGTTGCCGCCCGGTGACGCCAGACTCGCAGGCTGAGCCATGCGAACACGAGGAAGGAAATGGCCTTTCAGAGGATCCCACCTGGGCCCCCCTCAGAGGCAATGGGCCCTTCCCGAGCCAGGAGGCACCTGCACGGCGGTGCGTCTCCCTGGCGACGGGCGCTGGGTCGCGGCGGTGCCTTCAGCCCGGGTGTCGCTGGAGCCACCCGAGCGCCCTGCACCTCCCCCCGGGGCTTCCAAACCTCCGCCGCCCCATTCTCTCAATAGGAATGGGGCGGTGGAGGTTCGGAGAGCTGCTGCCTTTGTCTGCGTTTCTTTCGACCTCCAAAGAAATGCGGATGAAGGCAGCAGCTCTCCAAACCTCCGCCGCCCCGTTTGGAGAGCTGCTGCCTTCGTCTGCGTTTCTTTCGGCCCCGAAAGAAACACGGATGAAGGCAGCAGCTCTCCAAACCTCCACTGCCCCATTCTCTCAAAGGGACTTTTTTACTCCCACATTTTTTTCAGAACTGCACATGGCGGAGGAGGACTGGGAGCCGCAGGAGACGGCTTAAAGAGCCGCATGTGGCTCCGGAGCTGTGGGTTACCGACCCGTGATCTATACCATATAAGACAAGTGACTGCCTAGCCTCTTCTTAAAAATCTCCAGTGATGGAACGCCCACAATTGCTGAAGGCAAACTGTTCCACTGGTTAATTGTCCTCACTGTGAGTAAGTTTCTCCTTAATTCCAGATTGCTTCCCTCTTTGATCAGTTTCCAACCATTGTTTCTTGTCCTGCCCTCTGGTACTTTAGTGAATAATGTGACCCTCTCTTTGTAGCAGTCCCTCAAATACATACTGCTATCATATATTAATTTTATTCTCAGATAGCAATGTGTTTGGAGAACAAAAACAGGTAGTCATGTATAGATTTGCTTCAGATTTATGGCCAATGTTTTTTCATTAAAATAAACATTGACTTTTTTTCCCTTCTCAAAATATTCCTCTAAAATTGTATGGAGTTCGACTGTTGAAATACACATTGTTCATAAGCTAATTAACACATCTAATTAATATGTTTGGAAAACATTCTTTGGACTATTAAAAATATTATTTTGCTTTATTAGTATTAGAGAAAAAGACCTGTAAGAAACCATACTTTTCCATTTATCGTTAGTTTTAATTACAATAGTAACATCTATTTTCTTTGACATCCGAAGTGGTCTTTCAACACCTAAAGTGGTAAAAGAAGTAAAGAAGAAGAACATCTATTAGTTGGAGAAGTACCTAGTTGTTGGATAATACTCTACTTGAATTATATTAGACAAACTGAAAGAAAGCAAATTCTTTATGTAAATATGTAATTTTCTCTGCTATCAAGAAGTAACCTATCCTTCAGCCTAATTATTTTTATACATTATTAGTCACATAGAGGGTACTTCTAGCTTAATTTGCTTTGTAAGGTGCTTGCTTTTCTTTATAAAGTTTGTGGGAAGTCATCCCCCCCCAGAAAAGGAAATATTTTGGGGAATATTAAAAAGGCAGAATATTATATTTTTCCAAAGGATCTTAAAGGCAGAAAAGCAGGCCTAGATTTTCTTAATAGCCCCAAATAGAAACTAAACAGGCCAACTCTGTAGAAGTACAGATTTGATAATCCCATTCAGAAAGACTGAGGCCCCATTCATGAGCAAATACTACCGGGTGGAAGCCCATTCAAGACAGGACCTAGCCATCAGCCCCATCCTCAGGGATACATAGAATGAAGGCTATTGCTAAGCACATTGATTTGTGCTTTAGATTTTAAGCCGCCCTGAGTCTTCGGAGAAGGGCGGGATATAAATGGGATTTTAAAAAAAAAGCAGGACATGACCTTTAGGATATAATAGGATTAACCCACCACCATTAGAATACCAAAAGGGCACAGTTCATGCCACAGGAAAAAGAACAACTCCAAACACTAAAGCCCAAGAAGGTATAAAAACCCACCACTCCCAGCTCCATTTGGTCACTGAAGTTTCTGGCAACTCAATAAAGAACCTTTTTTTCCCCAAACAGCCTCCATTTTGTTTATTCCTAGTTTGGACTGAAGCCTGATGAAGATTTTTCTTTCAACAAGGGCATCTGTAAAATCTTCAGAATTTCAGCTCCATTCCTGCAGCCTGTCAAAAGATTTCCCCTCCCCTCTGTGCACAAAGGAGAAATCCCTTGTGGATCAGCTCCCCTCCATCCCCTCCACCTGCAACCTTCCCTACAACTTCCCCAATGATTTTGTGGAAATCCAAAAGATTCCAAATGAGGCTCATGGTAGGGCACTTGGCAGCCAGTTGTGAATGCAAACTAGTGACCCAGTGCCCAAAATACAGTCATGTGATCCTGGGGGGGGGGAATAGTGTGAAGTTTTATGATGGCTAGAAGTGCTTTGTGAATTGTAAAATGCCCTTTTCTGAGGCTTAGTAATTTTGAACGGTGTAAAGCAGTGGTTTACCAGTAAACCTTGCTAGAGAAATGTATGTTCTTCCTCTTCAATCATTTCTCATGTGCCTTCAAAATGTGTTACAGTAAGACTGGAAATTGTTATAGGCGTGTGCAGAAATACTCTTTTTGTCAAGTAGATTTTTGTGAAAATTTCCCTTTGCCTTTCCCATCATAGCTATATAACACAGGTTGGCTGCGGCTCCCAGTCTTCCTCTGCCATTTGCAGAGAGAGAGAAAGAGAGAGAGACAGAGAGAGGCACTTGCTCTTCCCTTCTCTCTCTCTCTCTCTCTCTCTCTCCCTCTCCCTCTCTCTCTCTCTCTCTCTCTCTCTCTCTCTCTCTCTCTCTCTCTCTCTCTCTCTCTCTCTCTCAATAAGCAAACAATCTGGGCTCTGACTGGCTGCTCCGTGCTTCCTCCTCCCCCCCACAAGTAAACTGCATGCAAAAATCCCACAAGATCTACCAGCAGTGCTTTCGCTCCTAAGCCAGCCTATGTCTGTGCACACGCACTGACTTAAACAGAGGCTTCCAAACCTGTCACGCATACACATGTGGATGTCTGCTACAATCCCCGTATAGCATCTACATAGCCGTCTGTTTGCCCACAGACAGGCATCCCACGAGCATCCCCACTTTTCCTTGGTGGCTGCTAACTTATATGTGGGGAAGAAACCGGTCGTTGCAAAAAAAAATAAATAGGAAAAAGTGGAAAGTGGGTGTGACTATTTAAAGACCCTCACTTTTCCTTTCCTTCCTGTTTGGCAGTGTTGACTTCTGCTCCTCCAATCCTGGCTGCTCCTTGCAGTCCCTGCTTGCCAGCCACTGCATTCAACTTTTCTTTCATTTGCTTGGTGGACTGGGGAGAGAGGCGTTCCCCCGCTTCTTTTCACTCCCACCGTGGCGATTTCTGAGAGCAGAGAGCAGCTGCCTGCTGGGCAAGCCCCAAAAGCTTTCTTCCTCTCCCCAATCTTGCCTTTCTTGCTCGCCCTCTGATGTAGGCATCTGCTGGGTTTCCTCAACCTCCCCCCCCGTTTTATTTTAATTCCCCCACCACCTCCCTCTTTCACAAAGTTGACATTCCAGGGACTTGGTCCTCGCTTTGCTCCCGGAATCACTTGGCAAAGCTTGAAGGAGAAGCCACCTGCTCCCACCTCCTGCAGAGCAGAACTGCTGCTTCCTCGCCCTCCCAGCGAAAGAACCCCAGAGAGCTGGAAGATGTCCTTTGTCCCACTTTCCACTTCTCATCCTCTATTTTCCGAGCACCCCTTCCAGAAACCAGTTGGTTGAGATGCAAACTCCTCTCCATCTTCCCCCTTTCCTGTTGCCGGTTCTGGGTCTGTGGATTCGGGCTGGGTTTTCCTCCATCCATCAGCCAAAGAGGAGGAATGGAGCATCCCTCCCAGAGCGAGCCAGAAGCCTCAACTCCGGCCTCCCGCAGCAGGCTGAGATAGGCGAGCCCGAGCAACCGTCTGCTGCTACCTCGGAAGATTTGCCGCAGGAGCTACCTCTCCCCGTCTGCCTTCTCCTCCACTCCCTCGGAACCTTCGCGCCAAAAGGTGGAAAGAAGAAAGTCCCAGAGAGGGAGAGCAGGGGGTGGGAGGAGAACAGTCTTTTCCAAGGGGAGGAGAAGCCAGGACGGCGGAGCCATCTATACCAGAGCTGGACAGGGGCAGGGCCGGTGCACCTCTTGCCTTAAGCTCCGTGTGTGCGCATTTTGCGGCTCCCAGTTTTTCCTTTTGTGAGGGAAAAGGGTCCAAGTGGCTCAGTTTTCAGGTCTATAACATTCACTAGGGCTGTATAGTTCTCTCTGTAATGTTTTCAGGGGGTGGGTTGTGGTGAATATGGAAAGTCTGTATCTTCAATTTTTTCTTATTCGTAAAAAAATTAAACCTATATTTGCTTGTTCTGGTTAAAATTGTTTTACATATCCAAAGTTTTCTGTCATTGCCTTATACACTGTGAGTCTTGTCAGATAACTTCACCCAAACAAGTTCAAACCTTTCAGTTCTTATTTAAATTGAATTTAACAATTTTACACCCAGTCTCTCCCAATTTATTTTGTGGAGCCTTTAGAAGTTGAATGATAAGTGTCTGCTAAGCAGTCTTGAAATAGTCACTGGAAATAAAAAAGAAATATTCTTGAAGTTATTGAAAGTGGGTTTTTTTATGTTCTTTGTATCTCACTGTTATTGGTGCTAATTACACTACATTGAAAATTGCTTGCTTAATGTCTTCAGGCAATGATAATGTAATGTTTTTGCCTTGTCTGCTTTATCTAATTAAGCTCTCCCACACCACTGAAACAGGTTTCAAACCAGTTGTGTAGCTTCAGTTTACACATAGAATTACTCAGATTGCTTACAAGATTGAATCCCATCATTTTGTATGTTATTACCGTAATAGTATAGGCACACCTTTGTGTACAAAGTAGGGTGTGGCTTGGTCATTGAGTATTTAATATTTTAAGTATATAGTTATTTTTCCTCCAGAACTCTCTTTTTTTACTGTATGGAATATATAATGTAGTAACTAGGTTTGTATGGAATGGTACAAATATCCTGCATAATTGTTGAAAAGAAAATGCAGGAATTTATGTATGTTTTGTACTGTCACACACAATTTTATTTCCTGTGTTACATTCAGAAACATTCTGTGTACTTCAGAGGCCCTGTGACAGTGTGTCTGTAAATGGAGTGTAGAAATGGTGTTGATCAGCTCCCTCTGCTTGTTTTGTGAGCTGGTGACATCAAGGGTGTGGAGCATAGTGGAGAAAATCTTTGCTCCCTGATATACAGATAGTCCTTGATTTTTAACCACAGTTGGGAACAAAATTTCCCAATTTGCTAAGCAGATGGGTTGTTAAGTGAGTCACAGCCGATTTTACACCCTTTTTTTGCCATGCTTTTAAGCAAATCACTGCATTTGTTAAGTGAAATATGTGGTCATTAAACAAATCCAGCTCCTCCTCTTTGATTTTGTTAGACGCCAGCTGTGAAGGTTGTAAATTTTGATCATGGCATCATAGTGATGCTGCTGGCATCAAGTTCCCTTCGTCCAGTGCGCTCCCACAGAGAGGGTCTTCTCAGGGTGCCGCCGGTAAGAGATTGCCGACGGGTAACACCCAGGGATAGGGCCTTCTCAGTGGGGGCGCCTGCCCTTTGGAACCAGCTGCCAGTGGAGCTTAGGACCGCCCCCGACCTCCGTTCATTCCGCCGGGACCTGAAGACCTGGCTCTTCGAGCTCTCTGGCCCAGGCTGAGGGAATCTGATTTTAATGGGGGTTTTATTTGACAGGGGCATATACAATTTTTTCTTTTTAAATTTGTTTTAACTTTTGTAATCGGTTTTTTAATTTACCCTGTAAACCGCCCTGAGTCCTTCGGGAAAGGGCGGTATAGAAATGTAATAATAATAATAATAATAATAATAATAATAATAATAATAATAATAATAATAATAATGGGAGGACCAGTTGAAACTCAGTTTTTTCAGTGCTGTTGTAACTTGGAACACTTGCTCAATGAATGGCTGTAAGTTGAGGACTACCTGTAATTATTTGTGGGGAGCCATAGTTTCTTGTTACTGAAACATTTCGGAACAAGACAGGGCAAGGACCCCTGACTTTCTGCTTGTGTTTGCCTGGAACAGTTTCTTTGGTGTGATTCTTTCCCAAGGGGGCAGGACCTCCACCAGCCAAACTGTTCAAAGTTGTCCTGTGCATTCTTATTGAGGGAAATAAGAAAGCAATCCTCCTGGAGCATTTGTTTATTGCCTGCCAAACCCTCAGTTGGGTATCTGATGTTTTTGAGGAGAGCTCCTTCTCTATACATAAGTGTGGGACTTAGAAAGAGTGTAAAGCATGTGTGTTTTAGGATTTAGTGTGTTAGCTTTTGCAGTATTGTATTAAAAGTCAAATATATATTGAGCTAACACCATAAAACTCCATATAGGGAACATGTCCTAAAATCAATTGCAGTAATTTAAATTCTATTGGCTTAGTGTGATCATTCTGAATATTTATATTCTTTATATCATTCTTTAATTCATGCTTCAAGTCATTTTAATTGTTCGTTTGAGCTACTTGTTTAAATAGGTTTTCATTTTCATGGGGTATATGGATGGCTTTGATTGCCCTAGGGCTGAAGTGATCAAGTATAAATTGAAGTAATAATAATAAAAATATTTGTTAATATAAATGTTGGCATTTGGAACAGCTTTCAGTGGAAATCGGATTGGCTCCCTCCCTTCCTGATTGCATTAAGAAAATGTTGTAGTTAGTTCAGAAGTAGCCATTAATGCCTATATTGATTCAACATGATGGTATACACTGAGTCCGTTATGTTTTATTGATATTAGCTATTTTAAAATTAGCTACTGTTGATGTTTCAGTAATTTTCTATATATCTTGTAAATCATTAAAGGATGCATTTGATCATTGTGGGATATAAATACAAAACAAACAAACTCAAATCTGATTTAATCCCCAGAAAAAGATACAGCAAATTCCTCAATTTCTCTCATACTTTCTTTCCTGAGTTAGATTTACAGTTTTAAGCTGAGGATGATTGCTATTATCTGAATAAGAATCAAATCCCTCTCCTCCCCCCGCCCCCGCCCCCGAATTGGAGAATATTTATCTTGAACCATGTCATGAATGAGACTAATAACTGTTTGCTTTCTTTTTTTTCTCTCTAGAGAGATGATGGTAGTGATGGTAGTTTGAGTGATAGTCACATATCTCCTCCAGCCAAACGTACCTTGAAACATGCTGATTCTGTATGCAAAGACAAATCAAAATCTCGCAGTACTGGACAGCGAGAGGAATGGGGTGTCTCAACTGGTCAGTCCCGGTAAGCATATTCAAGTTTTTAAAAACCTGTAGGTGGGTGTGCACGCATGTGTGGATTCACACATATACAGTTTTGATCATTTTCTTAAACAGCTTAAATTATTGATTAATGCAAAATCTTTACTCCCTTTAAAGGAAGGTTTCTGCTCCTTAAAATAGCCTCCTTATATCAGGTTCTGTTCCAGCCTATGTACTAAAATCAATTGTATGCTGCAGAGAAAGGAAAAACTAAATTTGGGGTGCTATTTTTGTTCTCACTCCCATCCCATCTTTCTCATCATGTGTAACTCATCGTTAGTAACTGATTTTAGGCAGATATTCTGACTTCATGCATAAGTGCATGAGGTACAGTTTGTTCCCGTTTCCTCCCTTCTTCCCTCCCCAAAAAACTTTATTTTAGATGACAAACTGCGAAAGAAAAAGAGCAACTCCATCTGTTGCTTACATTAAGACATCTGGAATTCCTTGTGATTAGAGTACAGTTTTGTCTGTTCCATGCATATAGTATTACGTTAATAGGTTTAACTAGTTCCATGTTTTCTTCAGCAACAGAAAGCCAGGTTTGTTTCTGCTACAAATTAATATCTTTTTCTGGTGTTAATTCCAAATTTGATCTGTGAGATTTGCTCCCTACCAATTACATAGTTTAACCAATGTGACACACACAAATTAGGCTTTGGAGTTGAATTGACCAAACATTATTTATTATTCTTTTCAGCATGTGTTACTTGTTCTGCAGGAAAGAGGACAAATCTTACTTTAAACAAAGATAAAACATAGTCTAGAGTTGATAGTTGTTAAAATTATTACATTAAGTATCTGGAACTGCATGAATGAATGCTAATATTTCTGATTCCCCATTTTAAAATCTGAAATGGGACAATGTCCACTTCAAGATGACCATCATGCCTAATGAAATTTCCATTATTTATGAACATTTAAGCATGAATTATGTGAAATCAGAAATGAAAGGCTCGTAGATTTTTTTTTAAATGCCATTGCTAAATATGATTAATCTTGATAAATAATTTTCCATACTGTTTATGCTACCTAGAGCCAATATCTAATATACTTCTAATACACACACACACACACACACACATATATATATATACACACAAACACACACACACATACATTATATATATATATATATATATATATATATATATATATATATATATATATATATATATATATATATATATATATATATACACACACACACATACATACATACTCTCCCCAAGAGAGAAACATGAGAAAATCTAATTCCCCTTCCTTTTTAAAAAGCCAGCGTCCATATGTTTTAAGCAAGGATTCTACTATTATACATTTAAAAATACAACTAATACTTAGTCTCTGGAAAGGAAAAATTAAGAGCTCTTATTTCTGTCGTGAGCTCTAAATCCTGTATTCTTCAAAATGTGTTTATATGCTTTAATTTTGAACAGGTACATTTTGTGTGTGTGTGTGTGTGTGTGTGTGTGTGTTTCCTGATTTCTGTGGTAAGAATACTCAAAAGATGATACATTCACTTCTCTTTCTCTGCTGTTTTGATTGCAGCAATACTTATAATGGCAACATCAGTTTAAAACTAGCGTTCATTTGTAGTATTGGCATGGACGATACACTGGGAAGAGGAAACAGGAAGTCCTCAGATTATGATCAGTTGCTTAATAACCAAAGTTATGACAGACCCCTGAAAAGCGACTTATCACCCATTTTTTTAAGTTCTGACATCATGTGCACACAGACACACACACACACACCGCGGTCACATGGTCACATTTTGCACACTTAGCAACTGGCCCACATTTACAGCTGCTTACAGCACTCCATATCATGTATTTGCAAGTACAACTGTTTTCCGGAAGCCAACATTTACTTCTGATTTCTGGGATAAAACACCCCATAGCAAACAATGGGTTCACTTAACATTCACAGTGTTTTCTTAAGTCTTTATATGCGCCCTATAACTATTTCTTTCCCTTACAACTGCTGCATTTGCTTAATAACCATTGCAAAGAAAATTGTCAAATCGGTTATCCTATGGTGATCTGCTTTATGATGGATACAGCCCATGGCCATAATTGCCAGGCTCAATTATAGTCATAAATTGAGGACTGCTTGTACAGAAAAGCATGAAAACTTTGATGCTGATATCCCTGTTTATCCTTAGATTATCCTCGCAAAAGAAGAAGGCTAAAGTCAGATTTAAGAGACTTGATTCGACTTACCAAATGGAGTACTATATGATTAAACACTTGTTTGAATACGGTTAAAAGAATAGATAAAGTTTAGATATAAAGGGGCCCTATAGTAAGAGGGATAAGATATATAAGCAGTGTAATACTTTTTACAATACTTGAAATGTAAAAATATTGGGATGGTGTATGTGAACGGAAAGTTAGGATATTTAAAGGTAATTTTGAGAAAATTATGACTGTTAAGAGTGGTTTGAATACAGTGGGAAATTAAGCTTAAATAATCTTGAAAACAGGACACATAATAACTTAATAAGATGACTTTTTAAAGTACAACTGAAATATAAGCTGATTAAAAAAGATATATGTTGATGTTATTGTACAAATGCTAGAAAAATGTTTATACTCTATGTATTGAAAATATTAAGAATCATATTTGTTTAATGCAGACTAAAGGAGAATATTACTGGAAGAAGAGAAGATCAAGGAAATATATCATTGGCTAACATATTGATTAATTATAGAAATGTATTATTGATTGTTTTTAAATATACAACACACTGTTTGCTAGGCACTAGGGATTGTTATCATAAAAAATCAATAAAATATAATAAAAAAACATTTCTTCAGTCTGACTGGATTTATTATAGCATTGGTGATGGGATATACATATACATCCAGTGGTGTATTATAGCTGGCTTGTATTGCTCGTGAGACCCTATTGTTAAATTTTCTAGAATTTTGCGAGCCAGTAGATAGCAGAGCTGAGTTGCTATACCCAGTATTGTGTCAATCAGCTGTTAGGCAGCTATAGTACAGCCAAGTGGTAGCAATGAAGCCAGCAGAGTAGGTTGTTATTCCTTTAGCAGCACACCACTGTATATATCTATATCCTCTTTTCAGTTTATTTTTATTTTATTAAATTTATATTTCTCTATATTACTCCGTGAGTAATTTATATTACTCTATTTGTAATATTAGATTAGTACTATTTGTAACATTACTTTTAGTTAGCTCTTTCCACAACTAAAAGCAAATCCCTGTTATTAAGTAAGTAAAAAATGTCCTGGGTTGGAATAAATCAGTCCAATTTAAAATGTTCCATTCAAATATTTCTTGTATTCCATCTATGAATGGAAGACAATTTGAAAGATGTTGAATGTTCTACAATAGAAAACAGTACAAAATCAAAATAAATCTCTTTACTCCCTTATTTTTTTGTCTTAGAACCATTAAAATAGGTTATTAGGTGGTAGGTAAATTCACAGTAGGTTTGCACAGGTTTAAGACAAAATTCTAGAATAAGAATTGTTTCAAACTGCAGTTTGGAACTCTGAATGTTTTTTGCTCCCTATCATTTTATGTAACTTTCGCTAAATTACCTTTCAGACTAAGGAAAATAAATTTAGCTGCTTTTGATAATACTGAGAAACACGTTACTTTCAATTTTTTATTGTGACTGTGAGATAGGCCTCTACTTCATTTTGAAAGTATTCTGCTTTCTTTTCAAAGAAAAAAATATATATACTCTGTATCAGTGCTTTTTTTGTAAAAGAAAAAGGTGCCGGAACTCAGACATGTCATACAACCTGCCTTGCCTACCCTACAAGGTTCCATCCAAAAAAGGTGCCGGAACTCCGTTCTGAGCGTTCTATGACAAAAAAAGCCCTGCTCTGTATTATAGCACTGGGACATATAAACTGATTAACGTAAACTAATTAAAGTTTTCCTTTATAATAGATATTTTCTTTTCAAATATTTGCATTTAAAAGCATTTATCATATTAGCATATAAATTATAAACATTGTATTGAGTAGCTTGAGATGGTTTGAAGCATGATGGTAGATCAACACAAATCATTATTTCAAAGGAATTAACTGACTAGCCTATAGCTTACTAGCTTGAATGCGTTCTAGAAGGGTAAAACAATTAGGAATGCTAACTTTCATTAAGTGAATACCAAATTTAAAGACTGATACTGGGCTTTCTCATTGATGACTTTAGACCAGAGGTAGGTAACTTGAGTCCTCCAAGCTGCGCAAAGCTTCTGGAAGCAGATATGGTTCTAGAGATATTCTAAAAATTATCATTAAATTGACTGAATAATTTAATTCAACTCAAAAGTAAAATAAATTACATTTTTTTGTCTTGGCCTTGTCTATCATTTGAAAGTAGTCTCCTGTGTGATCCTCTGAATGAAAAAAAAATCACTTTCCTGCTTTCCGCGAATTATTAATTTCGCTCCATCTCCTCATTTGTAGAAGCTGCATAAAAATTACTTAACTGTTTTAAAACACACAGATGGCTAATAAAGAGTTTTCATATCACATGTAGAGTTGAAATTGTAACATAATTTATATTCAATATGTAACACTTGGGAATAGAAATATTATAACTATTATGTGAATTGTAATTTTAATGCAACCAGCTAATTTTCCAAATTAAATTGTTCTTAGGTTAACTTCTCAATCTGGTGCTACTCTACCAAATGGTCGTAGCTTATGTAAGTACTACATAGTTAAATTGCTTATTTTTGCATCCTGAACTTTTCAATATGTAATATTACTTTTTTCAGTGCAAAAAGTAAAAAAAAAAGCTACATTCATTGTTCCATGACTAAGTACTCATGTGTTTAACTGGCCTCATTTATTTCCATGTTCTTGTTCCTGGCTCCATGCTGTCCAATTCTAGTTAGGCTGTACCCCAAATCCCTCAAAGCAAATTTGGCATGAAGACTGCAGAGTAATATATATTTATCATTAAAATTGAAATTTTTTTTGGATAAATAGCATGACTATGTCTGTGAGTGTAAATATTTTACACATTTTTTCCCTTTCTAATCATAAGACTGGGTAGCTCACTCATGTAAATGCCATTAAAATAACAGCAACAGTATAAACCTAACTGGTACACATTTGCAACAGTCCATGCACTTTGTTATAGATATTCTAAATACTTAATATTTCTCAGTGTTAATATTATAACTTGAAATTTGCAGCCCTCAAAAGTTGTTCTCTTCGAGGAGAAAAAAAGGGAGATGGTGACCACGCCTGTATAAATGGAGGCAGAGAAATTAGAAAAAGTTGCCGATCTAGAAAAAACAGATTTGAAAGTCTGAATCAGAGTTTACTGTTTGACCAATTGGTAAACAGGTATGTTGGAATACTATATACAATAATAATACAATAATAATAATGTATAATTTCATGGTATTGTTAGTTATGTTTGTGTTATATTTCAGTCCGTGAGAAGCATTTTATTTATTTATTTAACCAAAGAGGTCCCCTAGTTTGAATATTCAGCTTCCAAACTCCTTAATACTTTATATTTATCTCATGCTGGCAAGAAAGATAAATTCTATTATATGGCCTAGGATTTATCGGTGAGCATACTAGTAGATCTTGCTTACTGACTGCCTTGTGAATTGACTGCTCAAAGTTACAGGGGTGCTGAAAAAAATGACTTTGTAACTTGATTTATGATCTTCATTTATTTATGATCTTCACAGCATCTCTCCTTCCCTCCTCCCTCCCTCCCTCTCTCTTAGTTACGTTTTTGCCATTATAACCAGCTAGTATGTATTGTCCTGTTTTCCTCCTATCCCTAGAATGGACAGATTGCAGAGGAAGGGATTACAAGAGAATAAGCAGGAACATAATGTGGATACATATAAAAAAGAATGCATTAGAACTGGGGAAGCATTATTTCCCTTATTGCTAATTATTCTAGTGCTGACCTAAGCATTACAAAAGGTGGGGAAAAAGGAAAGCTGAAATAAAATCAGAAGCACACTTGCTGACATGATTTTCCATTTAGCGGTTGAGTTTCCAGTCTCAATTGTCACTAAACAAGGACTACCTATATCAATATTTTGTATCTGCACCATACAATAGCAAATACATATTAATTTCTTTTAGGTATACTACAATAAACAGAGTTTTTGAATTTTTAATTCTCTTAGTATGAACTGCTTGCTGTAAATTATATAATCAAATTTCAAAACAATGCTTTAGCTCAGTGATGGCGAACCTTTTAGAGACCAAGTGCCCAAACTGAAACCCAAAACCCACATGTATTGTCGGGTGCTGGATGGGCGTGGCCCTTTGGGTGGGTGTGGCCCATTAGGTGGGCATGGCTGCAGTGGTAACGGAGACTGGGTGGGACTAAAAAGTTCAATCAATTCCAACTTTGTGAGAACTTTTTTTTCCCTTTGAGAAGTTGAAATTGATTGATTGATTGAACCTCTTTCTTTGCACATGGCAGTGGAGGCCTAAAGCGAAAAGGTTTTATAAAACCCAGCTGAAGGCCTAGGACTGGGGTGACGGCGTGCATGCCCACAGAGAGGGTTCTGTATGCTACTTGTGACACCTGTGCCATAGGTTCACCACCACGGCTTTAGCTTATTCATTTTATAATTTTAGCATAATTGCTGAAGGTCTTAGGACAGGTGTGTCAAACTGCCGGCCCGCAGGCCAGACGCATCACGAGGCAACCATGCCCACCCCATTGCCGTCAGTGGGCAAAAAGTTCCGATACGTTGCGTGACCTCACATGATGTTGCGAGTTTGATATGTCTGTCTTAGAAGATTGTACATTGTTTATAACGTAAATAAGCAAAGAAATCTTTACAAGTTATTTCATACAGGTATGTTCCCTTATCAATGGTATTTGGGGATGGAAACTCCATTGCTAAGTGATGCAGTTGTAAGACACAAAGACTCATGCCCACATTGACTTATGATGGCAGTTCTAGCAGTCCCGTTTGTCATTGTTTGGTGAATCCTGTGTGGTTGCAGCATCCCAGATTCACCTGACCGCCCATTGCAACCTCCTGCTGGCTCCCCATTAACTTTGCTTGTCAGAGCTATGACATAATTGCGAGTCAGTTGGCAAGTTCCTGAATTGTGATCTTGGAGATATTGCAATGGCTGCAACAATGAGAACCTCAAGTGCCTGAATCGTGATCAGTTGAATGCAGGGAATGTTGCAATGGCTATAACTACAAGGACCTACCATAAATATCCCTCTTTCAGTGCCATCATGATTTTGAATGGTTGCTGAATGAGTGGACATTAAATAAGGATTATATGTATCTGCAGCGGATATTTAGTACTCCTGTTAAAAATGCCAGATTTTTGTGATGTAAAAGAAAATCAGACCCAAGACAAGTCACTTCAGGTTTTTTACCACCTTTAGTAACAATAAATATCTAAAGATATTTTTGTACCCTTCTCCTGACTGATGGCTTCCAAAAATGTGATCTCCTTGATGTTTTGTAAGAACTTTGCAGACCTTGGCTTTTGCTGCAAGAGGCAACTGAATAAATGTCAGAAGAATATCCTACTAGAACAGCTGAACTTTATATGGGCTTGATCAGAGTCACTTTAATTGATGGCAAGTATGTACTGACTAGGGACGCAGTGGCTCAGTAGGTTAGGACGCTGAGCTTGTCGATCAGAAGGTCGGCAGTTTGGCGGGTCGAATCCCGAGTGCTGCGTAACAGAGTGAGCGCCTGTTACTCGTCCCAGCTTCTGCCAACCTAGCAGTTCGAAAGCACGTAAAAATGCAAGTAGAAACATAGGGACCACTACGGTGGGAAGGTAACAGCGTTCCGTGCGCCTTTGGCGTCTAGTCATGCTGGCCACATGACCACGGAGACGTCCTCGGACAAGCGCTGGCTCTTCGGCTTTGAAACGGAGATGAGCACCGGCCCCTAGAGTCGGAAACGACTAGCACACATGTGCGGGGGAACCTTTACCTTTTATGTACTGACTACTATTTAGTCAGTTTGAATTAATTCTGAATACAGCCATATCTGGGCCACTTCTAAGCGGGTGTATGCACTTATGCAAGCACATTATTGTATGTGTCAGGACCCACCCCAATCCACATCTTAAGAAAACAAAAACTCTTGGAGTCAGTTCTAGTCCAAAAGGAATTTTTACTAGGACATGTTTGGTTGTGGAAATACAAGACAGGACCTGGTATTGTGTTACAGATTGAAACTTTATAAAGAGTTCCCGGTTCAACCCCCCTTCCTTCAACCCCATTTGGTCAGCCCCCCATCATTTACTTCGTGTCATCCCTTTCGTGGGGAAAAAGGGAACTTCGGATCTTTACGGTTATTGCCTTCTTCCTTTACAGATTCAAATGGAGACACAGGCCAGATGCCTCCTTCCCTAACCCTCCCCTTTGTTCCCCCAGTTCAAAAGGTTTCTTTTGGTCTTTGAAATAACCTAAGGCAGGCTGAATCCACATCCGCTCCTCCTTCCTCGGGAGATGGCAGAATCCAGGGGGCGGGGGATAATGTTTTAAACATACATTTATGAATGTGATATAAATGGATTCTGACAGTATGTTTTATTGTTATTTTTCCCCCTAAAAGAATTCAGTTTGTTTTTCAATTGAATTGTACGGCTTATAAGATTAATCTTGGTAAGATATTTTTTTTACATCTCAAAAATCTGGCATTTTAAAAGGGTGTGTAGAGTTTTTATATCTGCTGTATAAGATCTCAGCCTGTAAAGCAGCATCCTTCTCAGGTCAGTAAAATGAGGAGCCAGATTGTTGGGGGCAATAGGCTGATTCTGTAAACAGTAAACAGTGCTATAAAGCACTGTGAACCAGTATATAAGTATGAGTGCTATTGCTATTGCCATCCTCATGTTGGCACCCTTAAAGTGTATTGGGGCTGCACTTCCCAAAATTACTAGCTAGATACAATAGAAAGTTTATAAATTAAAACCTGTGAAAGATGTGTTTCTGTATATTTGTGGATGATGTGTGTTGAAGGAAAGGAGTAATACTAATTTTAAAGTCCCATTTGAAATCATAAGATATTACTTTACAATCTACTATTTTTCAAGGGGAATGATTATAGATCTTTTGTTAAGTATATGATCTGATGAATATGTAGAGTAAACATTTAATTTATTCAGCTAGCCAATTTTAATCTCTGAGAAATTTGTTGTATTTATTTTATGTAACCTGTATCCTAGGAAATAGAAAAGAAATGGATCAGACATTTCAGCGTATCCACTTTACGGTCACAGCATCTTAGAAGGCAAAATTTTACATTTAAAAAAAAGGTTCCCAGCAAGAAAGAAAAAAAACCCTATCCCTGCCATAAATGGTGTGAACCAGAATTTTAAGCATTGAGTTTATTCAGGAATTATAGAGAATATGGGAATAAACTTCGGACTCTTATTTTTTAAATTTGCATACAATTTGATATCGCCTCTGAACTATATTGATAAATCAGGGATAAAATACTGAATCTGCTCACACTGGAAGAGGATAATGTTCATTTCCTTAAATGCAGCCCCTTGTATTCAGTAAAAAACCTACTCTGGCACTTAGGATTCCTTCTAAAAGGGTGTAGGAATGTTGTAACGCAAAAATCACTTTTTTGTGTTTTCTACTAGCAGACTTATTTACTGCACCAAAATCTTCCAAGGATCATAAGGGACCCTTATTTAATTTTAAACACATTTAATTATGATCCGGCTCATTGCATTTACTTACAATATCACAAGGCAGTTGTCACATATTTGACTTTGGGCCAGTCACTATTTCTCTCAGCCCAAGTTATTATTGTGGGGAAAATGGGGAGGAGAGAGTATTGCATGTGTTGAGTTATTTATAAAAATTATAAGGGCAGAATGTATAAGTCAATAAATTACTACCATTTTCGTATGTTAGTACTGCTGAAGCTGTTCTTCAGGAAATGGACAATATTAACATCAGACGGAATAGGCGATCAGGTGAAGTGGAACGGTTGCGTATGTGGACAGATACTGAATTTGTAAGTTTGATTCTCGTCTCATCTTTTTTTTTTGCTTACATTTTGTTCAAGTCTTGAGTATGTTACAGCCTAGCATTGAAAGCACTTGTTAAAAAAATGGATCAGATGGATTTTGAATATTCTGTTCAATCCTTATAAGAGGAACAGAAGGGAAATAAGAAAAAAGAGCCTTGGTGGAGCAGTGGGCTAATGCCTCCTTAAGTAACACCAGCTGCCTGCAATTAGTGCAGGTTCGAGTCCCACCAGGCTCAAGGTTGACTCAGCCTTCCATCCTTCGGAGGTAGGTAAAATGAGGACCCAGATTGTTGGGGGCAATAAGCTGACTTTGTAATAATGCCGCTTGGGGTGTGTGTGAAAGCCCTAATAAGCAGGCATATACATAGAATGAAGGCTACTGCTAAGCTTGTAAGCTGCCCTGAGTCTTCGGAGAAGGGCGGGATATAAATGGAATTAAATAAATAAATAAATAGAAAGTGATGCAGCTGGCTAGGGAGAAAACAGGTGTCAACATGTTATTATCTCATAAACAATACAACAATAGCTCATAATTAGTTACATGGGTTCTGGTGGATTATATGGTAGTCAACCATCTGTAAGACAGTATGATTAATGCGAAACAGTCCATCTACATATACATGTTTTACTGGTTAGCATTCAGGACTTGTGGCTCCCTAGGTTCCTTTAAATAGTAACAACTGATATCCAAAATCAAGTTGCAGGAACAGGAAAAACACCTCCTCTATCTTATCTGTTGCAACTTTGGAGTCTTGCACAACCACTAAAATGCTGTGGTGGATGAGTGGCTAAATGGAAGCTAACTGATGAGGCAACAAGGCTTTTCCTTCTATGAGCTGGCCAGCTTGCAACAGCCCCGCCCTTCCCAGCTACCTTATTGGCTGCTGGGAAGCTGTAGCTCTGAGTGGTAGAATTCTTGAGTCTCTGGCTCATTTGTGTAGATTCCAGCTCTTGGGGCAGCAACAACCTGTGCCTGACATTGCCACATGGTGGCAAGGCCAGAGAATTGTAACCAGCTAGTCAGAGTGCCTTGCTGCTGTGAGTTCTACAGTGCTGATTGTTTCTCCCTTGTCTCCAGATGTGGGCACTTATTCAAGAACAGATGCTCCATTCTTATAAAATCCAATATTTCTATGTGCCAGATAAATACAATAACAGAATTATTTTGTGAATCCTCCCATGCATTCTTTTATAGTTCCTAAGATAAAACAGAACACTCGGTCAGAATTTCAAATAAAGATACTTACATTTGTTTAGCCTATGTTTTTAGCACCTCTCTCTTGCATACATGCAGGTTCTCTCTTATTAAAATACTTGTTATGACTATCAGAATTTGGTTAGCTATATAGTTTGGAAGCTATATGTATATTTAGCTGCTAGCGATGCAGATCATTCTTGAGGTTTTTATTTCAGGAAAACATGGATATGTATTCAAGAGTGAAAAGGAGGAGGAAATCGTTAAGGAGAAATAGCTATGGAATCCAGAACCACCATGAGGTTTCCACAGAAGGCGAAGAAGAAGGTAATTTGACAGCTACTTTGATCAATACAAGTGAAAAATTATTAAGTTCTTAAACTATTAAACTGTTATTAATCAAACTATACAGGTTTCACTTAAGATGTTGGATACCAACAGACAGATCTTCAGTTACAGATTCAAGCCTTGGTAATTCCTTCATGGCTTGATAAATTCTAATCAGTGTTTTTTTTTCTCCATCAGACATTCATTTTATGGGGCTTTGGAATGAATTGTGCAGGATTCTGTTTGAAAACATCTTTGCTGTTTGGCCTTTCTTGTCATTTTATAGTGGATTTTGAAATTGTAATAGCTTTTGCATGTGTTCAAAGCCCCATAGATTACATAATACTGAAAGAAATGTTTAAAAAATATTAAAATTACCAATATAATACTTTCAGTAGAGTTCATTCTGAAATATTGCAAACTATCCAAATCAGTGCCCTTTAATAGATACTATGCAAATCACCTTAGTTCACTTTTATAAATATTTAATGGAATTTTTTTAGAATCTCAAGAAGAAGACGGGGATATTGAAGCAGAGGAGGCAGAGGGTGAAGAAAATGATCGTCCATATAATCTCAGACAAAGAAAAACAATAGAAAGATATCAAGCGCCTCCTATTGGTAAGATTTTTAAAAATGATTTATGTAACTGAAATAACTTGATTCAGCAATATCTTACCTTTGTTAGAATATTCAATTAGAACTAGGTGGATCATGGATCAACTTCATAATTATAAAGTTAAGCCAATGATCGTTCCTCTAAATTTAATTTATTTAATGTTAGGATTAAACAGGATAAAATGGCTGAAGGAAGAATCATTATCTGCTACTTGAAGCCTCTGTGAGAAAATGTGTAGGAAAAGAAATAAATAATATTCTACCTCTTCTCTAAGTGTTATTTCCCCCACCCCTTTTTTTTGCAGTTGAACATAGAGTATAAAGGGAGATTTCTATAACAGTTGATAGTTTGGGCTGTTACTGTTTTGAACAGGTAGCATCTTATGTGTCCTGTATTTTCCTTTCTTTGATTTACTTATTGAAAAGTAGATACAGTCCTGTTTGCGGTTGTGTTTACATGACCACCAAGAGCTGTTTGATTGTGCCAGAATGTAAATATAATAAACAAATGAATAATTCTGCCACAGTCCCTACTTGTTACACTTGATAAAATTAGAAATGCCTCTAAGATTTCTGTCCACTCACTGGACAACTCACTCAGAACATGTTTTTGTGATTCCTTGCAAAATGTTTAGTATAAATCCATGCAAGGCATAAGGCTTACTCATTCCCCCCATTTCCCTATGTTTTTCACAAAGAATCAGAATAATTTTGATTTAACAAATTTCTGCTTTGCTATTTTGTGCTTGCCTGAAATTATTTCAGATAAATTAAACTCTGTGGTTATTTTGGTAATTTGTTTAACAATACATAATTTGTTTAATATTATAGCTTATTATTACATGCAAACTCTTAAATTAACCTACTTTTTGGTTTGTATTATTTTTCTTGATTATGTTGGATAGGAGAGTTGGGAAGTATTTAAACCTGGCTTTTTACCTTTCTGTTTGTGTTGGTAATGTTAAATCAAGATACTGTACTACGCCATAGTGAAAGACACAGAATTGCACATGACTACCGTATATTTCAGTGAGAATTCTTGCAAACTCTTAAATTAACCTACTTTTTGGTTTGTATTACTTTTCTTGATTATGTTGGATAGGAGAGTTGGGAAGTATTTAAACCTGGCTTTTTACCTTTCTGTTTGTGTTGGTAATGTTAAATCAAGATACTGTACTACGCCATAGTGAAAGACACAGAATTGCACATGACTATATTTCAGTGAGAATTCTTTTGTAAGGCAGCAATGTAGAGTTTGCTCTATTAAAGCTTTTGCCTTCATTATGCTGCAATGTTTAGTCAAAGGTGTTCTAAAATGAGAAGTGACTAGGAGTACATAAACACAGAATTTAAGAAAACAAATTTGGAGAAGAGAGGATGAAGAAATATACCTTATTTGCAAACATTTCTGATTTATGAAAAGTATCAAGATGCCTTAAAGCAAGGAACTAGATTTTTATATAGTTCTGTAAAAATGTTCACATGTCAACTTGATTATCTTATCTAGTTCCAGCACACCAAAAGAAAAGGGAAAACACATTATTTGACATTCATAGATCTCCTGCAAGAAGAAGCCATATCAGGTAAATAATATATTAGGATATTTTCTATTGACATTATGCTACCATGTTGGACTTTCAGGAATAATTTCTTGAAGAATAGGCTGGGTAAAAAATACAATAGCTAAGCCAATGCATCCTTCCTCTGTTAGCAGCAACTGATATATATTAAGGTGCTTTACAGCTATAAAATAAAAGAGTAAGAAAGCATAACACAATGCAGAGAATACTTTTCAAATTACCCCTCTAAACCATTGTCATAGTTTGATGTGCTGGAAGCCATTCCTGCCAGAAATTTTGCTGAAGTAATGTTTTATGAACAATCTTTGAATAGTTTTGTCATTTTTTTGTTTTTGTCAGTTTCTTACATTTTGGGTATAAAATATAAATGCGTAAAATTGTTTTTAGCTTTTTTGAAAACAGACTTAGTGGTATTGGTGGGCCAATAAATTTAAGTTTTTTAAATTAAAGTTTGATGAGGAATGAATGGGATGATTCTTGTTCTGTCCATAATAGAGAATGACCTATATTGTCTTTCCTTTGAGTTGTTTTCATGGTTCATTTTTCCCATTATAGTTCAACTTAGAAATTGTGGCTTAATCTGTCTTAAAGAACTTGAAATGTTGATCCTCTTTTGTAGCCAAAATTAAACCACAATTTCTCCTTTATATTGGAACAACAGTTTGTGTGTATAGGGAAGACTTAAGGGTTGCTGTGTCTTGTTGCTTCTCTGACATATCAGTGTATTGTGGCATCTGAACCAGATCAAGTGATGAAAACAAGACAAACATTAAACAAAAAACATTGGAACCTTTAAATTATCTGTTTTAATTTGTTAGCATTCGCTAAGCACAATTCAGGGCACACTGGTCTTCAGAGAAATGTTCTATTGCTTCTGCAGGAGAAAGAAACATGCCATTCATAGTAGTGATACAACCTCTTCAGATGAAGAACGATTTGAAAGAAGAAAATCTAAAAGCATGGCAAGAGCAAGAAACCGGTAACAATTTCTTTGTCATCATTCAGCTACGGGGAAAAAATGGATTAGTTCCATGTGCTTGGCCTGATGAGATTTGCCAACCATGTGGAAATTGTTTTATTTTTATTAAGGGTGCTGTTACGATGCACGGTCCCACATGTTATATGTGGACCTTGATGTTCTCTGAGCTTGGTCGTTTTCTTGCACATGTTTCGTTACCAAACTAGGATAGGAAACATCATCAGTGCTCATTGATAATGTTATCTAGCTTGTTAATAAAATGTTTGCAAGAAAACAACCAAGCTCAGAGAACACCAACGACCCCACAATTTAACCCTCAGCTACAAATATTCTCTTCTACTCATAGAAGTTATACATGTAAAACATGTTTTGATATCATGGGCTTTCTTCAGACTTGCCCATCTGGGAACATAAATTTGTATTTCTATTCGAGGTAAAGGAACGGGGCATTGTTTTTTCTTGATTATTGTTCTTCTTTGGTGGTTCTAATCAGTACCTTCTATGCCAGAACAGAGTAGAATATCTTTCTTGTCACCACAGAACAGAATACCTCCAATGTTATTAATAATAATAAACCTTTATTGTCAAAGTACAACATGTGCACATTGAGATTAGCTGAGCCTCCCCCCCCCGTGCTCTCTCCCCCCAACACACAGTGACAACAAACCCTCCATCCTACCACACCATGTGAACCAACTACACCACACACCGGCCTCCCAAGTCAATTCTGCATAAGTTCACAGAGATTATGTCCCATTTAAAAGCCTAACAGCCCACGGATAAAAGCTATTTTTCAGCTTGTTGGTACGGCTGGCTATATTCCTATATCTCCTACCGGATGGTAGGAGAGTAAAGAGATACCGTCCAGGGTGTGAGTCACATTCTATAGAATTGTGCACCTATTTGACAACTTTTCAGGGCATACGAGGTTGCAAAGAAAAGAATGGCAACATTTTTAGGCTGGGGGCTGAATATGGTATTGTGGTTTGGTATGCTGGTCTGACAGCCGCGGATAGGAAAGCATTGCAGAGGGTGGTGAGCACAGCACAAGACATTGTGGGCTGTCCCCTGACACCACTGGATGACATCGCCAGGGCTCGTTGCCTTGGAAGAGTGAGGAAGATTCTCAGGGATGACTGACACCCTGGACGGTATCTCTTTACTCTCCTACCATCCAGTAGGAGATATAGGAATATAGCCAGCCGTACCAACAGGCTGAAAAATAGCTTTTATCCGTGGGCTGTTAGGCTTTTGAATGGGACATAATCTCTGTGAACTTATGCAGAATTGACTTGGGAGGCCGGTGTGTGGTGTAGTTGGTTCACATGGTGTGGTAGGATGGAGGGTTTGTTGTCACTGTGTGTTGGGGGGAGAGAGCACGGGGGGGGGAGGCTCAGCTAATCTCAATGTGCACATGTTGTACTTTGACAATAAAGGTTTATTATTATTATCTATTATTGTTGTCTTCGTACTCTTGAAGGTTTTTTGGGGATAGCCACTGATGTACTGATGTTATCAGAATGTGTGGACTAAAATTTTTACCTTCCAGGGTTTTTTTTCCCTTTGGCGGGATTGCTAACAGGTACCTGAAGTCTTAATGAAGAAGAATAAGAAGAATTAAGAAGTCTGAGCAAGGGCAGCCAGGGACTTCACATGAGCTATAGTGTACTGCCTCCTTCCTTCCTCTACTGTTAGCAGAATTCCACTGAATGTAATTTTAGATGCAGCCCAATTTATTTGGATGTATTATTTGAATTTTCTTACTTTTGGGGGTGGCAGTGGGGTTATTTGTCCATTATGTCTTTATGAAAATCATATTTTCCCCCTCTAATGACTAAAGTTCTCATTGTATTTGTGGGTCAAGATGAAATACTGTACCTGAAAAGTCACAGTTCCATTCTAGAGATGCATCTTTATACAGCATGAAATTTATGTTTTTTTTAATATATATATGTCATAGATGTCTGCCAATGAATTTCAGAGGAGAAGATTTGGCTAGTGGAGTCCTGCGTGAACGGGTGAAAGTTGGAGCAAGCTTGGCTGACGTGGATCCAATGACTCTTGACAAATCGGTGTGCTTCTTTTCTTTGTTTAGAACTGGCTTATCTGTGCTAAAAGGAAAATCTTTAAGCGGCTTTGTAAAATTCAGTCTTAACAGAATTTAATGTTTATGGCTACTTTGCTTACACCAGATTAAAAGTAAACCATTGTGGATAATATTTTTGTTATTGAAATTTTGAAATCTGTTTGATGTCTTTTCCACGTAAACTGGGCAAATGATAAGCTATATTTCCAAATGCTAATTTCTTTTATTGCTTTTTATCTTCCTTTTAGGTCCGTTTTGATAGTATAGGTGGGTTGAGCAATCATATTCATGCACTTAAAGAAATGGTTATATTTCCTCTTCTGTATCCTGAAATATTTGAAAAATTCAAAATTCAGCCACCAAGGTAGGTTTTGTTCATATTTACACTTGAATTAATCTACCAGAATACAGAAACTTTGTTGGATTTAGGGTTATTTTCAATAATAGCTAAAAGCTAGATCTGAATTAATGTAATTTAATTAAAATAAACAACACAGGCCATTATTTCCCATATTTCTTTATTTTAAGATCCTTTTTTGTCAGATTAAAAGGTACAACATAGTGGAAATTATTTGAAGGGGGAGGGAACAATCCTGGTTTTGCTGCCTGCAGTTGGATTCTGACTTAAGCAGAAAAAAAGCCATTCCTAGATCAGATTCTCTGCCTCATGACCCATTATGCCTCCAAATCTCTGGAAAAAAGGTATAGTTGTGAGAAAGTTGCTGAAATTGAAGTTTGCTGAGAGAAGAAGATAATAGGCCAAGTCAAATACATTAGTGTGACATTTGATGAAATATCTTGCTTAAAAAAAATTTCTTGCAGAAAAGGTATTTTACATCTTTAACAATTTAAAGTTTCCAATCTAGAAACGTGAGAAAGCTAAGGAAGATAGAGCTGTCAGACGAAAACCATTCTCCACTGCTGTGAAAGATTGAACAAAGCGAATTAGTTCAGTAATATTGTAAAATATGGAATAAATGGATATTGATCCATCCTGTGCAAAGAAAGATGCAACTAAGTTTGTTTATTCAGAATTATCTTCTAAAATTAAACTTCTGAGTTCAATAATGGCTGGGAAACTATGGAATTTTTAAAAGGCTTCCTGAGGTATGTCAGGTCCTCAGATATGTGTAAGGCCTCTCTGATTTAAATTCATATCCATGTACCTTAGGAATGCAGAATATATTTGATTTCTTGGTATGTTTCACAAGACCATGAAAAAAGCGAGGCTTGGTTTTTAAATGTAACACAGAAGCAGAATAGCATTGTGGGTTCTGTGACTTATGAAAGGAGCTATTGAATTTTTAAAGATGAATGGATGCCAATAAAGATGGAACTAGTCATGGAGAGCCTCCAGAGAAACTAAAAGTTGGCAAAATTCCTCACTGTAAAAGTTTGATGCTGCCTATGTGCTGTATGAGACAGCTAAGCATAGGATTTTCCTAACAAAGACTTAATTTTTGTCCCAAGGCTCATCACTGTTTTCATTCCTCCTTACCCAATTTACCAGAACTAATGGTTGCATGAGAGCAGGAAGTTTGGGAGATTGCTATTCAGTTATAAACTAAAACTAGTGTTATAACTTTATTCATTTGCATTGGTTCAGAATATTTGATTTATATAGCTGCCCACTTGACACCCAACATCAGAGATGTATGCCCTATCTCTGATGTTCAGTTAATTTATGATGCTTATATGCAACAGTAAATTGGCCCAGCATATTAGGAAAAAGTGAACAACGTTTTTGTTAAAATAGAAAAAAAAATAACAGATTAAAAATAATAACCACTACTTGTAAATATTTTCTACTTTTCCCCTTCATCGTTTTTAATTAGCAATAACTTTCAGTGGGTATCCCAAACAGATCACTGAGCTCTTGTGTTCCTTATATGAGTAGCAAATACTGGGCTGCTTCTAAAGAAAAAGAAATAGTGATTTGTGTCTGTCCATTTGTCTTCAGGGGCTGTTTGTTTTATGGTCCTCCTGGAACAGGTAAAACCTTGGTGGCTAGAGCTCTGGCCAATGAATGCACTCATGGAGACAGAAAAGTTGCCTTTTTTATGAGGAAGGGAGCAGACTGTCTCAGCAAATGGGTTGGTGAATCTGAACGGCAGCTTCGACTCCTCTTTGATCAAGTTAGTACACAATTTTATGTATTCAGTCCTTCAGCTGAAGCGGGAGATTCATTTGAACATTTTTGCTCATTGCTAATATATCCCCTCTGTTTGCAAAGCTAATGCCAGAATAGCTGGATGAAAACTGATTTTCTTTCCAGTCCCTCATATTGCCAGACTGAGTTAACTAACTTGGATCATGGTGCGTTCCTCTATTAATATTTGTTGGAGTCATTGTAGGAAAAAGAAAATGTCATTAAATGTGAAATAACAACAAAGAGTAGAAACAATTGCTGTGGGTAGCCATGAACCATAACAAGACATGAAGAAATATTTTGTATCTGTGTAACTGGCAATATATGAGATGGTATTTGCGTAGATTACACCCTAGCCACCAAGAGCTAATCTTGTGGAGCCGATTAGGGATGGACCTGATTAGTACATCTATGAAAGATCACCATGAAAGATTGCAGCTGTAGGATAGTCTGTTGAAATATATCCTGGAAGTAGGAAAAGGCAAACCACTTCTGTAATATTACAAGAAAGCTCCGCAAATTTTAGGTCGTTAGTAAAAATCATTGGGAGTTGAGCTTAATTCAAAGGAAATTTTCAGAAAACCCAAAAGATCAACTGCTTTCAAATGCAGAAATATTTTTCAATAAGCTTCTACAGAGATGGCCCAATTTCTTTTTCTTCTTCAGAGCTTTTAAAGTTTATTTTCACATTTGACATGGGGCTGCAGGGATAAGCATATTACCTTCCCCCAATCCTTATCTACCCTATCACTACTCATGTGGAGGCTACCAGGTTTTTGCATCATGAAGTCTACCTATTAGGTGTGGAAGGTAATTGCAGCATGTAGACAGGGCAGAGTTAATATATTTTCTTGGCTTTATAATTATGAGTCAACTCTAAAACCTTAGTTTTTCCAAAATTCAATACAGAAATTAAAGATATTTTTGTTGCAGCTTTTAAAAGTATAAAAAATATTTTCATATCTATTTTGTTTTTTTGCTTACCCTAGGCATACCTGATGAGGCCATCCATAATCTTTTTTGATGAAATAGATGGCTTGGCCCCTGTCCGCTCCAGTAGACAAGACCAAATTCACAGGTGAGGCTAGCATATTACTTCTAGTGTATGTAGTGTTGGATGATGCATACATAATGGAAGTTTTCTTCCATTTCCCACCATTCAGTCAGAACCGAAGAAGTTCCTCGGATGAGAAGTGAAATGTTTTCAAGGAAAAAAAACAAGAAAGTTCAGTTGCCCTTTTGAAAAGCACCCTTGGGACAATTAAATAGCTAGTTTGTCAAATGCTTGCGCAACGCAGCCTAACTCAGTACCTTTTGCTTCCTTATTCCATTGATCCACTGATTGTAACATTTGACCTTTCTTAGATGTTGAATATAACTTAGTGGGTTCTTGGCATACAAAAAGGAGTCATTTTCAGTTGTGCAGTGAAAATGGGACTACTTTACTGAGTCTGAGACAGACCTGAGTGCCATGCAATGGATGAGCTCTCATTACTTGCCCCAGCTCCTGGCCACCTAGCATTTCGAAAGCATGCAAATGCAAGTAGATAAATAGGTACCACTTCAGTGGGGAGGTAACAGCATTCTGTGCTCCTCAGCATATAATCCTGCTGGCTACGTGACCGTGGAAGTGTCTTTGGACAATGCCGGCTCCCTCAGCTAAGAAACGGAGATGAGCGTCACCCCCTCGAGATGGACGTAACTGAACAGGGGAAATCTTGTATCTTTACCTTATGTTTTGGCAATATGTACCTGTCACTTCAATATTGTTTGCTTAAAGTTAAATTTGAAATGCTGCACGTATCTATTAATGCTTTGCCCTAAACAAAATTATATCGTAATATGTTTTAGCTCTATTGTGTCTACATTACTTGCACTCATGGATGGATTGGACAACAGAGGTGAAATAGTTGTCATTGGTGCTACAAACAGACTTGATTCTATAGATCCAGCACTCAGGAGACCAGGTCGCTTTGACAGGGAATTTCTTTTTAGTTTGCCTGATCAAAAGGTAGGCATATAAAAGGCTATCTTTGTGGTCTTATAGTTTTTTGTGCTTTTATATCCCAAGCTAATTTTTGAAATGATGAGAACTTCATAGTCTCAGATAATGCTTATTACATGTGGAAAATTGTTGTAGTTAAATCATATCAACCCCAATCCAAGATATTAGACCCTTCAGTATTCCCAGTGGAATTGTTAGCTTTTGCCTGAAACCAAGTATAATGCACTTCATACCAATATGAGCTTGAAACTTATTCAAAACAACCATGCTAGAAGCTTTTTGATTGTGAGCATACTGTTTACCAACCGAAGTATTGCTGCATAGCTCACAACATCAATTTTTATATTACGTTTATTGAAATCTTCCTTTGAATCATTATAGTTATATTTACTACACTGACAGTGCTATATTTATAATATATAGAGTAGTAAATAATTAAAAGACAATAATGCATACTTCTTTAACTGATTTTAGAACAAAAATATATTAGGGTCAGTTTTGTTATCGATATTTCTACCCTAAACATTCCAATAGCAGTCCTTTATTATGATACTTCTTTAGTTCAGTAACTTTTCTATACTAAATGATTTGCATGACTGATGTATTTGATATAGTTTTGTGATGAAGTTTAAAAAATCTCTTTATTTCTCTATTAGGCAAGAAAGCACATTTTACAAATTCATACCAGGGACTGGAATCCAAAACTGTCCAATCATTTTTTAGGAGAACTAGCTGAAAAATGTGTTGGTGAGTGGTACCATCTTATTATTTTGCTTTCTATGTTTTCATTCCTGAAAGAACATTCAAGAATGTTCGAAGCTTTCTGATTAAATTTCTAATTGTGATCAATTTTTCCATTTTATATTTGAAGGTTCATGTTATTTCATGTTAGAAAATGTATTTATTTTCATGCCACTTGCCAAAGTTTCCTGTCATTACCTCAAATCTTAATATATTTTGAAAAGTCTTGGCATGATCCATGTTCTTTCATAGGACTATGCAAAACAACTCCAAAACTAATAGGATAAAGTTTTATAAGGAAGAATTAATATCAGCTGTGATTATTCAACAAATAAAATTGGGATAAATGCTTGCTTTCCTACAATATTTTTTTATGATATGGTTTGCAATTAAGAAAACATCTACCTTAATAATCCTCCAAATTCTAAAGTATAATTAGCTTAAGTGAATGACTGGCATAGGACAGGATTTACTGTCTCTTGAGTTGGGCACTATACATACCTAAAACATACTATGGAACACCAGACATGAAATACTGCATAGCAGATTTGCTGAACAAAATAAAAATCTTACTACATTAGCAACTGTTGCAGTTGTTTCTTACTAAAGACAGAGCATCAGAATAAGATTGCTAAGAGACATACTTTAGTATTGCAAATACATCACTAAAAACACAGTCTCTTCAAAACAATGCTCATCTTCTGTCTGTCAATCTTGTGTTAGTCTTCAATTTTGAAAAAACAGCGGCATCAGATCATTCAACTCTCCAACAGAACAATAACATTTTAAAACTGAGCACCGTCCATTCAGACATATACTGTACATCCGAATTATCCTCTTCATCCACAGGAACATCTATCTCCGAAGCAGCATTCTTCCACTTTTGATCTGCAAAGACCCCAACATCTTCTGGTGAGAAGAAAACAATTATCCAACAAATGACAAATTGAGCTTTGTCTGGTGTAAGAAAGCATGTGCCAAATCCATTTCATATAGATTCTTTTAGTGACTCTACAACAATCATTTAGCAGATAGAAAATACAATTTGGGTCCTTCGTTGACCAATATTTCAGGTTGAAAAGTGATATTTTATGAATGTGAAGACCTCTCTTACGGATCTAATAAAAATATGCCATGTAATGTGGGTGATTGCTTAGATTTGCAAGAAAATCTGTTAAGTCTAAAATAGAAAAAATTCCAGAGCGTTTGTTCTGAATTTTCCTTTGAAGATAGAGGAATCTTTTTATTTTTAAATCTCACAAATATTGTGCAAGTCTAATAAAAGAATAACATTGTTTCCATCATTAACAAAAATGAGTCATTTTTTGTTTTAAAAGCTTGTAGTACATACTCCATTCGGCATTTTAAAAATTTATGTGCATCTTTTAAACTCACATGTTTACTTAGTATTTTATTTGATGCCATTGATAAACACTTTCTATTATTCAGCCTTTGAGGGGAATTCTAGAGGGAAAAGTTTGCTTGCTTTTGATATTGCCACTAAGAAAGATTTGGATCATGAAGAAGAAAAGGCTGCATTTTGCAGAAGTAACATGCTTAATAATCATAGATTTCACTAATGATTTGTTCTTAGTTTAAACATTTTAATGTTTTATTTTGATCTTAGAATCTGTACACAAATCCTAGTTATTACCGAGTGGCTTCTTCAGGCTAAATTCTGTTGGAAGGAAAACAAAATGTTAATAGAAATTGTGTGGGGTTTTAAGAAAACCTGAATGCAAACCTGCATGAAATACCTATATAATGCAAAATGGCTAGAAAAGGCAAAAAACAATGGACGCATACTTCATTGGGTCATCTTTTAAAAAATGGACCCAGAAGCATTATCAAAGTAGTTGGTGATCTATCTGTGTCTTATGCCATTCAGGTCTTACGAAACCAGAATTTGAAGCTCTACAGAAATTTTTCTGCAGTTTGAAATGCAGGTTTAGATGGAAATGTAACATTTTCTAAGTTTCTATACAATTTGAGATGGGAAGAAAAAATATTGATATAGAAGTAGTTGATAAGGTCAGGATGATACAATGTAAGATCATAAAATAAAAACCACGTTTCCAGCTCTTGAAAATTTGAAAATTTTTAACTCACACAAGTACTTTACATACTAACAGAACTCCCTGATTGCGTCAAATGGTACTTACGTAATTTATAAACATTTACCGTAGTTCCCGGCATATAAGATGACTTTTTAACCCATGAAAATCTTCTCAAAAGTCAGAGGTCGTCTTCTACGCCGGGTGCTGAAACTTTAGGGACAGGGCTGGCTGGAAAACCTGGAGCTGATCTCCCATTTGATCTGCGCGGGGAAAGCGGGACCAATTGGAGAAGAAGCTGCAGTCTGTGATTTTTTACAGGCTGGGGTCTGGGCGTCTTTCCTTCTAAAGTTGAAGAGCAGTTGTAGTCTATCCCAACTTGAAAGGCAGGTGGGGAATGCCGCAGCCAGAGCAGCTGCTTAGCTCTAAGAACACATTTGACTCAGGAACTGGGCGGGCTGGCTGGAAAACCGGGAGCGGATCTCCCATTTGGTCTTTTTTTTTTAATCCCATTTATATCCCGCCCTTCTCCGAAGACTCAGGGCGGCTTACAATTTAAAGCACAAATCAATGTGCTTAACAATAGCCTTCATTCTATGTATATGCCTGCTTATTAGAGCTTTCACACACACCCCACAAGCAGCATTATTACAAAGTCAGCTTATTGCTCCCAACAATCTGAGTCCTTATTTTACCTACCTTGGAAGGATGGAAGGCTGAGTCAACCTTGAGCCTGGTGGGATGCAAACCTGCACTAATTGCAGGCAGCTTGTGTTACTTAAGGCTCTGTGCAGGGAAAGCTTTAGAGTGAATTAGGAAAAGTGAAAAAGTGAATTAGGAAAATAGGAAACGGTTGCTGGAATTGGGTATGTGTAGTTTAACAAAGAGAAGGGTGAGGGGTGACATGATAGCAGTGATCCAATATCTCAGGGGCTGCCACAAAGAAGAGGGAGCCAAGCTATTCTCCAAAGCACCTGAAAGCAGGACAAGAAGCAATGGATGGAAACTAGTCAAGGAGAGAAGCAACCTAGAACTAAGGAGAAACTTCCTGACAGTTAGAACAATTAACCAGTGGAACAACCTGCCTCCAGAAGTGGTGAATGCTCCAACACTGGAAATTTTTAAGAAGAGACTGGACAGCCATTTGTCTGAAATGGTATAGGTTTCCTGCCTGAGCAGGGGGTTGGACTAGATGACCTCCAAGGTCCCTTCCAACTTTATTATTATTATTATTATTATTATTATTATTATTATTATTATTATTATTATTATAGTTTAATCCACTTGCACTGTTTTATGTTTACATGTTTGATGACAAACAGCCTTATGTTTATAAGTGACAGTTTTCCTACTAAGTACCTGTATGTCATAAGCATTTGAATTAAAATTACCATATTAAAATCAAATCTGATGTTTTTTAATTTTTATTTGGTGTGCTTTGGAAGAAGGGTGTCTTATACGGCGAGTATAGCCCAAAGCCTATAATTTAACAGGAAATGTAGGGGGTCGTCTTATACGCCCAGTCGTCTTATATGCCGGAAAATACGGTACTTGCATATTCATGAGGACTCCTCAGTCAAAATTTTCTTCCAATCTGTGGTTATTTTATGTTATTTATCAGATACATTTGATATCCGCTTATATCCCATATTTTTCTAATAAGCCAGTTAAGGCAGTATTAAAATCTGCTCTTAAAAATTGAAGTGTTCATTCTTCGGGCATTTTAGTTGTTCCAGTTTGCAATTGCTTCTGTAATGTACAGTTTGTGATTTGAACTAAAATTTGAGACTTTTCCTCCCCTTCTGTTTCCATCTGGTAACAAATTTCACTGTTTTTATCACTTACTTACTTTATTTATTCGACTTTCCAAGAACGCTTAGATAGACAGACAGACAGATAGATAACCTTTATTGTCATTTTTTGCTGTGGGCACATGGCATACATTAAAAATGAAATTTAGTTGCTTGTTCTCAAAGTGTACACATACATAACACACATTTAAATACACTATATACAACGTGTAGACACACACCCCTACATATAAGTAACATAAATATTAATCATTGTCCATCTTGAATACATAACGGAAGGAAGAAGCTTGAGAGTTCACAAGGTTAATACTGTATGGAACAAAACTGTGACTGAATCTGGATGTTCTGCTTCGGATACCTCCTCATCTACAACTTCTTTATATTTCTTTATATTAATTCCACATCTTGACATGATATATCTTAGTTTATGTGATCTAAGCTTTCAGTCTTTGGATAACCTGATTTTCTTATTGCACTCTTCCTTCCAATCTAAATATATATTATGAATGAAAATAATGTATTAAATAGGGCACAAAGTTGAATTATAGAAGATATTTGACAACTGAACTTTATTTACTTGGGAATTTATAACTTTCCATGTGGCTCTTACTTCCATCAATCTTTAACTACATCATCATCTGTTTAACTCATTGCTTGCTGTTACGTATTCTGTACCGTGATTAAAATATTTAATTTTTGAGAGGCTACCTCATGAGAGATATTATTAAAATTCAGAAACCTCTCTTGAATTTCACAGCGAAGGTTATCAGATGAACCTGAAGTTATATTATGTTATTTCACATTAGTATCTTTTCTCTATATTTTATGTGTATATTCTAAGGCAGCTGCTTATGAGGACTTGCTAACTGATTCAGTGCTGTGTAGGATGCTTGTAGTCTTCTCATAAAGCTTGGATACTCCTTATTTTACTCCCACTTTAAGACTAACATCTGATGGATAATTATAGTTTTTTATTTTGATATGAGTACATTAAGCTATATTAGCTTCAGCTTCCATTTCTGCACTGTTTTACTTCAGACAAATTTTTGAAGTGAAAAGCTGTATTCTTTTTAAATATTGAAGTAAAATAACTTTATAGATTATAGAACTTTATAGAAGATCATCTTCCAAAATACTATTTGGTAAATACAAAACATGCTATAGCTCTCATGTCAATCTCTTGCATGCCAGTTCTTTCCTGAAATCATACTTCATTTAATACTCTTTAACATTACATATCTTTTTACAGGTGAAATTATTTTCTATTTATTATTCCATATTTTTCAAAATATAATGAATTTCCACATTGCACAAATGCATTATTAATTTGCTTTATATGCCATGTTTAATGCAGGAAAAAACCATACAAGATATTTTACTGTTGAACAGTGTACGCAGATGGAAAAATAAAATTAAACACAGAATAAAAATATAAAAGATTAAAACTTAAAATATGAATATTGTCAATATATATATAATACAAAACTATTAGGCGTAATATTGTTTAGGCACATTGCAGGAAAGCAATTCTCCCATAATCTATTATCAGACTATTGAGAACATTATCCTGAAGTTTCTTCTTTCTGATTGTTACAAGATAGAAAGAGTAAATCAAAGAATATCACAGTATGCTGGCCTTATTTGTTCTTTAAAATCAACTATGCTATGAGCAGGCTTAAGATTTATTTTTAACCATTTATATATTGGTTCAATAAACACCTCACAGCTCCTGGCTGAGAAACAGATGGCAGCTGCAGCCCAGAGACCTTTGATAAGTCCTACTTGTGTTACAATTGCACTTATATCTAGATCGGGTTTATGTGTGGCGTGTATGTATGTGTATGCGTGGGCTCGCACTTTTGTGCTTGTTCGCATGATCTCATGTCTTAGTTATTTCTTGACTGGATTACTGCAATGCAGTGTACAGAGGGCTGCTCTTGAAGACTATCTGGAAACTTCAGCTAGTCTACAACATGGTGGCCCAAGGAGTTAGGCCATGATATGCTATGCCTATGTAACACTGTTACCTGATCTGGTTATCAGTAGCTTTCCAAATGCAATTCAAGATGTTGGTTGTGGCCTGTATCTGCCCATTTTGTAAGAACTGATTGTCCGCATGCTTCAGTTTCCATTTATTAAGTGATGTAATCTGAAGATATGTAGGAGGCATGCCTTCTCTGTCATGACACCTGCCCAGTGAAACAGCTTCCTCTCAAGAGTTCCAAACAGTCCTGACCCTCTTCTCTTGGACTGTTTGGTTGCCTTTTCCTTTTTATGGTTTTGATTGTTGTACTGATTTCATGCTTCTGTGTGTCATCCAGAATCATTTTGAGTGAATAGCCTACAAAGATAGATAGAGAGAGACAGACAAACCCTCATAGGAGTCTTGAATTTAATTATCAAACTCCACTAGCTAACCAATGACAAAGAACCATGAGAATGATAATTCAACATTCTGGGGTGGGGTGGGGGGAAGTGTATCTTAAAGGAGCCTTGGTGGAGAAGTGGGCTAATGCCTCCTTAACACCAGCTGCCTGCAATTACTGCAGGTTCGCATCCCACCAGGCTCAAGGTTGACTCAGCCTTCCATCCTTCCGAGGTAGGTAAAATGAGGACCCAGATTGTTGGGGGCAATAAGCTGACTTTGTAATAATGCCGCTGGGGGGGGCGAAAGCCCTAATAAGCAGGCATATACATAGAATGAAGGCTATTGCTAAGCACATTGGTTTGTGCTTAAATTGTAAGCTGCCCTGAGTCTTCGGAGAAGGGCGGGATATAAATGGGATTAAAATAAAAAATAAATCTATTTCTGCTTTCCACTATAGAGTCAGGTAAATAACTTCATTGTTTTTCCTGGTAAACTAGTGTATTTTGCCTAGTAAGCTATAGTTCCAGCCCTGAGTTTTAACATTGCATCATTTGAGTTTTAATTAGAGGGCTTAGTCATCCAGAAACATCCTATTTTAGCAGCTTCCAGGAACACTACACCAAACACAGAATATTGCCAATGGATGGTCAGATAAACAACTGATACGACAGTGGCTGACAATAGCCACCTTTTATTTGTATAAATATTCCAAAGGGGAGCTTTATTATCTAGGTAGTTTTTACTAGCGCCTAGTACTAAAAAGTACTTACATTCTGTAAGATACCAATTGTCAGTGAAGAGGAATGGTAAAATACTGCACTGAGCCGTACAATGATTGCAGCCAAGTTATATAAATTTTAAGTGTTGCATATTTCATTACACAAGGATCTAATTTTTTGTTTGAAAGCTTGCAGTTACTTTGTTGGGCAGTATAATTTCTTGAAGAGTTGCCCTAAAAGAAGGAAACAAATTGGAATGCAATTTGTTCCAAAAGGAAAGTAAATAGGACTTAATTTTAGATTGGATCTCCTGATAATTAAATTGAGAAAATGAGCCATAAACTAATTAAAAATTCTATCAAGAGCTAGAATTGAGGCTAATAAGGCACAGAAATTAAATTTTTGTGGCATTTATTGATAGCAAATACTATGAAAGAACATGGATTTTGAAATGGGGATTTTTCTCTACATTGAAACATTGCTCAGAAAAATCCCAGTTTCTGGCTCTCAGCCAGTGGAAATAAAATTGAGTTAGGTTTACAAACCACTTAATTTTGTTCAAACCTTCTTAGAAAATGGAAAATAATCTTGCATGGTGCTCCAGCCCAAATTATATAGCAATCTAAACATTTTGAGTTTTTGTGAAGGTTTGCAGGATCACATTAACTGTAGCTGTTCAGAGAATGATCTGTGAAACTTGCACTTTAGTAATGAGGTTGCACCTTGATTTTTGGAGAGGATGATCATTAAATAGTTACCATGGAAGCAGAGGGACAGAACTCACCACCTTGTTTAGTTACTGAGCTTTCAATGTAGAAAATTAGAAATTCTTCCCTGTGAACCCAAAGCAAAAGATTCTTTAAAAAAATTAAATCTGGGGAGATGTCATTGCCAAATACTTTCTTGAAATTAATCTGTCTGTCTATAATATGTGCAATGGTATGTGAAGTGACAAAATTTTAAAATTCTTTCCTGCCTGATCTATTTTGGTTCTCATTTCCCAAAAGACATTTTGGTATAGGAAGAGAATCCATTTTGTCATAGTTACTGCTTTATTAGCTAGCTAGTTGGATACAATTCCACTCATGTATTTATAGACTAATATTAACTTTAATTTGTATGTGTATATTTCTCCTTTTTTTATAGATTCCTAGATTTTCTCTCACAGGTATCTTACATGTGTTCTTGAGTATTCTTTGTTTAAAAGATGATTTCAATATTTATTTTCTTTGATCATCTAAGTTATACACACTGCTCAGTGCAGTATGAATCCAGTAGAATATTGCTGCTCACATTCAGCTTTACGGACGTGCTTGACATGCACAAAATATCGATACTACTTAATAGAACCACTGTATGTTTTATTTTCATGCCTTAGGATACTGTGGCGCTGACATAAAAGCACTTTGTACTGAAGCTGCCTTGATTGCCCTGCGACGGCGCTATCCTCAGATCTATGCGAGCAGTCAAAAATTGCAGCTTGATGTTTCTTCAATAGTTCTCAGTGCACAAGACTTCTATCATGCAATGCAGAATATCGTGCCTGCTTCTCAACGTGCTGTAACATCATCAGGGCATGCTTTGTCTCCCATCATAAGACCATTGTTGGAAAGAACCTTCAACGAAATTCTGGCTGTTTTACATAAAGTATTTCCTCATGCTGAATTCAGTCAGGGTGACAAAAGAGAAGGTATTTTTGTGTTTTTAATCCATTTTATAGCAGTCCCTTAGTTCCTGTAGAAGCCTAAGATTGATTTTTTTTAAGTGATAGGATGGTAGAAGCGAATAAAAATAAGCTGATGGCAGGAAAAAAAATGGGCATATCTGAAATAATTTAAGAGAGTTCTTTGCTCTCTGAATTTAGGGAGCCAAGGGGATGACTTTGGGGAAAACATTGAGAAACCATTATAAAAACAAAACGTTCAGAAACTTGCTTTGAGAAAAAAGAAAGTATAGGTAATCCACAGTTAATGACCACTCATTCAGAAAACGTTTGAAGTTACAATGACGTTGAACAAGTGGTGGTTACGATTGGTCCTTGAAGTTCCAGCTAGGTGCTGCTGCTTCTCTGTTGTAGCACTGTTGCATACAAAGCCACACACTCTCCAGTCTGCGGAAAAACCTCTCTCCACGTAACCGGTCCCTGGTGCCCAAAAGGTTGGGGACCTCTGCCTTAGAAAACCCACTGAAGACCAATCTGGCTCCCTCTTTATTTTTTAATCACTAATAATCAAACTGACCCAGACTCAACAAACACAAAACGCTGGAAATTAATTGGGTTTTTGTATTTTCCTTCAATGGATGGAAAGAAATTTTTATTTTACAAAAGGAAAGCTTACGAATAAAAAAGGAACATTGTAAATCGATGCCTTTGACTAGTGCAGAAATGAATCTTAATAATGAAATGATTTTCTATTTGAACTAGTATTTCTAAGCTGTTTATCTACACTATTTTCTTCAAAGTCAAATTTCACTATATTTTCATACCTTTCTATTCTATATCCGTTGTATATTTGTTCGTGACCGATTTCCATATTTCTATTGTCTTATTCCCAGTATATTTCTGCAGAATTGTCCAAGACAACTCTTAGACACTTAGACATTTCTTTCTATAGAGTTCAGTCTGTCTTTTTATTTTAGTTTCTGTTTGCTATTTCTGTTCTGTCAAAGTCTTTATTTTTTTATCTTTGCTTGCTTATTTCTGACTGTCCTTCTTTGCTCCTTTGCTCCTCCTCTTCTGAGTCTTTATTCCATCTGAAGGAAAAGATATGAAGACCTTTCACCTCATGCCAGCTCTTTCTGTCCCCCCTTCTCCCCCCCCCAGTTTTCTCAGCTGCTGCCTCGTTTTTGTAGCCTCTTCTCATCTTTTAGTTTGCTTCTTTACTTTGACTCCTGAATTTGGGTTCTGTTTACCCAGTTTCTTCCTAATGAGGCCTGTGGTAGCGGAACTTCCTGGCAGCCATCTTGCTGCCCTCCTGCCCAGTGCTGCAATTTGATTGGCAACTGTAGTTTGATTGGCAGCTGAGTCATCCTGACAATAGGGGAGGGCCAAGAAGAGAAGGAGAACACAATCTCAAGCAATCTGTCAAACCATATTCTCTCCTTTCTAGCCTTTTAGAAACGATTAAAAAGTGAATTATTCCAGAAAGCATTTTCATGAGTTTGCTGACTTAATTTATTGTACCATATTTCTTCCTCTTATTCTCATATATGTCAGAATTTAAATCTTTAAATTGTCATTTTATTATAAGCCACCAAGAGGTGATTGACTGCAGCAGGGCATAAACCCAATAAATAAATAAATACAGCAAATACAGATAGTCCCCAGCTTATGACCATAATTGAGTCTGGATGTCATGCTGGTTATTAAGTGGATCACCGTGTGATTTCGCCCAATTTTATGACTTGCCTTGCAACAGTCATTAAGTGGATCACCATGGTCATTGAGCAAATCCATTATCCGCATTGGGCCTTTTTTGCCAGAAGTAAATGCATGTTTCTAGCAAAAAAACTTAAATTGCAGTAGGACACTGCAAATGGCCATAAATGTGGACTGATTTCCAAGCACTCAAAATGCAATTGTGTAATTGTGGTGAGAGAGCAGTCATCATAACTTCAAATCCATGTTGTAACTAGCCCCATGGAGGTCCATTGTAATTTTTAACAGTCATAAGTTGAGGACTGCCTGTAATCAGTTACATATTTTTTGATTTGATTGGTGACTATTATTGATTTTCAGAGATTGCTGTGATCTGTCCTCAAGAGAAATGAATAAAGTGTGATAATTGGCAATGAGTATCATTTCTGTATAAGTGCGACTATTAACTTTTATTGGAAAATATTGCGGGGAGAGTATCATTCAGAGCGAAGCTCTACCTTAATGTAATGCAGGGGAAAGTCTTGCAAATGCAAAGTTATAATACTTTTTTGGATCAATAAATCAGAGTGTATTTAGCCAAACAAATTTGAGTGGACAAAAATATGTGTTATCTGTTCTTAATTATTCTAAAGAATGACAGATAAGGCATTGAAATTAAACAATTCCTTGTATGAACTTGAGAGAAGTGCTAAATATTAGGAAAAAATCTTTAGTTTGCTTTAAAAAAAGGAAAATTCCAACATAGTTTGTTCTGTGTTTCTTATTGTTCTCTTTAAATTACAGATTTACCCCAAGTTTGTTTAGCAATGTTTAGACTGTGCTTGGCAATTTGACATTTTCAGAAATTCAAAAGGTGCCTTAGCTTTCCCCTTGTATAAGAATGCAGAAATTGCACGAATGATATCTAAAACACACGGGTTTGGATTTTGTTTGTAATTTTGTCCTCAAGGTCAGAAAGTGTTGAGACTATTTGGAATTTGTATTCTGGTAATTTTTTGATGAAGACTGTTAGGAGGTTTTTAGGTAGCTGATACAAAATTATTTTATTTCCTTTTACTTTTCATCACTGTCTCTAAGCAGAATGATAACTCCTAAAGAATTGTGTTGATAACTGAGAATATCAATTCTGTAACAGGATTGAAAGAATTTTAAGCTGATTAAATATTTGAATATGTTGGGCTAGATTTTTTAAATTTTTCTATGTGAAAAATTTGTGCATTTTAATCTGTGTTGGAAAATTATTGTTTTTAATACTTCCAAGGGGATCAATATTATTTATTAATCAAAACTTTATTTTAATTAAACAGATGCACCAAATTTAATTTTGGATGATAGTGAAGATGAAAATGTTTCATCAATATTTGAAACTAGTTGCCAGCCAGGATCACCAAAGAAACAATTACCGGCTGCTGTACATAAACCTTACCTTCATTATACAATGTAAGTTAATAATTCTGGTACTGTATTCATCAAAAATTAACCAACACATCTCTTGCAGTGCCAAGTAAGCATATTAGCACATTATGTACAACATTATTTTAATGTAAAAATTGAGATGTCTAACCATTTTTTTCATATATCAGATCTTGACATTAGCCTCTTAAGAACCAAACAGTACAAACAATGGTTCTTGATAGATATTTGATGACTTTGTGGAAAAGTATATTTTTAAATATAGTAAACCAATGCATTTATAATAGAAAGAATTTATGTGTGGTGATAATATGGACTCACAATTTGAAGTTAAATGTTATTTTATAAATACCATTGCTGTGGTAAATAAGTGAAATTAAGTAAACTATGCCTTGCATCATATTTTGTTTATTTTAATATATCACGTTTCCCCAAAGATAAGACCTAACTGGAAAATAAGCCCTAGCACGATTTTTCAGGATGCTCATAATATAAGCCCCCACCCCCAAAATAAGCCCCAATTAACATCATCTGCCAGACAGATGCATTTAGTACCGTATTTTCCCCAAAATAAACCCTAACCAGAAAATAGCCCTAATGCGTCTTTTGGAGCAAAAATTAATATAAGACCTGGTCTTATTTTGGAGGGGAACAACTCCAATAATGACTCTGGGTAGTGTACAAAGTACTGTACAAACAATACAAAAAACAAATGCTTAGAGAAAAATAACATGAATTCCTATAAGCTAATCATTTCACAAGAGATCTGTCATCCTTTCCAGCCCAAGGCCTGAGGGAATAGCCAGGTTTTAAGGGCTTGTTTAAATAAGGTTAGTATGATGGATATACAAACCTCTGGGAGGATATTGTTCCAGAATCAGGTGCTATGGCAGATAAGATACACTTCAGATGATACAGTTTAATTGATGGGACCCTTACCATGCCAACTGTGCCAGATAATTTAGGGTGGACAAGAGCTATGGAAAACGGATGGTTCCCCAGGCCCTATATTATGTACTGTTTTGTAGATAATAACTAGCACCTTGAGCTGCACTCAAAAGCCTGCTTATAACTATTGTTACTCACAAAATGAAGGTGTTATATGGACATGCCTTTAATGGTCTGTGCTGCTGCCTTCTGGACCAGCTACAGATTCTGAATGGTCTTCAAGGACAGCCCCATGTAGAGTGCATTGTTATAGTCCAAATGCAAATGTGGAAGATTATATCTCCTGCTTCTGACGGGATAATTGATACACTAGAAATTTGCAGAAAAGTTTTCCTGGCCATTGCTGCCATCTAACCCTTGAGTAGCAACTGTTAATTCGAGAAGACCCACCAAATTGTGTACCAGTTTTAAACCCCTCCCCCCAAAATGTACACTCTTGTTCAGGTCTAAAAATGGAATATATCCAGACTTGTGGTCCAGACATCCACAGCCACTCCATCTTTTCAGAGTTGAGCTTAAGCCCGTTCCTCCCATGCAGACCTCTACACTAGAACCTTTTAGCTTACTGTATTTTTCCATGTATAAAACGCACCCTTGTATAAGATGCTCTGGCATGCGAGTTCCAAGCTTACAGCAAGCAAAGTCAGCGCTGGAAGCAACCGCCTCCCAGCGCTCTAAATAGACTCCTCCCGGTCGCCCTCACCTCCCACCCACCTAACCAGCATCCAGCATGATGAGCATGCATAGTCAGTTCACAGCAGCAGCCTTCCAGCCCTGGTAAACAAACCGGCATGACAGCAAGGCAAGGGAAGCGAAGGCAGGTTTTAAACTTCCCACCGTTTCTCTGCGCCGATCCGGAAGTTTGGCTGGCCTCTATTAGCGAGCAGGACGGCCTCGCAGCTGCGTTTCACAGGCTCCCCGGCCAGCATACAGGTACGAGGGAGGGAAAGGGCTGTCACTGCCATCCATGCTGCTGGTCCCATCCACTGCCTCCGGATGCCACCATCCAAAAATCTTGCAAGCCCACAGGGCTTGACACCTGTACCAGGTGGCATGGCAGCGGCATGTAAAGAACCCACACAGACATGCCCTGGGCTGCGGAGGTTACCATGATTTTTCCATGTGTAAGACTCTGCACTTGTATAAGACACACCTGATTTTTGAACAGGATGTTTGCAGGAAAAAATAGCGTCTTATACATGGAAAAATACGGCAACTTAATCTTCTGAGTATCCAGATATACAACTGAATGTCATCAATGTATTGATGTGCTGATAATACCTGACACCAGGCTATCGGATGACTTAATCCCAGTGGTGGGATTCAACCAGTTCGCACCACTTCAGAAGAACCAGTAGCTAATTTTTTGTTGCCCAGGCCCAGAATAGACTTCCAGAAGCGGCATCCACACAGAAAACCGGTTGTTCACATGTTTGAATCCCATCACTACCTAATCCAGCAGCCTCATGAAGTACTTAAAGTCTTTGATATCACCTTTCTAGTAAATATGCTGGTCTTCATCTGCAATAAAGTTTAATTTGACTTTTGATTCTGTAAAAATTTTGTAGTGTTTCAAGGAAACCTTTTAGGGTAATTTTTCTAGAGGAACAACATGATTGTAAATTTCACTAGGCAGAAAGCAAATTGAAGTGGGCATAACAGCATCTTCCAGAACACCCAGAAGAGCTTTGCAAGAGACATGGTTGCTTTAATTATTCAAAAAGGTGTAATATTTTGTGTTGGATTAAGTGTTGTAAAACTCTTTTAATATTTAACACATCCCTATAATATAAGCAAAAAGACTGTTCAAAAAAACTTTACATTTAAAGTTTTACAGCAGAAAATATATAGGTTGTTTAAATTGTTCTGTATATGTGTTAGAACTGAATTTGTTTTTGTTCATTATAATCATTACAGTTTGTCATTGCTTAAATGAATTTCCAGTTTAAAACAGAATAAAGTATAAAGTAAAATAGCATAAAATAATTCAGGACTATTCCTCAGTAGTTGTTATTATGATAGTTGTATTGGCCTGCGGCAGAGAGGGTATAATACAGCTGGAACAAGTCTTTTATGTGGAATTAGTCATTTTTGCTTATTGCTTATACAACACAATTCACATTAATCTGTTTGTAAATTGTAAACACAGTATTTTGACTCTTTATCAAAGTATTGATAAATGGTTAGACACTGTTGAAAATACACTACAATGAAATATTACAGGCTGTTCACATGCTGCTAATGTAGTAAAAATATAGAAGTTACGATAAGTGCTTTGTAGATCTGATCAAAATATTATTTTTGTTGCAGGTCAGCTTATCACCAGCCCACATCTTACAGGCCAAGATTACTACTTTCCGGAGAAAGGGATTCAGGTCAGACTTCACACCTTGCTCCAGCTTTATTACATTCTCTTGAAAAAATTGCTGTACACAGATTAGATCTGCCAGCACTTTATTCGGTCAGTGCCAAAACGCCTGAAGAATCATGTGCACAGGTTAGTTTGCATTTATATCGCTTTTTATTAATGTAGCACCTATTGAATTTTCAGTGTGTATGGAGGCCTTCATTAAATTATAAATGCTGAATATCTCAATGTTTCTTTGATATAATAATAATAATAATAATAATAATAATAATAATAATAATAATAATAATAATATAATAATAATAATAATAATAATAATAATAATAATAATAATAATAATAATAATAATAATAATAATAATAATTTTATTTATATACCGCCCTTCTCCCGGAGGACTCAGGGCGGTGAACAGGGCAAATATATAAAAAATACAAAAATACAAAAGTTAAAAGGAATTAAACATATGCCCAACTAAAAACAATGAATACAAATATTAAAATAACAATAAAAACCCCCACCCATACCCCATCAGGCCAGGCCGGCTTGTTCAAATAAGAATGTCTTTAGATCGTGACGGAAGGAGCGAAGGTCGGGCGCCATCCGGAGCTCAACCGGTAACCGATTCCATAGATCCGGGGCACCCACAGAGAAGGACCTCCCCCTGGGGGCCACCAATCGACATTCTCTGATCGGTGGCACCCTGAGGAGGCCCTCTCTGTGGGAACGCACAGGGCGGAGGGAAGTTGATGCCGGCAGCAGGTGTTCCCTAAGGTACTCCGGACCCATGCCATGTAGGGCCTTAAACACCATTACCAGTACCTTGAATCTCACCCAGAAGACAACTGGAAACCAATGCAGCTCACGGAGCAGAGGTGTAACATGGGAGTATCGGGAGACTCCCAACACAACTCTCGCGGCTGCATTCTGTACCAGTTGGAGCCTCCGAGTGGTCCTCAAGGGCAGCCCCATGTAGAGAGCATTGCAGTAGTCCAGACAAGAGGTCACGAGCGTGTGAGTGACCGTACATAAGGCATCCCGGTCTAGATAGGGCCGCAACTGGCACACCAGGCGAACCTGGGCGAAGGCCCCCCTAGTCACAGCTACTAAGTGGTCTTCCAGAGTGAGCCGTGAATCTAGGAGGACTCCCAATTTGCGAGCCCTATCTACGGGGGGTAATAGTTCACTATATATAGTGTTGCTAGAAATACTTAAGGATCCTTCTGTGATAGATTCCTTATATAAAACAAAGTTTTTTTAAAAAGGCGGATTTATTTGACATCCTTGGCAAAGGCTGTCCATGCCCTTACATGGCCTGCACGGGAGAAATTTCAAACAGAAATATTTTCTAATTACCAGGGAGAGATTTTTCTGATTTATTCATAAAGTTTATTTGCTTTCAGATAGATAAATCTCTAAGTCTGTCCTCCCTGTATTTCTGGCTGGTAAATTGAAGGGAGATGAGATGACACTGAAATTATATGCAAGATTTTTTTGGAGCTAATTTTTATTTGAGGAATAAATATTCCTGCTGGAGGAAAAAGTTGGGCATAGCTTTTGCTAGCTTCTTTTCTTTCTGTAGTCCCTGATGTTATCTGTAAGGATGTTCCAGGGAGGTTTCCAGAACTTTCTAGTGGGCAAAAGAAAAGTTGTAGATGTTGCTATCTTTGAACTGATAAAGGAGAATATTTGCAGCTCAAGATTAAAATGAGGGATCCTTGATGCTCTCTTAGCTTGTTTTCTTGCAGACGTTTCATTAACCAAACTAGGTAACATCATCAGTGTTAGTAAGGAATGGGATTTGCTATCCTTGTCTTTTTCTTTATATAAGTAGTCGTCCACTGAGTGTAAGTCTTTGGAGTTATTTTACTCTTGGTTTATTACAACTCTTGAATGAATAGGGACATCTAATGAGAGTAAGAGATATAAGAGCAACATAGTGACCTAAAGCTGAAGACGCTTGCCTCTCACTTGGAAGGTTGAGAGTTCAATGCTAGGTAGCGGCAGATGTTTCTCTTCAAGGGCGCAAATAAAAAATGTCTGCCGTGAACTCATGATATCAGGAAGAGCATCCAGCCAGTAAACACTCAGCTCCATCCAGTCGCCTCAATTCTACCCTAAATTAAGGGATTACAGAATTGTAAAAAAGGCAGTTTTAATGAAAATAGGAGATATCATAAGACCAACTAAGAAAGGTACCAAGAAAAGTTCTTTACAACAGTGTAAAAATTCTTTACACTTGCCCGGTGAGCAGCACTCACTGGGCAAGCAAGTGCAAGATGTAGGTTGGGCATGAAACTTCCCCCCCCCCCCCCCAGTCTGTGGAAGAATGGTCTTCCACAAAATCAGTCCATGGTGCCAGAAAGGTTGGGGACCGCTGTTTTACAAGATAAGCCTAACTTTTAAACTGTGACTATATTGTTGGCTGTTTTAAGTATCAAAATTGTGAATGGAAGACTTTGGATGATACCAAAAGAGATGGGCATAATCTAATAAAGAACTTTCTTTCTGGTTATTTTTACTCTGATTTGGCATTCAGATAGCTTTTTATCCTTATATTGTTTTTGGATGATACAGATTAAACACGCAGTCAGAGAAGAAATGCATCTACAGGTTATATATGGAAAAACAACAAGTGGAGGAAAGGAACCTGTTTAAATTAGTTTAAGATTAATCCTTACAGAATAAACTATTTGCTCTCATTAGTGAAGCTTGAATTAAGCAAATATGCTTAAGATATGCCACTGAGCAAGATAACAATGTTATATCAACCATTTCAGATACCAACTTTTTTTTATAGATTTAGCAAAATTATTCACCACCAAATTGTGTTTGAGAGCAGCATAGAAAATCAGTTCAGAGGTGTTTTCATATTTTAGAATAGTTTTTCCTCTTTTCTTGACTTTAAGCACAAGTCGGGTGTTGCAGTAGTGAACATTTCTTTCACTTTTATTGTATTGTAGTTCATAGTACTTCATTTTATTTCATATCTTACCCCACTTATAAGAGACACAAAAGCTCCAGAAACGAAATACAAAAAGCACATTTAAACAGAGTAGAATTTAATTTAATTTGTTGGAGCCATACCTCTGGGATAAGAGTCTTCCAAAGGGAAGATCCACTATGTTCCATTTGCCTTGTGCAGAGGTGAAACTCTCAGGCAAATAGAATATATCGTGTCCTTTTTTATAATGGAGGAGCAAGGACAGTATGGGAGAGAGAAATAGTTTATTCTTCATTAACTCTGTAGGTGAAAATTTAGGATTTGATAGATTCTATTTGTGTATAAAAATCATTTTTTATAAGCAATTATGTTTCAAAATTAATTTTAAATAACAATTTTTATGTGTGCAGTACATGTTATATTTAATATTCAGAGGTAAAGCCATTGTTTATAGTGAAAAATTGAGGTTTTATTGTATGGCATTTATTTAACAATTTAATGGAACAGTTGGGGGAAGAGTTCTACTAAAGTGAAATATTTGATAAAACTGAATTTGCAAAATTTATGTAATTCAATGTACATACTCTAGGTAATTCACATAAATATTCTAGATTATTCTTTTTCCTGTTTGCAAGTAAAATCAAAGTTTGCTGAATGGGAGCCTATAAAATCAAGGTTTTACTGTACAATTACCCAAGGAGAATTTGAAACTATAAATACATTTTATATGACAAATATTCCTATACACATGTAAACACTTAGGGATATTCTACTAAAACATCTGCTTGAAATGTTCCATAACACTGTTTCTGTGTTATGAAACTGTGTTCCTTTACACAGTTGTAAGTATTGGTGAGCGCCTGTTACTCGTCCCAGCTTCTGCCAACCTAGCAGTTCGAAAGCACGTAAAAATGCAAGTAGAAAAATAGGGACCACTACGGTGGGAAGGTAACAGCGTTCCGTGCGCCTTTGGCGTCTAGTCATGCCGGCCACATGACCATGGAGACGTCCTCGGACAAGCGCTGGCTCTTCGGCTTTGAAACGGAGATGAGCACCGGCCCCTAGAGTCGGAAACGACTAGCACGCACGTGCGGGGGAAGCTTTACCTTTACCTTTACCTAAGTATTGGTTAAATATTTAGTTAATGTTAATATGTGTTAATATTCTCAATTAGATATTTCGTGAAGCAAGAAGAACGCTACCAAGTATTGTTTACATGCCTCATATTGGTGATTGGTGGGAAGCTGTCAGTGAAACTGTGAGAGCAACTTTTCTAACTTTGCTGCAAGACATACCATCATTCTCACCAATATTTCTACTTTCTACCTCTGAAACCATGTATAGTGAATTGCCTGAAGAGGTGAGCATGGAGTGATTTCTTGGGAAATAAACAAGCACCACTTAGGTAATAGGGAACCATATCTGAAGCATCCTAATTTGTTGATGTAAAATTTGTCAGTTTTCGTATATGGGGGGGGGGGGGAACCTCCACTGCACTGCATTATATAAGCATCTTTTTATATCTGAGGGAATTTAACAATTCTTTTGTTAGATGTTAAAAATGGAGGTTGTAATTTGATAGTATGAATTATTAGACAGATTTTTTTTTAAGTATTATAAGAAGCTGACAATTTTGTCTTTTTTTGGGGGGGAGGTGCCTCTGAGACTGCAGTTGTACTGGTGACATTTCAGAAGTGGTTTGCCATTGCCTCCTTCCTAGGTCTAAGAGAGTGTGACTGGCCCAAGGTCACCCAATTGAGTTTGTGTCCAAAGTGGAACTACAACTCTTAGTCTCCCAGTTTCTAGCCTGGTACCTTAACCACTACACCAAACTGGTTCTCCACATTTTTGTCTAGATGGTAATTATATTTACAAATGATCTAAAATGGAAAAAAAATATCTTATCTAAATGCTCAAGCTGCTATGTAGTGATTGCTGAAATAACTGGCTTTGCATTAATTGGGAAACTTTGCAAACTGTTGATTTTCTTCTGTATTACCTTGTTTTAGCCATAATTACTGCCAATGAACTTAGTATAACTAGTTAATAATAAATTATTACTTGCCAAGATGACCTATCTAATTTTGCTATATTCTATACAGTAGAAAAGTTTGAATGGTCATTTTGACCATTTATAAAGTAGTGGAGAACGGGCAGGGAGGGAAGAGATTGTCTTTTTAATTTTTTTTTTAAAAATGTTATATGTTTTACAAGATTTACAAATAGAAAGAAAAGTCGAACAAAAAGAAGTTATAAAACTTGTAATCATAGATATGAAAGAACAGCTCAGTTTTAAATATAATGTGGACCACACGGAGTAAAATTTATCAGTCTTTCTATGATGTTCATAGCAAATTCATAAGCAGAGAGTAAGTACATGGTCATAGATACCAGCCTCTTCATTATTCACCTATTGTAGCCATATTCAAATGGTACATGGTTCCAGCCATCTGCTCTGTTTTTTCAGTTTTTGTGGGACTGGATGTTCTAGGCAACAGATGTTTAAGTCAGCTTATTTTGAGAAAGAAATTTGAGACCAGATATTACTTTAGAGACACCATGGGAAAATCCTTTCATAGCATTTAATCAGTAGTGTTGGGTTACGATTTTCATTCTTTGGACCACTCGAATAACTGTTGTGGGCCATTGAGAATTGTAGTCCATCATTCATAGAGGGCAACAGGTATTCTTACAGGGACTTGAAATATTCCTGACATCATAGATTATGAATTGGCAGAATATTTCAATTCTCTACATATGGAATGGTATTCTTCCTGATTGCTAAACCATTAACCATTGGTTACGAAATATCCAGAATATATTTTCAATACTTCTAATTGTCGCTATTTTCCTGTAGGTGAAGTGTATCTTTAAAATTCAGTATGAAGAGGTTTTTTATATTCAAAGACCAAGCAAAGAAGACAGGCGCAAATTTTTCCAAGAACTGGTTCTCAATCAGGCATCAATGCCTCCTCCAAGGAGAAAACACACAGGTAAATTAATGATTTAGAAAATCTGGAATGCATGCCTTTTCCATATGAAAGTCATATGGTTTGTATATTTAAACATTAAAAATAACATCAATAGACAATTATACTACATGGGATTTATAGTCAAATATAATTTGCTAACTCTTCAGTTTTAGCTTTAAGGTTGAATCAGAGGATAGGGGAGAATGACAAAGTTCAAGTCCCAGGTCTGTTCATAATTAGCGGCTAATACACATTGCAGACTTGAGCATAAAAAAACTAAGTGGCAAAGATTGCAGGTCATGCCAAATTGAACTGTTAACAATTCCAGACTTAATATTTCCAGGCTGGGTAAATTCAGGTGTAGAATGAAATAGCTAATATAAGTCACTATAAATGAGGGTGGAGTGCTGTCTGCTCAGGCAAAATTCTTACTGAATTATATAGTGATAGAACTTGAACTGGCAATGACTAACCAGAAGAATTTTTTTTTTGTATTTCAGTAAAAATATGACCTGCATGAACATTTTATGTAATAACTGAAGAGGGGGGAAATTCATTGGTGAGGATAATTAGAAATCAGATTAGACAATCAGTGACTTGTCGGGTCATTGTTGAATTTCCTTATGGAAAGCTGGTAGTGAGTGTTTGAATCTCTCCCTCCCTCTTCTTCCCTTCCCAGATTGCAAGTAAGTTGCTGCTGCTGGGTGCGGGAGAGAGTGAGGGAAAACACGAGGGACCAGGAAGTTGTCAGGGAATATTGAAAATGAGGATCACATGACTGTAGCAGCATGGTGCTGGCACTGAAGCAGCAGCAGCCCAGTAGCACCGAAGCAGCCAGAACTTCCCCAAATTTTATTCCCTTGGGAGTAATGGGTCCTAGCATTCTTTAAGTTAGCCCTCTTGAGGTACTTTCGTTGAAATATGATGTACATTTTGCCCAGTTAAAGACTATAAATACAAGAGAGTTAGTACCATGTTTCCCTGAAAATACGATCCGGTCCTCCTTCTCCTTCTCCTCCTTCTCCTTCTTCTTCTTCTTCTCCTTCTCCTTCTTCTCCTTCTCCTTCTCCTTCTCCTTCTCCTTCTCCTCCTTCTCCTCCTTCTCCTCCTCCTCCTCCTCCTCCTTCTCCCTTCTCCCTTCTTCCTCTCTCCAAAAGAGGTACCAGGTCTTATTTTGGGGGGATGTCTTTTCCATGGTCTTACCTCACGGCGGCGCCACTGATAGCCCTGCCCAACCAACCCACTTCTTCTGCAGCCAGTTGCATGCATCGCCCCCGGCCTCCATTTCGCCATAAGGGGCCTTCAGGAAATGCCTCTGAAACTGAGAACCGAGCTCCAGATTGATGCGTGTGGCACCCCAGTGAACAGCTGCCGAAGAAGTGGACCGGCGAGGCAGCTGTCGCCTCGCCTTAAAACTAGGGCTTATTTTCAGGGAAACACGGTAGTATATAGACAGTTGGATAGTAGCCCTTGGCATATTTTTTTTCCTGTGGGCTATCTGGCAGACCACTTAAAAAACTAAATGCAAGCATTGGCCTGAAAAATTTGTGTGCCTCCTATTCCCTTTGAAAATGCTTGAGGGGGATTTCTAATCTCACACCATACGACTCATAAGCCTGGTCCCAACTCCTTTTGGAATTAAGTGTCACAAATGTGTCTGCTGCATAAATCTTTTAAAACAGCCTGGGGAAACTCTAGTCCTCCAATTCTTGAATTTCTGAATTCTTGAATTTCTGAATCCTATTAGCCCCAATCAGCATGGCAGTGATGAAGGAATGCTGGAAACTTGTAGAATATCTGGAGGAGCACAGATTCTCTGTGGTCTATACTCTGTGCAATTTTCCTGGAATTCATTAATATAAATAGCCACGTAGGCGCTTGAAATGCCTGCCATCGTGTTTGGTGTCAACACCTGCTGGATTGAAAGAAGGATGGGTACAATTGCTTACTGTAAAGTTCTACAGTTCAGTGGTTCTTCTGTGATCTACAAAACTGAGATGAGGAGCATAATGGTTTGGGGTTTAGTATATGGAGGTTATAAATCAAAAACCCTACTTTGCCTGACTTCCAGTTTTGTTTTAGCTGTTTCCGATATGGAGGTGCTTCCTCTTGCATTGCCACCTCCTAACCGCCAGCTATCAGAGGCAGAAAAGCAGAGAATGGAAGACCAGGAAGAAAACACATTGAGAGAGCTGCGGTTGTTTCTCAGAGATGTTACCAAGAGGCTGGCTACAGACAAGCGCTTTAACATCTTCAGCAAACCGGTGGATATTGAAGAGGTCTTGTTTCAGTAATGTGCAAACAATGAAGTTGACCTACTAGCAATTAATCCAAAAATTACCTCTTACTTATTTTCATAGACAATATCTACATCTAACCTGTTTTGCGCATTTTCAGGGATGGTGGCATAATATTAACTTTCAAAGCCACAGCTATCTTGCTGTAAACATCTGACTAACGCTGCCTAGTTCAGGCTGTGTCTTCCAATAATGTGGCAATAATTTTAATTGGTCACAGAAATAGACGCCTGAAGAAACAATATTGAGCTATTGGAAGTGTCAGAAAAAAATTTATTGAATTATATTGCCTAATCCAGAAAATTCTGCAAATTGGACATTAATCTCTCCTCTTACCTTTTTCTAGCTAAAGAGAGAATTGAAAAATTAAGGGCTTTAACTGCACCATTTGATCTTATTGACTAGTTCTATAATTATTGTATAACAAATTAACAAAAGGATTGGAATTGCCTAGTCAAGTTTAAGCCACTTTAAAATTTTCTGGGCTTTGCGCAGAAAAAGGAAAAAAAAATTGTTATGAGGCAAAGCTGTTATATTGTCATTTCTTATAGATAGGGTGTCACTTTTTAGATTAATACTTGTGACATCTACTCATTTTGGTCAACTTCAGAGCTCAATTTTGCACAAATAATTCAAGAAATAAAAATTGTGATGTGCTTAGGAAAAAATGTAATTTCCAGTATGCTAGCATGTATGGGGTTTGATTATTCACAGATAGAGTTGCAAGATCAAGGCTGCAAAAATCCAGATCACCACTAGGTGACAGCATAGTGATACAAAACTGAAAGGGAATTTTGCAGCCCAGATCCCCTAATGACATTTAAGGAGTATCATTTATGTGCTCTTACATGATTTAAACCAGCTTTTCTTATCTTAACATTTTCAGATGTGTTCAATTATAATTTAATATTTCTATCAGCATGAGAATAATCCAACATGTGAGGGTGTTATTTGATCTAAAGCAGGGGTGTAAAACTGCCGGCCCACGGGCCGGACACGTCACAAGGAAACTAGGCCCACCCCATTGCTGGCAATGGGGAAAAAGCTCTCATACATCGCGCTACGTCATGTGACGTTGTGAGTTTGACATGGCTGATCTAAAGGCTGATCTAAAGAAACTGCACTTTGCAAGAATATTACTGGGCTGAATCTTAATTTCTGAAAATTGCAGAAGTTGATACACCTTAGAGCCTAAAATAGATATAAAAAGTCTATATACCCCATTAAAAAGCCAGATTTTTGAGATGTAAAAAAAAATCAGACCAAGATAAATCAATTCAGCTTTTTTCCAGCCTTTAATATAATCTATCAGTTGTATAATTCAGTTGAAAAATAAACTGAAATCTTTTAGTGGGGAAAATAATAATACAAAACTAGAATAATGTGACTGCATAAGTGTCCTCTTATATGTAGGGATGTGGCTGTGTTCAGAATTAACCAATCACATTCAAACTGATGGAAAATATCAGTCATTTCACTTAAGTGACTCTGTTCAAGCCCATATAAAACTCAGCTGTTCTAGTAGGACTTTTCTGACATTTACTCAGTTGCCTTTTACAACAAAACCCATGGTCTGCAAAGAGCTTACAAAACATCAAAGGATTTCATTATTGGAAGGTATGTCAGGAGGATATAAAAAAATCAGGCATTGGATGTACCATGGAACACAGAGAAGGCAGTCATTAACAAATGGAAAAAAATATGGCACAACAGTGATATTATCAGGAACTCGATGTCCCTCCAAAATTGATGAAAACTGGTCGAAGAGGCTGCCAAAAGGCCTACAGCAACACTAAAGTTGCTGCAGGAATTTCTGGTGACTACTGGTTGTATATTACATGTGACAACAATCTCCTGTATTCTTCATATGTCTGGGCTGTGGGGTAGGGTAGCAAGATGAAAACCTGGTCTTACAAAGAAAAACATCCCAGCCTGGCTACATTTACAAGACATAGATCAAATCTGTCAAAAATGTGGGAAATTGTGTTATGGTGTGATGAAACCAAGGTCAAACTTTTTCCATCATTGCGAAAAGTATGTTTGGTGCAAAAGCAATACTGCACATCATCAAAAGTATACCATACAGTGAAGCATGGTGGTGCCATCATTATGCTTGGGGCTGCTTTTCTTCAGCTGGAACTGGGGCTTTTGTCAAGATGGAGGGAATGATGGGACAGTTCCAAATATCAGTCAATTTTGGCCCCAAACCTTCAGGCCTCTGCTGTAATGCTGAAGATAAAGGGGAATTTCACCTTTCAACCAAACCACAACCCTAAGCATTCTTCCCAATCAACAAAAGAATGGCTTCACCAGAAGATCGACATTTTGGAGTGACCCAGTGGGAGCCAGGACCTGAATCTAATTGAAAATCTGTGGGGTGACCTGAAGATGGCTGTGCACAGGAGATGCCCTGTTAATCTGACATATTTGGAGCACTTTTGCAAGAAAGAATGGACAAAAATTCCCGAGGCAAGATATGCCATGCTGATAGGCTCCTACCCGAAAAGATTGAATGCTATCATAAAATCAAAAAGTGCTTTAGTTTAAGGGTGTGCATACTTATGAAACCATGTTATTGTACATTTTTATTATTTTTCCCACTTAAAAGGTTTCAGTTTTTTCCAGTTGAATTGTACAGCTTATGTTACATTCAAGATAGAAAAAATAGCCCTGCTGACGCAGTGCTTGGAATACAATATTGCAGGCTAACTTAGCCCAAAGTCTGGAGTTCGATTCTCATTGGCTTAGGGTTGACTCAGCCTTCTCTCCTTCCAAGGTTGGTAAAATGAGGACCCATTTTGTTGGCAGCAAGATGCTGACATTGAAACTGCTCAGAGAGTGCTGTAAAGCAGGGATCCCCAACCCTTGGGCTATGGCTCACTACCGGGCCATGGCCTGTTTGGAACCGGGCTGTGTGAGCGGCAGGGCAACACGAACATTCGCAGCTTGACTTACGCAAGCAGCGGGCTGGTGCACATGGACAACTTGATTTGCTCAAGCAGAGGGCTGGTGTGTGTGTGCTGGCCCACTGCTTGGGTGGAACAGTTCCCATCACCACCACCACCAAGCTGCCAAGCCATAAAGGTTGGGGACTGCTGCTGTAAAGCACTATGGGGTGGTATGTAAGTCTAAGTGCTATTGCTATACTGGTCTGATTTATTTTTATTTTGTTTACATCTCAGAAACCTGGCATTTTAACAGAGGTATGTTTTCTTTCTATATCCACTGTACACTTGAATTTGAGGCCTAGTCCTCAGTCTGTGAACCCAGGTATCAGTGAGTTAAATTCATTTGCTCAGAGCACTGTGTTTTAAAATATTGCTTGATGTCTAAAAAAGTCATTGCCATAGATTCAGGGTAAGTTTCCATGTTGAGAGTTCTGGCTGAAATCAAATCAAATAATACCGTTATGTTAGCAGCTAGATGCTTTTCCTTTTATATATTTCTTGTACCTACACAGAGCCATTTTCCATCAAGCATTTTTTTAAGTCATCCAAGTGCTCTTATGAGGCATCCTTTATAAAAAGTTAACTGATTTATTTGAAGCATAATCTTCAAATAAGATAGTTGCAATTGGGAGAATATCAGTACTGAAATTAGGATGACCAAGAAGCAGTATTGTAAAAAGAAAAAAATTATACTAAAATACTTAAAAAGTATTCTAGAATTCCATTGCTATATTTTGCAGCTCTCTACTTAAAAATACATATATTTTTAGTTTAGTGGGTGAAGTTAGAATGACTCATTCTAGAGTGTCTTGGGTTAAAGATTTTGTTTTTGAACCCATCTGCTTTTTGAGAGTCCTTTAGAAGGAATCAAGGAGTCTTGATGTTTGGAACTATGATTGCTGGATCACTCTGTCCTTCTCTCCAATGGGTGAAGACAGAATTTCATTCATACAGTGCACTGAGCATCAGATATATTTTTAAGCACCAAGCCTTCTTGCTTGAATGGCTTCAAAACCTGAGCCTAATGTCATAAAAAGAAATGGTAGCATTTTAAAGAATGGTGTGTGTTTAAAGGGTTAAATTATTTTTATTAGTAATCATAAAGAAGTTGATAACAGTGTGGAATAGTCATAAATCATAACAGGAATGAATAATTAAAGGGTTGTATACTGCTGTGTGTGTTGAGCCTGACCCAGTTTAGCAAATCTTTTTCTTTTGAATATTATATAACTTAAGAGGAAAAAAATTAATTGAGTTTAACATAATAAACTTTACAGTAAAATCCATTCATAGCATATTATTGTCACATGCAAGAATTGGTGCTTTTTTATGATTACAAGATTCTTTAAAATGAGCATGAGACATTTTAAGATTAACTATTGAAAATTTGTCTTCCATTACACAAGATATTTAATTTTTATTCTCCTTTTCAAAACAATGGATAAGATTTGGCCCAGATTTGTTAGTATATAATTTTCTTTGGTGAGGATGGAATAAATGGATTAGATGAAGAAGGCATTTTTCAAAGTCAGATTTCTTGTTTTGTTTGTGCTTAGCTTGGTATTTTGCGAGCATTAGATTCTACATCCTTTTAATACTTCTGCACATTATAACTTTTAATTATGAATATTTCTTTTTGTAATACCTACGTGGCCTCAAATATTGAATCTGCATAGCCCTGTAACAATTGATTTTTACAGCTTTTAAAATATGAGAAATTATATCGTTTCCTTTTCTTTCCTTTTCTTCACTAAAATTTTTAAAGTTATTTAAGTTATGTATTGGATTAATACTTTGGACACTTTACCTGTAAGCAAGAATTATATTTTAGGAATGTTTACATTTAGGTGTAACTGAGCAACAATATTGGATGTTTGTACAGAGATTCACAACTGTTGACTTAACTCTCCTACCCCCAAATCAGAGTATATAGTAATGTAGATGGCCAGTAATATGGGTGAAATTCCACTTTTCCCCTGATTTTGTAGCATAGCTTTGCCCGACAATATGTAATGTCTATTTTAGACTATTCAACTCTTGTGATTCTGTTTTCAACTATTTGCCAGGTCTTCTAAATACCATAGAAATATATGTGAATGGGCTTCTTAATATTTGTTTGAAGTCTTTTATTCATATGCCATATTTAAAATGAAAATTTGTTTAAAATTACTTGTTTTATACAAAACAAGATGACTTTGGTGCAAGCAGATGTTTAAATTGTGCTGAAAAGTCAGTAAATGAATTTCAGTGAACACAGCAGTATATTGTTTTGATTATAGCAATGCTAGTTGTAGCTTTGATGATTCATGTCTTGAATTAAACATTCTGAAAATGTAAATAAGCTGTTGAATATAAGAGTTATGATAAATCTGTGTCACTTGCATTTTTTATTATAGGTTTCAGATTATCTTGAAGTGATCAAAGAGCCAATGGATCTTTCTACAATAATAAGTAAAATTGATAAGCACAACTATTTAAGTGTAAAGGATTTTCTAACAGACATAGATCTCATCTGCAGCAATGCTTTGGAATATAATCCTGACAAAGATCCTGGAGGTAAGAAAATATTTTTTCATTGTTTGCTTAAATATGAAAGAATATTTAACTGTAAAGCAATTGCAGTTTAAATATCTGTGTGGCTTCCTCGTAATATAAATTGTTTGAAAGTTAGCTTTGCCAGAAGTGTGTATTCTGGGATTATTTACTAAAGTATATTGTGTTGTTATTTATGGTTGATAGCATAGTCAGTCAGGTGTTTAGATTGTATGTGGCATTTTTATTCAGCTATATTGAGTCCTTCCAGGACCTGAGATAGGCAGATGTTTCTGATGGTGTTAAACAGACATGTCAAACGTATCAGGACAGTTTTGCCATTGTCGGCAATGGAGTGATGCATCTGGCCCGTGGGCCGGGAGTTTGACACCCCTCTTGTTAAAGGATGGAAGCTGTTCTAAATAAAGCTGCCTTTTGTAATTGAGTGATGGTGATTTTGTCATTGTGGATGGTGTGTGTTCAAGTGGTGCCTGAGCTATTTTGTGATTATAGCCAAGGCACCTATTATTATTGAATTATTTTTGTTTCTTTTGCCACAATCATTCTATTTCTATCTTTGTATTTTGTTATTTTCTCCAGTTATTTCCTGTCAGTCTGTTGTAATTACATTTATGTTTATATATTGTGTAAATGCCTTCAAAAAATGAGAGTGTATAAAATTTCCTGCCCTGTTGGAAGAATTCTGGCGTTTTAATAGGTTTACGGGGAAGAAAAAGAAATTAATTGTATAAGTATCATTTAAAGTTAATTGCCTATAAAATAAGTTACCTAGTTTTAAAAATTGATTGATTCCTATCTGCAAATGCCATTTGGTCTTTATATTTTTTACAGTTTGTCTTGCAGACATTACCAACAAATACACTCCCAATATCCTTTCCGCAGTAATAGACAAATAGGAGAAAGAAAGGCTAGCAATGGGGTGAGTGGAAGTGAGGGGGGTGTAGATTATGCGGGAAGGGGAAGAAAGAGGAATGGGAGAAGGCCAGAACAAGACATGAGGGAAGGGGAAGGCATGAAATGATAGACAAGTAGTAATGAGGTTAAGTTCACCAGGCCAACCATTAGTTGCAAGCAGCAACTGATTGTTAGACTAATCTTCAGAGGGATCCCTCATGTTTAGCTTCAGTTTTACAGCCAGCAACGCATCTTGCTCATTTTCTGTTTTCTTCTGTCTTTGAAATGGTACCCCTCTTTAAGTTATGTTATGTATGGGGGAAAAGTTAAGTTGTCTTTCTATTTACATTATGTTTGCTATTCAACTCCTGCTGGAAATATGATTTCTTTAATCCAGTTTGATGTAAATGTATCATTTTTTTGCTATATACTTTTCTCCAGGCAATGGGGCTCGCAACTTGGGAGTCCTCCTAGATTCACAGCTCTCTTTAGAAGACCATATTGTAGCTGTAACTAGGGGGGCGTTCGCCCAGGTTCGCCTGGTGCGCCAGTTGCGGCCCTATCTAGACCGGGATGCCTTGCGCACGGTCACTCATGCGCTCGTGACCTCTCGTCTTGATTACTGCAACGCTCTCTACATGGGGCTACCCTTGAAGACCACTCGGAGGCTCCAGCTGGCACAGAATGCAGCCGCGAGAGTTGTGTCGGGGGTCTCCCGATACTCCCGTGTTACACCTTTGCTCCGCGAGCTGCATTGGTTGCCAGTTGTCTTCCGGGTGAGGTTCAAGGTGTTGGTAATGACCTACAAAGCCCTCCATGGCATGGGTCCAGAATACCTTGGGGAGCACCTGCAGCCGGCGTCAACTTCCCTCCGCCCTGTACGCTCCCACAGAGAGGGCCTCCTCAGGGTGCCGCCAGTCAAAGAATGCCGACTGGTGGCCCCCAGGGGGAGAGCGTTCTCTGTGGGTGCACCGGACTTATGGAACCATCTTCCGGTAGAGCTCCGGATGGCGCCCGACCTCCGCTCCTTCCGGCGCGACCTTAAAACCCATCTCTTTAAGGAAGCGGGCCTGGCCTGATGGGATGGGGTGGGTTTGTTATTATGACTTTAATTTTAAATTTGTACTATTTGTACTATGGGCATTGTTTAATCATGTTTTAATAATTTTAACTTTTGTATTTGTCTTTTACGTATTGCCCTGTTAACCGCCCTGAGTCTCTTGAGAGAAGGGCGGTATATAAATTAAATAAATAAATAAATAAATAAATAAATAAATTCCTAGGGCAAAAATTATTAGAAAAAAATAAAATCAACAGAAAATGTCTTTGTGGTGCGTTATGATACTATAAAGTTGTATTGTACTCATTTTATAGATAAAATTATTAGACACAGAGCCTGTACTCTGAAGGATACTGCACATGCTATCATTGCTGCTGAGCTGGACCCAGAATTCAATAAAATGTGTGAAGAAATTAAGGAAGCAAGAAAAAAAAGAGGTATTGTAATTCTGTTTTTATTTTTATAAATGTCATTGAATTCTTAATAGACTGTCTAATGAACCTATCCACAGATGCGTTTATAGATCCAGTTTAAGAACAGATTTTTTTTTAGCTTCTTCCTAAATGGCTTTTGCAAGACCAGTTGTAATTATATCTGTTTAACTGATAATGTATTTGAATAGATTCTGAAACTATGGTAAGCTTTAGCTTTTTGTGTAGTCCTAATCTTTGATAGCTATGAATATATTTATCTGATCAGGTCAGCTGGCTACTGCCCTCCACTCCACAGACCTTTCCGGTGACGGTTCCTTTCTGAAGTATACTGTGTTCTCTGCCCTTGCTGCCTTCACTAATCAGAGAGACAAACATAAAATAACCCGAAGCTTGTTTTAGTTTTGTTCCTTTGGTTCACAGAAGGTAGCACTACAGGCAAATGGCATAATAATTGTTACACAAGCTAAGTGGCTGCAAGAAGAGCCTCAAAGAAGTTTAAAATCAGCTAGCAATGGCCATTGAGGGCTTATAGAGAAGAGGAGACTGGTGAGATCAGTCTCATTCATTATTGAACATACACCATGTTTGTTGTATCAACTGAACAACATTTAAACTTTAGGTCATTTAACATACCATGGGGTAATATCCAAGATCCTTCAGCAGAATATGGTGGGTGGAATATATTTTTGCTGCATCTTTCCCCCTGTGTCCTCAGACACCTCTCCAAGGAAAAGCCAAACATTCAAAGTCAAAACAGAATATACAGTAATGGATAATTGCATGGAAGATCTTCTGTGAAGGAACCACTTACAAAAGTTCTTCTTTTTTTTAACCACACAATCTCAGTTCACGGAGCTGTATGCTCCATTTCTCTTCAGCACAGACCCCTGCCACGTGGGGTCACTGCAAGAAGCATGGGACAGAAGAATACATTTCTGTTCCTCTTCTGCTTGTAGGTATTGACTCCTGTTTGTTAGATAGCACCCAGTGTTCGAGTCTGTCCAGATCCTCCTGTATCTTAAGCCTATCTTCTGGAGTGTTGGCTATTCCTGTCAGCTTGGTATCGTCTGCAAATTTGATGAGTTCCACATCTATCCCCTCGTCCAAATCATTGAAGATGTTGAAGAGCACTGGGCCCAGAACAGAGCCTGCGGCATTTCACTATACACTTCCCTCCATGTAGATGCAGTTCCATTGAGGACCACAGGCTGAGTACGGCCAGTCAGCCAGCTATGAATCCATCTGATGGTGATGCTGTCTAATCCACATTTTTCTATCTTATCAAGTAGTACAGACATGTCAAACACAAGGCCCGGGGGCCGGATCCGGCCCGCAAAGTGGTTTCATGTGGCCCACGAAGCCATCCTGGAAACAGTGAGGGAACGGCCCCCACTGCCTTGGCCCTGGCCCAGAGACCCTCCTTCTGCCAGACACCCCCAGATCTGTCCCACTCCTGCCCAGGCCGCCATAGGCACCCTTGATGCGAACGATGTAGAGCTGGTCACGCCCACCCAGTAGGCCATACGCACTCTAGCCATGCCCACCCAGGAGGCCACGCCCACCCTGACCATACCCACCCGGCCCCCTGAGGGCAACCGCAATGCTGATGCGGCCCTCAATGAAATTGAGTTTGACACCCCTGAAGTAGTAGGTTATGGTCTACTTTATCAAATGCCTTACTGAAGTCCAAGTAAATTGTATCTGCAGCATTCCTCTGGTCCACTAATTTTGTCACCTGATCAAAGAATGCAATAAGATTTGTCTGGCGTGATCTGTTTTTCACAAACCCATGTTGGCTTTTGGTAATGACTTTGCCTCAAGGTGTTCACTGATTCGTTGCTTGATTATCTTTTCCAGAATATTCCCAGGTATTGAGGTCAGGCTGATAAGTCTGTAGTTTCCTGGATCCATTTTTCCCCTTTTTTTGAAAATGGGAACTACACCAGCTTTTTCCAGTCCTGTGATAGTTCCCCAGTGCTCCAGGATCTTTGAAAGATATAGTTCAGTGATTCTGAAATCACATCTGCCAATTCCTTCAGAACCTTGGGGTGTAATCCATCTGGTCCTGGTGATGGGTTCAAATCAAAGAAATAGTACAGAGAAGAGCAACAAAGATGATTGGGGGACTGGAGACTAAAACATATAAAGAACAGTTGCTGGAATTGAATATGTCTAGTTTAAAGAAGAGAAGAAGCTATTCTCCAAAGCACCTGAAGGCAGGATGAGAAGCAACAGATGGAAACTAATCAAGGAGAGAAGCAACCTAGAACTAAGGAGAAACTTCCTGACAGTTAGAACAATTAACCAGTGGAACAACCTGCCTCCAGAAGCTGTGAATGCTCCAACACTGGAGGTTTTTAAGAAGAGACTGGACAGCCATTTGTCTGAAATGGTATAGGGTTTCCTGCCTGAGCAGGAGGCTGGACTAGAAGACCTCCAAGGTCCCTTTCAACTCTATTATTATATTATAATCATCATCATCATCTTTAAATGTGTAATCATAGCAAGCTATTAATAGTTTGCCATATTTAATTATTAATTACAAATAGTATATTTGTAAACATTCTAGCTGTTTTCTATGATACAGGCAATGTAAAATCTGTTATTTTTGCAGGAGAACAGAGATCATTTTATTAATTTTAAAAAGAACACGAAGCATTTTAAAAATTTTGTAATTCATACAACAGTGCTAGAATTTTTAGGTAAAATAATGAATAATAGTATAATTAATGCAGTATGTCATCATCAAAACAGATTATTGATCTGAAATTTTTAGGATTATATGTATGAGAAAATCCTGCATCTAGTGATACCTATGTATGTGAAATAATTGCAGGTAGTCCTTGGCTTATGACAATTTGCTCACCAACTTTCAGAGTTACTGCAGTTCTGAATGAAGGGATTTATGATGGGTCTCTGACATTACAGTTGTTGTACCACCCCCAGCTGTTAATGTGATCAAAATTCAGGTATTGGCAGCCTGCCCACACTTACGATTCCTGGAACACTTCAGTTCCCCCTATCTGTCTGTCTTCTTCCCCAGCTATGGCCTTTTGGCCCCCTGAACTCTGCGGCCCTTGATGCCCTAGCTGATCTTTGCCATCTTCATGCCCCACTGTTAACCAAGTATTAAATTTTTAACCCCTTCAGAAAGAGTCTGAGGGCTAGTTTTCTGTTAATCTTTTTAAGCTATTTTTTCAGAACTTAAACAAATTTCTTTTGTATATGCAATAAGTAAAGCTTTTGTTTGTTACTTCTAGTAAAATTCTTCAACACCTTAACAGAGCCCTTTTGTATATCCAGTAAGAAAAAGTTATCCAGGTCATTTTCCTGATTCAATGATTATTCTCCTTTATGAAATAAGTAATCAACAGTATCATTTGTATGTCCATATCTTTCTCTATACCCTACTCATTGCTTATATTTAAGTCCCTCTTCCTAATAATTTCAAAATAACCCATTATAGCTTGTTCCTGTTCTGTAACTTTATTACAACATGCTCTGTCTGTTTTATCAAGATGTTTGGCACACCAGTATTTAAAAATTTATGCTCCATTCTTTTCTTGATTCTCTAGCTCCCTCTAAGGCCAAACATGTCGGTTCCCTTTTCATAGAAAGACCCAAAGCAATTGTCATTTCCCATAGGAAAATTTATTTTAATTAATTCAAAGCTATAATTCCAAATCCATTTGGAACCCCTAATCCTTTGCTAGCTTTCTAAAATCCTTATTCCAAGCACCCTTTTTCTGCATAATCAAAAAAATATATTTCCAAAACTTTTAAAATCAAACTTACATCATTTTCTTCTAACAAGAAGGGCATTTACCCGATGAATATAGTAAAACCTTGCTGATCTGAAGGGTCTTAATCTTTCCAGTACAATTTTAAAAAAAAACACAAAATCCAAGTGATTAAGGAACAAGGCTTAATCAATATTAACGTCCAATAAAAGATTGCATTACAAATGTGAGTTGGATGGAATCCCAATTCTCGGCCCTGAATTTTATAAGCCAACTGCAAAATGGCACTTCCTCTGGTCTACTCACAAGAACCTGCTATCTGGAGGGAACTCTCTCCTTCCTCCAGGGAGATTTTGCCAGCCTGGATCCAGCACCCCATTGCGATTCTTTTCATAAATGTGGTCCAATTATCAGCTTGCTATTGCGAGTCTTCTAGAAGTCTTTCTCTTCCTGTCCTGAGTGCATGGTTTCAGATTTTTGCTCCATAATCCTTATGGGTAATCTGAACATGTTTCTCATCATCACTCTTGATTGACATTCCCTAAAATTGTAATAGCAATCCTCCTGAGATGGGGGTGATTGTGAGAAAAGAGCTATAAAACACTCTGCAACCTATTGATGCTACAGGAGTCCTAATTAAAATAAATGTATAGTGTCCTTTGCTGGAGCTGTAATGGTCTTTTATTGACCAATAATCCACAAAAAGTACTTGTGTACATCCTTTGGTAAAACATTAAATAGCAGCATATATGGTGTAAGAAAAACATTGAATTGAATGTACATTAAATTAAGATCTGTTGAAATCATGGGAATTTAAATTAGTCATGACTAACTTGTCCTATTGATTTCCAAGAATTAAAGCATAATTAGTTCACTTCCTGGAGAAGCTAAACAACTTTGAGCATAATTTATTGTCAAAGTGAAATAGTATTTGAACCTTAATGGTGCCTTAACAAGTAGCATAGTTTCGTCCACTTTTCTCTTAAGGTTCCCCCGCACATGCGTGCTAGTCGTTTCTGACTCTAGGGGCTGGTGCTCATCTCCGTTTCAAAGCCGAAGAGCCAGCGCTTGTCCGAGGATGTCTCTGTGGTCATGTGGCCGGCATGACTAGATGGCAAAGGCACATGGAACGCTGTTACCTTCCCACCATAGTGGTCCCTATTTTTCTACTTGCATTTTTACGTGCTTTTGAACTGCTAGGTTGGCAGAAGCTGGGACGAGTAACAGGCGCTCACTCTTCTACGCGGCACTCGGGATTCGACCCGCCAAACTGCCGACCTTCTGATCGACAAGCTCAGCGTCCTAACACACTGAGCCACCGTGTCCCTTTTCTCTTTAAGCCAGTAATAACACCTGTCATAGAACTTAACTCATAGGACTTTAGAATTACAGCACAGAAATTAAGCTATAAATCATATAGCTAGAAATAAACATTTACTCTGAAATGATTGGATTATCTTGTACAAATCATCCCATTCTCAGTTTAATCCTCGTGTCCAATATGGGGTTAATATTTTATCCTTGACATTGTAGAATGGATTATAGCACAGTTATAGGATGAGGAGAGGTATGTTGTGGGCCGCATCAGCCATGGAGTGTTGTTGGGCAGGACCCAGGAACACCGCTTTTCTCTTGTAGCCTCTACCCTGGAGAACATCATTTTCCTTGAAAAGAAAAGGAAGGCTTGCCCTCAAGCCTTCTCGCCTGCAGAAGGCCCTTAAAAATTGTTTTTGTCAGCTAGTTTTGGGATCCCTGATAGGATGGAGCCTGCTAGGTGGCTATTGGACAATTAATGCAATACACTGTGTATGTTTTGCTGCCATGATTTTTTTAGTTGCTTTTGTTTTGTTTTTATTTTTTTAATTTAAATTGATTGTTTTAATGGTTATATATGTGTGTATTGATTATTCTTATGTATGCTGCCTGTGAAATGAGCGTAATAAATAAATTAACCGCCCACTATCCTTTGGATATTAAACTTTGTGCATAAGCCCAATGGGTGTTCTTTAAAACAGTTTTTAGATAGGTTTGAAGTTATATACATCTGATGCTTGCATTTGTTGGGGAAAAGTAAACTTCCTTGATGTAAATATTTTGTGTAAATCTGTGTTAAGGTAAACACAATTAACTGTTGTGTGGTTTTTAATATAGTATTCCAGCAGATTTCCAAAACTTGGCTGGTTAATGCTGCTTGGATTATTCAAATGTGCTTACCTTCTGTGTTTACCTTCTGTGCACAGGCTTATCAGTTGTAACAGAGCAAACAAATGCTCATGGTTCCACTGTGCAAAAACCAGAAATTAGAACAGAAGACGCATTCCTGAACCGGCAAAAAAATGCAATGACAGTTTGGCACAATTCTTCAAACAAATGTGCATGTGAGTATTTCAGATTATTTTGTGTGGCCAGAAGAGACTGTCTGAGCATGTAACGTGAAAGATTTGTGGCGCTATTCCTGAACATAGCTGGAGTCTGAGTTCCCCTGGCCCTCTTTTTCAACCATCCAGGTGCCTTCCCCTGCCCATTGTTGTAGCTGCCAGTCCACTCTGATCCCTCGCTCAGGCACCTCCACTTGCGTGGGTCAGCAGGACTCTGCTGTCTTGTCATTCCAGCCGATCCCTTGTGCAGAGTCTCCTCCCAGCAGGCCGGTCATGTGGTGGGGGTGGGGTTAGATGGCCGGTTGGTCAGCCCTTCTTCCTCACTCCCCGTGGTCTCTCTCTCCACTGCCTCTGCTCCTTCGTTAATTCCCTTCCTTTCTCAATCTCTCCCTTTCCCCTTCCTGGAGAAAGGAGGTTTCTTTCTCTACCTTTTCCTCAACCTATCCTCAAGCAACGCCCACGCCCCCCCGTCCTTCACTTAGTGGGGTGGAGGCCAAGTGAGCCAGTAGGCCCTACTTGCTTTCTCTCCCTTGTCCCTCAGGCCTGTCCTCCCAAAGAGACTCACCTCTCCCTCTTGCCTTCTCTCTCTAACTCTTGCTCTCCTCCCCTTTCTTACCAAAATCTCCTCCTTTTCCTTCCCTCTTCACTCGCTGGGGTCGAGGCCAGATCAGCCTGTAGGCCCTGTTTTCCTTCTCTCTCTCTCTCTCTCTCTCTCTTCCCTCAGGCCTATTTCCCCCTAAAGAGACTCACCTCTCCCTATTGCCTCTCTCTCTCCCTTGCTGTCTCCCTTTTCCCACCAAAACCACCACCTTTCATTCCCTTTTCTCTCTTCCCCCAGGCTACAGATTCTTGGCTGTTTCTCCCTCCGCTTTCTTTTTCACCACTATTTCTGTCTCTGCCTCTTCTTAGATTGTTTTGGCAATAAGTTTTATTAGCCTTTTAAAACCTTAATTGAATATGTAGTCTCATGTAAATGGAAGAGATCAATTTTCAACCATACTGTATGAATATATTAAAAGAGATGAAAGAGCTTTTAATTGAGAGGGCTTTCCCAGTTTTGGACCAGTTTTGTATGCTAGATTTTTAAAAAAATATTATTTAGTCAGCATACCGTTATTACTCTGATTGCAATTTCTTAAGTTTCATTTTGGTTCGCATGCATAGAGGTAGTCCTTGATTTACAACCATTACTTTAGCAACCATCCGAAGTTAGAACAGCCCTGAAACAAGTGACTTCTGACTGCCCCTTGCACTTAGGACTGTCACAGCATCCCCATGGCCATATTACGATCAGAATTTGGGTGTTTGACAACTGGTATGTATTTATGACAGTTGTAGAGTTCTGGGCTCATGAGATCACAATTTGCGACCTTACCAGTAGCACCATATGTAAACATAAAAAGATCAAGAAATAAATCACCACATTGCAGAGAAATCAAGAACTTGAATGCATCCTCTCAGATGTTTTGCTCTATCAAGTGTGAACGGAAAGGAACGTTGTTAGCTTTAGACACCCGAGTTCCTTTTGATACCATTGGAAACTAAATTGCTATATTTTACCTGTTCATGCAAGTTTGATTAGCATGTATTTGTCTCCTCTCTGTAATTAACAGTTTTTTTTTTAAACATGTGGCTCAGTTTCTAGAAAACTAGGAAAATAAACTGTGGGGGAAAAAAGGATTGGCCTCATAAAAAACCCAAGGCGCATCAGAATGTTTTATTTTATTTTTTATTTTAATTCCATTTATATCCCGCCCTTCTCCGAAGACTCAGGGCGGCTTACAAGCTTAGCAGTAGAATGTTATCGTGGGGAGTAGATGATGTTTTTTCCCCCCCATTATTGGAGCTTACGGATAGAATTGCTCAAACTAAATGTGTTAAGCCCAAAAGAAACTTTTGGACTTTTAGTCTGTTTATGAAAAATCTGTTTAAAAAGTAAAAAAAAATCTTACCATTTTGCCACCATATTTTAGCTGTATCAGGTAGATGGAGTCTGAAGGTTGCTTGGGGACCATAGGCTTTGAAGAAACACTATATAGGTTTTTTGTATGTTTTCATCTTTAAATAAAGAAATTCGAGTTCTACTTATTTTCTCATTTCAATAGGGAAATTGCAATGTGATTGGGAGGAAATTAATACAGGGTCCAATCTTGAGTCGCTGGGGCCAAAGGTTTATTCTTCTGAGCTTTCAGGCTCAGGCTGTTAGCCCATCATCAGGAAACGTCTCTCTCTCTCTCTCCAGAATGTGTGCCCTGGGCTGTCCTTACACATTGCATTTGCTTGGTTGCCGGTTGTGGCTTTTAGTTGTTAATTGAAGGCTGGATGGATGGCTATTAAGTCATTAATTGTTGTTTCCTTGTGCCACAGCACAAGTTAACACACACGCATAGACACAGACATATTTCCTTGCTTATATTCGAGAAAAATATTGGTGTTTTCACCCAGCACTGGGTGAAATGCACATTTTGTATTTTGGGAACTAAAACATATTTCAAATACAACTATACTAAATATAAATTTTACTTAAGTCATAGAACCTAGGTTGTTGCATAATATTGCCAGTAGATGGTGTCAAAAGCACATTACTTTGCATTTTTGATGTTGCTATTTAATTATTTAGCTCACTTGCCCAATTCTAGGTTATATCTGATGATGAATTATGACTTGAGCATGTAATATTGGTGAAACCTCATGGACAGCTATTTTGCCTTAAGGCTTGAGAATTATTCTTGCCCAAAGAAAATATTCTATTTTCAGAAATATCCTCTGTAAATGGTGTCTTTCAGATATTTCAATCATGTACAGCCTGGCCCACCTGGAAGGACAAAGTTCTAAAACTGTGCTCCCTAAATATTAGAAATAGGTGCCCTTTCTTTTTTCTTTCTTTTTTTTTGTTAATATTGCCAGCCCAGTTTCACATCAGAAATGTAGTTTGTTCTTTGCAGATGACAACCAGTATTCTCAAGATACAAAATTATTTTGTCTTTCTTAGCTGGCCCAACAGAATGCACTTCATGTCTTCTCTTTTGTTGCATTGCTTAAATTGCTAGTACTGATTTTAATGAGATGTTGTGGCTTATTGAAGAATATATAATTTACATATAGAAAGGTTTGAGTTCAGCTTCTCATATCAGAATGGTAATTTCTTGAAATTCTGAAGAAGTAGGATGAAGATCATTGGTTTTAGAGAGTTTCCTAATTGGACTTCCATGTGATAGTGACAGTAGTCACAATTATACTTGTAGGAGATTCATTCTAATTTAAACTCTCAAATTCTGTAATATCTTTGAATCTTACTTTATAAATTAGAAATTGGTTTGGTTATTTGATCTCTGTTAATGGCTTCTTTTTCTCTGAAGAAAAGCTCTTTTAAGTTTCAAATTACTTCTCCACCCACATCTCAAGATGGAATTCTTAAATAGAATCATGCAGACAGGATAATGCTCTGTAAGGTATCAGAGGTTGAAAACTTATCCTCTTGCTACATACAAAACATTTTTCTGTTAAATTTATAAAAGCCTATAGTTGCTTTAAAACAGAGAACATGGCTTGTGAAGATACTGAATGTTGACAAGAGTTAATCCATTTTTAATTACACTATTACATTTTTGGTAATATTTTTTTATTGAAAAGTTTTACAATACATTTTAAGCATATACTCCTTCGCAACAGGGCATACCTTAATATATGTGTCTTAAAGCAACCATATAATAAATCACATCCCTCAATATTCAATAATCTTCCTTGTGTTAAATTAAACCAATTACTAATTGATGATAAAGCCGCAGCCTCATAATATAATTTAAAGTTGGGCATTTTAAGACCACCTCTTTCACGTATATCTTGCATTATCTTAAGTTTTACTCTCGGTCTTTTCCCTGCCCAAAAAAATTTATTAATACCTTTCTGCCATTCTTCCAAATTTGAGTCTTTTTTAAGTATAGGTATCATTTGAAACAAAAATAAAAATTTTGGTAAAACATTCATTTTAACTGCTGCAATTCTTCCCAATAAAGACAGTTGTAATTTTTTCCAAGTATTTCATTCTTTTTGTATTTTTAACCATAACAATTCATAATTATTTTTGTATAATTTCATATTTGAATCTGAAAGATATACCCCCAAATATTTTAATCTTTTTAGCTATTTCAAATCCTGTTAATTTTTCTAAGACTACCTTTTGTTCTGTAGTCATATTTTTAGACAAAATTTTAGTTTTTTGCCTATTAACCTTAAATCCAGAAACTTGTCCATATTGCCAAATTATTTCCATTAAATCTATAACCGACTGAGTCGGTTGACCTAATATAATAACCAAGTCATCTGCAAACGCTCTCAATCTATAATCTTGATCTTTAATTTTAATTCCCTTTATTTTATTTGAGTCATGTATCTTAATCAATAATATTTCCAATGTTAAAACAAACAGCAATGGTGACAACGGACATCCCTGTCTTGTGCCCTTTTCAATTTTGCAAGCTTCTGTTAAACTACCATTAATTATTATTTGAGCTGTTTGTTTCTGATATATTGCCCTAATAGGTTGTAAAAACTTATCACCAAACTCCATCTTCTCTAAGACTTTAAATAAAAGTTGCCAATTCAATTGGTCGAACGCCTTTTCAGCATCCAAAAAAATCAGCGCTGCAGGGACTTGATTATTTCTTTCCAAATATTCTAATAAATTTACAATATGTCTCACATTACTTTTCATTTGTCTACCACTTATAAATCCTGTTTGATCACTATAAATCATTTGCTGCATAACCTTCATTAATCTATTTGCTAAGATCTTTGTAAATATCTTATAATCCGTATTTAGAAGCGATATAGGTCTGTAATTTTTTGATTGGGATTGTTGATTCCTTTGGAATCAACGTTATAAATGCTGTTCTCCACGATGGAGGCACTTCCCCTCCAGATTGAATTGTCCTAAATAATTCTTTTAAAGGTTCCACCAACTCTAATTGTAAATTTTTATAATAAGTGGCTGTCAAACCATCTGTTCCAGGTGTCTTACCCACTTTTAGTTGTTTAATTGCTAAAATAATTTCTTCAGCAGTTATCAGTTGATTCATCCCTTCCCTCTGTTCTTGTGTAAGTATAGGGATATTCACTTCTTGTAAATACCTATCTATATCTAAACCTTGAGTTATATCCCTTGCATATAATTTAGAATAAAATTCAACAAAAGCCTTTTTAATAAGATTTTGTTGAAACACCTCTTTACTCTTATATTCTATCTTATCTATATTATGTGATTTTTGTTTTTTCCTTAACAGATAAGCTAACCATCTACCTGGCTTATTAGCATTGTAAAAAGTATTATGTTTGACATATCATAAGTTAGTTGCCACTTGATCTGCCATCAACATATCAAAATGTCCTCTTAACAAATTAATTGCTTCTTTCAACCTCTTATTAGATGAGTTCAAGATAAAAACTTTCTCTTTCATCTTTATTTCCTCCTCTAATTCTTTACGCTTATATTCCAATCTACGTCTATATTTATTATTCAAATATATTAACACACCTCTCATATAAGCTTTACTTGCATCCCAAACCATTTCAATGGGTGTACCCTTTTGCATATTTATAATAAAAAATTCTTTCATTTGTTTTTTACATTCTTCCACATTTTCTTGATATCTAAACAAATTTTCATTTAATCTCCAAAATCTCCTATCTCCCTTCCCCTTGTCCAATTCCATCCATACTGGACTATGGTCTGATAAGGTTCTTGGACATATTTTGATCTTCTTAACCCTGGAAAAAAAATCGTTAGTAGTTAATACAAAATCAATCCTTGAAAAAGATTGATGCCTGTCAGAAAAAAAGTAAAATCCCTTTCTTCCACGTTTCGTTCTCTCCAGACATCTCTCAGTTCCAGATCGTCTTTCATGTCAAAAAAGGATTTAGGCAATTTAGCATGATTTGGAGTGCTTTTAAAAGGTCCTTTTTTGTCTTTTTGTGTGTCTAGTACTCCATTCCAGTCTCCCATTAAAATACACGATTTATAATCCCATTGAATTATTTTGTTATGTAAAAGTTTGTAAAATTCTCTTTGCTGTTGATTAGGTGCATATAATCCAATTAAAAGTATTTTCTTCCCTTCTATTAAAAGTTCAATTAAAATATATCTTCCTTGTTTATCTGCTTCAATTAGGTTAGCTATTAAATTCTTCTTCACATAAATGACTACACCATTTTTCTTTTTTGATGCAGATGCAATAAACTGCATACCCATTCTAGAGTTTATCAAATATTTTTGATCAGATACACGGATATGTGTTTCCTGCAAGCATATAACATCATTTTTAAATTGTTTCAAGTACTGAAATATTTTCTTTCTCTTTTGCGGTGAATTTAAACCATTAACATTCCATGTTAGAAACTTTGCCGCCATTTTTTGCGACTTGAAGCTTTCAGAGCGTATCTTGCAGATCCACAAGCATCTGCTTCTTTGGTCTCGCTCCTCCCACTACTTCAGTATAAGTAGATTCTTGAGTTGTAATTATAGGATATTGTTTCTGTTGTTGTTGTTGTTCCTTTCGTCTGGTTGCAGCCCGTGTCACCCTTTGAGCCCTTGATTCTTCTAATGAGGCCAAGGGCTGTGCAGTTTCCAAAACCTGCTGTGCTTCTTTTGAAATCAGCGAGGTGATTTCTTCATCTTGCTGTGTACCTTCCGATTGTGTCTGTCGCACTTCTTTTTCCTTTCTTCTTTTAATTTCTGGGGATGGTGGTGAATCTGCCTTCAGTATATTACGGTAAAAATCTCGTGCCTTCAGATTTTTTTGGTAATATTCTTTCATTTCTGCTTAGTAGATTGGTTTTCAACTCATAATTATTACAATTCTATTTTTTTAAAAATAGAAAAACTGCCTCCATCTTTGTTAGTCCGTCCTGCAGTAATGATCATTCCATTTGGGGCAGCAAAATAAAATATTTCAATTCAGAGGATTGCAGCAAAATTTTGCTTGGACTAATGCATGTACAGGTGGTTTTTTGTTGTTGACATTTTTAGAATCAAAGGTACCTTGGATGACCTTAATATCACCATGGTAGGTGGTATTTTAATATTACAAATATTCCTGACTTTATTAATAGCTTACTCATCACTTTAAAAGCACTATATGTCATATAACTATTTAAATATCTAATACTGAAGTCGATTAAATGATACTTTTGTCTTTTCATGATACAGTTCGATTGAGAAGGAAATCAAGACGACGTTCACAGTGGGGGAAAGGTATTATTAAAAAGAGGAAGGTGAATAATTTGAAAAAAGATGAAGATGATGCTAAATTTGCAGATGATGAAACTCAAGGGGACGATAGCAAACTCCTGGAAAATGGGGAGCTTGAAGGAAGCATTGACTGCACTGAGGAGAACGGAGAGGAAACGGGAGATCTTTCCCTAACAAATGATGAGTCATCATGTGATGTCATGGATATACATGGAGAACAGAGACTTGATAATGGGACAGTCGGGAAAGAAAATAGCATTCCATCTACAGAAGAGAGCTCCAATGAATCCCTGGTAGTAAATAAGAAGGTTATGATAAATGTAGAAGAGGGCTCTAAGGATGAGTCGGGTTCCCAGAGGGATCATTTAAATGGTGAGGCCTCTGAAGGGACACACCTTCCCCCTTGTCAGTATGACAAATGTGAACCGTTGAAGGTCAGTCTCATTGCTGATATGGCTATGCCCAAAGAAGTGGTGACAACTGATGACCACTCCCCCAAAAAATCAGAGGCTTCAAATTATAGTCCAGAAGGAGAACATATACCACAACAGTCTGGTGGTGAGATTTCACAGTGCAGCAATAACGAAAAGAAATCGCCAAGCACAGATATGGAAACTAAAGAAACCGAATCAGATAAAGACGGTACATGAAATCTATATTACTTTTTGTTCTTTCCCTCATCTCATAATTGAGGCAAATGCAGAATATGATTTCAGAAATGATTTGGGTTGGAAGAAGTGTTTTGCACAGAAGCCTAAAAAAAGATGAGCACTTGAATGTTTGCAAGAAGAGTTGTGCTCGTGCTTCTGGCTGGAGCGCTTCTGTGTTATTATTAAAGTGTGCACAGTGTTAGTGCAAAATATTTTGCTTGGAATATGTTTATGTTTTGAAGGCAAGATAAACTTGGTCAAAAATGATTTGATCTATCTATCTATCTATCTATCTATCTATCTATCTATCTATCTATCTATCTATGTATCTATCTATCCATCCATCCATCCATCCATCCTATTTATAAAGCCTCATTGTTACATTAGTCTTGATGATGGGTGGAGAAAGGAAAGTGATGAATAAGTAAAAGCTATGTTGTCATTGCTTCCTTTTTCTATAAAACAAGTTAGCGAGAAATGTTTAAGTCTAGACATTTCCATTTAATAAATTTAACTCCATTGCTTGGAATTCAGTTGGATAACTTCTTAGAGTTATTGTAATCTTATCTATATTTATTGCAGGTACATTGAAAAATAAGAAACTTCGTAAAATTGCTTTGGCGCAAGTTCCAGAGGAACAGTTAGATCCTGTACCTCCTGTAGTTGTTGATCGTGTCAGGCTAATGGTAAGGTTAACTGGATATAGATTCTTAAATCTTTATACCAACATTTTTTTCCTTCCCTTCCCTTTTTCCCAAGTATCTATTACAAAATTGAAAATGTGTTCCCTTCTGTTTCACTACACATTAAATATATTTCATAAGTTCAAGCTGGATCAAATTACTATAATTTAGTATTATTACTCATCTAAAGAATGGAGAATCTCTTAATATATAGAATTTTGAAATAATATTTTTAATTGTAAATTGGAGTTTAAAAATGCAAAGATAAAAACCAATGCAAACAGAAAAATACGAAAAAGAAAGGCACAGAGAGAAACTCGGCCGCGCGAGTTGTAATGGGGGTCTCCCGATACTCCCATGTAACACCTCTACTCCGCGAGCTGCATTGGCTTCCGGTTGCCCTCCGGGTGAAATTCAAGGTGCTGGTTATTACCTATAAAGCCCTACATGGCCTGGGTCCGGGGTATTTGAGGGAACACCTGCTGCCGGCATCAAATGCCCTTCGCCCAGTGCGCTCCCACAGGGAGGGTCTGCTCAGGGTCCCACCGGTAAGAGATTGCCGGCGGGTGACACCCAGGGATAGGGCCTTCTCAGTGGGGGCGCCTGCCCTCTGGAACCAGCTGCCAGTGAAACTGAGGACTGCCCCCGACCTCCGGTCATTCCGCCGGGGCCTGAAGACCTGGCTCTTCGAGCTCTCGGGCCCAGGCTGAGGAGTAATTTATTTTAATCGGGGTTTTAATTGCACAGGGTTAGTTTAATCTTTTTTAAATTGGTTTTAACTTTTGTATTGCTGGTTTTTTAACTCCCTGTAAACCGCCCTGAGTCCTCAGGGAAAGGGCGGTATATAAATGTAATAAAATAAAATAAATAAATAAAAAGTAGGGGGAAAGGAAGAAAAATATATAAAAGAAAAAAAGGAAGAAGTATAAAAAGAAATGACTTTCCCCTTCATCAATAGAGATACAAACAATTTCAGTAACTTATCTTCTCTAACATTTCTAACAATTTCTTCATTCCATATTAGCAATCAGTGTAATCATTTTTTTCCAATTGGCAAAAATCCATTAAGAACTATCTGAAATAATAAATATTTTAACTTTAATCTAGTAAGTAAATTTCATATTACTTTCATTTACTTACACAACAACTTACCATTTGTAAAAATACAAAAAAAACTTTCCTTCCCAAGTCTTATATCTATAAACAAATTTTAAAGCCTCATCATTCAGTTAATCAGGAAAGATTCCATTAAGAGTTACCAGAGACAATTACCATATTGTAACCCCATCAAATGATGTCCTATAAATTATTTTTTATCATCATCTCTTCATCTTCTTCCAGAAACTCCTTTGCAAATGTAACTTCAGTTTTGATACCATAGTTTATCACTTTCTCTAAAAATGCAACAACAAAAATCTCCTTACCATATCTTATCTATAAACAAATCTTTAAAGTCTCATTGTTCAATCCTGCACATAGTTGGCAGTCAGTACAAACTTTCTAGTAATTTAGATTATAAATATCCTATCACGTAAAACAGTTATTAAGCCAAGTGTTACACTGCCTCCAAACTTCATCTTAAGCTTTCCCCAAACTTCTCTTCATAGAATTTACTCGATTTATTGGTGAAGAAAAGTGACAACTTAACAGTTGACCAGCTAGAGAGGCTATACTCTCTACTTAATCAGTGCATCTACCGGCATCGTAAAGATTATGACAAATCACAACTTGTACAAGTAAGTTTGCAACCTGTTCGTAGAACGTGCTGTAAGTGATTCACCCGATCTTCTCTAAGTCAAGGCAAGCCCAGCTATAGTTGTGTCTCAGGGAGCTTTTCTGCTAGCAGGAAAACAAATGTTATTTTTAAAGTGTTTAGACTACTTTGTTTTAAAACAATGTTTTGACTTGTTTTGTTTCATATTCAGTATTATTTATATTTATTTAGCATAAGATGAGAGCATGACAGAAGAGAAGTAAACGTATACACATTGTCCAAATAATTATATAGAAAACTTCTAAGGGGGTATGGCAGTGGCCTCATAACTGGATGTCCAATTCAGCTATCCAGGTGATCGCTTCTGGCGTTGCTTCATGCAGATCTCCTAGGGAACGTATGTTGTGGGCAATCTTGCACAATATGTTTAATTGTTTGCCTATCAGCACCACAATCGCAACGAGGGGAAATCTTTCCATCCCCACTGATACAGGGCAGAGGCACATCTTCCAGTATCACACGTAATTCTGTACAATTTTGTCCAGAAATTGCTTATATTGTATTAAGTGTTGTTTAAAAACTTTGAGCTCTATTTGGAAGAGAAGAATAAGATTTTAGTGATCAGTGGTTGTCAATTTTTAATTTGGTAGTGTAAAATGTTATAATGGTATTGATTTTTGAAATGCTCTACTATAGCAAAATTAATTTAGCTTTTAATTCTGTTGTGATTATTGTAAGATGGATCCATGATTGACTGATAACTGTCTACTCTTCCTAAGGTGGAGTGGTACTGCTGTGATTTCTCAAGGTTAAACATGTATCTATGAAGTGATTTTGTGGAATAGAGTATTAAACAAATTAAACAAAACATCCAATTACATCCTTCGTGAAATATATTCATGAGAAAGTTTATCTCGGTATTCTAAGAGGAAAATGTAAAGATTGTCACTTACTTTCCCATTTAATTCATCATTTAAGGAGCAGTAGACAAAGCCAGACAAGCTGTCTTTTTTATTAATGTTGGCTGCTCTGGTCTAAGTAAAGTTTATGCAAATTATAATGCAAATTGTCCCTTAGCTTTTGGCACTACTATGAAGAGCATTTGTAAGTTCTTAGAACCCTAAAGAAACTGAAGTCTCTTTTTTGAGACTTCTGTTGAGAAATGTTGTTGTTTAATATTACTCTGAGTGGTGGTGAATAATCAAATAATCTTGTTTTTCCTTCTAGGAAATGGAAAGAACAGTTGATATGTTCGAAACATTCCTGTGAACACATCTCTCCGAGGTGTGTGGGTTTGTCTTTTCATTGGCTGCTCATGGGAGAGCAGTCTTCTGAGCCATTCGCTTTCCACTTGCACCAAGTATATGCAGAGCTTTGGTCTTAACATGCTCGCTCTTGGTCTCACGTTCTGTTATGAATTTGGTGCTATTGTCTCAGGTAACTGAAACCAGCCAGCCTACAAGAACCAAACAGAACTTCAAAATCTTTGTATCTTGATATAAATAAAGAATATAATGCCACAACACAGAGATTTTTGGTGCTACAGAAACTGCTTTCATTTCTGCTGTCTACATGTGTTATCTTATGAGAAGTTTCAGGCAAAACGGAGCAGGCTGACAAAACACCCACAAACTGGATAGAGCAGATCTGATTATTTAAGTGGGCAATTTCTAAAAAAAAAAATCTTTTTGCTTTTCTTTTTTTAATTCTCTGAGGTAATGGACAGTAGCCTGTTTTTAAAGCTGGCAGTGAAAAATTGTGGTACAAAGGAATTGACTTTGGTATACAATAATATGAAGATGAGGCTCTTTAGAGCTGCCTTCAATGTGCCTTTTTAGTCAGTGGTGATGGTGGAGAGAGGAGGAGGAGGAGGAGGAGGAGGAGGAGGAGGAGGAGGAGGAGGAGGAGGAGGAAGTTATTAAAAGTTGGGATTGTAGCCAAGGGCAGAGTTAGTTATTTTTAAAAGCCTGTGTTCCCAAAGAACAGTTTCAGGTTCCTGCACTGTCAAATGGCAGCCAGTATTATGTTTTTAACATTTCTCTGTTGCTCTCCAGAAATCCAAATTATGAAAATAAGTTTAATCTCATATTATCTCAAAATGATAAGATATATTCATTTCTAAAACAACTTTATACTCTTGGGGGGGAAAGTCTCACTGTGGATATTTAAGGTGGCTGTAGTGTGGGGTTTTTTTGGTTGTTGTTGATGTTTCTCCATTTTATTTGTTCAAAGTCCTTAAAAACAGGTTTCTTTCTAAACTTCCATTAGCGTGAAAGTGAAGATTTGCTGGGTGTCCGTAGACAGGAAAGGCAAGTAGGTCCTGCAGTCCTTCATCTTCATATGAATTAGACCAAACTGATTCACCACAATTCATTTTGGGACAGATTTAAAGAGGAAATGACTAAGTAGCCTTTCCCTGGTTAGTTCTTGGACCGCTGAATTAGCCCTTGAAATATTGCCATTCTCTAGAGCTCAGTGACAGTTGAATGTTTTCAGACACTTTCCCTGTTTTAAGAATTAAAGGAAGAGGACATTCCAGGCAGCCAACAATCTGCTTCACCCGGATTTGTTTCAGATCAACATGTAAAGGTCAACATGGTCCCATGGCTTCTCTTGGTCTTAGTGTCATCTGTAAACTAATATCCCTTTATAACATAAGCTGTAGGTAAAGGGAGTACAGCCCCCTCCCCCCTCCCCCAAATATGCAATTCATTGTGTTTTGTTTCCGAGAAGCAAAAATGAAATCACTCACCCAATCTTGGACTACTGCAGAGTTGCTCAGCTACCTCAGCTTTTTTATATTTCAGTTACCAACAGTGTTTACGGGAGGTTGTAATCTGCCCTGCTGCCGTTTACATGCTGAAGCTTAAGGTACTTATCGCCCCGTGTGCCGGCCACAGCTGAGAATTGGGCTCTGGCTATCGGCTACACCAGTAGTTCCTTCCCATTTTTTTCTTTGTAAGTTGACATCCGAGCGAGCCTGGACCTTCTAGCTGAGCCTCCCCAGGCCAACCTCGCTCCCTCAGCGGTTCTTGGGTTCCTGAGAGGCCTCGAGGGATACTATTCTGAACGTGACTTCTGTAGAAATGCTGTATTTTTAGGTGGGAAAGTGCGATTAAAATTAAAATGTTTTAAATTAGTACTTCATTTTAGAAACTTGATTGGGGGGGGACTTTCTCATTTTTCTGTTAATATTTATTGCCATTACATCTGCTTAGGCTACTTCGCTGTCAGTCCATTAGCATTTTGTATTATGATGAGGATTGTTATAAAACTTTCAGAAATAAAATGTAGCAGATTTTTTGTAGCAAGTTTCCGGCAAAACAATTTTTTGCAAGTCTCAGGTTCTTGCAGCATTTTTTAAGATATTGTAGTTCAACTATGCTTTAGTTCAAGTAGCAGCAGCACTTGTGAGATGAAAAACTGCATACATTTTTAACAGATTGTTAAATTTGTACAAGTTTAAATCCTTTAAAATAGTTGTCAAATAATTTTCAAAAGAGTATCTTAAATTCAAGTCTGGCATTAAAAATGCTTCCAGTTTATCAGTTGAGGACAAAAATATTTGTAGTTTTGAATGTTGATAAAAAAAAGTGAGGGACTGCCTCTGATTGTTATAGATTTTTCAGAAGAATTAGCTTCTATAAATGTGTTAGTGGGCAACATGAATAAAAGTATATATCCATCCTTCTGGCTCCAAAAACACACTAACCATGTATTGCTTTTCTTTATTAATAGCTTAGCAATTGTAGAGTTAAACCTGTTATTCTATTCATGTTGTCAGGTCGCCTCTCTTTGTATTTTTGTTCTTGTTTTGCCACAGAGAATTGGCAATAAATTCAATTCCTGTATCTTGTTATGAATCACCAACGAACTCCTGTGCAAGGCCACATCCTAGGCCAAGAGGAGGCTGGATTTCTGTGGGGATAATGACGAAACTGCTCTAAGATAACCATGGCTGTGGAGTTAATTGTGTTTGCAAGCTTTGAATTTCAGCTGTAATTAATTTATGTTTTGTGTTTTCAGTCTTATTATTTGAGTTTTCTCCTATGCCAATATATTTATTATAGGATAACTGGGTGATTGGTTTTGTTTTGTTTTCGTTTTGCTAACAATTTACATTCCATATTTTCTTTACGTTTGTTTCTTTTAGTTTTTGTTAAGTTGGAGGTCATATTTGGATACGTGCAGCTACTCAGTTCTCTCCCTTTTTATATAAATTCAACATTAAGCTTCAATTGGAGCTTGTACCCGCTTTTTTCTGTATTGTACATTGGTTTACTTAAGCAGTGGGGATGTCTTTTGGGTTATTCATGTGTGTCTGTTTTTTGATAAAATAAGATTTACTTCATCAGCTATAATAAATCTTGGATTCTATAAGTTGTATTCAGAGAATTGTGTTACGCTTTTTTGCATCTTGACTTTATTTGCATTAGTTTAAATTATTTAATTTTTTAAAATTCTGGATATTTTGAACATATTACTGTAATTTGTAATATAACTGCTGTGAAATACTTGAATAAAGAGGACAAGTAAAACTCCTGAGTCTCTCGATCGTTTTGATAATAGTTGTGTTTTAATTTTAGGTGTACATTGATTGGTAGGTTCACTTAGGTTGGCATGTGGTTCAGGCAAAAGAAAACTTCTTACTGGGGAGCCATAGAGCCAGTTTTAGGGTCTATGGTTCACCACGGTGGATTTAGATGTATCATTCTTTCCTATTCCCTCCCCAAACTAGCTTGGGAAAAAGACAGTACTATTGAGGTACATATCTCCTGAGCACGCTTTAGTTTGTGTAATTAAAGTTGCTCTGGTTTTTTATATTCTGATTTTTATCCATTAGGAAAAATTTTCACGCAGAGATTTCATTCATTCATTCATTCATTCATTCATTCATTCATTCATTCATTCATTCATAAAATGTATTTGCAGCCCATCTTATATCTAACAACTCTGGGTGCCTTACAACATAAAAATGTTAATATCATTCATTATCAAAACAGCAAATAAAAACATTAAAAGATAAAAACCAAGGAGACAAGATGGCAAAGAAGGAAGCCAGATACATAGGAAGGGGGGCGGGTGGAGTTGAATTTTAATTGGTCACCGCCTTCAGTATGGAACTCCCCCATTGGGTCCCCAAGCCAAGTGGCAAAGCCATGTCTTGAGGCTCTTTCAAAACATCAGCAGGGTAGCAGCCAATCTCATCTCAGAGGATAGGATGTTCCAGTGGGCAGGAGCCATGGCAGAGAGTTCTTCTGGATCCTGCCAGCTGAAATTCCTTGACTGGCAGGATCTGCAGAATGCCCCCTCTGCCAGCATAGATGGGACAGACCAGCCCCAGTAGAATGAGATGATTCCTCAAGTAGACTGTATTCATGCTATGTAGAGCTTTAAAGGAGATGACAAACACCTTGAATTGCACCTGGAAACAGACCGGCACCCAGTGCAGCTCATGATGCAGTGGTGTAACATGGGTTACTCTAGAGGCCCTAAGAATGTCTGTGCCAGCTGTAGCTTCTGCATGCTCTTCAAAGCGGAGTGGCTTAGTGTGCAGGCAGCCCTGTTCTGTTAAATCTGGCTGGCTGCTCTATGGTTCTGCTGCCTCTTCCCTTCAGGAACTTAACATTGCTGAATTAGTTGCTTGCAAGTAGAGGGGGACCCTTTTAGGAGAGTTTATAGGGTTCAATTGAGGAGGGTCTTAATGTAGATTATTTAGCTATGCAAATGCAATAATCTAAGCTTATTTTTCTGGTAGCAGAGAGCTGAATCAATAATCTAGGGCATTCACCTTGCCCCAAAGCAGTGGTAGTTCTTTAGCTTAATTCTCATCAAGAAAATAGGGAAATCCTGTATTGCTTTCTAGGTTGAATGGCCCTTTTGTAGCTGCTAGCAACCAAGAAAGTGGGAATTCTAGCTTTGTTGGCTGCTAACAAGCACAATTTTCCTTTTCTTTCACAAGAAGAATGTCAACTCTAATACCTCTTCACCTTGTAAATTGCCTTAGAGTAACCTTATTTGCTGCTAATGTGGAAAAAGGAGCTGTGAAAAGATTTGGCCCAATGGTTACACTCAAAGAAGAGAGAGGGGAAAACAAATTCAATATGCCTGAACAAAGTTCATTCCAAGCAAGGGATCAAAATCACTTAGGTCATTATTTAACTTTTACTATTAAATCTCTTGCTCAATCAGTCCATGTTGCAATAATGTTCCCTGGGTGATACCAATAATTTCTTTTAAGGCAGGGGTGGAGAAGTACGGCCCTTTTATGACTTGTGGACTTCAACTCCCAGAATTCCTGAGCCAGCCATGCTGGCTCAGGAATTCTGCAAGTTGAAGTCCACAAGTCATAAAGAGGCTGTAGTTCCCCACCTCTCATATATATATTTTATATGTATACTATATGTATACTACAGTATATGTATATGTATACTATATGTATACTATATTTATGAATGTCCATTTTAAGCAGAGGGGGCAATAGTCTGTTGGTTCAACTTGAGCCCCCACTGATGACAATGACATTAGATTTCAAAGTGCCGAATTCCATATCCTCCACAGTCCCACTGTTCTGCACATGCTGCAACACCACCCCGATGACTGCCGGTACCACAAGGCAGCACCAGCCAGGACCAAAGGGCCACATCCACGTTTAGGTGAAGGATAGGTAAATCACTGAGGCCAGAATGAGATCAGAAAAAAATGGAGTGAAAAGGACCCAGATTGTTGGGGGCAATTAAGCTGACTTTGTAATAATGCCGCTTGGGGTGTGTGTGTGAAAGCCCTAACAAGCAGGCATATACATAGAATGAAGGCTACTGCTAAGCTTGTAAGCCGCCCTGAGTCTTCGGAGAAGGGCGGGATATAAATGGAATTAAAATAAAATAAATAAAAATAAATGGAAAGCAAACATTCCTAACATATATGGGCTTACTTCTTTGTCCTCTGCCCCTTTTTATTGACTTGAACCAAAGCAAGATAGAATAGCACAGCCAATCCACTCTTCTCATTGTATTGTATACAGCAGGGGTGTCAAACTGCCAGCCTGCAGGCCGGTTGCGTCATGCGGAAGCTGCGCCCACCCTATTGCCGGCAATGGCAAAACCGTCCCGATATGTTGCGTGACATCACGTGACGTCGCAAGTTTGACATGTCTGGTATAGAGGCTCTTCTTAAGTCAATGGGCAGTGCCTTTTAATGCAGACCTAAAATAACCCTGTTAAACAATAGAGGAACTAAAAACAATTAGCTACTATTCCTCTTAGGCTTTGCATCCTCAAAGCTGAGGAGAAGCAGACAGATACCTTGTACTCTGAAAACCAGAGAATTATGGGAGATGATTTTTAGGAAGTAAAAAAACCAAACCAAAACCAAGAAGTCCCACTGATGTTATTGTTGACAATAAGCTGCGAACTTCATTGCTGTGTTATAGTCGACATTGTCATATTTTGTGTAGCCCTGAATTGGTCTGGAAGTGGGTGAGAGAGAGGAAAGCTGCTGCTACGTCAAGCTCTTTTGGCAGAAGTCTTGGGAAAATGTTCTTTATTCTCAGATTTCAATTACAGACTCTGTATGAATGGAAAAGCGTACAGGGGAACTTGTTTCACTAGGAATAATAACAATTAATATGATCCAAAGAGATCTGAGTTAATAATGTCCAAAGTAGGATTAAAATACACAAATAACAATTAATAGCTGGAGAAAAGGGGGGGTTGGAGAAAGGGAGAGTTGCTTCTCACAAGAGCAAGAATATCTCCAATTTTGCTCTCACCTCTGCACCACCTTTTCAGTTTAAATTGGGCATGTTTCTCTAACGATCTCCCTGCTTTCTTCAGTGGCACTAATTTTTCTAAGGTATTTTTCTTCTTACTTCATCCTCTGATTCCACTAAATGCATCAACGGGATTTTGTAATTACATTTTTCCCAATATTGAAAAATATTGAAATATTGCAAAAAGGAATAAAACTCTTAAGTAGCTTCATAATGATGCTAACAGGTAGATGAGTTCACAAAGGAGAAGTAAATAAAACCTTTGGTGGGCTGAATGAAAGCTCTTGTTGGTGTTGAGTATTGGTGGCTTAGTCAGGTTTTGGTTTCATTTTACAGCGTTTCAATAGCTTAGCTTTTGTTTACTTTTCGGTATTTGCTTATTTATCTTATTTAATATCACATTTGTTTATTTGTATTTATCTGTTTATCTATTTACCTATTTACCTATTTACCTATTCATTTATTTATTATATTTAATATATTTATTTAGTTTAGGATTAGTTTAGTTTAGGGCACAGGTCTGCAACCCGCGGCTCCGGAGCCACATGCAGCTCTTTCAGCCGTCTCCTGCGGCTCCCGGTCCTCTGCCATGTGCAGTCCAAAAAAAAAAGTGGGACTAAAAAAGTTCAACCAATCAATTCAAATATGCAGGGTAGGTGCATATCTCGCCTTGGCTCCACTCTTCAGTCAAACCCTGTTGTGTGCATGTGCGCATGTACGTGCATGCGCACATATTTTTTGCGGCTCCCAGTTTTTCCTTTTGTGAGGGAACCGGTTCCGAGTGGCTCTTTCATTGTTTCAGGTTGCTGACCCCTGGTTTAGGGCATTAAGCATAGAGACATTCTTAAAATATGCAGGGAAACTCCTGTTTGAGGTAAGAGGTCCTCATTTTTTATTTATTTACTTGTCAACTGCGTAACCCTAGGATGAGTTCAAGATTCAAAGAGGTAACACGACAAGTAACATAACATAATATAAGAATAATAAAATCCCTCTTTCTAATTAATTTTTAACTTCGCTTGCCTCTTCTAAATTTTATACACGATGCTCATATTTTTAATATTGCATTTGTATAGTACCTAGAGTGAGGGAGATGGGCAGTTCTTAAATATGATAAATAAAGAAATAAATAGTGTGTGTTCTAGTCTCCTGGCATGCTGAACTACATTGGCCAGTAGTCCTGGTTAACCCTAACCCTATCCCATGTCCCTTTTTAGCACTGGGAAAGGTTCAGAGTGACATTGATCCCTATTTCAATTCACCAGGTATAACGAGGGAGGGGAGAGAGTCCCCCACTCCTTCCTACTGTTTTTGGTTGTGACAGAGGGAGACAACTACTGCAATGCATGGATGTAGTCCCCTTCCCCAAATACAATCAACCCACTTGCTGATATCACTGACCACTCCCTCACTATACACCACAGTGGAACCAGAACAGTACAGGTAGCAATGTCTTCTCTGATAATCAGCCCAGAACTGTGTTGGAGGAAAGATGGAGAGAAGCTGGCACAGGCTGACTGATTTACTAGTATTTTTATACTGTTGACTCTATAGCAACTCTTGACAATTTACAAACAGCTGCCTAAAATCCATATAACTAGTAGTCATGAGGCCCAGAGTCACCCTACACCAGGAGTGTCAAAATGCCAGCCCGTGGGCCGGATGCGTCATGCGGAAGCCACGCCCACCCCATTGCTGGCAATGCCAAAACCGTCCCAATATGTTGCACAACATCATGTGAGGTCGTGAGTTTGACATGTCTGCCCTACACTAAACTAGAGATGGGAAGATCCTAGCTTCTGATCATGTTGTCATCAACACTGCCAATTGTTTGTACAGACAGGTTTATATTGGAAGAAGAGGGCCATTATGGGCATGGAAGTCTGCACATCTTCAGGTGGCCACATCTGAGAAACACTGAGCTAGTTACACTAAATTGGATGCTAATTATGAGATAATTTTTATAAGAAAAAAGAAAGGTTATGAGGCAATGCTTGAAACATTTTGTTCAACATAAATGAAGAGTCAGGTTTATTTTTAGTCAGTTTGACTTCTGGAAAGATGGCAAAGCAAGCAAGCAAGCAAAGACGATCAGCTTCTTGGAAAACCTAATCCTAGGACATTCATCCCTTGACATGTGGGGCCCACCATGTTCACCTGATGCAGCATTGCAAATTGAAAACAAATTCCAGGATTACATCTTGAGATACTTTTTTTAATCCATTGTGTAGAGAGTAAGAAACAATGTACTTTAAAAAATGGGTAAAATCTGCCAAATTGTGTTGCCTATGGAAATAAGCTATTTTTCTCTCACACTGACTTCAATAGAGACATGCCCCCCTCCCCGTAAATAATCAAAGAAATAATTAAAATTCCAAGCAAAATCAGTTTTAGCTCCTATACTATTAGCCTGATTTAACTTTACAGAAAACAATCTAATAGGTTTTAAGATGCAGAGGCAGAGCTGGTAAAAATGAAGCCTTTTCACCAATCCAAGCAGTTTTTGTTGACCCGTGCTATGATTATTCCGAAGAAGCAACAATTACAAAAATGTATACATATATTTAGAATTGTTGTTGTTGTTAGTTGCGAAGTCGTGTCCGACCCAATGGACAATGTATGTATGTATGTATGTATGTATGTTTTATTTATTTATTTATTTATTTATTTATTTATTTATTTATAATACAAATATAAATTTTAATATCATGCCGTCCAGATCTCAGTTTTGAGTTATCATAGAAGAAGTCTATGGAGGGCTTCTGGTTTTCAGTTGCAGTGCTGACAGACATGGGGAGATCGTCCCCACCACAGTCTGGTTTTCTCCTGCTGGTGGACCCTGAAAAGGGTTGAAAGTCACTCTGGAGGGGAAACGAGTGTGAAGAGGACTCCTGAGTGATTGCGGAAGGGCAGCATCCCTCCTGTTTGATCTTGGGCAGCTCTTCGAACTGACGGGGAAAAGATCGGCAAACACAGTCTACTAAAAATCCAGATAATGACACAATAATTTCAAAACTGGAAATAACCTTTGAGGAAAACAAGAAGAAGAAACCTGAGAAAGAAAAAGACCAGATGGAACTGAAGACAACTATACCAGAACAAACATGGGGATCTGGGAGATCTGGGAGATCGAGGCGACAATGATTATAAATGGGCCAGACTTCTTAGAAAATTAGCAACTAGATGGTCTCCTTTAATCCACATAATATACACAAGAATGAAGAGAGACCCATCTGATGATTTAAAAGCATTGATATGCAAACCTGGCTGGCCAAAGAAGAAAGATAGAATTAGGTTGAAAAACTGGGGCCCTCTGTTTTATTAGAGAGGATCCTAAACTGTCAGTTAGTGGGCTAAAGGAAGATTTTGAAATAAAAGGAAATTTGAGTACTAGATTTAAAATAGTCAGAAAATAGTAAAAAACGGGATTAATTGGTTGAATATTGAAGGTTCAGATTAACAAGGGAAATTTAAATTAGCTATAAGAAAATAGGTTTGAATTATTGATTAGCCCAGTCTATATAGATGATGGATCTGAATTAATAAGATACTCTATTATTAAAGCGGTGATCTATTAGGATGGGAAGTAGAAAATGTTTATGGAATAGAATAAGAACATATTTAAGTTTTAATAGGTGTATTTTAGATACAGTATTATAATTTTATGAAATGAGATAAAGGAAATTTGGGTTACCTGAAAGTTAAATACTATGGATATTAAAGGTTAAACTGGAATACTGTAACTAAAAATTAAAACTGATAAAATTTTATAACAGGACATTGATTGTCTATTGAGATCTATTAAGATATGTATGAGCAAAAAGAAAAAAAATGTATTTATAAATGAGATACTGAAATTTTTACTGAATTTTGATATAATTAGAAATTTATTAGCATAAATATGAAATTGCAAATGTTAAGGGAAACTGTGAAGAAATATTTGATGGTGTAACCTGAGATACTCGCTAATGATTGTATTATTGACCTATTGTTTAACCTAGTTATGACATTGCCTTCTAAAATGTTATTCTTAACCCTATAAAATCTAATAAAAACTTTAAAAAAAAGAATTCTATGGAGCCACATTAATATTACTTTTAAAGATCTGAATTTTGTCTCAACTACAAGTATTAACATGTTGCTTAGAGGAGGCATATATAAATTCCATTGAAAACTAGTAAAAGATGCTACAATGTAAGACTGATAATAGATTAATTTAGTTACCTTGCTTTTCAAAATCTGGCAACATGCTATAGAACAGTCAGCATGCAACCAACACGCATTGTAACTGGATATGACTGCAGCCACTATGATTGTATCCATACTATGATTTACAATACTTAGTAAATTCGCCTCCTCCAGTTGGATTGTCCTGAGCTGTTCAAAATGTCTTCGTTTGGTAGAGAACAAAGTAAGTAACTGTTTGTTTGTGTGAGAACCTGTGGCAGGAGTGGGGATACAAAGGCAACTTTCCCTTTGCACCACACCTGACCCTTCCTATTTAATGACCAGTCTTAGATTTTGGTGGTATTGGTGGGTTAATATGTAATGTCTTTTGGGAACATTGTTTAACAGCACAAGTGTTTTCCCATAAAAATACAGAACAGAAGAGAATGGAAGATCTGAGATGCATACAAGAGAAGGAGCTGGCAGAGAAAGATGCCTCCCTAAGAGCTGTAAGTCATTCATTTCCCTTACAGTCCTGTTTTAAGCCCCTCTTTTTGTCTGCATATCTGTATTCAATGACTGATGCATGCTTTCTGTAATTTGTGCATCTTAGTTGGAAGAGGAGAATGAGCGCTTAGCCAGCAAAATGGCCCAGCTTATGAGGGAGAATAAGGAGCTGGAGAACAAAATGAAATAGTGATTTATTCATCTTGGCTGTACGAGTTCTAATTCTTTTGATTGTTGGGTTTTTTGCCAGGAGATGCTGACAGAGAGAAGAGGGAGGTTGAGGAACTAAAGGAGAAGTATGATAAGTACCAGAAGGCAATCAGTCGAGTCAACACTGCACGTATCTTGCCTGATAGTAAGAAATTAGAACAACCTCTGTGTTGAAAGAAAAATCTTCATCAGGGTCCAGTCCAAGCTGGGAATAAACAAAATGGAGATTGCTTTAGAAAGAATGTAGTTTCTTGAAGAGCAAAGCCAGACAGAAGTATGGCTCTGGGAAAGCTGACCACATGTAGCTTGGAGTGGTGGGTTTATATATCTTCTTGGGCTTTTGAGGTTATTTCCTGTTTCTTTGGCATGAACTTTGACCTGAGGTTCAGTGTGCCTTTCTGGTATTGGTGGGTTAATTCTGGTATGTCTTAAAGGTCATGTCTTTTAGAGTTTGGGTGGGGTATGTAGATTTTAGGGGTCTTTGTCTTTCTAATCTCCTCAACTTCTAGCTTCCTGGCTCCAACCTTCTTCACTAGGATTATCAAATCTGCATTTCTAAAAGCTGGCCTCTGCCTAGTTTCTGCTTGGGGCTATTAAAACAAACTGGGCTTGCTTTTCTGCCTTTGGGGAAATATATTTTGCCTTTTTAATATTCCCCAAAATATTTCCTTCTCTTGGTGTGTGTGTGTGTGTGACCTCCCACATGTATAAGCGGGATTTTATAATGTATTAATTGTACTTCCTCAATTTCTTTTAACAGGAGCTCTCAAAAGAGACCGAGAGAAAAAGAGAGTGTCGAATCCGTCCCCGGCAAGACAAGCAATCGACGAGGCATGGTACGGTTAACAACAAGGATTCCTTTATTTCCGAAGCTCCAAGTACATACAAACTCAGCATTTGGAGCTATCTGCCCCAACGCTCATTTTATAGTGGTGCATTTCTCTGCCCCACCCTTCCCCACCCAAACCAGCACCCGGCTGGTCTCTATTAAATCCCGCCTTCTTCCTGTCTCCTTGCGCATTCCGCCACCTGTGCTCCCCTGCAACCCACTGGCCATGTGGTAGGTGAGTATTCCTCCCAACCCTCTCATCGTGCCACCCTCCACAATCCAGCATGTACCCAGCTCGGCGGCTCCCTTCCACAAGTCCCACCATGGTCCACTGTCTGGCCTCGGCCCCGGCCCATCCAGTGTTAACGGCTGCTTTGCAGTCAGGCGTTCACAGAGACGACCTTCCTCTACCAAGGCCCCCTCCGGGTGTCCACCTCTGAAAGCAATAGTTTGAGGCTATCTGGGCTGCCTTCGTGAGTGCCTGCGGGGCCTTCTGTCTCCCCCTCTGATGCAAGCGTGTGAGTGAGCTCTGGATCAGCTGTCTGTCGGAGTGCAGGCATCCGGGAATGTGAAGTGGCCGGCCGCCAAGTCTGCCGAACAGCAAACGCCTGGGGCCCTTTTAGGGTCTGCAAGGTGGGTGCTCGTGGAGTGCGGTGTCCACCGTGTGCCCCCTGAAGACCGACACCCGGCTGGCTGGTGGGTCTGCTGCTCCCGGGTCAGCCTCCCTGAACGCCCCCTGAAGTGTTGAGCCCACGGGGCACGACAGAGAGCTTACAACGCCTCAGGAGCAGGGAATTGACAATGTCTGTTCCCACCTCCAGTCTCTTCTCTGGGAGAAAAATGGCGGTAAGTTTTGTTTTTCCATTTCTGGGAGAGAAATAGACACATTTCAATTGATGACTCTCTACACCGTTCTAAAATATTTGTTTAACATTTTTCAGACTCTGTGAGAAGCGAATAGAAGGAAATATCTGAATGCGTCAAGAAGGTAAATGACACGGCTTTTAAGAATTACATGTTTTTTTCCATAGAAAAGTTATCATACAGCATTTGATAGAAAAAAATCAAATCAATTTTATAACACAGTGTTTATTCTTCTACAGTAGCTTGGTGTCAAATGCAAAAAGATGACTATCATGGTCAAGAAAACGAGGATTCCCAATCACAGATTGTGGTAGAGACAGAGTAAGTGTTTTGATATGTTTTTGTTTCATTCTGAATATGGTCAATATTTCTGTGATTCTGAGGTAAGGTAATGTTTATACTATTTAAGCTGACATCGATAAAACCAACAATAATGCAGAAAATAATACTGTAACATTGCTCAGGACTTGCAGTAATTTTGGCACCATGATTTTTATACGCCGAGTGTTTAATATTTGCTCCTGTTAAAACAAGTGGATTAAAGTATAACTCCCAATATTTCTTGGCCACTTTAAAATAGTGATTGATTTCGGCATGAGTAGGCCTCAGCAGGCACACGATCAGACTTGCACTACACACTAAGAGTTTTCCTTGCAGTTTGGGGGAACTGAGGGGAAAAACATTTGACTGAAAGCTCTGTTGTATGTGAATGGACCCCTACTTTCAGAAAGCTTTAAAAATAAAATCAAAGACCACCACTGAAATTCCTATTTAAGTCCAAGTTGAAATCTAGTGAATTAAGTGGGAAAACTTTGAGAAATGGTGTTAAATTAAGACTTCACAATGGAGTGTTTCATGGTTAACTCACATTTTTGTTATTGTCTGCATTTCTGCTACAACAGTGAAATCTTCAACATTCAAGAAGAGAGAGAAAGACGAGAGCAGTTAGAGCTTAAGGATATTCTCAGGATTTCCCAGGTATACCTACCTATTCAAAAATGTTTAACCAAAAATAACATAGACAAAGATGAGATGCCATGTTTATTGAACAAATGTGAAATAATCATACTGAGAGGCAGTTTCACAGAGTCATGCAAAAAAAAGTGAAGAAAAGTTTTCCTCTATTTTTCCATGAATTTTTTTGAGATTTTCAAATTCTGCCGAATTTTATACCAGGGGTGTGGCAGAGCCAAGGATGGCCTATAATTAGGCCATAACATTCCACCATGAAATATGAGATTTTAGACAGAATGCCTTCTCATGTGGCATTAAAAATAAAATTTAGATGGTTTGTCTTGATATGCTTGCCTGAATTGTTCCAAAGGCAAAGGTGACAAAAAATCTTGCTAATATCTGCTGAGAAGTTATTCATCAGTTTAAATTATTGTCTCTTTCAAGTTGCTAATTTTGATTGGACAAAATGCTGTTTGATATATATAGTTTAATGTGTTGTTATCTGGTTTCTCTTCAAATACAATCTTCAAATACAGGATTGTACGAATCTGATTCTGTTATAACTTACTTGTTTTTAATCTATTTCAGTGAATTATGATAGCTCATTCGAAGATACTTGTAGTCGTTTTTGGGACCCCCTCCACTTCCTGCTTTCTGAAGGTCAAAGTGAGGAAAAGGCTTCCAGCAATTTGAATGTCATGCAAGATGGTTGTATCCTGCAAGTTTCTGCCCTGAGTACTTGGAATGTTAAGAAAGAAAACATCAAGAATGCCCAGGGGGAAGACATGAAGCATGATTTGGCCAATAGCCAAGATAATATGTTCCATCTGGCCAAATGTCCAACCTCCTCATCATCAGAGGAGCCAGACAAACAATGTCTCTGCCATAAAAAGTATGCTGAGATGTAATTTACAGAAACCCATAAGAGCTTGGTCATTGTCCGGTTTACAGGAACTGTACTAGGTTTTGGAGTTCCTTACATTTGGTGGAAAACAGTCTATAGGAATCATAAGCTCTTTCCACATCAGCAAAACAGAAACTGCCCCAACGGCAGAGGAACAAAAGTTTGATTAACGATTGACAACATGATTCTGGGAAACTGCAAGAAAAGCGAGACCAAGTTGAATATAGCACTGATTGTTTACAAGAAGGCATTTGACTCCATGCCACATGATAATCAAGTGCTTAGAAATAACATGAATCAATAGAAACAGCAGAAGCTTTGTCCAAGATCAATGGTACAATGGATGACATTGCTAATCAATGGCGAGAGACTGGGAGAGATTAATATCAAGAGAGGAATGTTTCAAAGAGATTTGATATCACCATTACTGTTTGTCATTGCACTGATTCATCTGTCAAAAATACTGAATAACTCCAAGAAGAAACACATCTGTTTAGCATGGAGCTTGTGAAAAAGGTAATTGAAGAAAACAAAAGGATTAATAAAACAAAATACAAGCTTATAAATACAAGTACCAAGTTTTTCACATTAAAAAGTAAAAATGGCTCTGTATGTAGGACAAGACAGGAGATGTTAGAAAGAATTGGAAAATTCTGTTCAAAGCTATACAAAGATCAAGATCACTCAAAAGTAACAACACCCACAAAAGAGGATATGCCAGACATTCTAATAGAGGATGTATCAAATGCCATAAAATCAATTAAAAATGGCAAAGCTTCAGGAAATTACTGTTACAGTTAAAATGCTGAAAGCTATGGGTCACAGTTTACACAAGATACTAGCAAAACTACACTAGAGATGCCTCTGAGATTGAAAAATATCTGATGAATGGAAAAATGCTGAAGTAATTCTTATTCTGGATGAAGATGATCACTACAAATACCTGAACATCTCTCAAGCTGGCATCAAGCACACTGAAGTCAAGAAAAAGGTTGGAAGTGAATACATGTAGAAAGTGAAGATCCTAAAATACAAACTCAGCGGGGGAAATACCATCAAGGCCATCAGTGCTTGGGCAATTCCGGTCATTAGATTTAAAGCTGGAACAGTGGACTGAACTCAAGCAGAACTAAAGGCCCTGAAGAGGAAGACCAGAAACATAATGAAAATCAATCATGCTTTTCATCCACACAGCAATATTGACAGACTACTTACCAAGAAAGGGTGTGGAATAAGTAGCTCAGATGATTGAAGAAAAAAAAGAGCATTGGAAGAATATCTGAAGGGTAGTGAAGATGACGCAATGAAGCTAGGACACCAGAAAGGCTTATTGAATACTAGAGAGACCAAATGGACCTACAAGAAAGACCAAATGAAGAAGAGAAAAGAGATATGGAAAAACAAAGTATTACATGGTTGTTATATTTAAAAAAAATAGCAGGCAAAGCAGATAGGAACAAGATCAGACAATAGCTGAGAGCAGGAAAGTTGAAGAGACAAAGCTGTGTAAGACCAAGCTTTAAGAGCAATGCATACAAAGGCAGAATTGAGAAAGGGAGAAAAATCAACAACTACAAAGACTCCAGAACATGGTAGATGACAGGAAGGCCTGGAGGAACGTTGTCCATGGGATCCCGATGGGTTGGACATGACTTACAACTAACAACAGCACAAAGAGCTTGCAAACAGAAGTTGAATGACTGAGGCAAAAGAAAGTAGAAGTTCCTATCCTACAGGTACAGATTTGCTGAAGGACAGGAACTTGATATCGTGAACTCATTTTACAAGAAAAAAATCTAGCAGAAAATGGACATGGAAGAGTCCATCTGGGTACACAAGTGAAATTGACTACATTATATAAAGTGATAAAACAATATTGAAAACAAAGAGTGATAAGCTGTTAGAAAAGAGCATCAATTTTGAGATTAATTTATCAAACCACTTAGCTCTATTGCAAGATTTGGAAGAGATGAACATTACAGACCAAAATGAACAAATACTGTAGTCATAAATGTCCTCGAATCTGTTATATCTTTAGCACCGCTGGAAAAATACTTTGTACAGTCAAAAAATCTCTAATGAAACTATTGATTTAATAAAAAATGATGGACAATGAAGAATATTGGAAGTTTCACTAATAAACTGCATTATGTTGAACTTTGCAAGACCATAAGAAAAGAAGAAGAAACACATCAGTTTAACATGAAGCTTGTGAAAAAGGCAGGTGAAGAAAAGAAAGGGATTAATAAAGCAAAATGTAAGCTTATAAATACAAGAAAAAAGATTTTTGCATTAAAACATGAAGATGGCTATGTGTGTAGAACAAGACAGGAAATGCTAGAAATAATTGGAAAACTCTGTTCAGAGCTATACAAAGATCAAGATCACTCAAAAGTAACAACACCCACAAATGAGGATATGCCAGACATCTTAGTAGAGGATGTATGAAATGCCATAAAATCAATGAAAAATGGCAAAGCTTCAGGAAATAATTGTGTCACAGTTGAAATGCTGAAAGCTGATGGACAGTTTACACAAGATATTAGCAAAACTGCACTTGAGATGCCTCAGAGAAGAAATCATACCTGATGCATGAAAAATTGCTGAAGTGATTCTTATACAAAAGAAAGGGGCCCAAGATGATTTAAAAACTGTCACCCAATAAGCCTTCTTTCAATCATCTACAAGGTTTTCACCAAGATAAAAGAATGTTGCGAACATTAAATGATGCACAGCCAAAGGAGCAGGCAGGGTTCAGAAGTGGTTACAGCAGAATGGATCACATCCAGGTTGTTCAACAAGTCATTGAAAGGCACAATGAGTACACCTGCCTTTGTGCATGGCTTGACTATGAAAAGGTATAAAGGCCGTCTGGTTACAATTCTTAAGCAACTACCAAGAAGGGTCCGAGAGCAATGTCAACGCTATCAATTTGTTACTTCGCAATTGAGAAAAAAAGGTGTGGCATATAAATGGCTGCTTCCAGAGGGACTCCTGGTGATGTGGGAAGACTGAAAGATAAAGATTGAGAGTCTATGAAATGCACAAAATTTCTATAAAACTTTTTGCGGGACTAGCAATCAGGAGAGTGACAGAGAAGTGGAGAGTAGAAGTCAGAGGGAGGAGAGGAATCCGGAGGGGGGAGTGGAGGGGGGAGGGGGGAGGGGGGCAGAGAGGGAAAGGGAGAAGAATACAAGAGGGTAACTAGACAGACTACCAAGTCTAAGGCCCCACGTAAGTAAGGTTGTGTCAAGGGGTGAATTTTCTGACACTCAATGTTAATGGTCTTAATGCTCCTGTTAAGAGAAAAAATATCTTAACTAGATTAAGGAAATGTGGAGCCAATGTATTATGCCTTCAGGAAACTCATATTAAGAAATGCCAAACTAATCTGTTGAATTATCCTAAACTAGGGAAATTATTTGTAGCGTCTGCTAAGGAGAAAAAGAAGGGTGTAGCAATGTATGTTAAGGAGTACTTGTGTCCTAAAGAGTTATGAGAGGACCTGGAGGGGAGAAGCCTGATGTTGGAGATAGAAATGGTGGGAAGCAAAGTGTTACTGGTAGGCATATATGCACCCAATAATAATCGGAGACTTTTTCCAGAAAATATATCAGAAAATATTAGATGTGGAGTATGAGCAGATGTGTCTCTTGGGGGACTTTAATGCGGTGGTAGATAGGGCTAAGGATTACAAAACAGGTAGGGTTGATTTGAAGAAGAAAAAAGGAAAAGATAGGAGGGTCTTGCCCAAAGTATTTAGGGATATGTGCGAAGAATTTGGCCTTAGGGATATATGGCGTGAGATTAACCCGGCCTCTCAACGTTATACCTACTATTCCCCCAGGCAAAACTCGTGGTCTAGGTTGGATATGGTATGGTTGTCGGATGGGCTGATATCTTATGCAAAAGATGCCATGATTTTGACGAACGAATGGGCGGATCACAACCCGGTGGCTATTACGTTGATAAGGGGGAGTAGAGTGAGTAGTAGATGGATGATGACCCTGGAGGCTCTAAAGGATACGGTTTTTGTACAAAAAATTAAACAAGAGTTGAGCCTGGTTTTTTTTAGAAAATAGGACGGAAGGGATGCCCCTACAAATAGTTTGGGACATGGCTAAAGCTTATCTGAGAGGCTTGATAATAAAACAGATGACAGTTAAATGTAGGAAGGAGGAGAAAAGTAGGAGGGAAATTGCTGAACAACTTACTAAGGCAGAGAAGGCTCTTCAGGTAAACCCACAGAAAGTGTATGGGAAGGAGCAGGTGGATTTTTGGAGGCATAAACTCAACCTTGTGGATCAAGAGAAAATAGCACGTCAAATTAGGGTGGCGAGACAGAACTATTTTGAATATGCCAATAAGCCAGGGAGATGGTTTAGCTATAGAATAAGGAAAGAGAAGGAAAGTAGAAGAATTGATCAGTTAGAGGATAAGAGGGGGACACTGATAGGGGATAAAGAAGGGAAAGAAAAGATAGCGACTGAGTTTTTTACAGAATTATATCAGAAAGAAAAGGTTCCTGAGGAGAGGATTAAACAGTACCTGACGGAGTCAGACCTTCCTAAGTTACTTCCTAATGAGAAAGAGGCCTTAGATCAGGAGATAACAATAGCAGAAATTGAAAAAGCGGCAAGACAAAAGAAATGTCAAAAAACCCCAGGCACTGACGGAATTCCTGCAGAATTGTATAAGGTATTAGTGGAAGCGCTTGGAAAACATATGAAAGATCTATTTAATGAAATTTTGGATAAGGTTATAGTCCCGCAAACTTGGTTGGAAGCAAATATTAGTTTGATCCCTAAGGATGATTCCCCTTCGAAGCATATTAAAAATTATAGGCCAATATCCCTTCTTAATTCAGATTATAAAATATTTGCGACAATAACTGCTGATAGATTAAAAATTTACTTAAACCAATTCATACATACAGACCAGAATGGGTTCCTCCCCACCAGACAAATAAAGGATAATCTTAGAATTATATTAAATGTTCTGGAGTATTATGAAAGCCGACCAGATAAACAATTAGCTTTAATATTTATTGATGCTCAAAAAGCATTTGATAGGGTAAATTGGGACTTCCTAATGTGTCAGTTGGAACATATGGAGTTTGGAGTTAAATTCTTTAATATGATTAAAGCAATATATACTAAGCAGGAAGCGAGATTGTTGATAAATGGGAATTTAACTGACAAATTTGATATTTGTAAGGGCACTAGGCAGGGTTGTCCACTCTCCCCACTTTTATTTATTTTAACCTTTTAACCCTTATTGAGAATAATAAGGAAAGATGAGATTACGAGGCTTCAGATAAGAGACCAAATTTACAAACTGCAGGCGTTTGCAGATGATATGGTTTTTGTTTTGGAAAACCCTCTGGAATCCAGCACGGAATTACTAAAAAGGATTGAGGAATTTGGAAATGTGGCTGGTCTACAAGTAAATAAAGATAAAGATAAGACAAATATATTAACGAAAAATCTTTCGAATAGAAGTAAACAGATGTTACAGGGTTTAAAATTGGTTGACGGGAAGATGTTCAAGTATCAGGGAGAATAATTATTCTAAATTACTGATACAAACAAAAATGGACTTGGGAAAATGGGGTAGGATACAGTTGTCTTTATTAGGAAGGGTAGCCACGGTGAAATCTTATATTTTGCTGAAATGGAATTTTCTTTTCCAGACAGTACCGGTTAAACTTTTGATGAAATTTTTAAAAGAGTTAGAGGGGCTAGTTTCTAGATTCGTATGGCAGGGGAAACGGCCCAGGATTGGGGAAAAAATGATGCAAGAAATCAAGGAAAGAGGGGGCCTTGGCCTGCCAAATTGGAAACTTTATTATCAGGCTGCCCTTTTAGTTTTGGGTAAAGAATGGATAAGTTTAAGGAATAATCGATTGTTGAGTTTGGAAGGATTCGATTTGTTGCAGGGATGGCATGCTGCTCTTTGGTGGGAAGTAACTCCTCCAAGCAAACAGTTTACTCGTCATTACATAAGGGATATACTGATTCAGAATTGGGATAAGATAAGGGCCAAGTACTATGCGCAAATTCCGTGTTGGTTATCAACCTTGGAAGCCTTGACCCATCCTACCCTACTCAAGAAGGGAAGAAGACCAACTTACAAAGAACTTTTAGATAGCGGGCGAGAACTAAAAACGTGACAAGGTCTGGCTCAGCAAGGGTTTCAATTGGAGTGGTGGGCCTACCTGAAGATTCAGTCAAGGTATAAGAAGGATAAGGAAGGAAGGGGTATTTATCTGAATCTGCAGGAATTACAGTAGATAAGATTCTGCTGGGTCCGGAGAAAGGGATGATATCTAAGTGTTATAAATTGTTGTTAATCAGGGTAGTAGTGGAGGAGGTGGTAAAAGACGTGATGATTGCCTGGGGGAAGAATTTTGGTTAGGCACTTCCATTTGAGAAATGGGAAGAGATTTGGTGGATTAATATGAGGCTGGTGGTTTCCACGTCATATAAGGAGAACATATACAAAATGCTTTATAGATGGCATCTCCCTCCGGCTACTTTCCAAAATGTTCCCCGGATTGTCGGCCAATTGTTGGAAGTGTGGTAAAGGGACTGGCACGTATTATCGCTTATGGTGGACATGTCCGGAAGTGGTTAGATATTGGACGAGGATCCAAAAATGGATAGAGGAAATCACAGGGTGTTTAGCTGATCTTAAATCAGAGATGTATCTGCTTGGCTTCAGGCCTGGAAATATTAAGAGGGGAATATGGTATTTGGTTTTACATATCTTAACGGCAGCGAGGATTGGGTATGCTCAATTTTGGAAGGCAAATCATACCCCACCGGATGAAGCTATAATTAGGAGAATACTTGATTGTGCAGAAGCAGACACATTGACCAAGAAGTTGAAGGGTAAAGAAGAGACACCAGCATTTCTATCATGGAATAAATGGTATATTTGGATGGCTAAAAGATTAAAGAAATGAGGGTGGCTTGGAGGTTGGTCAAAAATGAAGTGATATAGTTTTTGTTAATGAATAAGCTTTGGAGTTGGATAGTTATAAGAGATTTAGTGAGTGTAATATAATTGTCAGTTTAGAAGTAGATACAATTTTTTTAAAAAAATGGTTTCCAATTTTTTGATTTCTTCGTTTTCTGTATATTGTATATGTTTTTTTGTCTTTGCTGTTGTATGGTGTGTGTTTTTAACATGAAATGTAAATAAAGACTTATTAAACAAGAAAAGGTATTTGACTTGGTATTCCAGCAGGCAATAATTAATACATTGCTCAACCAAGTCGCAGACACTACTTACATAAACTTATTATAATCAATATATGAAAAAATAATGCTGACAATTTGCCTTAATTATCTTAAAATGGAAATCAACATAGAATGAGGTTTATGACAAGATGACACAATAAACCTTATCTTTTCTCAGCCCATCTTGAAGAAGCATTTTGAAAACTAGACTGGGGCAAAAGATGGAATAAAAATCAATGGCGACTATTTAAATCACTTAAAATTTTCAGATGTTGTTGTTCTCTTCTCACAATAGTCTAAAGAGTTACAAAGACACATACAAGTGCTGCACAAAGCAGGGGAAATCATTTGGCTTAAAAATAAATGTGAAAAAGAGCCAAGTCATGTTTAATAATTCACCAAAGAAAATTTTTTATACTGGGAGAACTAGACATAGTAGATCATTATATATCTCTTGGCCAACGGATCTCAATGGAAGGTGATACAATAAAGGAAATTGAATGGCATGTTAAATGTGGTTGGTGGGCATTCGGCAAATTAAGTGTAATTAAAAAAACCTCTCTATGCCTGAAAAGACTTTGAAAAGTGTGTGCTACTTGTTTTAACATATGTCCAGCAAAACATGGACACTAACCTCAAAATTGATACAAAAGCTACAAGTGGCATATAAAGTGATATAAAGTTGCTGAGCTACAAACCAGGAAAAGTGTTGACATGTTTTCTAGTTCATTTCATGCAAGAAGGCCAACATTATTCCAGATGGTATTTTATTTCTCACTTCCACATCCCAGTCTCCTATAATTAGTGTGACATCTTTTTTGGTGTTAAGTCAACAAGTGTTGCAAATCATCATAGAACTGGCCCATTTCGACCTCCCATCGCCCGGTGCGCTCACACAGGGAGGGCCTCCTCAGGGTGCTGTCGGCTAGACAATGTCAGCTGGCGACCCCCAGGGGGAGGGCCTTCTCTGTGGGAGCGCCGGCCCTGTGGAATCAACTTCCCCTTGAGCTCCAGATGGCCCCGGATCTCCGGTCCTTTCGTCACGGCCTTAAAACATTTCTCTTCCATCAGGCTGACCTGGACTGACGATAAGGATTTTTAAATAGAATATTTTTAATATTTTATCATTTTATTATTGGGGCTTGTTAGTTTAATCTTTTTTAACATTTGTATTATTGTGTTTTATTGTTGTTAGCCGCCCTGAGTCCTTCGGGAGATAGGGCGGCATATAAGTCCCAAAAATAAATAAATAAATAAATAAATTTCCTCTTTGTCTGTAATTGGAGCATAGACCTGGATCACATATTAGCACGTGTTTGTCTTAAATTGAGATCACAGTGTTGATGTGTGGAGAGATGCCTGAATATAGACCTTGATGCCTTTTGATACTCTTTCTTTATTGCAATTTACGTGTCCACAAGGTTGAGACTTGGTACTATTCAGATTTGAAGGTTTTTTTAAAAGTTTCCTAATTTCCAGAATTTCAATGTCCAATTTTGCCATTTCTTTTCCTTGAAATCAGTGAGATTTGATTTGGCTCTCATTAAATTAAATCCTATTGATTTTAATGGATCAGTATGCCTATCTTTGGATGAAAGCCTGTTAGGTCACTAGAATTAAAAATGCATAACTTTCTCTGCAATTGGCTTGCAAAGAGCTGAATTCAAAATCTTCAGGTATTGATGATATTCTCATAACCTGATTATTCTCTTTATTTTACTTTAGAACACACACTAAATAATAATAAAAGCACATTATAGAACTGGAAGATATGCTAAGTATCATAAAAGTAACAATCTACATGTTCTTTCATAAAAGTAAAATGCAAAACGCTATATATTTTGAAGCTAGATTTAATTTACCCATCTTGCCTATGCATCACAGGAATGAAGCACAAACTTTTATGACTGATACTTTCCTATACCACATCACCTTTTTCTTCAATCCCTTGATATTAAACCTGCTTTTAAAGTTAAGCGATAAATGTATATACTTCGTCCGCATCAGGAGATCTGTGAAAAGAGTTATCTTAAACCAGAAATTCAGCAGATACATATTGAATTGATATGTATTCTCTCCTTCTCTTTCTCCTTCTTCTCCCTCTTCCTCTGTCTATACATCTGTCTTCTGTTTTAACATGAAAACCAAGATAAATTTGCTTCCAAAACCACAGGCCAGTTTATGCCCACAGAAGATTTAGATATTTGCTTCTGGAACACCTGAAACCAAATGAGCCTTAACTCTGTGGGCCATTTGGAAAGTGCTGAAGACCTGTTTACGCTGGTATAAGATTCAGGAAGTTAGTGAAGTCCAGATGGTTTGATGCTGTTTTTTTTAAAAAAAAATCCCAATTGATTTAGTCAAAATCCTTATCGTTCAGCTCTAGAAAAACAACATATTATGGCTCCAAACCATTCATAGAAATATTATAGAGCAGCTATGGATGTCTGCTATGAATTATGGCATCAATTTATTGAAATATGTATGTCTGTAAATGTGCATCTTGTATGTTTTTGTTTCTTTTTTATAATTTTTGTTTCTTTTATAATTTTTTCTCCCTTTTATAATTTTGTTATTATTACTTTTTCATTGTTGTGTTTTTAAAAAGCTGTTCAGACTATCATTGGTCATAACATGGTATTGGTTGGGCAGTATTTTTATTGTGAGATCTTGCCACAATGAATATGTATTAGATACTGTCCCACAAACCAACTAATAAACACAAGTCTAGGTTGTTGCATTAACCTACCTTGTGTAATTAAGGTTTAGTGTGCTGTATGAATTAAATAATGGCATCATTGTGACTCAGATTATCTTATGAATAGCTAGTAATAACTAGTAATACGGACACCAAAGTGTTTTCATGATATACATCAGAGATGGGGAACGATGGCCCTATTATGACTTGTGGACTTCAACTTCCAGAATTCCTGAGCCAGTCATGCTGGCTCAGCAATTCTGGGAGTTGAAGTCCACTAGTCATAAAAAGGCCATTGTTCCCCATTTCTGCTTTAAGGCAAAAGAAACAAAAAAAAAATGCTGCTGAAATTTGATAATACATATTCTTCAGCAAGATGTAGTTTGCCCGTTTGTTTTGTAAAGGATATCTGGGAAATTTGCGTGACCAAGCAAACCCAATAGATGAAGTAACATTGGCTTGTTTAGGATCCTATCCAACACAATCCATGTCACTTTTTTGTGGCTTGTTCAAGAGCCGAGTTGTAACAAAATTAACTTCCTTTGTCCAGATTGAGCTACTAAAGATGTTTCAATGATTGCTGATTGAGATCTCAAAGCATGTGGTGCGGTGCAAGCATCTGTTAAAATGGATAAAACAGAGTTAATCTATGTAAGAATCAACTGCTGGATAAAGTAAACTAACTAAAAGCTATCTAAAAGGCCAGTTGAATATGTTTTATTTCTTACCACTGCTCTTGTTTCACTTTTGGTCACAAATGGTTTCAAAGTGATTGCACAAATAAATGTAATATGTTGACATGAAAAGAGAAATAACTGAGAGTTAAACATACCTTAAGTATTCAATGAAATATCAATTGTTTGGATTAATCTCCCCAAAGCACGAACATTTGACTTCCGCAGCTGGAAGCTAACTTGACTTAGAACATAATGCCACTTATTTAAAAAAAAGCCAATTAATGCTCAATCTAGATCTAGAAATAGATTTATTTTAACAAGAATTGAACAGTAAACATATATACAATATAATTACAGACAACCCTGTTTTTAGTATGCACAGAAATAGCCAGTTTTGCTCCAGTGTGAAGGAAAAGAAAAAAGGTAAACTTGGAGATGTTAAATGCTTATCAAGGCTTACACGCTATAGCAACTCCTTTGGAGGTAGAAAGACACCAAAATCATAAAACTCAGCCTGCCCCGGGCAGTGAGGAATTTTTGTGCCAATTTTTCAAATTTACACTTTCATTATGGTTGACAAATAGAAAAAAAAAGCTTTGCATGACTTAGTTTCTTTACAGAATTAGTTACAACTGCATAATAAGTTTGAACGCTATCCTTTATGGGAGAGATGTCATTTTGCTGCCTGCCTGAGCAATCATTTTGAGATATGGCAAGGTACAAATTTAATAGTAATATCTGCTTTCTAAAAATTGACGTTTACCAAAATAGTTTTAGTATGATTGGCCAGCCATCTCTAATACAGTTATCTAAAAATGTCCCAATTTAAAAAGAAAATGTATTTGGTATCAAAATCATGTAGGCATTGGCTGCAGTTCTTTGACTTCCTACAAGTCAAGAGTAAGGCTATGATGCTAAGCCCACTTGGAAGAGGCAGACTGAAAACGGCGGAAGTTGCTTCCAAGTGGATGCGCTGAGGTGCAAAGGTGACAGTCCATGTTACCCCTGCTCTAGGCATGCTGCTGGAAACCATTTATCACCCTAATAGTGTTTTGATGCCATTGTAATGTCCCTATCATGGTGACCAATTACCTGGAACAGGGAAATGTTAAAAAAAGAAAGGAAGAAAGATGGAGTGTCACCACGGGAGCATCTGAAAAGTTGAAAAAATAGGCTGTTCATGACCAGTAGCCTTCCCCCCCCCTTTCATTCAGTTTGTGTGACTTAACAGATCACATCCCTTTATGGGTAAAATGGTGATGCCACTGATGTCTGCTATGGAAAATGAGCTCGAGATTTCCCTTTCACTCTACAGTATCTGGCATACTGCACTTCATTTGGAAAAAAAAATAGTCTTAATAATGGCCGTGATGAAATTTAGCAAACAAACAGTGACTGTTGTTCCCTCCCCAGCTGCTGTAAAGAAAATCAACCCTAATCTCCCTTGCACAGGATTTATTATAATATATATGTTTGTTGTTACGATTGCAACCCTGTTGTCCCAGCTGTCAGCCATCCAATCTGCTCCATTTACAATTTTATAAAGAATTTTTTTCACATCACAATGCTTCTCTGAAATGTACAATATTTTAATATGCATATAAAAATATAGCCCTGCTGTGTATATACTTACAACTCTACAGAGGAACCATTTTCCCCACACCGTCTTGCTAAAGAAGGATTTAACAGACTGCATTCTCAAATTATTATTGTTAAACCCTTGCGAGAAGCTGCGAAACCATTTCTTCTCTCAAATGCAGCCACTGAAGCCTCTTGAGCAGAGAGGACTTCTTAAGACTCTTACGTACATTTGGCAAAGGAAAGGGGCAGAAGAGAATTTGAAAAAATAGGACTTTTTTTAAAGATTCATTTGACAAAAATATAAACAGCGATCTATATGTTCTGGCTAGTGGATTAACACTCAGTGACAATCACAACCCCCCCTCCCGAGGCCTTGCCTCAAATCACTGGCTCAAAATAGGAAACCCAATGGAGAATTGTTCGGTCTAACCGCTGAATAGAGAAATACAAGTTTAATAAAAAGCTTCTAGATGTCTCTTGCTTTACAGATAGGTAGCTGTAATTTTTGTTCATACAGTAGGGGAAAAAAAACAGCTGTAGGGCAGAAGCAGGCCCTCCCGTGACCAGACCTTTCACAATGGGGGTACAGTTTCAGAAAAACTTTTTCATTCAAAGGACGTGGAATGCTAGGAGACGGACAGGCACAACTCTACGCTTTGCTCTCAGGAGCTGTAACAAACATTGACTTTGATGGAAGACTGACCTCGGTCGGTGTAGCTGGCGAGGAAAGGTTGCTCTTGGATCTTTGTTTGAAAAGGTACATTGGTTTTAAAACAAAAAGGTAGCCATCAAAGTGATAAGGACACTTTGCCCTTCGTTTCATGTAGCCCCCAATGCTTAATAGGTAGCAGCAAAGCCAAACGGGCGCAGGAACTTCAACAACTGACTTTGCTCTCAGCGAGCAGAATGCACACTGTTCCATTTCACTCCCCTCTTCGAAACAACGCTATATTGCACCTGGGCAGACCAAAAGCCCGTGCCTGTAGCAAATACCATGGTGACATCTAGTGGCACACGTGTGTTAAATTCTGTTCTTGTCCCCAGTATGCAGTCTCTGCTTATTGTTCGTCAAAAAGTGAGGATGATTTTCTACATTCAGTGTAGAGATTAGTCATAACTTTAGACAAGGTGTTCTTTTGTCGTGTCTCCTGATCTCTCTCAGCAGGATTGTTCCTTCTGCTTGCTTTCAGCAGGCAAAAGCCAAGTTTTTGATGGTGTCAACCACTCTGAATGTATTTTTTAATGACTACGCAGCCGTGCCGGAACACTGGACATGGCATATTGGGGAGCAGCGTCCATGTGTTGGTGTTGGGGTCATAAGCTTCCATATTTCCTAGGGCGGGGCCTTCACTGCTGACAATTCCACCAGTGGCGTAAATTTTTCCATCAAGGACCACAGCGCTGTGCAGAGAGAGAGAGAGAAGGGAGAGAGATACAGTTAGTAACAGTCCGCTAAGCCCTCGCTCTATTTAGTAATTGATCCTGCTGTTGAAAGAATAGCTTCCATATTAGAGTCATAGCTGCCACAAACCAATGACTATAATAACCAGCACATCCAGCCTTTGCCCACCTTAATTAATTTTCAGATTTCTCCCGTGGGTGGAAAGGCTACCACAAACATCAATGAAGGGGACAGGAATTGGCCCAATCTTTCCCTTGCTGGGATCGTTTAGGTCCCCATATACACAAATGGAAAGAGAAAATTCAGGACAGCTTTCTACCGTCTATGCCAGGGGTCTTCAAACTTGGCCCTTTTATGACTTGTGGACTTCAACTCCCAGAATTCCTCAGCCAGCTTCGCTGGGAGTTGAAGTCCACAAGTCAGAAAAGGGCCAAGTTTGAAGACCCCTGGTCTATGCAAAGATAGTCATTCTTTTCTAATGACAGTCTGGAGGGATGAAGGGACATCTTCTGCAGCTTTGGCCTGCTTCCCGGAGGCTACACAGAATGCAATGAAAATCTAATGGGTGATTCCTGGGGCAGAAAGTCGAGCTACTCCCCCATAGGATCCCAGGCTGCTTGGAGAGGCCAGCCAACAGGGAGATGCAATGAGGAGAGGAACTGAGGACAATGGGAACTGCCTTCTCATTCTACTGACACACAGCTGTCAACAAAACAGCAGCAGCAACATTTTGGTCCTGATTTGGGGGTGGGGTGGGGCTCAGGAGGAAGAAGAGAGCTACCCCATGCAATTACCCGACATGGTTCCTCCCTCACCCTCTCTTTTACCATTAAGAGGGAACAACCATTTCCCAACCAGAGGGGAAGAATATATTCGTATTTGATTTTTATCCCACTTTTATCACTTCATTAGTAACTCAAGGTAGCAAACTGCAAATGTTCTGTGTTGTGTGGCTTCTAGAAGAGAAAGTCTGAGACCTCCCCTCTTTACTACAATGGGCTCAGGTGCTGCCGTGGGATCCAGGTGTTTTTGCATTCTGCGTGCACGAAGGCAGCATTCAAAACCAGAAGGCAGAACTGAAAAATATCTTGGATTAGGAATGCTATTATTTAATAGTAAGATCTTGAGGACAGAGCTCGGTACTTATGGTTTTGACATTCCACTGGCAATGCAAATAAGAAATGCCATTTTGTTCCTTCTTCCTAAAGAGTATGTTGTGCGTGCTGATGATATAACGTGCACGAAACAATGGTTCTTCTCTGCATGGATTTTCTTTTTCTTTTTTGAATTCACAGTCTTAGGAACCATTTTAAAATCCTTTACTACAATGCGGAATAATAAATCTGAATGTATGATGAGAATGATATCAAAAGAATTTGTCAGCCTAAAAGCATTTAAGAGGAACCCAACCTTTTGGGCACCAGGGACCGGTTCCGTGGAAAGAGGGGGGCGTGGTTTTGTGTGCTGCCTGCATCCCGTGGATGGGGCTTTCCTTGTTTGTGTGGATTGGTTGCTGGCACGACGTGGCCCGGTACTGGTCCATGGACCGGGGACCCCCGATTTACACTTAAGCTAAGCATCGTATTACCATGCCCCTTTACTGGAGAAATGTTTGGCATATTTGGCGCTTTCATGTTTGAAAGCCACATTTCCTTTGGCTCTCAAGCCGTATGAAAGCTTGCTCTTGTGCCGGTGCTGTTTGAATCTCAGTCCAAGCTATAGACCTGGTTTCCCAATGAGGAAATTTCAGCATCTGGCCTGAACAATGGATAACTCAAATGGCAATGGCAGAGGAAGCAAAATATGTGAGAATTTCATTAGGCAGGTAATAAATTACTAGATGACATCTGTGCTCGGGCACTCAGTTTTTAAGGCGTTCTCTCAAGCTGTTCCATCATCGATCCCTGAAAGCGACTGTTTTCAGGCCAGATGCGAGCATTTCTGACGGCAGAAGAAGAATTCCTCATTAACATCTGGAGGTATTTTGCTCGATGCTGAATCATCGATATCAATTTCTTCCAGAGTTGTTGTTGAGAGTTTTTGTGATCCAAACATGTTTACCCTCCATTCTTTGTTTTCAGGGCTTGTCGCGGAGAGGCATTTCACAATCTCAGTATGACTGGGTTGTGAACATTAATCCTTGTCCAGATATCACAGCGAAAGGAAGAAATATCCTCTCTAGTAGTCCTTGAGGTTATAAAAGAACATTTAAATGACTAAATTAGCATGTTCATATGCGTCATGTTCTTTCACATTCTTGCTGCCAATTTTAGTAACTGAAAACGGGAACAGAGCCACACTTAATTTAGCTGGAACTGCTCCAAATAGTCTTTTTTTTTAAAAAAAAAGAACATTGTTTTATCCTATATAAGCTAGAGAGTGATGGATTTTAGAGTTTATAGTTGTTAGTATATGATTGTTTATGATTGCTTTTTATATATATACCTTGTATTTAGCTCTGGGAAGTCGGGGGGGAGGGGGGAGGTAGGGGGGGGAGGAGGGAGGGGGAAGGGGGGATTTTTAAAGGAAAATTGTATCTTAAAACTTTTCAATAAAAAAAAAGAACATTTCCCTTTTATGGTATTTAGGAAAGATTTTTTTTAAAAAAAGCCAATAAAAAAAAATAACATCCCAGTGAAATCTGGTTACATAGTGAGAGGCTATTTCCTCTTCAGATTCCTGAATTGTCTCTCCCTTTTTGTTTTGGGAACAGAAACAGCACTGAAGATTAATACTGGGTGATCCCAAGTGAAGATCCCAAAGCAGCACTGTTGTGAAGACACCAACGTACCAAGCCTAGCAATTTTTAACACATGAACACTACTGGGAAAACCAACCACAAGCTATTACTCAGCCTATGCCATCCAATAGCGTTTAGTGGTAGTGAACAGATGTGCTAAGAGGGAGGTTTCTGTACTAACACACTTGCCAATAAGAGGAGAAAGCCACAATTTCCCATTAAGCGACTCGCAAGTTTAGGCTGGGCCAGCCCTTCTCCTCCACAGTGGCATAGCCCACCTCCTTCCTACAGGCCAGGCATGGGTGCCAGGGTACATCACCCTCTGATTCCTGTGGCGGCTAAGGCATCTGAAGGGGGAGCAAGGTTAGAGCAGGTGTGGTGGTGGGGGGGAGTAAGAAAAAGCTGCAGGATAGTGTGAGGAAGAGGAGGGTCCGGATTGCTTCCTACTTTCACTTCGGAAAAAGATTTAGGAAGTTTTGTTTTACAAAATGCTTTGGTGCTTGTTAGGATTTGCACTGTGATCTCAGGCATCGTATCTCAAAATAATGGAATCCGTTTCAGCTCAGTTCAGTTTTTGACAATGCACCTTGTGAACACTGTAGGAAGCAGGAGTAGGGAGACAGGATCTTGAGTCAGGATTTCTCTTAAAGAAACAGAAAAAGGATAAATGATTTGGTGCATACGCAGTTCCACAGTCATAAGGTACCTTCCTCACTCCTGTTTTATAGTTTCAGCAAAATATTTTGCGTTAACAAATGGGAAAATTCTATCCAGCAAACCAACAATGATTGTTTACTTTGGACGCAATTCAGTATCTGTCTTGATCACTCTGTTCAGTGGGACACAAAATGTTTAACTTTCATCCTTCTGATGAAGGATGGCAAGGAAAGACATGTCATTCAGCAAAACCAAGCCATTCTGGTAAGGCAAATGTTAATAATAATAATAAGAAGAATAAGAAGTTGGAAGGGACCTTGGAGGTCATCTAGTCCAACCCCCTGCTCAGGCAGGAAACCCTATACCATTTCAGGCAAATGTCTGTCCAGTCTCTTCTTAAAAACTTCCAGTGTTGGGAGCATTCACCACCTCTGGAGGCAGGTTGTTCCACTGGTTAGTTGTTCTAACTGTCAGGAAGTTTCTCCTTAGTTCTAGGTTGCTTCTCTCCTTGACTAGTTTCCATCCATTGCTTCTTGTCCTGCTTTCAGGTGCTCTGGAGAATAGCTTGACTCCCTCTTCTTTGTGGCAGCCCCTGAGATACTGGAACACTGCTATCATGTCACCCCTCACCCTTCTCTTCGCTAAACTACACATACCCAATTCCAGCAACCCTTCCCTATCTGTCTGGTTCCCTGGCCTTTCTCATCAGCTTCGGGGCTGCTTTTCTCCTTCTTCCTAATGCTCCAATCTGTTCAATAGCTGAAGTTCTTCTTCCTTACCCTCCTATTCTCCATTCATCACCTGACCAACCCACCCACCAAATCCAACCCAGCCCCTCACAAGGAAGACCAAGCCAAACTGGGGGATTCTACAGATAGGACTGCAATCCCTCTTGGCTTCTTGCAAGATTCTGAGGAGCCACCACCAAGGCCGTTTGGAGAAGACTGACGTGGTCTCTGTCAAAGTAGTACAAGATCAGAAGACATGGAGAAACCTGGCCCATAAAATCGCCAAGAGTTGGGACACAACTGAATGGATATTATATCATCATCATCATCCTGACTACTTGCAGGCTATGGAATGCCTGGCCACACAACAGTTTTGCTGGCTTTTTTATTTGTTACCGCAGTAGCTGCACTGTACCAAAAACAAAAGGCAGAATCTTATGACCTGCAACAGCGGCTGAGCGAGCAGGACATACCAGTTATCTCAACTTCCTGCCTTGCGGAATGGAGAGAGTCTAAGGATTTCACAGGGTGAATAGCAGAAACTGTCTGAATTTCAGGTTCACTGATTTTGGCTGGGTCACATCCCTAGTTTTCACCTCAGCGTGGTAGATAACAATGGTCTTTAATAAGAGTCTGTTCATACTGTTTCTCATCCTTGGCAAATTTATGTAGACTTCAGTTCCCAAAATTCCCCAGCCAGCACACTGACTGGGGAATTTAGGGAGTTGAAGTCTGCATATCATAAGAGTTTGTAATGTTGAGAAACACAGGTCCATACCATCAGGCACCTGGGCATCAAAACCCTAGATGACCACCAGATACAGAAGATCCTAACTCCCAGCAGCCATTTAGCAATTGTCCAGATGTCTCTAGCTCCGATCTAATCTACCTAATATTATTTATCATCTTGGTCAAGCATAGTCCCGCTGTTAGGCAGCAGTGGCCAAATGCTTCCATTATGGCACACAATCTCATGATCTAAACTGATCATTAAAAACAATGGAAACCCTAATTAAGCTGAAATTCAAGTGGGCGGAACTCTGTCAGTTTTCTTTAACGCTAAATTCTTGTTATAGTGCTTTTACATTCCTGTTCCACCTCCGTTTGGAGATGTCATCGTGTAATTTTGAGTGGTGTTAACTGTTGAGTGATTTGAGCATTTTGGAAAAGAAGGAATAAAATAGTATAAAATAAACCATACGCTGAAAATCAATTTTAAGCTGCTTTGGTTTTATATTGATCAGGAATACCAAGCCTATCCTTTCTCTGATTACATCTTTAGGGGCAAAGAGAGACAAAAGGACATAGGTCTAGCCTACAGATATTATTATTATTTATAAAACAGTACTTCTGGTGCATGGAAGAGATGGGCAAATCCTTACTCAGAAGCTCAAAGTGAGGAGGATTGTGTACATTTCCTGCTTGTTGAGAGGCGCAGAAAAAGCAGAGACAATTGAAATGAATTATTTGATCATTCAGTACTAAAGGGGGAAGAAAAGCATGAAATAAATTAAATCCAACTTAAAAATAGGATTGTTAGATCACGTTTATTTGCAGTATGCTTTTCCTTCCCACTATACCTTCATACTTGAAATCACAATGTGTTTTTCTTTCTGTTCACACGTAGTCCTCAACTTACCACCAATTCTTTACTTACTGTTCAAAGTTACAAAGGGGCTGGAAAAAGTCACTTACAACAGGTCCTCATGCTTACAACTGTTGCAACACCCCACGCAACTGGCATGTATTTATGAGGGTGGCCATCTCCCGTCACTGCACATGATCCTCATTTGCAACTTTCCTAGCCAGCTTCCAACAAGCAAAGTTAATGGGGGAAGCCAGATTGGCTTGAAAGCTGAGTGATTCACTTAATGACCACAGCAAAAAGAGGTCATAAAAATTGGGCACCATGAACTTCACAATCACCTCACTTAGGAACACAGATCTTTCTGGTTCCACTGGTGGTTGCAAATCGAGGACTACCTGTATTTGCTCTCAGTTCTCCAAAGGATCCAGATTACAATTGTGTAAAGACAGCTTTCAGGTTTGCAATAGTGGCGCATATCTGTAGCTCGGGTGTAGAATGAGGGTGAGTTTTTTGAGCAAGAAGCAGCCAAGAAGTACCAGCGCTTCCTTTGTGCTATTCAACTAAAGAATCTTTTTTGTCCCTAATGAACCATGTCTTTTAATCCCCCAAAATACCTCAAACCTCTAACCTAGTAATAATGGAGTGGTCACCATGCTTTGCTGCCTAAGAACAAAAGCTTATATTTTTTTAAAAAGAAAGGAAGCAAACACCCAACCCTAGCCTTGTGTTGCTTAGTACAGCCTAAATCTTGGCTTTCCTGAAGCTTTCCATTGTGGACAACAGATCTTATTTGCCTAAAAGTCACAGGCAAGAAGACTGATGATATTTCTACAGACTGGTTCACTGAACATTCTGAGAAAGTGAAGTTAAATGGGCCATAAAAATATTGCTTAGAAGAAAGCGGCAGGAGTTGATGAAATACAGCAGAATTATTTGAAATCGTACCAGATGAGGCAGTTAAAGCAATACATGTAGTTTGCCAGCAGGTACAAAAAACACGGCCGTGGCCATGGGCCTGGAACAGATCAATTTGTATCCCACTATTCAAAAAGGAGGCACTAAAAATCTGAACAATTTCACTTATTTCATGGGATAGTAAGATAATGATCAAGATTTTTGCGCTCCGGACTTCTACAATACACAGTGCCAGTTGGATTCTAAAGAGGTAGTCCTGAGCAGTGATGGGATTCAAATATGTGAACAACCGGTTCTCTGTGTGAATGCCGCTTCTGGAAGTCCATTCTGGGCCTCGGCAACAAAAAAATGGCTACCGGTTCTGCTGAAGTGGTGCGAACCGGCTGAATCCCACCACTGGTCCTGAGACAACTTTGCTGATGCCAGATGGACAACAGAAAAGGCAAAGGAATTCCAAAAAAAGAGTACAGCTTCTTACTAGGTAGACCACTACATATTGTGGATAGACTTTCAAAATCTTCTTATCTGTCTACTGAGGATCTTGTATGACCACCAGGTTCAGACCTGGGAAAGGAATGTAAAAAAGCTCTTTGTGGCTTCAGGCTATCACTGATGACATAACATGAGCTCAAAGAAGCAATTAGTGACAGATAGTCTTAGGGATATGATGTCCAGTGTTTCACAAAAAGTGACAAAGGACTGAACAACAAGCCCTATCCTGGATCTTTGCAGTCCAGATTTGGTATCAGAGTGGCACACCAAGAGGCAAGATAGGGGCAAGGAATATTATTATGCCTGTAGAACAAAGCTGATATGAAGCCTGGTTCAGAAAGAGAGAAAATTGCAAGTTAAGAATCAAAAGAAAAAAGAAAAAGAAAAAGAAAAAAAAGAAAAGAAAAAGAAAAGCAACCCCTATTACAACTGCAGTCCTTGGGAATTTAATATGAGCCAGCTTTTTGGCTATCAATGCCTTAAACTTTGTCTCAGGCATAAATCACTTCAGTGTGTGATTCACCTGTAGCATAAAGCTTCCCTCTGTTCAGTTCCACCAATTTTCAGTAATTCACTATTTTTTTTTAAAAAAAAGATCTATAAATAGGTATTTTAGAAGCATCAAAATATTTAATTTTAAATTAAAGTTTATTTTAATTTATAAAGTATTTGTTAAAACAGGTAAAACCTGAATACTGCTGTGTAAAATTTTTAGGAAGGATTTGTCTCCTCCATCTTGGATGTAAAAAAAAAAGAATTCTGAACAGCAGAATGGTTTAAGTAACTGTTCTGCTTTTATGGGTTTTCAAAGGGATGTAAATGTAAAATTATCTCCTATCTTGGATAAACTCTCAAGTCTTGAGATTATTAGAGGTGTTCTAGTCTGTCAAGCGATCTTGCTGAAAGAACGACTGCATTAAAGTCATTCACATCCAAGTAATTTTAATATCACTAAAGAACATCCCTCATTTAAAAAAAGCCTCACATAATTAATGGAATGAATTACCAAGGGAAGTTATGTCAGTTGTACCAAACTGTTTGCTTCTGGTTTACAATCTTGAGAGAAAAAATATAATTAACTACTGCACGGACACAGTGGGGTTCTCCTACATTCAATTTCATTCTTGTTAACTCAGAGGAACAATGAAAATCCGTAATTAGCACAGAAGCAGCGGGAACACAGTGGCTTTGGCTGGGATTTGGCCTGTAATATTTTTTGCATATAATGTAATGTTAGCTTCAGGACACCATTCTTTTTTTACAACCAGGAGAGGGCGCTCTTTAAATAAAAACAGAAGAAACAGTACAAAATCAGATAAATATGTTTCTATTGTAGGGATATCGTACCTCCTTTCTTCATGTCCCAATATTGAGAATGGAAACAACAATATGTCATTTTAAAAGCCAAAATCTAAGAGCAACAATTGGAACCAATACAAACTAGATTAGAACAGAAAAAAACAAAAAAAGAGAAATGACAGGAAAAGCTAAAAGTGCAGTAAGAAGAGAAAGTAGAAAAAAAAGAGTCATAAAGATTTGTAAATTACAAAGAAGTAGCTTCTGATATTCTTCACAGCACACAATTATACTTTAACATCTCTCTAAAGTAAGATTGTGACTCTCTACAATCTATCCTGTCTAATAATCAAAACCATAAATTACAAGTTCATTTTTTTTCATTTTTACGCAAAAAGCCCATAGGAGGTTTTCAGGTACCAATAAATACAGCTATTGACCAATCTCTAATCAAAGAAATCAGTTTGTCTGTATATAAAAGATTTGGGAAGAGTGTTTTCCAAACCTTTCCCAAAAGCCAAACCTTTTCATAATAAGAATAGGCTACTGGGATCCTCTGTACTGCCAAATTCTTATGGTAAATTATTATGCAGGCAGTCCTTACTTAACAACCCTAAGTTGAACTGTTGCTAATGAAGAAGTCACCAAGTGGAGAATTGCATAACCACAAATGATTCTCATTCGTCCAGGTCACGGTTGTCCCAAAGGCGCTTTTTCATGAGGGAACTGGACTTTCTTTTTTCTCTTTGAAGACATTTCACTTCTCATCAAGAAGCTTCTTCAGCTCTGAGTGGATGGTGGGGAATGGAAGGATTCTCTCAACGGGGGGGGGGGAAATACAACATCGTCTATCTCCAGTCTACAACCCAGTCCTTTCAACAGTTCCAAGAAGACTCCACACCCATTTGTACTACTCAGGTAACCCTGACAACACAGATAAGCCTCCAGGTGGCATCAACGACTCTCTAAAAGAATATAAATCCTTCCATTACCCACCATCCAGTCAGATCTGAAGAAGCTTCTTGGATGAGAAGCGAAACATCTTCAAAGAGAAAAAAGGAAGTCCAGTTGCCTCGTGAAAAATGTCCTTTCCTTCTGGAAAGATACCAGACCATTTGGTTCCACACTTTCTGCTTTTGTTTGTCTCCTAACCACTCTCCAAACCTTTGGAATGCTTGAATGCCCACTTACTGTCTCCTGCACATTAAGAGCAATATGACAACACCAGCAGATGGGCTGGGAAACTGTAGGACGTGCTTACAGTACTTTCTTGAAATCTCTTCCTCTCTATGCTCTCTGCTCTTTGGGAAGGGAGGTGGGTAGGAGAGAAAAAAGTGGTATCTGTCAGTAATCTCTCCTCTGCCTAGTCCACGGGTCGGAAACCCGTGGCTCTGGAGCCGCATGTGGCTCTTTCAGCCTTCTCCTGCAGCTCCCAGTCGTCCTCCGCCATTTGCAGAGAGAGAGAGAGAGAGAGAGAGAGAGAGAGAGAGAGAGAGAGAGGCACTTCCCTTCCCTCTCTCTCTCTCTGTGTAAAAAAGAGAGTGGCCTCACGCTGTTCTCGGAGAAGCTGACAAGCTTATTGGGTGGTGCTCCTGCCTTTGCTGCGTCTCCACAGGAAGCAGGAAGCAGCAGAAAGCAGCAGCAGCAGCTCAGGAGAGCCAGCCCAATAAGAATGTGTGTCAGCTTGTCTGAGAACAGCGTGAAGCCATCTTGCCAGGTGAGCAGAAGATCGGAGAGAGGGAGCGGGGGAGAGAGAGAAAGAGGGAGGGAGGGAGAAAGAGAGAGAGAGAGAACTCATGCAAGCAGCCTTTATTTCTTTTTAATTAAACTCTTCAATCAAGCTCTCCCCCCGCATGCGCGCGAGAGTTTTGCAGCTCCCAGTGTTTTTTCCCCCTCTGGGAAATGGGTCCAAGTGGCTTTTTGAGTCTTTAAGGTTGCCAATCCATGGCCTAGTCCTTTCCCACTTTCAGTGCTGTTGCATTGCTTTCGATGAGTAGAAGAGCTAGCAGCTTAGTCTATTGAAATCCCTGTCCAGTCCCTCCACTCTGCTAGTGTGTTGAAGTTTTTCTTAGTTCACAATACAACACCTATTTATTTATTTATATCCTGCCTTGTATCATTTTTATAAATAACTCAAGGCGGCAAACATACCTAACGCCCCTTCTTCTTCCTTCCCCTCCCTCACAACAACCACCCCGTGGCATGAGTTGGGCTGAGAGTGTCAGCTGAATTTTCTGTTCTCCTCCATTCCTTCTTGGGACATTTGGGGAGGAACTCTGACGCTTCTTGGAAGAGTTTGAAAATGAACGAGCTATTAAACAAAAATTGTGGTTTACGCAAGCCATAGTTAATTAATATGCCCATCTATTCGATGATATTGCACCATTTGTGAGCCAAACAAATATTAATGTAATTAACTTTTTATTATATGCAATCCAAACTGGGAACTCCAGCTTTACTGCAAACCAAACTTTTCAACCTCACACAGTAGCTGTTGTGGGGAAAATAGGAGGAGGAAGGAGCATGAGGTATTTTTTACTGCCTTGAGTTATTTATATAAATAATAAAGGCAGGAAACAAACAAACAAATCTGTGTTCCTTTTCATTCAAAACTGACAGAGAGATCAGCCTGAGGCCACGATAAAAGCTCATTTGACCAGTTACATATAGAGAATGCCAGATTGGAGATGGAAGGTTAAATATTGTACAGGCATCTGGCTTGAATGATGTCTATTTTTTCTCTCTAATAATTGAGTCAATACTTGGGATTCAGTACACAGCTTTCATTTACGATTACACACCAAGATTCTGAAAATTAACACCATTAGCTTTGGACCAGGATCTGTTTTAATTATCAATTAGTGATGAACTTTAAACTGGTGTGTTCACATACACGTTTGTGTCTTAGGCACAAATATGTATTTCAACCAGATAGACAAAGAGTTTATAAGTGGAGCTGAAAAATAGGAAATAGGGAAAACCATGCCTGGGCCACATTCCAACCTCTGCACAAGGCTGTTGTTGTGATAAAGGGCTTTAAGTCATACATTTAAGCACGGACTAAATCTAGGTATCATTTTGTTCTTTGACATTCAAGATGATACTGTAATACTGTCATGAGATGTCAGTTAAATCTCAATCAGTCTTTTTTTTTAATCAAATACTTTTAAAATGGCCATTTCTTCCCCGGGCCCAAATGTTCAAACTACACCAGAAATTCTAAAGTGCAGGTAGAATTGTTCTGCTTATCCCAAATTTAACAGTTATTTCTATTGTTAACCATGTAACCAAAACACATTGATTAAAAAGTGGGTTGTTGATTCTATTGAGTAGGACATTCCTGATGCAGTGCATTTATTGCACCGGTTTGCATTTAAGAATATATTATAAATATAAATATAATATGGAAAGGCAACAAAATTAAAAACTGGGATGAGGCTTTTGCATTGCCTTCATTCTGCTTCCCACAGATCTCTCCCCTGGTTAATCAAGGCAAAATTCAGGAATGTTAGAGATATGCCATGAATTTTCAATGACGGCTTACCTATGGCCACAGCATTTCTCTGTTGCACATTCCCAGTGCAATGCCTTTAACATTAAACATCTCTTCAGCTTTTGGGAAAATTCATCCTACACAAATCTTTATGAAATGAGGGTCATGCGTTTTATTTGAGATCAGGACAAAACTGAGACATGCTCCATTTTGGCCAGTCAACCTGTCCAATTCTCCAAGAGAATGGCTGAAAAGAGGCCCTACTCAAACAGACCATGATGTGGTAGTTACTGAAGGTAAAGCCTGTGGTGAGGACGCATCGCCTCAGTTTCCTTGGCAGTAGTCTGGAGAACCCCTGGTCCTTCAAAGCAGAAGTTCCCAACCTTGGAAACTTTAAGACTTGTGGACTTCAACTCCCAGAATTCCTCAGCCAGCCAAGCTGGCTGAGGGATTCTGGGACTTGAAGTCCACAAGTCTTAAAGTTGCCAAGGTTGGAGACCCCTGCTTCAAAGGACAATCAAGAAGCAATCTGAATGCAACTTCATTCCTGCTATGTTGATCCCTCCCACACCATCACTTTCTCCAGCATGGAAAAAAAATGTACTGGGACACGGTAGCAATTCAATCATCCTGTGGTTGTTTGTCTCACCTGCAAAACTGCCTGGAGTGGTTCATGTTGGGGCCTGCTTTAATATTGCCTTTCTCTGGATCGTAGATGGTGGTTGCTCGTGCGTAAGCTCCTCCAAGGATAAAGATGAAACCATTGAGAGTGACTGCAGGAGCATATTTGTTATCTGTCAATGGAAAAAGCAAGATTGAGCTTGGTTACCAGGGTTGGAGCTAGAATTAAGCTTCTCATTTATGCATCCCTCTTATTTAAAGATCAGTCACATTTCTTGAAATCTCCAACGGCCACCCAAAGAAAAATGAGGAAATATTTTAGCTGCTGTTCTTATTGTGGGTTGTGTTCTTCATCCCTAAACTTCTGAAAGGCACTTTTAAAAGTTTGCGGATCTTCCCCACTCTTAGCACACAGTGGCTGTAATCCAACAGCACTGTCACTTCCCATATCGGCATGTATTCTTGCGTCTGCAAAAAAAATTACGGCCCTCGTAAAACTGAAAAGATCCGCCAAATTATTTCAGACATGGAACCGCAGCCCATTTTTGAGACAAGATTAGTTTCTAAGCAGCATAATCAGATGGTGTTAGAAATTCCACACTTAGTTTTGAGGTGAATCGATATTCCAGCCTAGTCCCTTTTGATCGGTCTCTTTTCTTTTTATTCTTATATACACAGCAGGGAAACACATACTGCAGAACAACTTTTCTCAACCTGTCTGACCCTGGATTATAATGTGTTATAATTCTGATAATCTGTCCTTATGGGATTTAACGAAATATGAAAATACTGCAATGGGGCAAATGACAAAAGTTGAAGACATATTAAGCGTTCCCCAATTCTTTGTCCTCTGGTAGTATCAAAGTACAAATTCTGCTGTTTGTAGCTGACATGCAGTACTAGCTGCCAATTTTTAAGACCTGGTCCTCCATGATCACTGGAGCCTTAACACAACATGTCTGCAAGCCAAAAGATACAATCTACTTGTTGTCACACTTAACCCAGCATATTATGTTACACCAGGGGTGTCAAACTCAATTTCATTGAGGGCCACATCAGCATTGCGGTTTCCCTTGGGGGGGCAGGGGGTGTGGCCTATTGGTTGGGCGTGCCTGGAGTGCGTGTGGCCTACTGGATGGGCATGGCCAGCTCTACATTGTTTGCATCAAGGGTTCCTATGGGAGCCAGGGAAGGAGTGGGACAGATCTGAGGGTCTTTGGCAGGAGTTGGGACCAGGGCAAGTGCCAAGGCATGGTCCACTGGAGGCGCCTCACTGTTCCTCTCAGGCCATGCTGGGGGGGGGGGCTGGACAGTGGTGTGGAGGTCGAATGGCCAGCCCAGCCCTCAAGCACCCATAGCACTAAGCCCAGCCCCACTCCCCAAGGGGGCACCCAGCTGCTGTGCTTGCTCTCCTTAGCCAGGTTGCTCATGATGGGTACAAGGGCAAAGTCAAGAGGGAGGCCCACTCCCTCTCCTGGCTTTGTATCCAAAGCTTCCTTAGCAATAGGATGGGAGACCCCCCCAGGATAGGCCAGGAGGAGGGGGCAAAGAGATGGTGAAAGGGCAGCAAAGCAGGACTAAGGCAGGACTTCCCTCAGACCCTCTCCTTCCTTCCTTCCTTCCTTCCTTCCTTCCTTCCTTCCTTCCTTCCTTCCTTCCTTCCTTCCTTCCTTCCTTCCTTCCTTCCTTCCTACAGAGGTGGAGGTGGAAAAATATTTAAGATGAGGGAGAGAGAAAAACAGGCAAGAAATGCAGCTGGGGAGGTGTCACCCTTTGTGAGGAATGAAGAAATGCACCATCGCCTGGAAGTGGCCAGCACATGGCCCTCGCCTACTTCACATATCTGGCTTGGTGGGCTCTGGGGGAGGGGATGCCCTGAGCAGCGTGAGAGTCGATGTTACCTGTGCAATGCTGCCCAGCCCCCAGCCTGCCCAGTTTCGGCAGGTAGTGGGGCGCTCTCCTCACAGCACCGAGAGGCTGAGCCAGGTGGCGCAAAGCTCAATGCCGCCCGGCCCCCAGCCTGCCTGGTTTCAGCAGGCAGCGGGGCACTCTGTCACAGCGCTGAGAGACTGAGCCAGGCAGTGCAAATCCAAAGAGAAGCGCAATGCCGCCCAGCCCCCAGCCTGCCCAGTTTCAGCAGGCACTCTTCTCACAGTGCCGAGAGGATAAGCTGGGTGGCATGAATCTGAAGAAAAGTGCAATGCTGCCCAGCCCCTAGCCTGCCTGAAGTAGGCAGGGCCATGTGCTGGCCACTTCCAGGCGATAGTGCATTTCTTCATTCTTCACAAAGGGTGATAACCTCCTCACCATGTGCCCAGGGGAGAGTGCCAATGCGGCAGGGGCCGTTCCCTCACTGTTTCCAGATGGCCTTGTGGAGCTAAGACTGAATTTATTTCAACATGGATGACCACCACAAAATTGTACATTGGCTCCTGGATGGCCTGGGCTGGGGCCAAGGCAGTGGGGGCCGTTCCCTCACTGTTTCCAGGATGGCTTCGTGGGCCACATGAATCCACTTCGCAGGCTGGATTCGGTCCCTGGGCCTTGCGTTTGACATGTCTGTGTTACACGATGTACACTTTTTTTTAATCTCACTACAGGTTAGCAAAATAGACACAGCTCTGTTTATTATGCACATTGGCATCTGTTCTTTTCCATGTTGTTCACCGATGAAAATAATTGAACAAGTTTAAGAAAATATTTCCCCCGACTGATGTTCACCTTAAACGTTTTTTTGTTTGTGCAAAGTGTGAATAATGGAACTGACTAGGGATCAACTAGAACTCAGTTGACTTCTTAGAGTCAGGTTACATGTTAGAATTCTGTATAAACTCTGCACACCTGTACTTTAATAATAGCCATATGCTTTGAGAAAGACAGATGTAAGCACCTCACCTTTTCACATTCAGTTCCCGGTCACAATACATTTATATGTGGGCATGAAAGGATTTGTCCTCCCTCCACCCACAAAAATCTCTGCCTAAAATTCATTTTTAAAATATCTCTCCTTCTCCTGCTCCCTTATGTATCATTAATTTTAGGTCTCAACTCCCCCAAAGCAGAAAGAGTTACCTGAAAAGGAAAGTGAAGATAAAAAGATAACACCCAAACTAGATAATTACCCTGCAACTTTAATACCATTTAATCTGTATTCTTTAATACAGTCTTTTGAAATCTGTACTGTTTGAGGATGTTGATCGTCTTCTATCACTCCTAGCCAGCACTGGAGTCTAACAAATCTGTAGAGGTACTAGATGGAGAAATCCTACTTTTAACTACCCTTTTAAGAGAAAACTAATAGTCCAAACAGATAAAAAGCAAGTCATTTGTCAGCCTTTTCTTGAGGAAAATTAAAGTGTGGTTATTGCTACTGATGTGAAATATTATTTGGATGTGTCCTTTCCATATATGCTGATCACATTTCCATAGCTCCTTTCATGGGACCATTACTTTGCAAAATATGTATTAATCTAATAAAGAAACATTAACCTCAAAAGCCCAGAGGGATATTCTTTTGGGTTGTATCAAGGCAGAAATACATAAACTCCCCAGGAGGTCAATGCCCTGCTGTGGATATCACTTTGTGGTATAAAGAAATGTCCCACTTTGAGGTTTTAATAGCAGAGTTTTGCTTTTGTTTCTTCTGAAGAGTCAGCAGTTTCTCAGATCTCCTGCAGAAGAATCAGCATTTTATTGTGTGCTTTCTTTTTCATTTGTTTCCCTACAGTGTACGTTTATTGTGTTTTTAATGACCCATCAAAAATAGTTACACTTGTTTATTTTTCTGAGCCAAGTTCTATTTTGAAATTTTAGGGAGAGGAATATGGCATAAGTGGTCACTGATCTGGCTTTTTGGACTGTCCTATTTTGCTGTGGGTGCTTGCCAACATTTCAGTG